>NC_052572.1:51217281-51847281 GCF_016699485.2 Gallus gallus
ATTACACAGTACAACAAACCGATAACCTTAACCAGAGCAGTGACATCAAACAAGGTGCAAAATAACAATCCTGAAAATGACTCAAAGAACAGAGAAATCAACAGTATAGTGAATGCTTATAACAACTTCTTTTGGTAATACGTTCTGGTCTGATCTGTTGTTATCTCAGTACTTCAAGCCCCACACTGGGTGCAAAAAGGACAGTTGTGGTATAACCTGTCAAGCAGCTAAGCACCACACATCTTTCCATTTTTTCCCCCTGCTCCCTTCCCCTCCCCCATGCAAAAAAAAAAAAAAAAAAAAAAAAAGTGCAACAAGGGAGAGAGTTAGAAATAAACAAGAACCCGTGGATTGATGTAAAATGTATTCAGTAAGACCTACAAGATCATCCACAACAATAACTATATCTGTCTATCTCTGCAATGCAATCACTCATCACCTGCCAACTCACCCCCAGCCAATCTCCAAACACCTGCCACCCCCAGCCAGCTCTCCACAGCTTTATGGCCTTCTTCATGATGTTACATGGCAGGGAACCACCCCTGGCTCAGTTCAGACCAGCTGTCCTGCTCTTCACTGCCCTGCTGCCATATCCTAAAGGCCGCGGATCTTCCCTGCTGAGTGGATTGGCCTGTCCTGGCCTGGTTTCAGCATGCTCTTATCACTAAGCAACAACCAAAGCATCAGTGTGTTGCTAATGCTATTTTGGCTGGAACCAGAACGGGTTTAAAAGAATGTACAAAACAAATGATGCACAATGCAATTGCTCACTGCAGAGACAACCACCTAGCAAGCTCTCACAGTTTCATTGCAGAGCATGATGCCAAATGGCATAGAACATCCCTATAGCCGGCTTAGGTCAGTTGTCCTGGTTCTGTCTGTCACCAGCACCCCCAGCTCCTCACTGGCAGGGCAGCATGAGAAGCCAAAATTCTGTGATATAATGTAAGTGCTGCTCAGCAGTAACTAAAACATGAATGTGTTTTCTCATCCTAAACATCATTCTTGTCCTAAATCCAAAAGATAGCACTATACAAGTTATCAAGAAGAAAATCAACTCCACCCCAGACAAAGCCAGGACATCAGTTTTTCTTAATTTTGGGAAATAGAAGAATCCAGAGCTTATATTTTCACAGCAAGCATGTCAGTGCAAACATTTTACTATTGAATGCTAATTTAAATTTTTGGAAAGAGCTGTATATACATAGGTACTAAAAGACGTGTTTTCTTTGTTTCAGTATGCCATTTCATTGTATTTCACAGATAGAACAAACTTTAATTTTTGTAGTCTTCACTTCGCTTACTGATACCTAACCAAACCACAGTTTATTTATTTCTTTCTTAAATATTTTCTGGTGGTTTCTGTAAACCTAGATCCACCTCTTTGATTTCTCATTCAGCAATGATCCCTTACAAAAGAAGTTTGAAAGCAAACACAACTTTCACCTTTCTTTCATGGAATTTGGGCTGTGTGAAAGTAACTGTTGTTTAAAAAAAAATTCTGTAGAGCGTATTTTATTTAGTTTTTCATTATATATATTCTGATGAATTACACCCCTTAGATATGTTCAGTACTGTATTATTTTACAGCCTTCCAGGGAAAGATTAGAAAAGGAGATAACTGAAGACTTATACAAACACTCTGGTAAACAAGTTAACGATTTGTGAGTAAATGTGCTTCCTGTTATACTGGGACTTAGAGAAATTACATTCAGAAGTTTTGTCTCCTAGCTATGGGGTGGAATAAGGGAGTAAGAAACTTGTGGCCACCCTCAGTGGACTTGCAACTTTCAGGTTGGAGTACAAAAAATTTGAACACCTCTTTGGAAATTAGAAACTGAGAAAAAGCTAGAGAGGGAGCTATGATTTTCAGATAGAGAATGAATGAAAATAATGGATGGTATTTGGGGAAGATCAGAGGAATGAAAACTTCCAGGAATCTGAGGCAAAAGCCTCTTGTGTGAGCAGGCTTTACGCGGTAAATGTGTATGGATTAAGAAAGATGATAGGAAACAATTTATTAAAATGCAAGAATTAGAGGAAATGAAGCCTTAAGGAAGAAAAAAGAGGCCCCGTGTCAATAACAGTGAAATGTCTCATGGTCTGAAGATAAACAGAATAGCAGGCATGGTTTTAGAAAAGGTGAAAGAATGACATTTTGTAGTAATAAGCATCCGTTACATACAAGGAAATGATCCCAAATATTAATTAAGTTAGTATGAGAAAAAATAGTCTTTCATAAACTTTTCCTGTGCAGAGTCACATTTTTTACTGCCAGTTGAGGACATTATGGAAGTCATCAGATAAGCCTTCTCTGGGTATCATGTAAAAAAGTACATATGTCAAAATGTGGAAATAGGGTAAAACTTCTCAGATTTCTAAGGAATATTATAAAATAGCTATGAAAAAGAAGGAAGAATAAATACCATTTCTTGATCTGGCAGTCAAGGAAAGGACTTACATGTCAATGTGAATAGAGGAGAAAATTGTGAAAATGTGGTGGAGCTTTCAGTATTGTAATAAAAAAGAGAAAGAGTTTGAACAAATGTACTCTGAAGTGAACAAATAAGAAAATAAAAAGAATGAATGGGGATGAGAAGGAAAAGGTTAGAAATTCATGCAAAACGGAAATTTGAAAAAGAAAAAGAAAAAGAAAAAGAAAAAGAAAAAGAAAAAGAAAAAGAAAAAGAAAAAGAAAAAGAAAAAGAAAAAGAAAAAGAAAAAGAAAAAGAAAAAGAAAAGGAAAAAGAAAAAGAAAAAGAAAGAAAAGTCATAGGGGAAATAAAACCAAAATTAAGAGCTGTGAGAAAGATCTTCTTTATTAAATGCATGAGAAAAATGAAAATGCTTTCAGAATACAACCACCTGTAGATGGAGAATGCAAGTCTGGAAACAAACGAGAGTTTCGTTTGCTAGGATCTTTCAGAGGTTAGTGATTCTAGGTTCTGAGAAGGATCTACATTTTGTTCTGATATGAATGTCTGATATCTAGCCATTAGTTTTTCTTGAGAATGCATCATTAAGCATATGAGATTTTCTGCCTTTGAAGAGACTATTTTATTTATTTATTTATTTTCAAGTCATCTCTCAATCTTGATTCACAAACTTAATATATTAAACTTCTAAACATTTTCACTATGTGGCATTTTCCCAGCTCAAAAATAATTTCCATAACAGTTTTCTACAACATTTCCATTTTGTCAACATTTTTAAAAAAGCCTAAAAGCCAGAACTGAACGTTTTCTAATGTGTGTCTCATCTTGGTGATATGCAAAGGTAAAGTTTACTCTATTTGTACAGCTGGAGAATGCTTTATCCAACCTTATTTCAGACTCAGTTGAAGCTCCTTGTCCACTGTGGTCTATAAATCTGTTCAGAAGTACTACTTACTTGGATCTGATCCTTCAGAAATTTTTATAGCCTATCTCCCCTGTCCACAGCAGTGGAATTCACTTTTCTTATCACTGCAAAGCTAATTATTTCAACCCACTCTTGTTATGGTCTTATGTACGCTGTAATTTTAGCTAGTGTTGAAGGCATGCTGTATGAATGCATGAGAGACAGAGAATGAGAATTCCTGGGAAGGGATTCATTTTACCCTCCTGAATCATCTAATTTGGGATAGAATAAGCTGAATTACTGAAAAAATCTTGTGATGTCAACTAAATATATACAACCCTTTTATATATAGGATACTAACTAATTAAGTGGAACACCAACACAATAATCAGCAGAGCTGTTAAAATAGTTTACTCATCTTTTAGTTATTGGAATTCATTAGACATAATAATTTATATCTAGAAATTTCTCAAAAAAACTTCAGAGGCTAATACAGTTACTAAGATTACAGAAAGTATGAGAGTATTTTACAAAGAAAAGACTTGAATTTTTAACTTCTTTGTTTTCTTGACAAATCTTGCTTGAAAATGAGCCAGTCTGTTCTGAACAGTATTGAGATAATCATCTACAAGGCAATGTATTTTAATATTGGAGGGACCCGTTATCAAGGATTTTGAGTGTGACAGTAAACAAAGGAAAGCTTTTACTTGTATTTCATCGAAAATGTGGAGTATTGTAAGTGTTGGGGATAAGTTCATATTACATAAGCCATTTGTTATCAAGGCAATGGAAATATTTGTAATCATAAATAGTCTCTGAGGTTCTAAAAGCTTTAAGAAAAACAAATAGCTTAAAATAAGGAATCTACAAGTGTGTGTCTAAAATTGACTGAATGTATGAGAGTCTTATAAAGTTTAAGGTAGCATTATTTTATCTTTTACTGCTAAGTTATAATTGGACAGATTAAATTTTCATGAGATGCTCTTACTTCCTCTGTGACTGTACAAGAAGAAATGAACAATCCAAAAGAGCAAGAACTTTGTTTGAATGGGGACAGAGCATACAGGGGCTACACATGTTTTATTACGTTGGCCAGCTGTGTCAGAGGTGGATGTCAGTGGTATGCCAATAGAGGTGGAACCTTCCCACCAATATCCCGTTACATTTTGTTGCCATGTAACACATGACAGCAGAGGGGCACTCTGACAAAATGGCGTCTGTCATGGAAGTGTGGATGGAACAAAGGTGTGTCACTGAATTCCTCACTGAGACAAAAATGGGCACCTACTGACATTCATCGCTGTTCTCTGTACATTTCTGGAGATCAAACAGTTGATGTGAGCAAAATGAGGCAGTGAGTAGTGCTTTTCAATACAGCCATGTGGAAGACATGCATGTTCCAGACGGCCATTCACAACTTTCATCTGTTGTAATTTTCATGGAAAGAAATAGGAGGCATTAGTTTCAGAGCAAAGTAAGTATGTAAAATTTCATGCTTACTTTTCATGTTGATTTTTCAAGACACTGCTACAAGCAATATGAGAACTTTCTTTAGCTATTTACAGAAGACTTATGTTAATGCTTTCTTGTGTATTGTTTTGGAGTTTGTGGTCATAATAAAATAGATGTATTCTTGTAGAAATCTCAGTTATTTCTGAATATAGAGTCATAAGGCCTTTAAAAAGCTTTCTTTTCATATTACTCTGTTTTTATAGACAAGCTTGTGTAAATACTTTTATTTTGAAATCCTTATTTTTATGCTTTATAATTTATACCTATAATGTTATTTTTAATAAAATATTGACCTTTTCATGTAATCAAGCTTTCTGATAGATAAAACAAACACCTTATTTATCTTGTCTACTAAAATATACTATATTTTAATTACCAGTGAAAAAATATTCACCATCTACTCTGCAAAACTGCATGTTAATTCCTGTAAACAAGTCTTAGCAGTTTTATTACAGTCCGTTTCGCATTAAGTATTGTATGGTATTTCAATTTTCCCAGCTTAATTAAGGACGGTAATGAGATTCTAATGCCCGCTTAATTACTTCACTACAGTTACCAATATGATTAATCAGCTGCCCATGATGCCCCACTTCTCTATGTAGACTCCAATAAAAAAGTCTCAGTTGGCAAAGCAGCTTGTGGAAAGGATCTACTATGTCAGAAGTTCTGTATATAAACAGAGTGAAAAATTAAAGCAAGCCTTTTGCTGATCTTGCAGAAGGGCAGTCTTGAGGGAAAAGTGACTGACACAGAGTAGATACCTAACATTAGAAGAATGTATGTAGATTTTTTTTTTTTTTGCACTTTTTCTCGCCATCTTCATAACTGTCTTTTTAATTGTACGAGTTACACTAGTAGTAAGAGTTGTCAGCTTGGGCCAATTTGAAACAAAAAACAAAAATTTCCCCTGTTCATAGGTTTTTTTCCAAAACAAAATATAGAACTTCATCATATCTGAGTAGCAGGTTATTACCTCAAGATTTGCAAAAACATCTGCTCTACTTGCATGCCTACTCCTGTTACATGGATACACCTGCATTGCAGAGATACCTAGGCTAGACATTTTTGAATCCTACATCTCCTGGGACAACAGCAACCAGCATCAAGGTATGTATCAAGATACTTCCTGTTAGGTATGGCTTCTGTTGTAGTCCCTTCTGGAGTATTTCAATGGCAAGATGAAACATGACAGATTTCCAATGGTCCAGAGCTTCTGAGATCAACCCTGCAGTTCACTTGACACCTTACAAAGCTGTGGTATTCTTCCTGGAAACGGGAGTAACCTTTTTAAGGTAAACTGGAGATGATGGCAAGCGTGCAATGCATGTCTTCTGAATATGCTGTATTGATTAAAAATAATGTTTAAATTACACATTTGTCATTATTTAAAACCACTGGAGGACCTATGTCAGTTCCTACAAAACAAGGACACACACATATATGGTCAGTTGTGTTTTGCTTGTCCGCCCTATTTCCTCTTTCTGACTTTTACAGTAGCCATAAACAACTCCCTTCAAAACGCCCTGAGCACATTCCTTTTCTGAAACATAGACTTTTGCTCCTCCACCATCTTATCTCAGCTTCTAATGCTCTGAGGAATATACTGAGAAACTGTATTTTAAACTAGTAGCAAAATATTTTCTTCTTTATTAACCAACACAGGAACTACTAAAAACTTGCAGTAAATAAATAAAACTCTACTATTTCACCTTTCCCAGGTTCTCTGTACAGCTGTGGTGAAAGAACATTCATGTTTATAAGTTATGCTAGATACAACCACCGGTTAAGCAGAAGGAAACATGTTATGGGTGGTAGTGGTATACTGACAGACCAAAGGAGCATTTTACTACACAGTTCTTTCCCTACATAATTTTCAAAACTATGTCAGATCAGTAGGATCATTATATAGAACTATTAAGAGATTGCAGTGCTAATTAATATAAGCCCAATGACAGAATCTAGTCCTCTCGTGTGTTTGAATTCGGAAATTCAGTACTAGGCACTAAAAAAAGAGAGAGAGGGAGAGAAGAATATTTCAGTGCCTCAGAGAAATTATATATATGATGCAACATAAAAATCTAATCAACATTTTGATTGTACTTCAAGTTGTTATTCTTTCACTCTGAAAACATTATCTGACTATTTGAAAAACAAAATTATTTTTGAATGCTTTCCTCCTTTACTCTTCTCCTAAACTGCATTTAAAACTACATTTCTAGTAACTGAAATAATTCATTAAAATATAACAGTGTTTTTATTGAAGGTTCTTTTTTGTACTCCCAAATTTGGAAGGGCATGAAGGAATTAAAATTATACAGTGTAAAGGAAGGAAGTAAACATTTCTGATTTGACACTGTCTTATCCCTGCTTGTCCAGAAAATAGAATACTTGGCACAGAATATCCATATAGCTAGAAAGCTGGTTTTAGGCATACCGTGGCAGTAACAAATAGATTTATCTACGACACATTCTTCTCTCTTCTTGTTAGTTTATGCAAACAATTTGCTACACATCTTAACCAGCATAGTATCAGGTCTCCGTTTTCCTTTTACTCCAATAGAAGGCTAATGTAACAGCCTCAAAGGTAATATTTTATGATATCAGGTATTCACAGGAGTTTACTGAATGACCTTATTAACAACATCAGCTTTATCTTCCATTTTCTTACCTAATTCTTTTGATGTGTAGGAGAAGAGGTTAAAAAACTTTGCTTCACCTAACCTTGCCTTTCTTCTGTTGTAAATCATAGCATCATAAAGTTTTGGACCTACTGCAGCAAATTATGCTAGAGAATTGTAGAGTCTTATAGTCATCTAGTTAGGGAAAGACCCAAGTCAAATCATTCACCTAATGCAACAGATCCCCCTCCAAAGCACCACATCCACTCATCTCATAAACACCTCCAGGAATGGTGACACCACCACTTTCCAGGGCAGCCTGTTCCAATGCCTAACCACACTTTCTGTGATTACATTCTTCATGATATCCAATCTAAATCTCTCCTGGCACAACTCGAGGCTGTTGCCTCAGGCTGTGTCACATGCTATCAATACAGAGCAGGAGGAAGAAACTAAAAAATTGCTGTATGTTCCTGTGATTTGTTTCACATTTAGACACTGAAAATGAAGGATTATTATCTCCAAAATTTGGAAATAAAATAAAAGTAGTACAGCATGCCTATTCCAAAAGTTTTGTCACTTTGATACCTGCTAAAATCTTTCATTTCACTTGCTGTAAGTAACTATGCTATGAGTTAGTAGCACCAAGAAATAGCATTGTCTGCAGATAATTCTTTCCTATTACAGGGAAAAAAAGATTATTTAGTATTTTTCCTTTCTTGAAATATTCAGTCTTCTGGTAATTGAAACAATTTAACTACAGTTTTCATAGATATGGGATCATAAAAGCAGCGAGAAAAACCTCCATAATTTTGATTTGCTATTATACTGTATTAGAATTTGCCTGTTGGCAATATTTCACGAATGCTTTAAGTACCATCACTACAAGACAGCGATCCTGATTTGTATCAGGACTGTACCCTTTGTACCCCAGCCACAGCTGGTGAACAATGTATTATGCATCAGAAAAGCACAGCAGGAAAGTTTTGTTTTTATAACTTAGCAGCTCTAAATTCAGCTTAGACCGGTGAAGGAAGAAAGTCCCTCCTAACTGTAGGCCATGATCTCTTGCAGTGTCCAGGTGTTGAACACCCATTAAGTCTCCTTGATAGTTTGAATTCATTCATCTTGTATAGATGTGCTAATTTGTACATTTATGAAAAAAAATGCAGATTACCTTTTAAGGGATACAGATATGTTTGGATTCTCATAGCTTGCAGCTACATTTATCTGGAAGCTGAATAATGCATCACTAGTGCTTCCAGCATGTCTAAGTAGAAGTAGAAGCAAAAGAAAAAAATGATGCCTTGTTGGTCACAGTTGATATGTCTGAAGTCTCAAGTTAATGACCTGACATTTCTTCCAGGAGCTGTATTTATGAAAGAGAAAATATTACACATTTTGTATTCAGACATTTCTCCTTTAACAGAATATAAGTCAGTTATCTTGAATTATTTCTATGTAAGCTCCACAATTCCTAGAAATAAGATTAGTAAATTTCAAAGAAAATTGCCTTTGTATAAGGATATTGGTGTAATAACATTAAGTGCTGTAATTGAAGGTAAAATATTTGTAGGAAAATTAGAGCAGATTTTGTAAGAGGAGCAGCAATTTATTCTTGGAGTCAAATATTCAACAATACAAGATTCCCTGTACACTGAAAATCTAGTGATAGCAAAACATTTTGGAAAAGGAGGACATCAAGAAAAATCAGTAATTATGGTCATTCACAAATGTTACTGTAATTACAGTGTGAAAGCAGTGAACCAATGAAGTGAAGGTAAACAAAGTGGTGTATTTTAATGTAAAATCACATTAGCAATGTATAGACAACTTAAAGGCATTAGAGATGAATT
Source organism: Gallus gallus (assembly GCF_016699485.2). NCBI lineage: Eukaryota > Metazoa > Chordata > Aves > Galliformes > Phasianidae > Gallus > Gallus gallus. The sequence goes on from NC_052572.1 coordinate 51,226,607, forward strand.
GCATTTGAAAAAAAAATCATAGATTTGTAGCAGAAAAATGGGACTGGGAAGTCTAGACAGAACTTGAGAAACTGATCATTTTTAAGCACAAAGTAATAGTTCTGAACCATCTGTGAATTAATTTATTTTGCAGATGGACCAGAATTCAGATGAAATGGGTTAGTTTCCATTACAAACATTTAAATAGAGCTAGATAAAAATTCAAATTTCTGCAAGGGATATACCATAATTTGTCTTCATGTTTGTTGTTGCAGAGGAGACTTGCTGGAAATCTCATTCTGAAAAATTCCAGCAATTCAAACAGTGTTCACCAAGTCAGAGGGAAATTCTCTAAGGAAAGAATCAGCAAAATTAGCATTGAGAAGGCAAGCAGCCAACCTGTTGAAGAGTTTGTGTGAGAACATTGTATACTTCCATCGAACACAAGGGGACTAATTAGCTTGAACAACCACATTTATCTCAGTCCATAACAGTTCAACATCTATGTCAGGGGAAATCTTGTTTCTCACTTGTAGGAGACAATAATTAATATTAATTAAACTACTTTGCTGCAGTCTGATCTAATAACTTCTAGCAACCATTACTAAGTCTTTAGTCTGTTGATCCTTAAATTATTTCCTTTGTTTAATCTGTGTAAATTGTGTAAATCTGTGTAAATTGTTTAAAACTATGCAAGGTAGACCGTAGAGAGAAGAGCTGCCCAAGTATGACAGACAGGAGGGAATGATATACGGTAGACAGAGGATTTCTCCCTGTTGAATTGTTCAGCCATGAACATCAGTGTTTCTAATGGTAAGCAGACTGAACCATAAATATACTACAATAATGCACTAAAATACTGCTAATGTAATGGGTTGTGCATTTCATTATTACTGAGCTCTTCAAGTTATAAATTTTGCTTATATTTCACAGAATTATTTAATATCTAATCTTTCAAAGAGAAGTTGAATTGATATGAAATCTGTGTCTGGTAATTTTTAAGGGCAAATTTTTGTTTTTCAGAGTTCATTGTAATTCAAACATAGAAACTTTCTGAATTATGTTTGCCTTTAACAGTCTTGGGACCAGTGCTATTCAACATCTTCATCGCTGACACAGACGATGGCATCGAGTGCATCCTCAGCAAGTTTGCAGATGGACCTGGACAGGCTGGAGAACTGGGCCCATGTGAAACTAATGAAGTTCAACAAGGCCAAGTGCAAGGTGCTGTTCTTGGGCTGGGGCAATTCCAGGTATTTCTACAAACTGTGGGAAGATCTCCTTGAGAGCAGTCCTGCGGAAAAGGACTTGTGGGTCCTGGTGGACAAGAAGCTGGATATGAGCCAGCAGGGTGTGCTTGCAGCCCGGAAGGCCAACTGTGTTCTCGGCTGCATTGAAAAAGGGGTGGCCAGCAGGGATAGGGAGGTGATTATCCCCCTCTACTCAGCTCTTGTGAGGCCCCATCTGGAGTACTGCGTCCAGGCCTGGGGCCCCCAGCCCAAGAAAGATGTGGAACTCTTGGAATGGCTCCAGAGGATGGCCTCTAAGATGATCAAAGGGCTGGAGCACCTCTCCTGTGAGGAAAGGTTGAGGGAACAGGGCTTGTTTAGCTTGGAGAAGAGAAGGCTCCAGAATGACCTCACTGTGGCTTTCCAATATTTGAAGGGAGTGTGTAAACAGAAAGGGGAGCGACTGTTTATGAGTTGATACTGATAGGACAAGGGGGAACGGTTTTAAAACTGAGACAGGGGAGGTAAAGGTTAGATATTAGAAGGAAGTTTTTCACACAGAGGGTGGTGTCACACTGGAACACGTTGCCCAAGGAGGTTGTCAATGCCCCATCCCTGGAGGCATTCAAGGCCAGGCTGGGTGTGGCTCTAGGCAGCATGGTCTAGTGGCTGGCAACTTTAAAATATGATGTAGAGTGGCTTGGCAGCCACATTAACCTATTCCTTCAGGACCCGGGGATGCATGTCATCTTTCCCCATACACTTGTATAAATTTGGTCTCATAAGCTGGTCTTGAACTTTCTCTTTGCTTACAGTGGGATAGATTTTGCTCCTCCACCTCCTGCCAAAGGGTTCAGGTACATGAGAGATGTGGGAAGCCTGAGTGCCAGTGAAGACTGAAGCAGAGAAGTTATTGAGTACCTCAGCCTTCTCTATATTCACTATTGACTGTTCTTCCTTCTCAGTTATCAGAGGAGCTGTACTCTCCATTGCCTTTCTTTTTTGACCAATGTACTTGTAGAATCCCTTCCTCTTATTTTTCACCTCTCTCACCAAGCACAGTTCCATTTGTTCACCGGCTCTCTTGATCCTATCACCACACATCTGGGATGCATCCCTGTTGTATTCCCAGGCCACACAACTCTGCTTCCATTGCCTATACTTTTCCTTCTTATCTCTCAGTTTGACCAGCAGGTCCCAGCTCTGCCATGCTGGTTTCCTGTTTCCTCTTCTTGATTTCGCTCACGGCAGTATGGAGAACTCTTGTGCTCCCAGTAAGGCATCCTTAAAGAACTGCTAGCTCTGCTATGTTCCTTTGTCCCTAAGGACAGCTTCCCATGGGGATCTCATCCAGTTGTTCTTCAAACAGCCGGAAGTTCACTCTCCCAAAGTTCAGAATTCTGACTTTGCTCTTAGTCAGACCCACATACCTCAAGGTTGCAATCTCAACCAGGGTGTGGTTGCTACAGACCAGACTGCCTTTTAATGAGTTCATCTGCATTGGTGAGTACTACGTCCAGTAACACGTTTGCTCTGGTCAGTTTTTTTAATACATGGACCAGGAAGTTATCCTCAATGTACACCCAGGAGTCTCCTGGTTTGCTTGCAGCCTACTATGTTGCTTTCCCAGCAGGCACCTGAATGGTTGAAATCCTCCATTACAATGAGAGTCTGCGAGCATAATGCTTCCTATAGTTGAAGCAAGATAGCCTTATCAATATGATCTCCTTGATCAGGCAGACTGTAGTAGACCTTGACCACAAATGTCCTTTGTAGTCCCAAATTTTTACCCACAAGCTTTCAACATATTCAAGCCTGTTTCAGCATATCACTTCCTGGAGACGCAATATACAGTCAATCCAATCTAGTGATATCTAGTCACATATTTAGTTCTGGGCAGTGTCTCGTTGTGGATCCTGTCCTCTGGGGATTGCTATGTGGTTAAAAGGTACATACATGACAAGTAGAATTTATTTGATCTTTAAATCCAAAGTAGTTACCATAGATATAATCTTGAGTTTGCACTTTAAGGCTCAGCAGTTATGTGCAGCGTACAGAAACACTCGACAACATCAGCTATGTTTTTGCTTTTGTGTGATCATTGTGTGCCTTTATACAGCTTCCATTTTATGTACCCTTGACATACGAATGTTGAAGTGATTGTGGCCTTTCTTTCCAAATTACTACAGGGATCATTATGCATTCAATGTGTGGAAATTGCTTTCAGCATAGGAGATCTTAGTACATGATAAGCACATATTTTAATGCCTAAATTGTATTCTTGATCCTCTATATTCATAATACATCATAGATTACACTACTCTGTCTTCCACATAAGCTGTTTTCAACTGTTTCCAATGACTAGATAAAATGCTATCTGAATATAATGATAGTATTAAGTTCATTCTTTTGATCTTTAATATTCACTGTCTTTGTCCCTATGGTTAGTAAAATATCAGCCACAGTAAAATATATTGATGGGTGGTCATGTAACCAGAAATTCACTGGGAGTCTTGAATACTAGGAAGTATCACCCATTTTCTTTTGAAATAATTGTTTAACAACTATGTCAGGGTAAAACTAGATAAGATAATCTGCTTGTATTCAAAAAAGATTCCAAAATTGTACTGGGGGGGCTTTTAATACAACTGTGGTTAGTTTAAGTTTTATTCATTGTTTCAATGTATGTATATCAAGTATCTCTATCCTTATTCTGTCCTTTGGGGGGATACTGAAATATCCTTTGCTGTAATACTAAGATATGGAGCAGATAGGCTGTAAGGCTGTCAGTCCATAAGTCTGTTGTGCTAGCATTTCAAATCTTCTGTCCATTTAATTCTGAAGTAAATTTATACCACATATAATCTATTCATTTGGCCAAGTATGATTGCTTTTTTTTTAGCATGGGATCATAATTTGCTTGACTTCACATTGTGTCCTGAAGTAACTTTCTAATAAGAACTCACAAATCAATAAGTTCTGGTTTTCTGTTTGTTTGATTGATGCAGTGATTAGTGGAGTTTTATTGGAAGGGAGAAAGAATGAGAATTCTGTTGATTTTAGTTTTTCTTCCCAAATTGTTTTACTCTCTGTGCAATTCTTACTAGTTGTGTAGGTAAGATCACCTTACGGGTCATTATGAATTAGTTCCCGTTTCTCAGAAGTTTACTGTGATTATATTATTTAAAAATATTTTATGTGCCACATGTGTTTGAAGTAATGCGTGAGATTTTCTAAAAAAATGTGGTCCTTTCTGAACACTCTGGTGATATATTTGACATGTTTCTTACTCTCAGGATTTCTCAGCTGGCTGACAACTAATTCCTTCAAACCAGTTGTGAATTTCATTAATTTTCTTTGGTGAGATATATCTATAACTTCTTATCTCGTGAAAATCAACAATAATTATGTACAAATTACCACATTAACTTTAAAACAAAAACAAAACAAAACAAAACAAAAAACATTATCCATGATAGCACAAAAAGCCCTATTTCAACCATCTCTGGAATAGTGACTGAAATGACACAAATTCAGTATAAAATGAGCTGAATTTTGGGAGATAAATAATTGTTCGTCTAATGCAGCTTGTTTACTATTTATGGTAGAACAACTATTGTATAAAGCTGCCAATTTTTTAAAAAATCCATGCCCTGGATTATTTAATTACAAGTTGGCCCATGGTCAAGCACATGGTCATAAAAGTTGTCCAGAACATTATAGAATTTTGCGGTGGGGCCAAAATTAGCTGCTTTGGATCAAGGGGAGGGGAAGTGGGGGAAGGATTAAAAACAAGAATGATAACTTTTTCTTCCTATTCCTACATTTTTTTTCATGCTCTCATCTAGAGGGCAACTATGGGAATAATCAATACAGCTGGTGTGTTTTTTTTTTTTTTAGTCATCAGAAATAAAGACAATGATGAATCACAAATTGCACTGAGTTGTACATAAGCAAACAATGGAGTCTGGAATGAGTAAGATAACTTAAAATGTAATGATAAGGAAGCTTCCAACATTTGCGAACAAAGCAATTAATATGCTGACTCTACCAAAGTACATAATATCAGAATTGTCAGAGTTACTGTAACCAAATCTAGGAATCTGCTTCATGAAGCAATTAATTAAAGACAAAGGAGTGGTTGGTACAGATCTCAGAAATGGAGATGGCTGAGCATGAGTGGTAAGAGAAACTTCTGTAGACATACTGTGTATCCACACTTTGCCTTTGCAAACCTTTTTTATGTCACTTATTGCTGAGAAGGGGAATACTGTAAAAAAATTGATCTCTGTTGAGAAAAGCAAAACTGTAAATTTGGAGGGAAATATTAAGAGAAAAAAAATATAACTTCCTCTGTTTTTTAAGAATGTGCTGCTTCTGTGTAAGAATCTTCAGTTGCTTAATGCAACACAAATTTTATTATTTTGTAAGCCTAATATGACTCCTGAAAAAAGGAGTTTTTTGTACTCCACAAATCCATTTATTCCAACAAACATAAAAGGTTATTGCTTGATCACATAAACTGTTAAGCATTGCTTAATAAATTCATTTTCAGAAATCCATAATGTAAAATGATGTTTGAATCCTTCAGAGCAAAGGATTGGTGCATCGTTCATTCAGCAAATGAATCTTATAGGAGAACTAAGAGTACATAAGCATTGTGATGGCTCTTTCCCAAGATAAAATATTATATAAATAATTATGTTTTTCCTTAAGTGATCCTTACAAAAATGAAAGCTGACCTCATTTATATTTAGAGAAATAAATTAAATTACTTTATATCCAACTGTGATTGCTCTTTAATATTAACTACTCTTTGTTTATTAATTGGTAGGTTTCCTTTATGAACAAGAACTCCATAAATAACATCTGATCTACTTCTTTGGGATCAGAGGTAGGGGATCAGGCTGAGTTTCAAAGCAATATGCCCAAAATCTCAGAAATACCAGTAGGCTGGATGGTTTCAGTTTTTACCCTTTTAAAATCTATCTTTTTGATAAGAGTTGTATAATCAAAAATAGAGATCATTTTTCTGTTTTGAGAAGCTACTATGACAGTTTAAGTTTTTAATGCATGATATTTTCTAATACAAAAAGAAAAAGCATACAAAACCACCTGTTGTGTACAGTCTTGTGGTGAGACACTTACTCATTTATGCTTTTCCTGGAATCTAAACTGTCCTCATGACACTGTAGAGTTTTGCCAGATCTGTCTGTGTTTACTGGGAGCAAGAGAAATTTGCTCACCTGAGTGGTAGAGCCATCTATGAAGCATTTCTATTCCTTGCAAACTGTGTGCTACAGATAGTACCCTGGAGACACAACATCATTTTAGGGATGCTGTGTCACAGTAAACAAAGGATTGGAATATCTATCCTTCACTGGTTTTTGTTTCTCTGTTGTTAGACCATTTTGCAAAGCTGATATCTACTGATGATAGGAAAATTCATCAAAAATAGAAATGTCTTGGGCAGCAGAATATTACACTGTCAGCAGTCTCACTCTTGATCCACAAGCGCTTTTAAATATCATTTTACTTAATGAGGGGCATCTGAGTATTGTTTCATTATGGCACATCATGAATATGTCCTGTGAATTCCTTGACGATAACATCTTAGAGCAGCTGCTGGTTTCTTGTGATTCAGTACTATGAATCAATACATACAATACATAATGAATAGCTCCTCAAAACTCAAGGGGTATCTAAACTGTGAAGCTATCTTAGCTCTCACCCAAACTGTGTAACTGCTTTTTTGGTAATTCTCAGCCAGTAACTACAACACAAAACACAGGTGTATGCTGTACCAAATTAAAGCCAAGTTAGCAGGTAAATATACATACTGAATTTAATGAATTCATTCTCTTTTTGAAGCTCCTTTAGAACCTCAGTCATAACCAAAATATTCTTCCCTTTACCATGCTCTTTGGAAAATAACTGTCAAGAGAGAAAGAAATTTGGTGAATGTCTGTAGGTAACCATGCTTCATGAAGCAGGTCATGCATGACTGTTTTTCTTTATGTGGATTCTATCATCCATATTTACAGATGAATAGTGTCTCTTCCTAGCTGTCTTTTTGGACAGTACAAAAGTACGTGTTCTATATTGGAATAATTTTAGCAAAATGTTTAATGTAAAATGTTATGCATCTTTTAAACATCTTTCAGAGATCTCTGATGGTGGCAAAAGACATTACGTGAGAAGATTCATATCCAGATAGTAGAAGTATTACACAGTAGAAGTATGAACAAAGCCCTCGGAATATCATAGAATCATAGAATCATAGAATGGCCTGGGTTGAAAAGGACTACAGTGACCATCGAGTTTCAACCCCCCTGCTGTGTGCAGGGTCACCAAACCACTGGACCAGGATGCCCAGAGCCACATCCAGCCTGGCCTTGAATGCCTCCATGGATGGGGCATCCACAACCAGTATAAAAGCCTAAACCAATATAAAAGCCTAAACTCAGAAATACAAAATGTGCTGCTGGCTGTCTTGCTACTGCATAACTTCTTGCATCTAACAGTAATTGAAAGAAGCAGGAATAAGTAAGCCTGCTAAGTACTGGGAAAAAAAATAAAAAAATAAAAAATAGGAAGTCTAATCCTGCTGATGGGTTTTCTATTTCCTGTGACACTTGACGCTTGTAATTAGGTCTATGTACTTCTGCACATAAATGCTTATAAATTCATTGCGTATATACTTGTATCAGCAGCATATTTCTAGTACTTTTCACCAGAACCACAAAATTTATAGAAACTTCCCAAGCGGGAAGGGAAGTAGAAATCTTCAATTTATAAATCATTTTGTGCTCAAAAGTTTCTACATTTACACTCGCTCACATTATCCAGGGTCAACTATTACAGTCCAGAGTACAGGAAGTCACCTTTCAGCTATCCATATTAAGTACATACTAATCCATATTAAGCACAGTCACCTTTCAGCTATCCATAGTCAATTTATCTAAGTTATGAACAGGGCTGTAGGTACACAGGAGGTTCATCATCTGCAAAGCAGCATATTCTATACTGTCTCCAAGACAGCAGAGCTATCCTGCTTGCTTGCTTGCTTGCTTATTTATTTATTTATTTATTTATTTATTTATTTATTTCTGGGAGACCCTGAAACTAACATATATTGGTAAGTCTAACAGGCTTCATGAATAACCATCAGAGATAGCTCTGAAATGCATTTCCAAAGGAGAGTGCTGTAGGGAAAAAACCCACAGTCTGTATATTGGTTGAGTTATATACACATGGTCTGGGGTTTTTTCAGTTTATTGACAGTCAGGTATGTCCCAGATGAGCAACTTGTCCTTCTCAAGAACTTGTTTTTATGTGCTTGAACCATGAATTTTTGTTGCTTGGGGTTTCCTACGTACCTCTGAACTCAAACCCCAATATGTGTTCACATATTGCATGCAGGTACTTATAGCTGGTGAACTACAGAAACTCAGAGCAGCTGGCAATCTATTTAAATTCAAAATAAATGCATCTTCCTTTGTGCCAACAAGGGGAGATGACAACAGTTTGTTTATTGTATTCTATAAAATTTATGGCATCCTAAAGTTTAAAGTCAAGTCTGGACTTGGCAGCTCTAATTACATCTGTGTATTTCTGTACAAAAATGCCTAGAATTGAATAGAATGCCTGGTTATGTGAATACTTATATCATCAGTGTAAGATAAAATTTTTGCATGTCTGCTACCAAGTTCCACAACATACAATCAAATTTCAATATGTATGAAAAAATTCTAATTTTTTTTTATTCTTAGGAATTAAAAAGCACATTTAAATAGCATATCCTTCACCTGAAGTGTTCCTACATGATCAGTTAAAGAGCTTGGCCTATGCAGTGCTGGATGACCTGGTTTCTCTATATTGCTTCCAGTGCTATATTTCTGCAAGTCGAATAATTTTAGCTGTGGTGCAGCAAATCCCGTGTCTTGCCAGCTCTTATCTGCTGGAAACCAGCAATGTAAAAATAAATATTTTGAAAATGAAAATCCTTTAATATTAATGATAATCACTATTTCTTTTGTGTACAGGCAGCAGCAATCGTTAAAAAGGTTATCATTGCAATGCACATGAGGTGAATACTACTTTGCTAGTGACCTCCATGTTGGTGCTGAGTTCAGTTTCTCTGTTCTGTTTCATGTCCTGAATTTAAGAGGTGAGCTGAAGATATGTTACATTGCACAGAGCAGGATTGCTGCTGCTAAATGTGACATCTTGCAGCTATTCTGTGGAGTCCTTTTCTGGTGACTCATTTATCAAAGACTAAGGAAATGTAAATGTTAAATAGAAATCTCATAGAAATCTTTGTTTAAATGCAAATGTTTTGTGATGAAGAAATTATTTTTTGGAAGTACTGATTTGCTGCTTTGGTCTATACAAAAATATTTTAAAATTTTGCTTTTATTTGCACACTTAAAATTGTTAAATTTGTGATGGAAATTATAACTCAAGACTGGTAAATGACTGGCAGTGATGTTATTTATTTTTTGTTACCTTTTGAGTCTTGTCAAACATGAAAATAATGTTCTTTTTCTTTATTTTTAATTTACAATGTAGGCATAGCAGGGGGTTGAAATTGCATGATCTTATAGGTCCCTTCCAATGCAAACCATTCTATGATTCTATGGTTGGTTCATCACTGACGTGCTAAATACCTGCATTACTAAATTTCAGTGGAAACTGGAATTATTACTTAATTTTTCTGAAATGCTTGGCTGCAGTTAACATGGGGGACATGGGCTGCATTTCTATCTGATAATGTTACTTTACACAGTACAGCAGATTTTATCCAGCTGCAGTTCTTAAAACTCATCCAAGACATGATCTATTTTTCCAGTCTTCTTATATTCATTATTCTTGTTCAAAATAAGAAAGCAGAAATATATGCTTTTCATGTGTTTCATAAGCTTTGTCTTGTTTCTCATTAATCTCCACAGCTTCCAGGTGCTGAAAAATTTTCTTATATATTTCCAGTTTCACATCTTCCTGAATAAGTGAGCCACAGGCTTACTGTCTGAAAATCACCTTATATTGTAAAGGCTTTTTTGAAAATAAAAATAAAAAAATCTCCTTTTGATAATCTTACTTCCTATCATGGAGTAAGTAATTGAAAAAAAATAAATTAGTAATAAGAAAGTCCATGAATCACAGTAGTTCATCTAGTCTGCCACCCCACTGAGCTGTTTCTGAAAATTTATTTTGTTCCTCTCTCTATGTTTCAGATTTCTGCATGCTTTTTCTTTTCTTTTCTTTTCTTTTCTTTTCTTTTCTTTTCTTTTCTTTTCTTTTCTTTTCTTTTCTTTCCTTTCCTTTCCTTTCCTTTCCTTTCCTTTTCTTTTCTTTTCTTTTCTTTTCTTTTCTTTCCTTTCCTTTCCTTTCCTTTCCTTTCCTTTCCTTTCCTTTCCTTTCCTTTCCTTTCCTTTCCTTTCCTTTCCTTTCCTTTCCTTTCCTTTCCTTTCCTTTCCTTTCCTTTCCTTTCCTTTCCTTTCCTTTCCTTTCCTTTCCTTTCCTTTCCTTTCCTTTCCTTTCCTTTCCTTTCCTTTCCTTTCCTTTCCTTTCCTTTCCTTTCCTTTCCTTTCCTTTCCTTTCCTTTCCTTTCCTTTCCTTTCCTTTCCTTTCCTTTCCTTTCCTTTCCTTTCCTTTTCTTTCCTTTTCTTTTCTTCTCCTTTCCCCAATAAGTCCTCCCACACTCTTCCTAAGTCTATATCCTGATAAAATTTTCTATAAGTTTCTATAGTTTTACGTAGGTAATAAAAAAAAAACCAAAAAAAAACAGAAGGGTGAAAAATTGTTTCTGGTGAATCCAATAAAATGAGCTTAGCATTAGGAACAATTTTTTCCCCCACATTTAATCTCTGTTTAAATCCTACTCTATGATGTTGATGTCTTCTTCCATCAAACTCTATAGGGAATACCAGATCCATGTTTGGTAATTCTGCATCTGTTACTCCTACCTATTTAGCAGACTCAGATCATTGTGACATCTGTAAGCTTCAACTGTTTCTTCAGAACTTGTTATATCTAATGATGAAAATAACTCAAAGCAGGAATTTTAATAGGGAATTTATTATTTTCCTCCTGACGTACTGTAGAGCAAGAAGTAGTAACAGTGAAGGACTGTGGATGCACACTGCCCCTCTTCTGGTCCCACATCACAGAAACACATTGTTGAAGTGTGGTAAAAAGATCAGTCAACAAGACCACCATTCTACCTCAATTTAGGATCAATTATATTTATTCCAGCCTTGATGGAGGCTTACTCAGTCCATTCTGAGCAACTTAGTTTCTTTCCCTAGACATCTCGTTCCACTGTCTACCTGTACTATTGTAAGTTTTCCCTCAGTACTGAAAGTAAATCCTGTTTACTGCAGTTGAAGACACTGCATCTTGACCTATATACTCTGGGTATGGAAAATGAGTTGCATTTTTCCTTGCTACATCTACTTAAGTATTTTAAGACTACAGTTGTATTCTTCATGTTTTCACATCAAACTGCCTCCAGCTTTTCTCATGACATATTAAACCTTCACTTAGCCTCTATGATCTTTTTTTTATGAACCTTCTTCACTACTGTCTCACTTAACAGTTCTTGAGTTGGAAACCCAAAAATGGAAGCAGTACTGCAACCCAGGCTACAAGGACATTGCATTTAGAGGAAGGACCACTTCACATTTTAATGGCAATGTCCTTCATTGTATATCAGTCTCTGATTGGGAACACTTACAGGTTCCACCCAGCACATATGAAATCTATGTCTTTGCAGCAGCTGAGAAGTGACTGTGCGCTCACTCTCCACCCTTGAGAGTTAGTTTGCTGACCACAGATTTAGTGCAATTTATATTTGTATTTTAAGGTTTCAGTATTCTTTATAATCCTATGTTTTACATCTGAAAAGATTATATTTTTTTTTAAATCACTGAAGCAAATTGTGAAGTGTTTTCTCCTTCTTCTAGCATGTAATGAATTCCACCAGTAAGAGCTCCAAAGCGTAATTATCTGCAAGCTCTTGGTTATCCCACATTGATTTATTTGTTGCATTTTTTGATTTAACTTCCAGCCTTTAAGGACGGTTATATTAAACAAGTAGTTGTATGCAAACACAAAAATATTCATAGTATTTATTCATAAGCATTTGCATAAACAAATATTTATTTGCTAGACTAAGCATTACAGATAGTAGTCTTAAATATTCGCAGGACTGAGCTGCTATAAACTATTTTATAAAGCTTGCATTTTTATTGAGATGTGATGAGGAAAAACAGAAGAAAAAGTGCAAATAGCAGTATAATTTATTTCAAATCATTGACCTAGGGAATAGTACTGTTATGCCCGTTCTCATCTGAAGATGAATAATCACATGGTATGAATAACTGCATTCATCGAATTCCTATTATTAAGACTGTGCCAAATGAAGTTTTCAAATCAAAATTATGTCCCAAAGATTCTGAAATCACAAAAAGACAAGGATTAGAAAACATTATATTTGTCTAATCTTCTATTTCTAGTGAGTTATTCAATTAATCTTTCCAGTTATTCTGTTTAATACACATAATACTGCATATTAAAATATATATATATAATAATTAGTGTTGTTATTTAGAGCATCATTTATGCATCACTCAGCCTCAATAGAAAATAGCTAGGAAACTCCTGTTCTGTATCTATTTGTTAATGACTTATCACCTACTGAAATTAATTTCAGAATCATGACAGACTCTGTATGACTTCTTCAAATGCAAACAAAAGATTGTGCACTTTGTAAGTTGAACTCTTCACAGTGACCAGATCTGCAGCTCTTCTCTGGAGTTATCACATACTTCATTTACAAAATGCCACAGAAGACTTTCAGGAATAGCTAATGTGTTTCACATTTTGGGTAGCTGATATAGGCATCATAGAATCACCAACGTTGGAAAAGACCTCCAAGATCATCCAGTCCTACCACCAATATAACCCTACTAAACTATGTCCCGTAGTACGACTTCTGAATGTTTCTTGAACACCTCCAGGGACAGTGACTCAGTCACCTTCCTGGCCAGCCCGTTCCAGTGACTGACCACTCTTTAGGAGAAGAAATGTTTCCTAATATCCAACCTGAACCTTCCATGGCACAGTTTGAGGCCATTCCCTCTCATCACTAGTTACATGGGATAAGAGTCTGACCCCCACATCACAACAAGCTCCCTTCAGGTAGTTTTAGAGAGCAATAAGTTCTCCCCTGAGCCTCCTCTTCTCCAGACTAAACAATTCCAGTTCCCTTAGTTACTCCTCTTTAGACTTGTGCTTCAGAAACCTCACCAGCTTTGCTGCAGTTCTCTGGACACGCTCCAGGGCCTCAGTGTCTTTCTTGTAGTGAGGGACGCAAAAACTGAACACAGTGCTCAAGGAGTAACCTCACCAGAGCTGAGTGTGGAGGGACAATCACCTCTCTGCTCCTGCTGGCTACGTTATTTACAATACAAGACAGAATGCCATTGGCCTTCTTGGCAACCTGAGCACACTGCTGGCTCATGTTATAATAATCAACACCCCCAGGTCCACTTCTTCTACACAGACTTCCAGCCACTCTGCCCCAATCCTGTAACGTTGCCTGGGGTTGAAGTGCTGGACCCAGCACTCAGTCTTCTTGAACTTCATCCCATTGGCCTCAGCTTGTCCAGATCTTTCTGAAGGACCTTCCTACACCCAGGCAGATCAACACTTCCTTACATCTTGGTGTCATCTGCAAGCTTATTGAGGGTGCCATCAATCCCCTCGTCTAGATCATCAATAAAGATATTGAGCAGAATATGTCCCAGTACCAAACCCTGGGGAATACCAGTCGTGACTGGCTGCTAGCTAGAATTAACTCCTTTCACTACTACTCTCTGGGCCTGACTCCCCAGCCTGTTCTTTACCCAGCAAACAGTGCATCTATCCAAGCCACAGGCTGCCAACTTCTGTGGGAGAATACTGTGGGAGACAGTGTTGAAGGCTTTGCTGAAGTCTAAGTAGACTATGTCAACAACCTTTTTCTCATCTACCAGGCGTGTCACTCCATCATAGAAGGAGATCAGGTTCATCAAGCAGAACCTGCCTTTCATGAACCCATGCTGGCTGTGCCTGATCCACCAGACATCCCTCACATATTTGTAGCCTTAAATATGTATATTAACACTTTAACTTTATTTTTTAAACTGATAGCTGATCTTCAGCATGTTTTGGTAAATTAATACTTAAATAAATACTGTATTTTCTCTGAGATTTATAAGCCAGAATGGCACAAATGATTACAACAAAAAACTAACATGTAGTAATTAACAAGAGTCTGCAGATTATACTTCAGTACTTTATATTCATATTTGAACAGGCTAAAACACTAATGATCCTATCTGTATCAACTTTTAAATTGCTTAAAAAATAAACAGGTTGCACATCCATTTTCTACTCTGGGGCCTCACTGGAAACAATAGAAATGTGCACTATCCTTTTTTCATTAGGACTATTCAAAAGTTGCATCTTGCTTTTGTTTTCTGACCTGAACTAGTAAGATACATGAGTAGACTCCCATTCCTAATATTAATAGTATGGCAAACACAAAATTCCAACATATTCGTCACTTTAAATCTGTTTTCTGGATTTTTCTTTTTCACCAAGTATTTGAAAAGGATGTTGTATATATATAACCAAAACCAAACCCAAAGTTACTAATGTGCTAAAGCCTCTATTTGCTGGCTTACATCTTTTCACTAGCAATGGATAATAGGCATTAAATTTTTGACTTGTATCGTATTCTATTGAAAATAATAGTGGAATTCCACTGCTTTTCATGGAGTTTGGATTTTGTCTTTAATTGTGAGTGTGGTGATGAAATACTGCCATCAGAGTTTTTCACTGCAGACTGCATTGTTGCCCAAACTCTCTTATCATCCTTCATTTAGAAATAAGTTCTGCTGAGTTCATCTTAATGTTCTAGAGACATTTCTTATTCTGATCTGAAAGCTTGACTGTGGTTCCATACATATGCATATTCATGAACAGAGATGTTGAAAAAGCAGAATGAATGACATAAACTGTCCTTTCTTTTCCTAGTGGTCTAAAATGCAGAAATTCTATTCTGATAATGCACTGTTTGGAGCAGAGGTAAAGTTTAGGCAAGTGGACTGTTTCTGTTTTCACTTTTTTGTCTCAAGTGACTTGAAAAATAAATAGCTAGCATAATAGAGGCTACAGTTCAGCTAAAGCAATAAAAAAAATCTTTTCCACTTTTCCATCCGAGAATCTTGAAAGCTCTTCACAAATATTAATAAAATGAATAGTAACTTTGCAGAAATGCTAGCATTACTGTCCCACTTTACAAGCAGGGAATATGGAGATGTTAAGGTCACATACAGGATTTTTTGGCAGGATCCTCACTGAAAACCCATATATCATATGCATGAGCAGCAGAAGACCCAGATTTCGGCTTTCTTAGCTCTAAATGGAAGCAAAGTATCACCTGCCAGTGGTGAACTGACAGAAGACAGACTTCAACATGCCTCCGGAAACTGATTTACAGAAGACAGACTGACAATTGCATACCCTCCTGCCAGAATTTGTGCAAGGTTTTGTTTAGAAAGAGATTTCAGAATACAAGTAGGAGCCTGAGTCCCAGAGGTGCCAAAAATCACTGCACTGTGGACCCTGTCTGACATAAGTGTCTCCATTCATACAAAACCATATAGCAGTGCTCCTGCTATATGAACATCTGAGCAATTTAATAACAGGAATAGGGACAGCTCACTTGTTTACTTTCATTTAAGGCGGGAAAATAGCAGGGTTTTTTGTGGAGAGAAGTAGAGAGCAATCTAGCTCAAAGGGGTGGTTACGTCTTCCATTACAGAGACTTTATAAAATGACAGCTTTTACAGAGCTTTATTTCACTCAGTTCTGCCTTCCTGAGCTGTCTAGTAGGTATTTCAGTTGAGTCAAAATAAAGGATGCTGCCTATGGGAAACTGCAAAATTTTGTTGAACAGTTACAGCACAATAAAATCTCAACGCAAAGAAAGAACAGTTATTTAATTAGCAACTACTTCTGATTTTTCTTTTTTCTTTTTTTCTTTTTTTCTTTTTTTTCCCATTAGGCATCCATTCAACTTTTTATTAAGTTTCTTCCCAAACTGAATCTGAGTGCTAATCACTGCAAAGGAAGAGGCTGGTTTAGAATGAATGCATTAAAAAAGTTTTCATTCTTCAAAACTCTCCATGCACCAGAAATACTTACAGTTTTTTTCAGAACAAGTAGGGTACCAGAAGTATGTGACAGGTATTTCAGGCATGAATAACATTCCAGATAAATCTTTTATTTGTCAAAAATTATTAGCAATAGCTGAAGAAATTCTTCTATTTTGACAAGATCATGTACAAAAGTCACTAGCATATAAGCTATAATGTTGTAGTGTTCTAATGGATTGTCTAATGTATGATCTGATTCTTGCATCAGCAGTTAAATTCTTCAAAAATGTGAAACTTGTGTGAAATAAAGCTACTGGATATACAGCACTTCTCTTTAGTAGAATAGATTTCTGACATCCAAGAGTAATCATTTTTTGCCCTAAAGCAAGAGAAGAAAAACCTCTGACAAATACAACTTTGATCAACATATCTGGTCTGTGGGAGTTCTCAGTTTTCTAGTCCTCCTTACAAAACGCTGACATATATAACCTCTGTATACGTGATATGTTCTTTCTGTCTTTATAAGCCACAATGCTGATCCATTCTACACTGGTGCTCGTGTTGCTGGTTACAGTGAAATCCCATGCAGGAATATGTAATACATTTTCATAGAAGCAGGAATATTGTTTCCTGTGTAGGCATATTCTTGATCCTGCCTGTGTGAAAAAATAATTTCTCACCGACAGATGAAATAGTAGGAATACAGGAGAATTAGATGCCTTTCTTTACATTTCGTCTTTAGAGTTTGTCATATTCTGGACTGGCAAGTCATTGTAATGGTGATGTCTGAAGTGCCCAGTTTGTAGCTGTCAGCATCATGTGTTCTATGATACAAATACCAGCCTCTCCTGACCCTCAACCTCCCCCCCCCCCCCCACACACACACACAAAAAAAAGCTGCAAGAATCTAGCAGTTCTGTAATGAGTGTGTATGTACCTTAAGCTTATTCAGTGACTCTGTAGATACAATCTCTGCAACAGAAAACCTATATCTGATGTATCAACCATTCACTGCAAAAAAAATTGCTGTCTTCAAAATAATAACATTTTTTTCCTTCTGATCGATAAGACAATTATTTAATGTAAATGAACAATGTCTGTTCTTGTACCTTGTTTTAGGAAACTGCACTGAAGTTTTGTATATAATCTCAAACAAACAAAAAAATTCACTTTGAAACAGACATTCAGCATACCTAAGTGTAGTCTTTCCAAGTAACTGGATAGTGGTGATTTTTTGCCATCCTAAATCTGCAAGGCTAGAGATACTGACTAGAAAAGATTTGATTTGTGCTTTTCTAAAATACTGCATACTTCATGACCTCTCTTCTAGCTTCTATCAACTTCAGCAGGACTGAATTCATATTTGGAAAATCACTTTATGCTAGGAAGTGTATTACCTTCAGTGGGTTTAGTTATGTTTTCATATTTAATTTTATTTCTCATGTTAAGAAGTGTAGAGAATATAACTTTTATTCTGTGTGGTCTTGATACATATTCCCAAAATTTTAACTGCTGAACATTAAATAAAACAAATGTAGTCCATTAATCCTATATCTTTATTAGTGTGGAATTATTGGTTGCCAGTGTTTTCCATCCGTTAAAAAAATAAAAATAAAAAAGGTAAATCTTTACTTAATAAATAAGTAGATATTTTTAAAAATATCTCTCTATGTGTCCTGGTTTTATCAGTATTCCTTGTCATAACATCGTGTGGCAAGAAGTTTGGTGCTGAAGCACAGTGCCAAGGAGCTGCACTTCCTGGGTCACGTTCTACTAGAACTCTCAACTATTCTCACACAAGTTCTGGCTCTCTGAGAGGAAGATATGCTGAGCAAGAGACAGACTACAATCCCCAGAAGTCTTCAGTAATCCCCACATGATTTCCAGTTCCAGGTGATGGGAGAGAGTGCTCTGCCCTTCCAGGAGGACTGCTGTGAGGGCATGCCGATAAGGACTCAACCCTCTCCTCCCATTTTGGGGTCATTTGATTTATTATTCCTAATTATTCCTTATTTTCTCACATTCCTTTAATAAATTAGTTATCTTATCTCAACTGAATCTTTTTTTTTTTTTTATTTCCCCCTCCACTTTTCCTGTGGGGAGGGAGAAGTGTCATATGATTATCACTACAAAGCATGACACTGGCTAAACTCACAAGAAAATATCATAGTACGTCTCTAAAACCTCAATATGCACAGGCAGCTCTGTCTACTGAACGCACAGCTGGCATTTCATCTTTTATGTTAAATTTATGGTAAACCTTATGAAAAGAAAGACTGTCTAAAATATATGAAATTATAGCGCATGCTTAGTTAAACAGTGAGAATAATTAGCTATAGAATTTGAATGATTAATCTATCCATGTGCTTATACTGGTTTTAGAGTTGTCCAGTTTTTTAGGGGTCTCCTTCTACTGGGTATTAATTTTTAACTGTTGCATGGTAGCCATTCACTGCTGCAATTAATGTATTTTCAGAAATCAGTAGGATTCTCTTGTTGTTTTTGAAAACTGGACACTTGAATGGAAAACATTATTTTTAAATTTACTATTTACTATTTACTAAATATGATAGCAGAATGTGAAATAACACAACATATTTGGAACAGAAGCTAATAAATGAGAGAGTGTCTGAAACTGAAGGCCATACTCTAATGCTGTAGGCAAGATGGCTAGGGAGCACACACAGCAGAGATGAACAGAAAGAGACAATCTCATGACTCCCAGTCAGTCATATTTTTCCTTCTGAACAGAAAAGGGAAACAGAACAGTGAAGTCTTCTAGGAGCTGTAGTTCATTCTTATCTTCTGAGACAGGTAACTGAAACTATTGACAAACCATGGAATTGCAACATTCAATCTTTAGCTTCCAGTGCGCTACATAATGTTATGGTGTGGAATACCAGTAACAACCACAACACAGTTGAAAACATATATGTTGTATATTTTTGGTAACTGTAGACCAACATCAGCATATTCATCCTAAGAGGTTATGATTGCCTTCTTTGCCTCAGCCTTTTCTAGTAAGATCAGCCTTCAGGTATCCCAGGTGCTGGAGATCAAAGAAAAGGGCTGAAGAAAGGAAGATATAAAATTTGTGACTATAGGATCAGATCAAGAAAAACTTTAGCAAACACAGAAGTAAACGGGTCTTGATGGGATGCACCCATGAATGCTGAGGGAGCTGGCTGATATCACTGCAAAGCCACCTCAACAATCCTTGGTTGACTGTTTCTCTGAGGACTCGAAGAAGTGCTTGAGAACTAGAGGAGAGCAAAATCACTCCAAAAATCAAGGGAAGAATGAGGACACAGGGCCTTACAGGCTGATCAGTCTTACCTCGATCACTTGGAAGGTGATAGAGCAGCTAATGCTAGAAAACACCTGGAACATGAAAAGCAAGAAAATCAGCAGGAGTCAGCATGGATTCACCCACGGAAAGGCCAATTTAATGAGCTTTTGTGATGAAATGACCAGCCTGACAGAGAATATAATCTACCTGGACTTCAGTAAGACCACTGACACTGTTCCCAATAAAATCCTTACATTTGGTAATGTATGAACTGAACGGCCAGACACTGATGTGTCAGATAGTTCAAAACTATCTGAATGGCAGGGCCCAAAGGGCTTTGTTCAGTGAAGTGACATGATGTTTAATTGGAGTCCAGTAACAAGTGGTATATCTTGGGAGTCAGTACTGACTTCAGCCCTGTTTAATATCTTCATTAATGATCTGGATGATGGAGCAGTGTAACCTTATCACGTTAGCAGATGATGCAAAACTGTGAGGAGTGACTGATACAACTGAGTGTCTTAATGTCATCCAAAGCGACCTAGATAGGCTGGAGAAATAGGCTGATGGAAACTCCATGGAGTTCAACAATGACAATTGCAAAGTCCTGCAACTGGAGGAACAGTTTCAGGCACCAGGAGATGCTGAGAGCCACCCATCTAGAAAGGAGTTTGACAGAAAAAGACCTTGGGGCTGTTCTGGTGAAGATCGAGTTGAACATGAACCAGAAATATATCTTTGCATCAACGAAAACTAATAGTATCTTGGACTGCATTAGGTAAGGTCAGCCAACAGCAGATCAAGGGGCGTGATCTTTCCCCTCTGCTCAGCTCTGGTGAGGCATTACTGAAGTACTGTGTCCAGTTCTGGTCTTTCCAGTACAAGACAGACATAGATATATTAGAGAATCCAGCAAAGAGGCACAGAGGATGAAGGGAGCAGAGCACCTCTTCTATGAAGGAAAGCTGAGAGAGCTGTGACTGGTTAGTCCAGAAAGATGGCAGTGCATGGGTGAAGGATGGCTGTAATCATTAAAGTAAATAAACACATAAAAGAAGGGCATAAAGAGAGTGGAGCCAGGTTCTCTTGGTGCCTGATGACAGTAAGAGACACATGAGATTCCCTCTGAGCATCAAGAAAAGCTTCCTCACTGTGCAGTTTACAGAGTAATGGAGTGAGCTGTCTGGAGAGGTTGTGGAGTTCCCCTTCTTGGAAATACTGAAAATCCATCTGAATATGTTCTCAGGCGACTGGCTCAGGTGACCCTGCTTGAGAAGGGGGGTTGGGCCAGTTGACCTCCAGAAGTCCTCTACAAATGAAATCATTTTGTGGTTCTGTGTTTCTGGGATTTATAAAGTCACCCTGATAGCATAGCAGGAGCAGGGTGAAGTCATCATTACAACATTCCCATGGTTGAACAATTTCCTGTTTGGCATGGTTCAGCTGAAGCAAAGAAGTTCAGAGATCAGACCTGCTTTTTTAATCATTCAACATCTACAGTGAGGGCCAAGTTTGGCTGATGATCCCAAGGTTCTTGCATACCGAGTTAAACTGTGAATATTTTTAGAAGCATTGCGGGGATTAACAATATTCTGTGCTGCAGTTAAAGAATAATCTATGCAAAGACAATGTAGTCTCACTGAATAGCTCTTCTGTTATCAGAGCCTACCAAGTTACTGGTTTAGTTATTAACAATGGCAATTATTATGTTTTAAACTTATGTCAAAGAATATTTTGTTTATGTACGACTCAGTATTTGTATTTTGGGGAAGGTGTTTTTTCTTAAATTTCTGTTAAAAAAAGGAGAGAGAGAGTACTTCTTCTGAATTTCTGTCTGATGATCCTGCATTTTTCAACACTAAATTGCAATTAAATCCTTCTTACCCACGTAACTGTCTGATCATAATATTTCCTACATTATTATTATGCACATTACGTGCTATCTCTCTCAATTAACCTTCTGATGAAAGAACAGTCCAACTCTAAGCAGTAATGCAACAGGATACCTGAATAAGTAGGTAGCAGCCGGAGAACTAGATTCCCAGGACTGTGCTCATTATGGTAAATAATGAGTATTGTCCCTATAATTTTCTCAACTTTCTGGTGTAATTTTATGAAATATTTGAATATTCAGCAAGGTGCCTGCCATCTCCTGTACACAATATTGATCATATTTATTCAGACTTACCAGATCTGGCTGGATATTCCAATATTCATTAATTACTGTTGGAATTACTGCAGGAAAATGTAGCTCATTCTGTGGCACATCCTATAGATTTAGCATTGCAGATATAACGCTGCAAGATTCCTGTTTCTCTGCAGTAAGTACCTTCCAAAGAGAAGTGGAAAATCTGCCTTTCACATAACTGCACTTTTTCTTGTATAATTAACAGTAGATTTATTTTTAACATTTTAACACTATGTTAGTGGTAAAAGTATGAGAAATCACAAACTGAGATAAAGACAGTCTACTAGGTAGAGACAACACTGTACATGCAAGCAGAATGAAGTGAAGAATTCATTTACTGCTTCTCATCATCATGCAGGTGTTCAGCTATTCCAGGGAATCAGGATTCACCACACATAGTGTATTTTGGGGAGGCAAATGTCATCATTCTGAATGTTCCCCCATTTCTTCCTCCTTTATCCCAGCATTGGCAAGCACCAATACTTTTTTGATGCTTGCACAGCATCAAGGCTCTCTTCTTCTTCTGTTCTCCTTTCTCCTCTTGTACCAGTCAGTAGGCCAAGTGTGAGCAAAAAGCTGGAACAAGTAAACAGCATTTATCAATAGAGTATTCCATGACATATTCCATAGAATCATAGGATCCTTAGAGTTGGAAGGGACCTCTGAGGGCCATGTAGTCCAATTCACTGGCATTGATCAGGGACACCATAGCTAGATCAGGTTGCCCAGGGCCTGATCCAGCCTCACCTTGGAGGTCTCCAGGGACGTGGCATCCATCACACCTGGTAACCTGTTCCAATGCCTCATCACCCTCACTGCAAAAGACTTTTTCCTTATATCTAACCTAAATCTACCCTCCCTGAAATTGAAACTACATTCTCTTGTTCTTTTGCCCTGCTAAAGACTCTGCCCTCTTCTTTACTGTAGCTTCCTTTAGATACTAAAAGGCCATTGCCAGGTTACCTTGCAGACTTCTATTCTCCAGGCTGAACAGCCTCAGCTCTTTCAGCCTGTCCTCATAGGAGAGGTGGCCCATTCCTTGGATCATTTTTGTGGCCCTTTTCTGGACGCACTCCAACAACTCCATGTCTCTCCTGTACTGAGGACACTGCATCTGGACGCAGTACTCCAGATGACGCCTCACCAGTGCAGAGCAGAGGGGCAGGACCACCTATGTCAACCTGCTGGTCATGCATCTTTTGATGCAGTCCAGAATACGTTTGGCTTTCTGGGCTGTGAGGGTACATTGCTGGTTCATGTCTATCTTCCTATCCACTATGCCTCATAGCATCAAGATCAGCACTAAGGCCTGGATTAGAGGAAGAAAAAAGGGATCTGGGGGCTTCCAGAAGTGGACACTGTTGAGACACTGAGAATTTGTTGGCTTATGGGAGGAAGGGAATGATTACCTTTTTTTTTTGTTTTCACTCTGTCCTTCCCTTATTCAATTGTCTCTTGACTCATGAGTTATTTTCTGCTCTTCTTGTTCTCCCTCCTTTCCTGCTGTAGGGTAGAGGAGGAAAACGAAGTGGCTGTGTGGGTTTTTGGCTGGTGGACATGACCAACCTAACAAAAACTACAAATCAGTAATTGACAAACTGTCACTAATACATGAATGCACACATGCATGTGTACAATCTGCAAAAATCTTTAGGTTGTTACTATTAGAAGCTGTTCACAGTTCATTTGTAACAGAGAACAGAGGGACTGAATTAGAGTCCCTGGACATGTCAATGCATCTTTCCCTGCTTCTATAACACATTTGACAAAAATGGTGCTATTATATCTGTAATCTCGGACAGATCTCTTGCACATATACCATATTAAGCATCTTGAATTGATATACGCACTGTACTGTTTGTTTGCTGGAAATCAGTGCAAATTACAGAGCTGAAGAAACCAGATATTATTATGTCCAGGTGTGTGTGGATTAATTACTGTAGGCAAATGATTTTTGACTTTTAGAATATCTGATTAAATTAAACAAATCTTCTACCTTCATCTTCATTGGAAAAATGCAATAGTTTTCACATATAATTTTCTGAATAAATTTTATTAATAAGTCACTCCTGTCCTGTTGACGATTATGCAGCTCTTAATAAAAATAACTAGATTTTATCTCAGATTTTTTTTTAAAAAAAGGTTAAGATAATACATTAAATATATTGAATACTTGAAATGAAGCTATTTTATATCTAAATGTGAAGACAAATCAGGGGGTTCACAAAAATGTAAAAGCTGTATCCTTCTTAATAGATGTGGTCTATTGGTTTTTTTTTGTTTGTTTGTTTTTTGCATCTGAGAGATTTTCCTTGAAGTGTCTCAGCGTCCACTGCTATAGCCATGAGCAGATGGCAAGTCTGACACAACTGCACTTGACTGCAGTCCTTTAAAATGCAAACTTAGAGATGTTCCTAGAGTACTGCTGTGTCACAATGACATTGAGTACTTTTACTTAAAGTAAGAAGATGGGGTGGACAACATAATTTCTGGGGGAAAAGAGTGAAAGGATAAGAAAAAGGTACAGAAAATGACAGATTTGGAAACCAAAGCACATAACAGGAAATTGTTATACTTACAGCCAGAGACCCAGCAATTGCTATGAGTTGAGGTTAATAAGACAAAATAAATAAGTAACTTCCGAGAAAAAGAGCTTAGAAAATGGACTTTTACATGTTCTTGGTAATTCAAAATTTTATCTAAAACTATATATCAGTGAAGATTCTAAAGATTTTTTAAAGTAAATCATATTACTTAGGACTTAGTGAGCAGGAGAAATTCAGTCAGCACGGCTGACCAGATTGTACAGCATTCAGGGACAGTTTGCTCCATTTAAGCTTTCACTTGCTACTGAACTATCTGAGTGTTCCATGGCTCATGTTGTCTTGGGGGAATTTCAGGGAAGGTTCCAGAAACCACACTGCTCAGTGATGTAAAATCCAGTATCTGTTTAGTAAGTGGAATGGATTCAGTGGGTAGATAGCAATCTTTATTTGAAAGCATCTGTCCTACCAGAAACATGCAAGTTAAGGCCCCCAGCCCTAATATATTCACAGTAGAACAGATAAAGCCCAGACCTTTCAGGTACATCTTCCCCCTAATAATTGCCTCTGCTTCATTTGGTTTTCCAGAAGACACCAGATTCAGCTGATGAGAAGAGCAAAGCAGACATAATTGAAATCTCCCTTCTAAGCAATGTTTCAGTAGGCTTTACCCTGGGACAAAAACGTAAAAGCTTGATTGTATTTGCAGCTTTCCTATCATTACCCACCCCTGTTATTTCTTCTCTTGTTCATTGACTCTTCATTTCTTTCAGGTAAGCTTCTATATACATATCTAAAGCAGATAAAATATGTTTTTCCAAAATTCCTTTATCAGGTAAGCAATGCCTCATGATCATTAGTAGGAGGTGAGAAAGGAGATAAAAATCAGCTGGGAGCATTGTAAAGGTCTTGAGACTTTAAATCTGAAGACAATTTCCTTTCCTATTCTGAATTCTCAACTTGTACTGCTTTCAAAAGGCAGGCTGTCTTTGTTATCAGAGTCATGAGAATTTGCCATTTCATTTCGAGCAGGAGTCAAAAGTGAGTGTTAAGACAAAAGGGAGTGTACCTGAGTTCATGTAGGCCTATTGTTGCCATTGTGGTTAAGTACCCCAGTTACCACAGCCCATAGAGCGCCGAAGAGTAATACAGCTAGACTGGATCAATACCATTGTTGATTCCTTAAATTTGGTAATGGTTATCTGCCAATAGATAATACAGATGAGGAGATTCTTTGGCCGATGCTGTCAATGCAGCCCAGATTGGCAGGGCAGGAGCCACCTCAAGGTGTCTCAGCTTCATCAGCAACATAGTTCTCTACACTAGGAATTCCAGAGCAATAAAATAATAAAGATCCTTCAGCAATTTCAACTCTCAATGTACAGGTCAGGCAATGAGCACAAGTTCTAGTTTCATCCAAGTGTGTTATATACTTCATCTTGACTAGAAATAAAAGCAGGTCAACAGAATCTTTTGTGTTGTAAAAGCTGCCTTATCTGTTCTGATGGTGTTTGAAGGCTCCTTTGTGGAAAAACAAGGTCACAATTTCTGTGTCTGTACTGAGGAATGGTTCTAACATGATAAATCAAGAGTTTGAACAAGTCTTTCTCTTCTCATTTGTCTCTACAGTGATTCTCTGAGACACTTCTACCTTTCAGTTCTGTCTTTCATAGGAAAAAAGTATCTTTGTTTTTCAGCTAAGAATTATTCAGTGACAGTGGTAAGAGCTTCAGACAAGCTTTTGTAGTAGAGACAATAGTGATTAACAATTCTAGCAAAACAGTGGAAAAGAGTATAAACTTGATGAATAAAATAATCAAAAGTAATTGGGTGGCACTGGTGATTTACATAAAATAATAAGATTCCCAGTGGAGATAGTATGTTGGGAATGTGGACCTAGTGGAAAAGATTTTTTTCTACATTGATAGCTATGATATATTCCAGGAATTATTTATTGCTTATGATAGGAAGGAAAGGAAAATTAAATAAGGATATAAAAGTATAATCTAAAGATACAGTCTGATTGAAGGATAAATGAAGCAATTTTACCAACATTCTTTTTTTCTGTTGAAACAAAACAAACAAACAAAAAGTTGAAGAGGTCAAAATTTGTGTTGAAATATTTTCAAAATATTGTCAAATTATTTCCTTGTCTCATTCGAATTTGTGTGTGTGTGTGTGTATTAATATATTCTGCATTTTATTTAAACTGGGAAAATATCTTTTTAGAGCAATATAAGACTTTTCCCCATTTCCAATCTTTAGATTATTCAAAAGAATAAAGATTCTTACAAGTAAACAACAATATCTCTTCAATATCCCCTGTAAAGAAAACATCAGAAGTAGTTACAGTCTTTTGCTTATAAACCGTAGGAACATCGTAGCCATAGCCTGACCACATTTCTGGACTGAAACATGTTTTCTTGCAGTTAAATTATGAAGAGGTTCATCTACCTTTTTTGCTAGTTACATTACTCAAAATATCTCTTCATAGCATTCTTTGCATCTACTAACAGCTTTACTGAAAGCTACTTCAGACAACCTTTTAGACCACTGCAGAGGGAAGCAGGCCTGTGAACAGAGCCAAGTTTATATCCCTGAATGTTGCAAAAGACCATTATTAAGCTATTACTGAACTGAGGTGCTATATCCCTTGGCAACATGCAGTTCCATGCAGTGATACTAGCTGATACTACCTGAAGTCTCAAAGGCTACGTGGCTGCATCACTGCCGTGCAGCCATTCTCTATGGTTTGGGGCAGCACAGGATTGAGTTGCTCCCCAGCCTCACTGGAGCTTTGACTAGATCAGGATTTCAGCAGGGCATCCCATTATGTACTGCAGATATACTAGAAGTCCGATGCAAGCTTCTTCCATTAATCTTCTGACTTTCTGTTGAAAACTGTGAATGTGGTTCTTATTATCCTATTTAAAAACAGTAGAAGAGAGTTGTTGATTGATGTTAAAAATGCAGAGGAGATAACTGAACTGAAAAATAAGTGATCTGGGGTCTAGATTTGTGTAGCTTGGGCAGGGCACTCTCATTCTTTTACTCACAAATGTCAGTGCACCTCCTCTCTCTTTTTTCTTTTCTTTTATAGGTAAAAGTGGAAAGGTACATTTCACTACATACCGAATTTGTTGATATTTGAAGACACTGACATTTACTCAAGAATTCTTATTGGAAAACAGAAAGCTTTTCAGATGAGGTCTTCTCACAGGCATGTGTTTATGACTCGCTTCCAAAAAAAAAAAAAAAAAAGGTAAATAAAATAAATAAAAATCTGATGAAATCTAATGGAAATTTGACAAAGAATTTTTGTTTGCATTGTAGAGGACATATATTCATCCTGTTACCCACGTGGAGTTATAGTGAAATCAATGAATCTTCATTGGTGTGGACGAAGATACAGGATCTATATTTTGTCTTTGCTGTGTGAGTGGGTTAACTTTTGAAAATTTTATGTTAGCATTTGTGTGCCACGTCTTACTTACATTCTAGACACCTAGTTTGGCTTCATTTTCCTGTTACTTATTTACTATTATTCACTATTTTTTAATAATACAAAATTATTGCAATTATTTTATAAAGCATGTTTTCAGTATTAACTCAGACCTTCTCTAGAGGGCCAAGCAGAAGTGCTAATAGATTCAGTACTAACATATTTCTCTCTGGATAGTGTTTTATACAAGATTATTATAAGGGATATCAATGATGTTTGATATCAAGATGGTGCTCAGATAATGCACCAAATAAAGCCAGTATTTGAAGCCAATCACAGTAAATGTCACAAACACAATTACAAAAGGCAATTCTGATGGATAGTTCTATGATAGGAAAGTAAAAGTCATCTATGGGAACTTCCCACAAACTGAGACTGTAATTAAGATGAATAATTTGTTGTTTGCAGAACAACAAAGAGCTGTAGAAATATTACTCGTGGAGACAGTGTCAGCTGCACACAGAGTATAAAGCTAAAGCAACCTGACTGTTACCATAGGACCAAACAGTGGATCTCTAAGGAATGTTACATGTTGTGGTATTCATACAGGAAGCAAAATATCTTGATTCATACTGACACTTAGCCTGACAGAGATTAAAATAATATCGCCGTTATCCAGTGCTCCGATAAAGCAGGCCAGAGGTTCAATTTTTCCTTTCAGTTTCTGGTAGCTGTGAAATGCACAGAGAAGAAATTTGAAGGATCAAAAAGAGACAAATCTGACACGCACTGATTCTGCCTTAGGACACTGGCAGAGTGATTTCCTTTCTGTTTTGTCGACGGTTTACGGGCTGGTCCGGCCCGGTTCTGTGACTAGTGGGGTGGAGAGATTTTTTTGCAAAATCCACGCCTCTGGAAAAGGGAAACAGGGGACCCCCCCAAAAAAAGAATAATTAAAAAAACAGCGGCAACCATCTGAGGAGAAACAAACTAATTTACTAAATATAGTATCAGAATGCACGATAACACACTATAATACAATATAATTCAATATAATTGCTAATAAAATCAAATATAATTGAGAGAAGGATTGTCCGAGAGCTAAAGGCCTTACACTAATACTGAAGCCTTGCGTGCAGTCGGGAGCAGCAGTGAGACGATCCGAAAGCGAGCACGATGAGATGAGAAGAGTCAGGTCAGGTGACCTACAGGCTTTATATCTGTTCCCCTGAGCAGGAATGATAACAGTATTCGAACAGTCTTCTGGGGAGCGTAGTTCTTCTTCTCTTCCGGACAAGTACCCGGAACTAGAGCATTTGCTCTTTAACTCCCAGTACACTGCATGATGTTATGATGTGGAATACCGATAACCAAAAATCATAAAAACATGACATGGTTTCTCAAGCTTTTTTCACTTCTAGTGCAGAAACACTATACAGGTATAATGTGCAGGTTCTAGAGAAGCCCTGTTCTGCCTCCCTCTCAGATATTTGCTATCAACACTATAGGCTAAGCAAAGCCTTCTCCTGTCTCCATTTTCAAAATCCTAAAGCCTTTCCTTCCACAGATAGATAAAGATGAAGGTGTTGTGTTCAGACAGAACTTCTCTAGCCAGGTGTGGGTAGGTGTAAGGCTAAGCTTGGGCAGTTCCCTATAGTGTGAGAGTTATTGGTCTGGTCTCCTTGAGCAGGGTTCAGCACTGAGATATTCAAAAGAAAGCATTCAGTGCATGGAATGCTGTATTCCTCATAATATTGCTTGCATTTATTTCATTTGGCATGAAATAGTGTTAGCAGGCTGATATGGTTAAAACTGACAAGTCACTGATTCTCATCCAAGAAGACAATTAACACGATGGGCTTTCTTCCAGTCTGCTGTGGTGATAAATTAATTAACATCTTTCATGTCACAGGCCAGTAAAATTGTGACTACAGTGTATCTGGCATTTAAAGCAATTTGTTCATCCAAATTACACTACTTTTTATTTCTGGATTTCTAACATTATTTTAATAATACATAGGCACATCTTCTTAATGAACTTCTTTGTGCTACAAGTATAAGCATTCTTGATAACAAAAGCCAAATGGGACAGAAAAGTAAACCTTCCAATAATAATTCATATTATCTAATAACCACTCCCCTCCCTCTTTTCTTTTTTTTTTCCCCCTGTTTTATTTCAGATTGCTGTTATGATAGACTTAAATAATGGTACAAAGAGTATCTCTTTCCAAATAACACTGTGATCAATATTAAAATTGCAAAAAAAGAAAAAGAATAAAATCAAAGATTGTAGAAAGTAGACAAAATAAGCAGAAGATGCTGGCATTTGGTAAATTAAAACAAACAAACAAAAAACTAAACAAACAAACAAACAAAAGGACAATGACCCTGTGTCATTGTTTCCAACAGGCATAATGGACCTCATGTTTAAGATACTTGTATCTTATATTCAGTAGGCATAATATGACTCCATATAGATGTGATAAAAGCCATTGGGGTAAGTTCAACTACTGTCAGTATGGGAACACTAACATATATCATGCCATTCTGAAGGATACATTATTTAAGCTATTTAAGGCAGAAGAATGATTTTTTCCTTGGGTTTTTAGTTGTATTCCTTAAGCATTTTCTGCTCTATGTTTAAAAAAAAAAAAAAAAAAAAAAAAAAAAACGATATTTTCAGGTTATTTAAATGAAAGTTCATCAAGAGTAGCAACTAGGGAAAAAACGTCCCTAAGCCTCTTTCTCCTTAAGTCATGATCATGTGTGGTTAAAGCATGAGTGTTAGAAATTCTTGAGCTGATGGTTAAGTATCGTATATCCATTTGGATATCTTCCAGGATGGAACAGTGACTAGAATCATAGAATATTCTGAGTTGAAAAGGACCCACAAGGGCTATCGAGTTCAACACCTACTTCCACTCAGGGTCATCTAAAAAATCAAACCCTATGTCTGAACACATTGTCCACATACTTCTTGAACTTAGCAGGAAGGTGATGTGGACACCTTCCTCAAGACTAGAGAGTTCTTTGATGTTTAGGAACAAGACTGAAAAGAATAAAGGAACTGAAGATGTAATAATCATTACTTCTGCTTTTTAACTCTCAGTATATGCTTGCTACATATGCTTTGTTTAAAAGTTTGAAGCTGAGAAAACCGACAATGTAACTTGACATGCCAATGAGTTATGTCAAGCAGGTGTTCCCTTTATTACATAGCTGGGTGCATGGGGGATCTCTTGACCAAACGTGCACACCAGTGGGTGAAACGACTACATATTTAAAGCATAGCATATACATATTCATTGCATTCCAAGAAAACAGGCTGAAATTCAGAAAAATAATTAACACATTGACCCACCCTCATGAGCATACGTTCTGAATACGTGGTGGGGATCTCCGGTGATCATGGGAGGGGTCATGAGTGGTCGACTAGTAATCATCCTCACTGTGAATTTCCAAACTTTTCCAACCTCTTAAGGAGGAGGATAGCCCAAACCATCTCTCACTGATGTTGCCTTGAACTGAGGCATCTGTTTTGTTGTCTTATCTTCAACAACAGGACATCTATTCTAATTTCTTATCTTAATTTGTCAACAAGCTCCACGCCTTCCTCCTCAATCTGTTCTTGAGCTTATATTTATGCAAGTCTCCTTTCCTTCAGGCTGTATCCTGAAGGAACATGTTATAACTCATGTTATGGGAAAGGCTATTCTTGCAATATAGAAAAGCTGTGCTCACGATTCAAGTTAAATAGCATTAGAAACAAGAATGAATTTTTACTAACCATGCCTCACATATAAGTTTCTATTATTTTACTGTCACATTGATTTTTAAGACTGTCTTTATAGTCATAGGTACTGTAAACACTCAGAGAGGCAATAGAATTCTTGTTAGTAGAGATGTGCTACTATAGGTACTCAACACTAACATTTTGGAATCTGAAGATTTCCCAGGACAGTTCAGGTGTTGCTTTTCAGCTGCTGAATTCTGTGTGTTTTGAGAGATATCTTGATACCTTCATGCATTGCTATCTTGCAAAACAGACATAAAGAGAGTTGGAGGCTGAATGGATTTATCAGTGGAAAATTACAATATCCTACAAAAAAAAAATTGGAACCAAACACACCAGTTGGGCCACCCGCTGCAAGAAACATATGGAGTTGCTGGCACATACTCAGAGAACAGCAACAAAGCTGGTAAAGGGACTGGAAAACAAAACTTATGAGGAGCATCTGAGGGGTCTGGAGTTGAGTACTCTGGAGAAGAGAAGGCTCAGGGGAGACCTCATTACTCGCTACAGCTTCGGAAAGGAAGTTGTAGCAAGGTGGGTATCAGTGTCTTCTCTCAGGTAACAATTGGTAGGGTATAAAGAAATAACCTCGAGTTGTCCAACAGAGGTTTAGGATGGATATCAGCAGGAATTTATTCATGGAAAATACATTTTGACACAAGAAAGGGCTGCCTAGGGAAGCAGTGGACTTGCCATCCCTGGAGGTTTTTAAGAGAGGTGTGAACATAGCACTTGGAGACATGGTTTAGTGGTGGACTTGGCAGTGTTAGGTTGATGGTTGGACTTGATATCAAGAGACTTGTCCAACATAAACAGTTCTACTATTCTGAGACTCCCCATAGCATATCAAACTTGAAAAAGACTCAATAACTATTAAACATTTTCAATACAGTCAACATATTTACATTTGATTTTTAGTCATTGTCTTGAAGTATGCATGATATATTGAACAGATACAGAGGAATCACAGAACTGAAAAACCATGGAAATAAAAAACACTGCTAATAACTGTAGTTGTTGAAATATGTATATGTAATTTCTTACCCTCCAAAGGTGTCAAACATAACACACCCTCAGGAACAATTTGGTGTTTTTCTGACCAGAGACACATTGGCATCCTATGTGACACACCCCAAAACTTGGGTCTTCTACCCAAGAAGACTCCTTGCCTTAAACCATGTTGCCCACCACAACACTATTTTAACTTCTGAGAAGGAAAGAAACAGATGTATAAAAATATTCATCAGATATTTCATGACAGTTCAGAGACAGAAGTTTAAAAGTTAATGTGCAAATGAGAAGAAAAGAATGGAAATTACTTAATATATAAGTACCCACCCAAAAGGTGTTAAGTACTATAGTGATAACAACCACTTACATAAAGACTACCACCAAAATTTGCCACTTGCAACTTTATCTGAAAAGCTTTTCATGTCAGTGATACTTCATGCTGGAAAGCAGCTTCTCCAACATTTGAATCTGGATTTTGTCAAAGAACAACAAGACACTTACACTGAATTGCAGTTTTAGTGCAGGTTGTTACCTAGTTGTCTGATTTTTATCTTTTTAGGTAAACCCTGCTTACTCACTCTGATGGATTCCAGTTCAAGTTTGTGGTTACATTGGTGCTATAGCTCGTCATGAGAATAAGCTGAGCAGGACATGGCTCATGTTGCATGTCTTTGATTTCATTCCTTTTCATGCTGAAGATTAATGGTTTATATCACTATTCACACATTTTTGAAATGTGTTCTTCCAACTCCCCATACAAAACATGCTTAAAAACACACCCTTGCCTTTGTCTGAAAGACAAATAAGTGAAAAGACTGCTTGTGGGTTTTTTTGTTTGTTTGTTTGTTTTTGTTTTTGTTTTGTTTGGTTTGTTTGCTTGGTTTGGTTTAAGGTATCTGTGTGGCTGATCATTTATGATAATAAATTTGAACCAGATTTAACATGATCTCTGTGATCTCATCTTTTACTCCTTTGAGATAACTTGGGGTTTGGTGGTACTCAAGAAAGAACTCACCAACCATATTTGCAGCCAAACAAATACAAGCCACACAGCAGCATGAAAGCAGTTGTTTCTTCAGAGGGCCCTTTTGACAATATGGGATAGTTGCATGTGTTGTGTCAGTGACTATAAGGTAATTCCCTCAGAAATTTATACAGTACATATGTGTGTGTCTGTGTATTTATTATTGTTTACATCATGTAAATATGGATTAATATAATTTGATTACAAATTGGTGTACACATGCATGAATGAGCAACATGATCTAGCTGTAGATGTCCCTGTTCATTGCAGGGGAGTTGGACTAGACAGTGTTTAAGGGTGTCTTCCAACTAAACTGCATTTATGATTCTATGAATGGTTATCTGTTTCTTCACACTTTTTCTAGCTGTAATCTGCAACTAGATATATGCTTAAAAATGACAGGAAGTCTTTATGTGTGTACCAGTGAGAGCTATAGTCCTAGCTTTACTGATTCAGGTAGTAAGGAGCTGCTGAAGGAAGGAATCTGCACACATTTTACGGTGGGAAATTTTTTGGAGAGAAAAAGTATTCATTTCTCATACATAGGGTTGTAAGTCTCATACTAGTTAACATTAGCAGACTAAAAAATTAAGACATTGACAAGCCTATCTTCTTAAGTTTTAGAAACTTATTTTGCACACCTGTGTGAATATGGTCAAGACTTTTCTTAAAATTCCGTCTTAAAGGAAGAGCTATATATTTCCTTTGCTGTGACTAGCAGTATGTAGAATGTAAAAAAAATATAGATGTTGTTGCCTGTAAAACGGAACTGCACCTTATAAAATTCATTTTTAATGAAATAAGCCTTTATTGTAAGTATTATAGGGAAAAATACTATTTAATATCTTTGTTGGTGAGATGATAGTGGGACTCAGAGAGGATGGCCAGTGTGAACCTTATGAATCAGAGTCAGAATCATTTGAGTTGGAAAGGACTCTTAAAAGTCATCTAAAAAACTTCTCTTCAATGAATAAGGACATCTACAACTAGATTAAGTTGCTCAGAGCCTGATGCAAGCCTGAGCATGAAGTTCAACAAGGCCAACTGCAAGATACTGTGCTTGGATCAGGGCAATCCCAAGCAAAAAACAAACAAACAAACAAACAAACAAAAAAACCTGTCTTAGAAGAGAACAAATTGAGTTTTGAGGAGAAGGACTTGACAATTTTGATTAATGAGAAACTGA
Organism: Gallus gallus; assembly: GCF_016699485.2. NCBI lineage: Eukaryota > Metazoa > Chordata > Aves > Galliformes > Phasianidae > Gallus > Gallus gallus. The sequence goes on from NC_052572.1 coordinate 51,261,500, forward strand.
GCATGAACTGCCAACATGAACTTGCAGCCCAGAAAGCCAACCATAGCCTGGGTTGGATCAGAAGAAGCATGGGGGAAGTGATTTTCTGCACTACTCCATTCTCATGACACCCCACCTAGAGTACTGCATCCAGATCTGGGGCTCCCAGAATAAGAAAGACATAGATCCTTTGAAACTAGTTCAGAGGAGAGTCATGAGGTTGATCAGCACCCGTCTGCTGAGAGAGCTGGGGTTGTTCAGCCTGGACAAGAGGCCTCGTTGTCACCTTTCAATACATGAAGGGGCCTACAAGAATGCTTGAGAGGGATTCTATCAGTTATGGAAAAAGTGGTAATGGCTTTAAACTACTGGAAGGTAGATTTATAGCAGATATTAGGAAGAAATTCTTCCTATAGGAAGTGAGGATGTCAAGGAATTGGAAGTGGCTCCCCACTTCCTGGAAGAATTCAAGGCCAGTTTGGGTGGAGCTCTGTATAACCCGGTATAATGAAAGTTATACCTGCCCTCAGCAGGAGAGTGGAAATGAGATGGTTTTTAATATTCTCCCCAACCCATTCCAACATCCATCCTATAATTAATATGTTTGCTGTAAGAAAGTTAAGCACCTCTGGTACTTGCCTCCAAATAACTTCTACATGGTGATATGACAGATCTTTTCCATAGCACACATATAAGGATGTGTTCCAATACTATTTAAGTAGAAAACTAAGTAGGTAAAATGTGATTTTTTTTTCTTAATTGCATTCTTGTTTTACACAGAAAATGAATTCAGAATTTACAGGAGTGATTTCTTATTTCAAAAATTGATTGAAAATGTAGGCTTTCTGAACTATATTGTTTTAATTTTAAATGCTTAGCTATGTTTCTAATTAATTATTTTAATGTCCAGAGAGCATAACCTGTGAATAATGGAAATAAACCTTCTATTAATTACGAATAAAAATTGCCTGTAGATTGTTTATCTAATAATTGGCTTCTATTTTTGGAGGATGTTTGTGAAAAGTAGAAAAGGAAAAGGGAGGATTAAATCAGATTTAATTCTAAGCAATTTATTTGATTCATTAGAAAGAAAAACTCTTAATCTCACTGTTAACCATCATCAGATTCTTCAACTCTGTTCATAAATGCTGACCTCATACATAGTAAGTGATTGTGTGCTGAATAGGGAGGCTGCATGGGAAATAATCTGAAATTTTTACATTTTCATGTTACAGGAACATGAATACCATTCAAAAAGTATAGTATTGAGGTGATCCCTGGGAATATACAGTGCTTTTTTTTCCGAGGCCTCATGTACAAATCATTCCACCTGGAAACTGTGCCATCATATTCAAGGTAATATGTCAGAAATCTGTTTTCATTTCTACAGATATCCTATTTCCTACATCAACAGGTTATGTAAAAAGTTGATGCTGTGATAAAATCCCTTTGACGGAGTATCTTGCCAGCTAGCAAGTTATATGCACTGACATCTGTAAAATCATCGTGCTAGCTTGCTGCTCTTTTCATAGGAGTGAAAAAAAGGAGAAAGAAAACCATGAGATTAGTCCCATAGTCTTAAATCACAGTCTCCTTTGGAAGATAACCCTTGTGTTTACCTAATTCCTCTGTAACACAACATCCAAAATGTTCAGATGCTACTGGTGGCATGTTGCAATCTAACAAACCATTGAAGTAAGAGAATAAATATGCTTTCTCCTCAGATTGTCCTGTTTTTTATGTAATTAGTGTAACTTTCTGACCTGTTCAAGGATAGAGGAGAGGATTTGCTGACTAGCAATGATGGTTATTCAGTTTATATTATTCTACACATCAATAATGGAGACAATTAGGCTGGCCAGGAAGGAAGTACAGAAGAATCCCAGTTAGGAACTGGGAAAGAGCTCTGCAGTTTTATCATCTTCTGTATATAGTATATTCCAGCTTACTTGATGATAGACCTTACCATTAGATCTCATTACACTTCTTTTTCAGACTTTATGAAATACTGACAATATTACTTCACTGTTTGATTTTTTTTTTTTTTCCAGTAATATCTGAAAACACTGCCTGGTTCTTAGCAGTCAGTGAGGCAAAACAGTAGTCCATTGTCACTGACATATGCTGCATTTCTCAAAGAAAGCAGATCTCTGGAGGCAATTCAGATTTCATGCTAAAATTTGTTCTCTTTTCACCATTTGTTCTTAAAGAAGAAAATTCCCACACATTTCTGAAGAGCTTCCACTGACTCCTGTTCTGAGTGTAGCAAGTAATTAAGAGATCTGTTCATGGGTTTCTGCAAGTATGGTTTTTTTCCTCCAAGCAGAGTGTTTCTTTTTCTTTCACACGTGCAGTTTCTGAACTTTTTGCAGTACTTCATTCTTAATGTTACCATGCATGCCATTGGGAAAAATTGTCAAAAAAAATCTCTAAAAACTGCAGATTCAAAATAATTTTGCAGAAGAAATGATTATAGTAGAACTCCTGCCTTGCTCTATCACAAAGGAAGCTGGATTTCCTAGACATGTAGCTTCATCTTTCAAACAATAATATAAGATTTTTTTTTCCCCCAAACTCTTAGATAAAAAGGTCTGAAAATGTATTTCAAAGAGTCAGGTAGTCACTAAAATCAACAGAGAATACAATGGTTCACTTCAGTACTGCCTATGGGTGCTAGTGCTATAAAATAGACTATATAGATACATTCTGAGCTACATCTGTCACTCTTCATTTATTTTGTATGCATTACTTTCTATCATTGAAAAGATACACCAGTCTTACTTATATTTCTATACTCTGAAATCAATGCGTTACACAGACTGATGCATACTAAAACTGGAAATAAAAGGTTAGTCACTGAAGTAATAACTTTTAAGTAGAAAATAGACCTCAGTAGTTTTGCATTGTCAATTGAAACACCTAACAGTAACTGACATGGGGACAGGATGATATTCACTGAACCTGAATCTGCCTTGCTCAGTCTTCAGAAGGACAGAGACCAGATACCATGGGATAATTACTCTATTTAGTAACATTTGTTGAGACTACATTCTCTTTCAGTGGAAAAGTTAACACTGGAAATATACTCTGGCTTTGTGAAAGTTTCTTGAAAGCTTCTCTGCATTGTGTGACCCTCTAAGCAACCAGGGTCCTGAAGGCTTGTGCTTCTAGTGCAGCTAGTGTTCCCAGAAGCTCTGATATACGTTATTATTTCATACTTACTGATCTAACATGCACTTTATTCCAGTGATGGCTGAGGGTAGCATCACATACCACCCATTAATTCAAAGTATGTTATTCCAGGAGAAAACAAGTGAATGGTGAGGTAGTTTCTGAATTGTACTAGAACTTGCAAAACAATGTGATATGTCATTCTTTGCTATTTGTATCCATACTCACAGATTTATACATATAAACCCACTACTAAACATACATTTCATATATACTTTTCGACAGTAAACTTTCATATAATGCCATGCCCTGCTAAATCAATGGGAAATTTAATTGTGGATTTCCTTTCAGGCATCTTTAGAAGTGTATCATTCTCTTCTTTCCCTGATATTTCCCATGTAAGTATCATTAGGATTCTTGGTTGTTTTTCTGGTGAAGGCCTAGTGTGAGCTGTTCATTAGCATCCACATCTCTCCACATCCTTCACTCCTGGTTTGCCTGGAAATACTGAAAAAACACAACAAAACTTATTTGTAGAGTGGTCAGTAGGGTACTCTTTTCCCTCAATAAATAGAGTTCATTTTTAACATGGCCGTATCATTTTCCTATGACTCTGTGCAGTCTTTATCTGTCTTTCCCTGTTAGAGACAATATATTTTTATTGTTTATCATAAGTTATCATGGAAGGCTATGAAAATACATGGGTTAATACTGACTATAAAATTTATTCTTCTTCCTGCTCATGCATTTAGTAAGGTGAAAGTGTTTGCTTTGGTAATCTTGACTTTTGGCAATGCCTAGCTAATTGCTTGTTTTGCAGCAGATAAGACTCAGTGAACTGTAGCTATGTTGAGTAAAACTGGAGAATTCTTAGGATGCTGCATGTAGGATTAGAAAAATCTGTGCAAGAATACGAGGGTTCCTATTGTTGGGTCTCTAGAGTAGGAGCCTGCAATTGATCTGAAGTGCATGTCACAAACAGAAATCACTTTTCTGTATTGCATTTTCTCCAGTTCTGAATCAGAAATAAAGACTTTCATTTTCCTTTATAAATGCAGTGCTAATTTTGGTGTATTATTAGAAGATTCCTGTATTCAAACCTTCAACCCAAGAGAGCTACACTATACTTCATGAATTTGAAAGCACTTGCAGTCACAAATATGAAATTAATAGTTTATTCTGACTTTTCTGCACTCCTATCCTAATTCAAAGGAACCATCACCCACTATTCATAAGTATTTATGGCTATTTTCATAACCGAAGTGGTAAAACAAGACAGATTTCATCTGTGAGCTTTCTCCATTAGTAAGACTACATTCAATTCTCTTTCCAAAATTGGGATTACAGGATTTTTCTGTGATGGTCCTTTAAGTGAACTTTGAATTCAAGAGCCCTGGGATATCTTTATATGATATCCATCATGATATATTTATTTTTATGTCTGGTTTATGCTATATAGCAATTTCAAACAAAATGTTTAAAAATGTTCCCAGTGGGAAATATCTCTACATATATTGCTTTGTCCATTGCTTACATATACCATTGTAATTTTTCAATGGATTACTGAACGAGTTTCACAGATTTTTTGCTCAAAGCATCTGAGAAGTCTGTAATAATAATAGCTTATATTAGTCACTTGTGTCTCAGCCAGTTCTCATGGCATGAATATCATGAATTCTTGCTTATATTTTATGCATGTCCTCAGAGCATGGATGATAGGTACATTTAAGATCTCTGTGAATAAATACAAACAACAAATGGAATGCATACTCTTCAAATTGAGTATAACTTGTCATGTTGCCTGTTGGTACAGAAAAAAAACATCATACAATTACTGTTGGATGCACAAAACTTTTAGGGTGAAATGGCTAGATTTTGATAATGGATGATGGTGACTCCTAAATTAACATAAAAGAGAAGAATATACAAAGAGAATACTTCTCCACTGTATTTTTTGAAAGTCTTGTTTGTTTGTTTTAGCAAAAAAAAAAAAAAAAACACACCATGAATTTTCTAGGTTGTCAATTTTACCTTTGGAAATTTAGAATCTCATAGAAGTGGAGAAAGACAATAGTGAATTTTCAGCTGATGTGCAGATGCTGTTGAAGAGTTAGTTGTCTGCTTGTTCTCCTGGTCAATATGTCAAATCTCTGGAAACTATGATACAGCAAGGGCAAATCCTTTTCATCTTCTCCTGATACTAGAGTTGCTGCTACAATAAGGAACTTTGGTACTGTTGGATAGTCACCTCTGCTTCTAGCAGCAGATGCAGTTATTTTAATATTTACATAGACCTATCCTTAAGGCTGGAAATGGTCAGCAGCTTGGCATAAGGACAAATATACACTCCTCTCCCCAAATACAAACAGCTTTTCTCTGCAGTAACCAAGGAAAGTCAAGAAGATGTATTAGTACTGCATCCCAAGGAAAATATGTAATAACTTAGTCAGTGTACTTTATTATACCAATAATGCATAACTTATCTGAATTTTAATTTTCTCTTTTCAAGAGCAGTGAGTTTGCTGAGGCTTGAGTACCTTTTGCATAACCATAGACAACCTATGTCTCTTACTGAGGATGCATAACATCAGTATCAGTATCAGAATAAGCATCCAATTTCAAAATTCCAGAATCAGCAAAAGCATCCAAACTAAACAAACAAACAAAAAACCCAACCAACCAAACAAAACAAAACACAGAAAGATTTGCTTTGATAAATGACTGGGCAACTCTGTCCAAAAGCAAGTAATGACCCTAAATACGCAAAAATTGAGAAATCTACAATCCCAATCCTATAACATGGGAATAACCAATTTATTTTCTGAAAGTACCTCAAAAAAATGCCCTGCCCCTATTATTTGATGACAGATATGCACTGATATTTGAATTTAATCATCACAAGGAGATATACTGAACTAATTCTCAGTTCTAATGTTTATCTGCATTTCTTGGTTCCTTCGATTGACCTTCAATGAGAAGGTTAACTGAATGTTGAATATTTTAATGCTAAACGGTTAGCTAAATTCTAGATATTTTATCACTGGAATACATGTTTTTCTTCTAAGCAAATGAATATCTGAATAAACATCCCCTGCCTTGATGGAAAGAAAAGCTAAACAGTTGGACAGAACTCTGTAAGATAACTGCTTGCTATGAAGCTAGCATCCAGAGCATCCTGGGTGCTCTAAGTGATTGTAGTTATTGATAACAGAACCATCTCACTGCCTGAAGATAAAAAGTAACTTTTCTTTATCAGAATAAATCATAAGTTTTAGCACACTCAAGAATTAGATTTTGAGAGGATATAAATCAAAGGGATCATCCTTATGATGCTAAGCTTCTTTACGATGCTAAACTAGTACATCATAGCAGTAAGCTATACAAAATGAACTTTGGAATCTGATTTTTTTTTTTCCCTCTGCCTCGATTTCCATCTTGCAGTGGTAAGAGCTGCACATATTCAAACCGGGTTTTTCATCATGACTTAGACTGGAACTTTTTGTACTAACAAAGGGTGAAGGATTGAGTAAGTCACTTCAGTATTACTATGCTTCTTGCTGCGTGCTTGTCTTGAGTGCTATAACATGTTTGTGGTGGTGCTAAATCTGTATTTCTCTCTCCCCTTTTATTCAGCCCTCAGTGCATTACAGAAACAAATGATTCTAATGATCATCTTTCATTTGATAAAGTCAAACCACAGATGTATAATTTGACTGTTTTTAGCAGCAGTGGCAAGAAATTTATTATACATTTCTTTGAATTTAGTGAAACATGAAAGATTATGGCAACAGTATTTGAAGATGAAAATTAGAATAACAGAAAGCTGGTCTTTAGAAACACAAACTGGACAAAATGCATTGATGGAAGCTGAAAGAGTACTCTTGAAACTGTACCATACCTCTGTAATATAAAAGTAATACATAACCATTCAGATGACTTCTGAATTATTTATTTTTTGTTTATAAGTTGCAAATGTTTTCATTCACTTCTATCCTTTACACCACAATGTAGATGTGCACAAAAATTAATAGCACTAGACTTGTAAAACTATAGTTGCCTATTATAAGTAATGTAGCTTCCCTTTCAATGAAATCAGGCTCAGCTTACACCAAAATATTTAAAAAAATAAAACTTAAGGACTACAGTGAGAAGAAGGAGCTTTGACAACACACAAGATGGTTTTTTCAGTCTTCATATTTTGGTAATTACATCTTTTTGAGGGATATCTATTTGTGGAGTATATCTTAGAAACAGAGTGGGAGGTATTCATGTTATTGTGTGCAATTATGACTTGAACACTTAAAGGTCAATAGAAATGGAAATTCTTTATAGCAAAACACAGAGTGTGTACTTTTGGTACAAAGAAAGGCAGAAGTGAGTTAGACACAGGAGGATATATGGCCATGAATCCCAGAGGCAAGCTATTTCCCTCATACTTACTGCAGTTCTCTTTTTTTTTTTTTTTTTTTTTTTTTTCCTTTTTCTTTTTCTACTTTTTCTGGCTTGGATTGGAAGGGACTTCAAGAACTGTCAAATTCCAACCCCCCTGCCACAGGGAGGGTTATCAGCCCCTAGATCAAGTACTAGATCAGATTGCTCATGGCCCCATCCAACCCAGCCTTAAACACCTCCAGGGATGGGGCATCCACAAACTCTCTGAGCAACCTGTTCCAACGCCTCACCACTCTCAGTAAAAAAACATCTTTAATGACCTCCTACACACTGGTGGGCAACAGGTCCAGTAGTGCTTCACCTCTAATTATTCTGTCCAAAACTTGAACAAGAAAGTTATTGTTGATAGACTTCATGAGTTTCCTGGATCACTGAGAGCTCATTCTGTTGTCTTGCCAGCATCTGGGTGGCTGAAACCCCCTATCAGAATGGCAGCCTGTAAGAGTAAATATTCTTGTAGCTGACACAGGAAGGCCATATCCACAGGCTACTCTTGATCAGGTGGCCTGTAGTGGATCCTGACCACTAGCTGACCTTAGGGTCCCCTCCCTAATTTTAACCCACAGGCTTTCCAATTGTTACTGTTTCTCAGTGGGAGCTCCTATAGTCTATTCCTTAACATAGAGGGCAACTCTCCCATCACTCATACATTGCCTATCCCTTCTAAAAAATTCATAGGCTTCAGTGGTAGTGTTCCAGTTATGTGAATCACCCCACCATGTCTCTGTGATGGCAATAAATTGAAGTTTTCCAAGGGCACCACAGTTTCCAGCACTCCTTTCTTACTCACCATGATGTGTACTTTGGTATAGGAAAACTTTATCTGGTCTTCCAGATGTTCTGCCTTCCTAAAGGAGCCCTCTCTGGGACAAGTCTGAGGTTTCCCCCTGCTTCTTCCTAGAGCAGCAGCATTCCCTTGCTCTTCTCTGTCACGCAGCAGTACATCCCCTTCCACCAGCAGCTCTAGTTAGAAACCATTGTATGTTGTTTTTTTTTTTCCTTCTATCTTTTTCCCTTTTCTTTAGAATAACTTTGAAAAGAAAACTCTTGAGTCTTCAGCAGTGGAATATGAAATAACCTAGTTGTTGGAAGATGAGATAGGAGCTTCTTTAAATTAATGAGCCTTTTTTCCTAGCACATCTAACAGTGATCTTGCAGGTAAGCCCAAGGAAGCCACACAAAGCATTGTGTGGCAAACTAGAGAGTGTTTGATACTTTCAACTGATGTATTACTAAAACAGTATTAAAAATTGAAACAAAAAGATTATGCATGTTCCCACTGTGGTGGAGCAGGATGTCCGATTGCAGCCCATAAGGAAAGGCAATGGCAGAAAACCAGTCCTAAATTATCTCAAAAAGGGCGAGAGTCACAATCCATTTAAAGAAAGAAATATTTACTTACCTGTCCCAAGGATCAGGGCTTGTCAAATACTCTAAAAGACGGGATCTACAGGTAAAGACCCTTCCCTGGTGGCAATCAGCCCTTAAATGAAGTTTAGGGAGGGGTAGAACAGGTCACAAAGGTTAATTGTCATCAGCAGTGTTCCCATGTCTGGCTGCATCCCTTTACCGGGTTCTTAATCATTTGTTCAGTCTGTGACTTAGCAACTCCCATAGAGTAGCCTATGGAGAAAGCCACACTGGAGCATATATTTGCACTGCAGCAAGTGAATAGTTCCTGAAAGAAGCTGTATCTCTCAGAGATGACCCCCCTCTGGCTAGGAGGAAAAGTGTGAGGGTAAGCAAGTGATAGAGAGGAGTGGAATTCTGAACAGAATACTTCCCCGTTTCTCATCACCCTGGTGCCACTTGGCTGGACACAAAAAGGAGCTGGTCAAGAAAGAAAGAAGTTGAGTTTGGGAAAAAACTGGGAGGGTGGTTGGAATATTTTTTTCAGGCATTTCCTTTGTTTAATTAACTTAATGTTCTCCAACTTTGTTTTGTTTCTGATGGCAAGTAACCCATGTAGTTTTTGAACTTAATTCTTATTCTATCCTGTTGAGAAGGGAAAGCGAGAGACTAGCTGGATGGACCTATGGCAGCTAGCTAATACCAAACTGCCACATCTGATAATATCAAGTTTGACTTGGTTTATTTCTAGATCTTGACATGGATACCCAGACTGAGGAAAAAGATTGCATAATTTAGCAATAAAGATTATAGATTTTCAAATGAATGTTTGCCAATCACCATACATCTAAAGATGTACAATATTATGCAACATTTATCTGTGTGTATATATTGAGACTTGACAGGATTTAAGGCATGGATGGGGACAGAAGATGATAAGAATTACAACACAGTTACTAACCCACAAAATGTTCAAATGAGTATTTGCTTATAATGTTGATATAGCAGAAGAGAGTTTTTCCTCATTTTACGAAAGTATTGTTTCAATGTTTAATGCTATGCAGCCATGTCGTATGTTATCTAAAGAAACCTATGCTTTCTTCTGGAGTGGATTTAACAAAAATAAGGGGTTTTGACTCATACTTTTTCTTGCACTAGTGGAAGCCAATTACTTCAAATGGTTTCAGTGACTCTGAAGAAATGTCACTGATTAGCACTTTATTGTGCAAATAATATTGCTATACAGGATATTTGGCATGCTTTTTTCTGAGTGTCTTACACTGACTGTGATAGGTCCCAAGTTTAAAAGCAAGTTTTAACTCTAAAGAATTAAAATTACTTTACTACATGGAAGTAAAAACTATACAAACACTCTGGTTATACATGGTAATTCTCAGCATTGTGTTGGAACTTCTGTGTTAGCAGAGACAAGGGCTACAACTAGTTGGTCCTCATGGAAAGTTTACCTCACCAGTGTCTGTTCCAGAGCAATTATTTTATGATCAGTACTAATAATTTTCTGCTGTGACGGGCCATTCCCTTTCTCTTTATTCACATGCTGCAACAGTGAGTGAGTGGGAGGAGAACAGGACACTTTGCAGAGAAGTGGGAGTGGATCCTGCTTGTAGGTGGACATGTTTCTTCTAATTTTAATCTTTTCAGCCTTGTATGTGTGTGAGCAAATCAGTATGCATGAAAACAAATAGGGTAAGCAGATGCCAAAACTGAGAAATACGTCTATTAACATTCAAATTGAGAGGATGGGAGGTGGACCTAATTGCAACTTCGTAAGAATTTTAAATATGACACGTGCATATTCCCTGTTTATTAAAGAAAAAGCAAAAAGGTATCTGAACTTGAACTCAGGAGACCATTTCTTACCAGAGAAAATAGTATCATTCATTTTGAGGAGACATTCACTCCCTAAGCTCCCAATTCCCCTGTTGTTGCCTGCTTACTTTTAAAATACCATGGTGAAAAATACTGCCAAACTTTCAGACATTCTTCTTTATTTCCCCCTCCATAATTTATGAATTTATGTCAGTCTTCACACCTTGTCTCGTTGCGTGCCCAAGGAACTTATATTGGAATTTAATTGCCAGTTTTGAAAATAGTATTGAGTCTTCAAAGCCTCTTACAGACAAGTCTTCAAATGTCTTTAGACACTTGAGGGGCTAACTGTGTGATTAGTTGTTGTGATTTAATTGGGGTGGGAAATAGACAACATCAGTGCCTCCAGGTACAAATGCTGACATTGTGGTGGATGGGTAGCAGCCTATCACTTGGGGGCAGTGATGGTAGCCCACACTACTCTCTCTGTCACTGTGAAGGACTGTAAATAGACCTATCAGAACAAATCAAGCTACAGATTATTTTGTAGAAAAATCATAGAAATTAATCCAAGCATCTCGTGGCCTTGAAAAAGTCCACTAAAATTTTTAGTGGTCTGTTTACATGGTGAATTTTACCTTTGAAAAAAGGAATTTTACATTTTTCATTTCTTTTCAAAACTCACTTCTAGGATGTGCTGGCTGTACTTAATTATGACTACACTAAAAATGCTTTACTTTTGGGATACAATACCAGAAAAATATAATGGCAGTGGAGGTGAGTTATGAATCTATGGACTTTCTTTTCTCATCCATAACTGCCTGATTATGTGGCCTTCCTCTGGAATACTCATGAGTTAATGTATCTTTTTTTTTTTTATTCTGCCTTGTTGTCAGTTTCAATAAGATAAATGTATGTATGTGTGTATTGACCTTGATGTATACATGAATCTGAAATAAAATGTATAAATGAATAGAACTAAAACAATGATAAAGACAGAGAATATTATTCAGCACTTTCCACTTTCCATGGAATGGAAGTATAGGAACATCTAATGGAACACAAAGGGGAAGCATAAGAATTATGTAAATAAATGCTTCTTTTCCTGATGCATAATTTCATTTTATTTATTCATTTTTGTAGTTAGAGTCAAAGAAGAGGTAAATATTTATCAGGTAATTAGGATATCAAAAGTTTTATTGGGTAGGGAAGATAATGGGGATTCTGATAGAGACGGGAAAGAAAACATCAGGTGACTGGAGAAAACTGTCATAGAAATGCACATTATGCTGTAATTTCAAAGATTGCTCTACAAGAACCTTGTAGCTTGCTCTGCAAAGCTGACAGCAGCAGAAACAGATCTAAACAGATCCCATGTTGAGACTCCAACAGTGGTTTTTCTTTTAATTGGTTTGTTTAGCAGATTCATTGTGTCATAATCAAACCGCTGAATTTTAAAATGACTGGATTTGTTAAAGCTATCTACGTTGTCCACTCACAATATTAGGGTTATACTTGTAAGAAGCACTTCAGTTGAGTGAACATGCAGTCTAATTGTAGGAGCCCTGTATTGTGATTTCCCTTTCTTGTGAGAAAATAGAATTACTTCTCTGAGTCTGAATGACATCCTTGCCAGTTGTCAGCGGTTTAAGGGCTGGTCCGGCCTGGTTCCGCAACTAGTGGGGCGGAGAGATTTCGCAAAATCCGAGCCTCCAGGAAAGGAAACAGGGGACCCCAAAATAATTAAAAACAGCGGCAACAATCTGAGGAGAAACAAACTAATTTACTAAATATAGTATCGGAATGTAAGATAACACACTATAATACAATATAAATAAACAATAATTGAGAGAAAGATTGTCCGAGAGCCAAAGGCCTTACGCTACTACTGAAGCCTTGCGTGCAGTCGGGCGCAACAGTAGCGAGCTGATCCGACAGGGAACACGGAGAGATGAGAAGAGGGACAAGTCAGATGACCTGCGCCCTTATATCTGTTCCCTTGAGCAGGAATGATAACAGTACTCGAAAAGGCTCTTGGGGAACGTAGTTCTTCTTCTCTTCCAGACAGGTACCCGGAACTAAAGCATTTGCTCTTTAACTCCCAGTACACTGCATGATGTTGTGATGTGGAATACTGATAACCAAAAATCATAAAACCATGACACCAGTATTTATTTATTTATTTATTAAAAGAAAAAATAAAGACAATAAAAAATGTCAGGTGATTTTCAGATCGTCTGACATTTTCTCTTGATGAAATATGACACTTCCATTTCGTCCAGAAAAATAGAAATTAAAAGGAAAAAAAAAAAATCAAACCATGGATTTTGAATATTTAGTAACCCATTGAATAATCCACCAAATACTCCTTTTTCAATAATAGAAACCTGTGCAGATCAGTACAGATGTAAGCATTTCAGAACTGTATCACTGACTGTAAAGTTTGTAACTGTGTAGGAACTGCCTTATTTTCCTTTTCCTAACATAGGTTTTCAACTGAATTTTCTCTACCTCTTCTTACCCTGCCTATTCTCAAAATGCACAAAACAGCGCAAAACAATCACAATTCTCCTGCATTTTCAAGATGCCTGGAGTAAGGTGGCAAATGATTTGTTATATAGTGACACTGTAACATTTATGTGTTCATTTAGCTACACTTGCATTTAACCCAGTCCATGCATAAACATCCTAAGTCAAAATGGCAAAGCTTCAGACCAATGCTTTTTTTCTTCCAGCGAGATGATGGAAAGTTCTGGTCTTGGTGAGCCCTCCATATCCCCTTCGTAGTACAACCTGAATTACTGACTTCAGAATAGATTTCAGCAGCAACTTAGGCTTTTCTGGTGCATGTTATCCTGTAATATTATACACATGCAAAATGCCACCCAAAGTAAGGCCTTTTAGTTAACCGACTTCTGGCAGCAAAGCTATGGAGGCCGTGCATCAAACTGCAACCCAACATATCTGTGGTGATTAAAATTCTACACAGTACAGCTAATGAACTGAGTGCCCTTGTCTCAAAAACAGATGAGCTCTCTAAATGCAATATCTGGTTCACAGTTCTTAAAATCAAAGAGAATGTAGGGTATATTCTTCCATTAATATGAAGTAAAATGAAAAAAAAATCTTTTTAGTCTATATAGTCTTAAAATCTATAATTGATTTATATTATGACACAAAATTATTTTTCAATCAAAACGAATATCAAAATTAAGCTTCAGCATTTCATACTGTGATTTTGCTGAGCACTTCTGCCCTCTGCTGATAAAATAGTCATACCCAATTAAAGACAGCTATTTAGCCAAGTTAAAAATGATCACCGCATATAGTACCACACAGTTATGCTGCCTGGACTAGGACATGTGTTCACCAGAGGACTGCACAGGTAGAGGTGGTTAGAAAATGCTCAACTCTGTTGGTTGGCCAATTTTGGCAGTTTAAATAGAGCAGCCCCTGCAGAATTCTGAAGAGAGGGGTAAAATGAGAATTACTACGCAAGCCCCAGAGGGCTGTTGAAGAGGTGAGCTTTACCCTGCATGACTGCACTGCAGTCCCTCTCTACAGAACGTCAGGAGAGGGCAGAGCTGGTATGTGGGGTACAGTACACTCCTTCGAAAAAAATCTATGTTCCTTTGTGCTTTATCTCTTATGTATACTAGATTTAGAAGCCTTTTTGTTAAGATTCTATGTTTTTGATTGTTTGTTTTGTTTGCTTTTCTTGTTTTCATTGTTTTATCCTCATTACTTGTCGGTTACATTCCTAGCAATTTACAAATGCTGGTAATTGTGGAGGAATAATATGGTGGCTTTTGCAACTGTCATGAGGGCCAGAGATTCCATTTAAAGTCCCAGTGACAAGTAATTAAGTTCAAGCAAACTTTGGTCACATACAATTCAGCATTTAGATATCTGCATAGAGGAGGTAGGATCCAGGAAGTGGAGTTTAATTAGGTCCACAGTATAACCAAAGCCAAACTTCAACTGATTGAGGCTGAATTTGCAGAGCCTAAATTACTGATCGAATGACAAAATACCAATATCTATTTTACAGTGGAGCATTGTCAAAGATAAAAGCAAAACATCTAAAAGGTACATGGAATGTACAGATGATTCATTTTACTGTTTTTATTAACTGAAAGCAGAAACATCAAGCAGCTGTTCTGTTCAGGTTTAGAGCTATAGGTTAGTTACACAAATTTATCCCAGAGTATAGCTCAGATTTGGTAGCTTGCTTTCTCGCCTGTGACTTTTTTACATGGTTTTTAGATATCGAGTAATATCTAGTATATATTGCAGTTCTCATTGATATTATAATTCTCACATCTTGCAATGATATCTGTATCAGATGTGCATCTTAACATGGTGGGATTGGTTTGTATTCAGTGACAGGTTACGATTACTTTTATGTTCTGTCTCTCTTCTTTGACAGGTATTGAAAATCAGTTACTGTGCTCTTCAAATAGTGTTGGCCTGCTCTGTACTGTATTTGCGACAAATTGTTGTTATTGCTGTTGGATAAGAATACAGCGTAAGATGGCTGGAGTTTAGAGACATGTTTTTGAATGAAGTCAAGAAGGGATAGTGAAGCAAAACTAAGATTTTTCCTGTCATTCTAGTTCAGTTATTGTTGGCTGTGTTTCTGAGGGGTTATTGGTGTTTCTCTAGGATAGACGACTGTGTAACAACTCATAGAAACTAATGAGCAAGGTTTTAGAACTAATTGTCTTCCCTTCTGGTTGTTCAAAGATCTTCACTTTTGGCTACAAACACTGTCCTGTTTGATAGCAGTTAGGATTACATGTTTTCATTTTCAAGATTTGCTGTCTTTCTTACTTCATTAGCAATTGCTTTTACGTGATATAAATCCTGATACAGCCCACAGACTACTAGATCTGTTCCCACAGATCAATTGGTATCCCCTCCGGGACTCAAATGAAGATTTTTCATAGGGCAGAGCTTATAAATGAAGGGATTTGTTTTTTGTTTTTTGGGTTTTTTTTTTTTTTTTTTTTTTTTGAGAAATATAGGAAATATCCACAGTATTTTACAATAGTGAAATTGTGTAAACTAGGAAAAAAGAAGTTTCCTTCCAACTCCTTTTCCACTATTCCACAGTTGTAGTTAACACTGATTGTAGTTAACACTATTCTACAGGGTGATCAGTACTGGTACAATATGTTCACTTGCCACTGAAACAAAGATCAGTATTTTCACCCATTTTTTTCTGTTCTCTGTTATTTCCTAAGAACTGCTGATACGATTGGTGTCTACAAGAGTCGTAAAGCACTCATGAACAGCAGTCTCTTTCAAATCACAGGTGGATCAAGGTCACACTGATGCACTAGTTCTCCAGGTAGAGATGGGCTTCTGGGTGATGTAAAACAGTTGCTAAAACTGAAGAAAATATTTGTCTTAGTATAAGCAGGCAATTAGTTGAGATAAAATCCTGAATGCCACATGCATGTAGTGCACATAGACTCAGTCTTGTCTCAGTTTACTGTAGAGATGCCCCAAGTAGATCAAACAGATTAGCATATTTTCCAGTAGCCTTCCAGCTGCTCAGTGTTATCCTATCTCCAGCTTATCCCCATCTTAAGTTTACTTTGCTTCTGGTACCTAAGGAGTGCTTTTGAAGTCAGTTCAGATATTCCTTGCAATCAGACAACGTGTAATGTAGGCATCTCATTTAAATTATATTCAAGTGCTGCTTTCACTCATAAGGCTAGCAGCAGCAGCATTAAATTCTCTTCTTTTTCCCTTCTACCATCTTTTTTCGCAGCCTTTGGAGACTCTTCTTCTCCCAGGTATTTCTACAGAACTTTAAAAGGATATGCAGGCTTTATGCTGAAATTGGTAGCTTTTTTTTCCACTATCAGTAGTGCCATAGCTCCAGCTTTTTCTGTTCAAGTCCCATCTCCAGAGACTGAGGAGTTCTGGAGGACAAAAATGACCTCCATTTCAAAATTTGTTTAAGAAACAGATTTTGAACTGCTTACTGAAACAGAAACGTTAGTGACAGCTACCCTTCTTTATCCTAGAAGATTGCTGCAAAAGCATTTCTTAGAGGTTTTGTAATCTCCTTTGCCTCTGCAAAGCATAAAAGAATTAATCAGTCTTTCAGAACTTAAAGGATAGCATAAAGGAGTTTAAGGCATTACTTCTGGTCCAGGAATAAACCTGGCTTAGATGCTGCCAGGTGGGCATTTAAGGGTCTGACTGATAAGAAAAAAAATGGTAATGTATTACAATTTTTACAGTTTAGAATTTGTCACTGTATCCTGACCAAGGCAGGCAGGCAGACCTGCTTGGGGAGACGGAACAGAAATGAAGGTACGCAAGAAATTAAGGCTATGTTTATGTACTTGAAACAGTGCAATTCCATTTACAGGCAATGGAATTGAAATCCATCTACTTTTGAACTGCTATAACAATCATTGTATTATTTATTCATTTATTTCTTCTGAGCATGTGTCAAATATGGCGTTGCCTTCATCTTCCTGTGAGTGCCTTGGAAGTTAGTGTGGGATAGGAGGCCATTTCTAGTGGGCAATGTTATTAAAGAGAATTCAGTGGTGCAGACGCAGGTTGTTCAGGGCTAGTTGGCCACAGAGCTAAGAAGTGGTCTTGTGGTCAGTTTGCTAATACAGCAAATGAGTATTTAGCACGTCCTTGAATATCTAACATCAGAGCACAGATGGGACTCTCACTGCAACTCCTCGTACATTCTTGAGTGTGCAACAGTGCAAAATACTTTTCCTCATGGAGAGCTGTCCCTGGAATTACAGAAGTACCAATAAACACAGAAATGAAATTGCACTCTTTCGATCAGTGACTTGAACTAAACATTCACTTATGGGAAATTGGTCTGGTGGTATGGCATGACAAGATGCAAAACTTTGGCACAACCACGAGGAACTGTTCACAGTAGAATTAGACTCATTTTTCTACACTTACAACAGGATTGCAGGCAGGGCAAAGAATGAGACGTATTTTATTTGAGTGCACTTGAAAGTTCAAATGTGCCCAAGTCCCTTGAGAGACATGAGGTGGGGATGGAAGCCAGAAGATTCCTGAGAGGAAGTGAACTATCTCACTGTAAATTGCCAAGCAAAGTGATAGACTGCTAGTGGATGGTGCTGGAAATTTAAGCTCAAAATTTAAAGATGATAGAAGGGAACGGGCATACCTAGATTTGATAAAGGTTATCTTCGTTTGTTAATAAGAGAAAGTTGCACCTTGACCATTTGAGGGATGTTGCTACTGCTGATGTAATAGCAGTAAGGAGGTCTCTAAAAGTACAGCCTAGAAAAAATGAATATATTGTAATTACAATTTTCGTGATTTGATAAAGGACTTAATTACCTAAAGGAAAGATTGTTCTCACCTCTTCATTGGAAAGTCATGCTCCTCCCAGCATTTTGGTTTGAGAATCTGGCAATCTTTATAGTGAGTTTATGTTATCATGTGAGGAAACTGAGGATGGGTGGATCATCATAGTTCCCAGGGTCACTGCAATAGCTACAGGTGAGTCCTCCAAACTGCCGTTGGGTTTTGTTACTACCCTGTAACTGCAGCATCACTATCCAGTGCTGCATTTAATATTCTTGCCAGTGTACCTGAAAATGTATGCTAAACTTTGTGCACGTACTTTTTAGACTAGAATTTAAGTTTTCTTTAGATGATTGAAGTTTGTTCACAGGAATTGAAGATGCATTTTTGCATATGTATTTCTCAGTATGTTTTCCAATAATGGAATAGCATGCCCTGCTGTACTGCGGGGAATGCAATTATTTTCTCCTGTTTTCTGATCTTGAAATTGAGTTCAGCAATGTAGAGCTATATTATTCTTTACGTGCAGTAGTTAAACTGTGGTATAAAAACAAAACAAAAAAATCTCTAACTCATTTGTACATGCTTAAAAGATACTACATAGGCCTCCAGTTATACACCTTCTGATTTGCAGTGTATTTAACATTACTATCCACAAGCATTCTGGTGTTTTATTCTATTTGTTGCTATTTTTTTGTAAAGATGAGATTCTCAGTTTGTGATTGGTGACAGGCAGGTAGGCTATAGCCTCTGTAGGATCTGGGCATAATTCACTTACCTGAGGCCGTGCAGGACTTTGTGACACAGCAAAGAAATGAGCCTTCCCAGAGCCTAGCAAAGACCCTCACACGTATACTTCACATTTATCCTGGTTAAACCAAGAATACTAAATAACTGATAACGTTGTTCATATTTATGAAGAGGGAGTGGTGGGAGCAAAACTGATAGGATTCATATACATTTTGGGTCCTTAGTGATACAATCCTGGGAACAGATGGGTGAAATCCTGCTAGTTTCAGTTCACACTCAAAATTAAGCTTGGACATCCAGTGTTTTCTAAATTGTGGCCTTTTCAGTTAGTAACAGTGTTGTTAATCAGTGTTGATACTACGGACTGCTCCGAAAATAATGCCTGCTATTCTGTTACATTGGCCTACAGAGGCAGATGTTGGGATAGCACTAGAGGTTGAACCTTCCCACCAGCATCCCATTACATGTTATTGCTGTGTGACAGATGGCAGCAGAGGGGCAGTCTGACAGAATGCTGTCTGACATGGAAGTGTGGATGAAGCAAAAATTGCAAGCACTGAATTACTGCTTATGGAAAAAAATGTCACTCATTGGCATTCATCAGTGATTGCTGAACATTTATGGAGATGAAACAATGAATGTGAACACAGTGAGGAGGTGGGTGGTGTGTTTCAGCAGTGGTGGCAGTGACAGTGGGTTGAATTTACTGGTGCAGATTGTTATAAGCATGGCATGCAAACTCTTGCTAATCACTGGTGAAAATGCAGAGCTAATGGCGGTGTCTACATTGAAAACCAGTGTTTTGTAGCTGAGAATTTGCTCTGTCATATAGTGTTATTGCTCGCTGTATCTGTTGTAGTTGTAGGAATTAGTATTAGAGAGACTTTTGTATTTACCCATGGATTAACGATCTCAGACCCAATGGAGAAAAAATGAAAAATCATAAGTGTCTAAACACACTTCACTGGCCTAAAACAGAATATATCTATGTGTATATGTATTTATTTATTCATACAAAAAAAAAAAAAAATCTCATCCTCATATAAAATAGTAAGTTGCTCCTTATTGTCATAATAGAAAAAGGAAAAATAAAGTCTAATCAGAGTGAAATGAGAGTTCTATTCAAAACAAACAAACAAACAAAAAAACCCATGTATCTAGCCCCTCTGAGAATATGCATTAAAATTCTACATTCCAAATGTTATTTAAAAGTCTAACAAAGGAGAAATATTTAGAAAGAGAACATTAGCTTGGAAAATAACAGGTAATTTTTTTTTCCCTCAGTTTTGAAGTATTTTTTAGATGTTAAAAGTCTAGACTAGTCAGTGAAAGATTTGAATTTAAAAAGCTGTCACACTACAAGGCTTTAACTGACACAGTGAACAAGCCGCTGATTAGGATGCTCATATATGTTGTGAAGATTTATGGTTAAATTAATTTAAGAACAAAAATAAATCAAAACAAAACCAAGAAAGCAAAACAGCAAAAAAGAAAATAATAACAAACAAACAAACAACAACAGTAAACAACAAAAACAGAGATGCTCTTAGCTTGGGATCATTTTTTCACATGCCTGACAAAGTATCTGTTATTAGGAGAACTTTGATGAGAAGATGTAAGTATGTTCACTACTAGGTAAAATCAACCAGTATTTTCACATGGATTAGAGACTTCGGTATGAATAGTTTCCAATTATCCTTTCTTCTTAGCTTCCATGTAAGGAGGACACTTTAGAGCCACACAGTAATCCTGAGGAGTCTTTTGAACAACAGATTTCTGTTTCTGCACCTACTGAGTAGTGCTGTTACTATGAAAACTTCAGAGTCCTAAGATATAAATCCCTGGAAAACCACTGAGCATCATTATCCATCTGCTTATATACAAATAGCAATTTATGGAAAGCAAGCAAACTGGGAAATGTACATTCTTGTTTTTTGTTGTGACTTGTTTTGTTTTGTTTTGCCTTTAAAGTAAAACTTCTTTCTTAGGTTGAAAAACTAGAGAACACATGAATGTGAAAAGGCGTATTAGAACCAAATTAAATTAAAGAGGCCTGAGTTGCTCTACAAATATAAATTAAATTACTTCCATTTACATAATACTATTTATGTATATAAATTATATAATACTAATTAATAAGAAAGTGAGCAAGGAATAAATTCTTGGACGGTGCTTCAAAAGCAGCCTGAAAATATGAACTTGTATTGAACATACTTACTGAAGGGAAGATAAGCCAAAGAAAACCCAACCAACCAACCAACCAAACAAAAACAAAAACAAACAAACAAAAAACAAATAAGACAAACAAATAAACCAGTAATTATCTTGACAAAGGAATGTGACATTCAGTTTGCAGTAATTCAGTGTAAGTTTAAATCACAAGATGTTCTCTGTATAGAGGAAGGGATGAACAGTTGGGTGGAAAACGACATCGGTGATTGATACGAACTGATGTAAAGTCTGTCCATCTGTCTGTATTAATCTTCTCCATTTTTTATTTGATTAACTCTAGACTTTGAAAAAACAACTGAAAGAACATTTCGTCAGCTTTGCAAAGCTGTCATATCATCAAGCTTGATAAAAATTACTTAATACAGAACTCTGATTTAATTTGATTATTTAAAATGTGTTATAGTTTTATATCAGAATGTTAAAAGTACCATTTTAAAACCATAGATCTCTCACTTCTGTGATTTTACTTGTTTGGGTGAACAGCAGGTATGACTCTCACTTACAACTGAACACTGAGTTCTTCCTACATTTGCATCTGGCACTCTCCATACTTCAGAATTGCTGTTCAAATAAATACAGAAAAGAGCCTTTCTAAGAGAATTTGGTCAGAAGTTGGGTTAAAATTGTAAAAAAGAAAATTAAAATTGTAAAAGAAAACTACATCACAGCTATAGAAAGTGTCCAATCTGAGTTAGAAAAGCTAGTGGCAGCTGCAAGAAAAGAACTAACTTCATACAACAGGCAAAATGAAAATATCAAAGTATAAAATGATGATCTTAAACATAATGATTAGCTCCTGTGGTACGTTTAAGCACATCCTCCCCTGACTCTGGTACAATCATTTCTGCATGGTGGCTTAGTTTCAGCGTGAGATTTTGTCAGTCAGATTAATAGTACAGTGTCCCAGAAGCCAGGTGTCTGTGCTTTGACTCCTCAGTGGAAGAACAGAATGCAATCCAGCTCTTGCTTTCTGGGTAAGGACTTAAAACTTGAAGCACTCTAGTAAAGCAGGTACTTTACTACCAAGGCAAACTATAATAGAGCTGTAGTTCTGGAAAGTGTTGATTCTTCCTCAGTTGTTTGAAAGAATGGCTGGAGATACTGTTTGAGAGCATGCTCAAACTGTTTCTTGCTTAGACACGTAAGGGTTTTTCTAGGGTGACTATTGCTTGATTTCTCTTTCAGAAACTGTTCTACTACAAGTGAATTCAGATTCTTTGGGCTGAAGGAAGAAACTGTCTTCAGAGAAAGCTCATTAGAGTTCCCAGCATAGAGGCTATCAGAGTTTCCATGAAAACATGGAGAATCCACCCAGCAATGACCAAGATAGCAGGTCTTATTATTTATTTAATCTTATTATTTAATGGTCTTCTCTATCTTGAAATAGATTTAGATAGCAAAAACTTAGCTTTTTATAAGGCTCTGAGGCAAAAGGCTTTCTAATTCTTACTTCGCATTCTCAGAGGTTCTTTCATTTGTATCATTCTAGCTTAATTCTTGCTTACCCATTTTTTCTACTGAAATTAACAGAACGCTGTCAATACCTATTAGCAAGAAAATTGGCTTTCTGAAAAGCTAGGAGAATGGAATTGCTTCACTATTCTTTTTCTTAATGGTTCTGCAATGCTATAAGCATTTACAGTACCGTTTTGGGTCAATAGATGGGGAGACATGAGTTGTGCTGAATGCGAAGTTAACATTTGTTTACATAAACACTTTTCTTATAATTACAACTCCTACAGATGCTTCCCAGAAAAGACTGAACACACAAAAATAAGGAAGCCAAGTAGAAAAAACAGTTCTGCTTCCTACAGTTAAAGATTTCAGCTAGTAAACAACCAGTTAGCATAGGACAAGTATTAAAAGTAAACTTGACAATTTTTCACATGTCAAAGACCACATTAAAAGATGCCTTTCAATAGATTAGTTGCATAGGTTTTTCCTAAGCTAGGTAGAAAATATTAACCAAAGCAACTTTTGGTGTCTTTTGTTTTCTTTAGAGAATCTGTTTATTTAACTTGAACTTATTTTCACTTCTGTGAAATTGTCTCAATTTTAACTAAAACCGTCTCAAATGGACAGATTTGAAAGTGCCTGGTGTTACTTTTCGATTAAAGTTGGCTTTGGAATCTTTTCAAATTTTGTATTAATGTGTGGATTTGGTTTTTAATTTTTATTTTAATTTATTTTGCTTTAAACATTACACTAGTTCATTAAATCACATTAAATCAGTTATCTCAAAGAATTCTGAAATGAAACAAATTGCCACGTGAAAATTGAAGTTAGTCAAATTACCTTTTATGGGATATTCTTATCTACTTTTAAGGTCCACAGTGAAAAAGCTGAAATGCTATCTGGTACAAGATGGATATACTGCATTTCAAACCACTTTTTTTTTTTTTTTTTTTTAATATAGAAAAATACAATTTCTGAAATAACTTTTATCAGTTGTAAAGCAAAAACTTTAGACAGCATTAAAAGTGCTGTGAAAACATCTTAAAGTAGTTGTAATGGCTAAGACGTGTAAAAAGAACAAGGAAGAAAACTGTTATTATTGTTATGATTTTTTTCTTACAAATTATGATTTTCTGCTTTACATTTGATCCTTTTTGTGACACAATAACCTTTCCCTATTGAGGTCTCTTTGGCTGTGATTTAGTACTGAACATTATTGAATCTTTACTAAAATTACTTTTAAAATAGAAAGTAGGCTATGCTCTCACTTTTTAAAGAGAACACCAGCAGAGAGCATAGTTTGATATGTACTGAGACGATATGGCCAAATCCTTTTATTGTTGAGGCTTTCAGGTATGAAACCAATTGCAGATTTACTATGAGAGCATTTATTATTGTTTAAATATGGTACCTTGAAATGGTTTCATGAAAGGCATCGTGAAAGTATTTCTAAATCTGCATTATGTCTTCTTGTTTACCAGATTTTTTTCCCCTAAACTAATGCATTTTAATCTAAGGCAATTTATTAACTTTCTATTCTTTCTGCCACTGTTAAATATTTTTAAGTACATCTGTAAATAAAAAATCTTTCATTTAAATAACAATTGGTTTTATTTTATAGTTGTGGACAAGAAAGCTTAGCTTCCTCAGTTTTCTTTGATTTAGTCAGTATAGATTTAAATATAAAAGTGTGAGTTCTATTTCCAGTGCAGTTTAATATCATGGAATAATTAAAAGAAAAGCATTTTTATTGGAACTAAGTATTCAGTAAAATAGGTAATTTGAATCCCAATTATCATGTGCAAATGTAGTTGATCAAATGCCTCTTCTCAAGCTGGCATGTCTTTACTGAAATTAGTGTTTTAGTTGTGTTAAGCTTGCTTATTAAGAAAACACAGAATTACTAATAGAAAATTAATGACATTTCAGAATAAACCACTTGAAAGGTAGGAAAAAGCAGAATGAATATTGACTGTGGAAATTCAGGTTTCCTGATTGAGTGCACATATCATATTTTCCTCAGGACTTCCCATTTCCTTCAGTGTTTCACAGTGGATAGTGTTCACTTTATGATCTCCAGTTCAAACTGTGCGCTGTGGACAATGTAAATAGCCTGCTCTTGAAGTTGTTGTGGTATTTTTCTTTATGATTTAATGCTAATTAACTATTTTTATAGCATAAATTTGAGGTGAGAGATTGATATTAATCCTATTTTGCAGAGATATCAGAACTTGGACAATAAATTTAGCTACTCATGTTCAGGTGCTTGTTTATTACATATAATGGTGTTCATATATTTGGAGCAAAACTCCTGGTGACTTGAGCTCCATCCCTAAGAGGCTGGACCCTACAGATAATAATCCGTTCATGTTGGGTTTAAAATTCCATATTAGCAGCCCTCAGCCGCCTTTCAGTTTTTCTCACCTTCCAAGGAAATGAAGAAAATTAACAACAAAAGCCATGAGGGTGCCTCCTCCCCTGACTTGTGCTTTCTTTTGGGCACTGAGCCTATGCCAAAAACAGATGACAATATCAGCCTTGTCTCACAGGACAGTTCATGACATGAACCTGGAAATTTGTGCATATTTTATACTGAAATATTCACAGGATCTTCACGGCAGCTGCCAGGAAATATCTATGGCTGCATGAAAAAAAACAAGGACAAAGAGAAAGGTAGGGTCTCAGTTTCCAGGGTTGTTATTTTAACCAGATCCTAGCCTTTTTCTTGCTTCATTCTCATATAATATTCTGGTCTACATTTATTCCATTGTTCTGTGAGACCAGGACACACAGAATAAAGTAGGATAAAAAGTCAGGGAGTAAACAGCAACATGTCCTAAATAAATGGGAATTAAATAAAGATGTAAGTAGAATCTTAGAATCATAGAGTCACCAGGTTTGGAAAAAACCTGCAAGATCATCCAGCCCAGTCATGCACCTATCACCAGTATTTCCCACTAAACTATGTCTCTTAGTACATCTAAATGTTTCTTGAACACGGTGACTTGCTAACAATATTTCCTAGTATTAGAGAGCTTATCTCTACAAAAACTCAAAATAATACTCTCAAAATAATGATAATTTTATTTCAACATTTCTTTCTGTGATGAGGAAAAATGTCTCCTGTGACCATTGTGTGTTGGAAAGACAGCAAAATGGTTGCTGGATGTGAGCAAATTTGCCATTTTTCTGACAGGTGAAGTTTTGGAATTACTTCACTGGTAGTTAATATAACACTTGAGCATCACAAGCTCTAGTACCTTTGCCATTCAATTAATCTTCTTTCCGAGCTAGGAGCATAGCTATATTCTAATGGATATAAAAGATAACTTCCCTTACACCTTCCAAGAGGCAGCTAAAACAAGCAAACAAACAAACAAACAAAAAGTAGGCAGCCGTTAAAAAATGGTTCAGATGACATTTTACAATGTATTTTGAGATGTGAAACTTACATTTACATTCACAAAATGAAAAGTGAAAGGAATGATATTCAATTTTTTTAAAATGTCATACAAAATGTCACAAAATGTCATAAATCATTAATATTTTCAGGTTTCTTGCTAGTAAACTGGAATTATTGAAGGAGCTTTTGTTAAAAAATCTTTGTTATGTAGTCAAACACTGCAGGCTTTGATTTCTTTATCAAGAATCATCCCAGAGAGATTTGGGTTGAATGGAAATTAAATTAAATGCCTTTTAAAAAATATTTTTTTATCTTTTTGAAATACATTATACATCAGCATTGCAGGGGATAGCTTTCATAGCTGATGGCTCTGTTTCTTTGTCTTTTCCTCAAAGGAAAGTTCACTACAAGCTTTTTGCATCCCATAAGCAATGAAATCTGCAGCTTAATTTTTAACTTGAAAATATGTGAGAAACAGAAAGAAAATAATGAAATAAACAGAAAATGATTCCCTGGTACTCAGCATAGGAATGGAATCCAGCCTGAGTACAGATCATCTGCAATCTATTTTAACAAAAGAACAAAAACAAAAACAAAAACAACAACAACAACAACAAAAAAAAAACCCACTGAATCTATCTATACAGGGTTATCAGCATAAAAATGGTGTTAATATCTAACTGGGGGGAAACGTATTTTCCTGATATTGTACTTAGCTTAAAAAATTCCTTAATACATTACGAAACTGCAAATAATGCCAGCTTTTTATCTACCCTGTTTTGGAAACTGTAAGCCTGACTACATCTTCAGTATGGAGATTTGCTGTATCACAGAATTACAGAATCGCAGTTGAGTTTGGAAGTGAACTCTGGATGTCATCTGGTGCAACTCCCTGCTCCACCAGGAACACAAAGACTATGGTTGCCCAAGACCATGACCAAACAACTTTTGAGTATGTCTCCAAGAGGGGAGTCTCCACAGCCCCTGTGGGCAGCCTGTGATAGTGCTTAGTCACCAACACAGTACAGAAGCATTTCCTGATCTTCAGAGAATAGCCCCCGTCTTCCAGCGTGTGCCCACTGTGTCTTCTCTTATCATTGCACAACTCTGAAAAGTCTGGATCCATCCTCTTTGTACCTCCTCTTCGGGCCTTTGTAAACATTTATGAGGTCCTGAGACTTCTACATGCTGAACAGGCGCAGCTCTCACTTCTTTCCTCAAAGAAGAGATGCTTCATTCCCTTTGTCATATTTGTGATCTTTCACTGGACTATCTCCAATATGTCTGTGTCTCTCTTGTACTATTTTCCTGCTATACCAGTCTGCATTACAGCTGGGTAGACCCCGCTTCCCTGGAGTTACTTGAGTTTAAGATAATCACATAAATTTTCAATTAAAACAGTAGTACTTTTTTTTTTGCATAGAAAAGAATATATTTACATGCTGCATTTCATATGCTTAAATTCAAATAGAAAGAAGGAAGCATTTATCAAAATCTCTCGAAATCTCTGTAGCCCAACAAATGTTTGTACCTCTGTTCTTTTTTATGCACTACAGGGCATAAAAAGGTATATTTTCCTGTTTTGTATCTGGCATTTTGTTCAGTGTAAAAAATACAAGCAGATATATATACATATACGTGTATGTGTATGTTTTTATGTATGTAAGTGTGTGTGCATATGTACATGCATATGTACATATTATAGCCACATAGCGTTCAAACTTCAGGATTTGTCTGGAAATAGGAACAAATCCTGCATCATAGTGAGCTGAAAATGCAAAAAACAAGTATTTCATGAAAAATGATGACACTCCAGTGTCCTGCTTTGGAACCTAGTAGCAGGCTAGATGTAACTGTAAATGGAGGCAAGAGATCTATCTATGATGTTTGAAAGTTTGTTTTGAAGCATCAACATTGTACATACTATTTTTATAAAACAAACTATAAATGTTTTTCCCTAGTCATAGACTCATCCCCAGTGAGGATAATTCTTCATTTGAGGTCATATTCTTACATTTTGCATTGCCATAGCCCTCTGTAGTGTCCACAGCAGGGCTGGTAATTTATTTTATTTCTTCTAGCTGGAGTGCACATTTAGATTAACTTAATTTGTTTATTTTTTAATATAATTCTTGCACATACTTTGCTGTGCAGGTAGTAAAATGAATGGTTGGAGTAGTTTTGCTGGGAAACAAACAAACAAACAAACAAACAAACAAAAAAAACCCATACTAAAATCTGCACAAAATCCTCATCCAGAGGAAGGATTGGGTGCTCCCTGTCCTTTACTTGGGAATACAGGCACCCCTAGAGAGGAATCCAGATTTGAAGTAGTAGTAACTGCCCTACAAATTGCCTCTCATGCCCCTCTCTTTGCATTTCTTGTTTTAAGCTGTTTTGTAAACTGTTTATGTTTAGATATGTCTAAACTATGTATGACATTGCTCCAGTTTTCTTTGACAAATAAAAAAGGTCCTTATGGAAATGGTCCTTAACCCTCTTGTTAGGCCTATCTGACTTGACACAGATGTGATGAATGAGAGAGTAAGTTTAGGTCCATTTTAAAATAACAAGTATACTGCAGTATTGACTCTGTTGAAAGCTTGAGCTCAGTTTGAAGCACCATTTTATTTTAAGCTTCCCTGTTATCAGTGGGGTTACAATGTTGGCTGCTGTTGACTCCACTAAGCTCTGTGCTTATCAGCTTTTGAAGACTTACGATATCTTCAGTATTTCATTGCTCTTTTGTGGAACTACAAGGACCAGAATTTTTATTTCTGTCTTGCACAGGATGCTAGGCTACATTTCTTCCCTTACAGGATGTTTTAAACCTTAAAGACATAGGGGAATCAGGGGAATCTAATATGTTCCCTCTGCTTTACAGAAAACAAAAAAAATTGACCAACCACAGAACCCAGGATGAGCTGTGTTCTGCAGAAGTATACTGACAGAAGTCTTTGTATTTGGGGATATTCCAGGCTGCAAGGTCAAACAAAGTGTTTCTCTAAGGTTATTCTGCAATAGAGAGAGGACTGATGAAAGAAGGAGCAGTGAAGACATCAGAGTGAAGGGATGAGGCATTTAAAATCTCTTTAGAGCACCAGAACAGAAACAAAGATGTATTAAACCCTAAAAAGGGCTGCAGAAAGATCAAGGGATCTATACATCATTGACTCTAGTTTCCATACCTGAAAAATTTATTGAAATAAAGAAAAAAAATAGAGAGAGAGAGAAGAATTGACATAAAAATACAATTGGTTAGTTCTCTTATAAGTTAAAATTATACTCTATAAATCCATGACCAGTCTTCTGAAGGAGACAATGATTATGTAATTAAGGATGATCTGGACCACTTACTGCTCCTATATTAAAGCAAATTTTAATATATTTAGCACTAAAGACACTTAGAAAAAAAACTTACCTTTCATAGGATGAAAAGATGATCATATATATTAAGAAGAGATTAGGAGCCATTTTAAATGACGTCTGCACATTATCAGATACGTACAGCCTTTACAAAAGAAGCTTTCCTGTGGTCTGTATTATTCATTGTCTGTGACATTTCAACCCACTCTTTGAAGTAGGTAAGACCTTTAGAGGAAAAGTGGGGTTGGTTGACCTCACCTGGCTGCAAAACACCCACAGAACCACCCATCCATTCTATGCACTCCTGCTCCACGGGAAGGGTGAGAAAACAGAGAGAACACAACTAAAAAACTTGTGGGTCAAAATACAGACAAGGAGATTACTTACTAATTTCTGTAGATGGCAAGAAGATCTAGATTTTAAGAAAGTTTATTGCCAATTCACATATGCAATTACTAATTTTGGTACTGGGAAAAAAAAGACAATCCTTAAAACACAAAGGGAGAAAAACACCTCCCAGCTTCCGAGGCTCATCACAGGGAAACCAGGCAGGTTCCAACCAGGGCTGGGGACCCTGCAACAGAGAGGTGTATTAAACTGGCTGTTGCTTTAAAATTATTCAGAGCAGTCAAAAAACAAAGATTGACTAAAAATAGTTACAGATACCATCTAACTACACGATAGCATGGCAGATGAAATACAGAGTTCATACCTGCACAATAATGAATACAAGGAAAAGTGGTTTGCACAACTGTTTGACAATGAAGATCTCTAGATAAAAGGACATTCTTTATCAGCCACAAAGAGACTGTGGGAAGTTTGTGGGCAGCCTGAATCTAGGTCCAGAAGCCTACAGAAGGGATAAATCAGAAAACGCCACCATTTCACATCTTGAACTGCATATAAAGGCAGGCTTTGTAACCTTATTTCTAAATACTGAAGTACAAAAATAGAGGGAATAGTAACAAGGATGACTGCAGTTAGGGGATGATTTTTACAGGAAAAGAAACTAATTAGGCTAGGACTCTTCAACCTGGAAAAGCAAAGACAAAGGCAGGGGATGACAGGTCCCTGAAAAAAAAAGACATGATGAGGAGAAGGTAAATATAGCCTATTCATCACTCCTTTTAGCACAAAAACTGGCAGACATCCATTGAAATTAACAGGCAGAATTTTTTTCTGAGCTTTTTTGAAGAGAAATACTTCTTCACAGTCTGCTTAATATTAAGCTGTGTAGAACTAATTTCCACAAAATATTGTAAAGACCAAAAGGGTAAATGAATTTGGAAAAAAAAAAAAAAAAAGAAAAAAAAAAAGCAGACAAATTAATGTAAGGTCTATTGGAGACAGTTATTCAACTCAGTATGTCATGAAACCACTGATTCCCAAGAAAGCATGCCAGGAGACATCACCTTACATTTACATTTACCTTAGTCAATGGATATTGGTGGACACTGTGAAAAGCAAGGTGTTGCTGGTGGTCTGAACAAATATGACGGTCCTGAACCTGATAGGACAGGAGTGTCCTGACCTCGCATAATTCCACTGAAGTATATGTGTTCTTAAATGATTGTCCAATTTTAACTCTTTTTCTCTTATCCTTCTCCCAGTGGTAAATTATAGGCCTTAGTTATATATTTTATTTGCATTATATTTTCCCCCAGAAAATGCAAGAGAAGGTAGAATGAAAACAAAATTCCATGACTACCTCTACAGTTACTCTAGATTGCACAGCCCTTGAAATCACCCAGCTGATGAAACTTGCCGAACAGCCAGTTATACTTGAGAAATATTTCAAAGCCTTTATGCTTCTCTGCAAATAATCTGACACAGCATGCATTAGTTCCAGTTTGGATGCATTTGCAGAAGCAGTATTAACTGCAACAGTATGCTTCTATTTATTTTCCATTATACAGTCTGATGGTTGATGAGCATATATTGCATGAAAAAAATAATAAAAGAGAATTTGAATCCTTTTTGCACATCAGTTTTGTCACTTATTGCACAAACAAAGCTCAGGTCGCTCTATCTACTTTGGTCTTTTTTTATTTCAGAGCTGTCTAATTGTTACCCAATATAACGAGCTTTTCAATCTCCTTCGTTCACAAAGTTGTATTCCAGGCACTCAAATTTTATTCTCATATGCCAATTATATCCACCTTTTCATTTTCTAGGTAATTTTAGAGCTGATGAACTGCTGAGCCCTCTGATAATAGTATATTTTGAAAACATGTTCTTTGTAAGATGTAGTACTTCTCTTTGGCACTTAGACGCCTGTTTATGTCTTCCGAATTCCCAGATTTCATATCCACAAGTTAACCTGAAATCTGTAATTAAATTGAGAATGCATACCTTTACTTTCATCTCTAACTTTCATCTTTCTTTGACTAAGCAAGTTAATGAATAAGTAAGCTGGAAATAGTTGCAATTTTGGTGCATTATTTACTTTTGCATAGCCCATCTAGTATGCAGCTACTGCTGAGCATATTAATTTACTCAGCTGTTTTATTTATTTGATATGCAAGTATACCATTTCCATTGGAAGATACTAAGGCTATTATTAATAAATATGCAGTTTCAAGGTGATGACCAACACGCTTGAATTTTACTAGCACTAACATGCAGAGTTATGACAGCAGTGAAATTTAAATTTTGATTTATAATTCAAGGTTGCATTCTCTCAGCTCTAAAGGTTGACAGAGATATTAACTTCATTGCTGAGAGAAAGTGTGGGCATGTATAATGTGTATGTAATGGAACAAAACCTCTAGTTCTAAGGTATAAGAAGGACATGCATTCTTTTCAGCCACTTCATGTTTGTTTCATAACTGTCAGCCTTTTCCATCAGTAAATGGGAAGCAGAAAGAATAAAGGTGTCATGCTGTGGTTATCATCAACATTCTTTTGAAACTGCTCACTTGCCTCTGCCCATACTTCAATTATATAAGCTGTACAGTTAAGATACATAAACATACACCTGTATGCATATACATTTTTTTCTTTGTATTACAGAACTGTTCCACCCTGCTCCAGAGTGAATTGGATTGTTTTCTCAATGCTGATATTTTCTACGATTGTAGAACATTATATTTGAAAAATCATGATTGGTGAAGTTCCCAGTGACTGGAAAATGGGAAATATTACTCACATTTTTCAAGAAAGGGACAAAAAATGCCTGGGGAACTACAGGCAGGTGAGTCTCACCTCTGTGCCTGAGATGATCATGGAGTAGATCCTCCTGGTTACCATGTTAAGGCACATACAAGACGAAGAGGTGATCCGAGACAGCCAGCATGGCTTCACCAAGGGGAGATCATGCCTGACCAATGTGGTGGCCTTCTACGATGGTGATGGCATCAGTGCACAGGGGAAGGGTGACAGTGTCATCTACCAGGACTTCTGCAAAGCCTTTGACATGGTCCCTCACCACATCTTTCTCTCTAAATTGGACAGGTAGGGATTTGAAAGATGGACTGTTCAGTGTATTAAGAATTGGCTGGTTGGTCACAGCCAGAGGGTTGTGATTAATGGTTCCATGTCGCTCTTCAATATCTTCATCAACGACACAGACAGTGGCATCGAGTGAACCCTCAGCAAATTTGCAGATGACACCAACCTAAGCAGTGCAGCCAATACACTGGAGGGAAGGAAAGCCATCTAGAGGGACCTAGACAGGTTGGAGAACTGGACCCATGTGAAACTAATGAGGTTCAATGAAGCCAAGTGCAAGGTGTTGGTATTTATACAAAATGTGGGAATAACTCTGTCTGGAGAGCAGCCCTGTGGAGAAGGACCTGGGGGTCCTAGTGGACAAGAAGCTGGATATGAGCCAGCAGTGCGTGCTTGCAGCCTGGAAGGCCAACTGTGTTCTGGGCTGCATTAAAAAAGGGGTGGCCAGCAGGGAGAGGGAGGTGATTGTGCCCCTCTACTCAGCTCTTGTGAGGCCCCATCTGGAGTACTGCATCCAGGCCTGGGGCCCCCAGCACAAGAAGAATGTGGAACTCTTGGAACAGGTCCAGAGGAGGGCCACTAAGATGGTCAGAGGGCTGGAGCACCTCTCCTGTGAAGAAAGGTTGAGGTAACAAGGCTTGTTTAGGTTGGATAGCAGATGGCTCCAGAATGACCTCATTATGGCCTTCCAGTATTTGAAGGGAGCATATCAACAGGAGGGGGAATGATTGTTTATGAGGGTGGATAGTGATAGGACAAGGGGGAATGGTTTTAAACTGAGACAGGGGAGGTTTAGGTTGGATATTAGGAGGAAGTTTTTCACTCAGAGGGTGGTGACACACTGAAACAGGTTGCCCAAAGAAGTTGTGGATGCCCCATCCCTGGAGGCATTCAAGGCCAGGCTGGATGTGGCTCTGGGCAGCCTGGTCTAGTGGCGGGTGACCCTGCACATAGCGGGGGGGGGTTGAAACTAGATGATCATTGTAGTCCTTTTCAACTCAGGCCATTCTGATTCTACAATTTTATGAACTGACACAGCCAGTGTATATTTTCCCCAAACTTACATGAGGTTTAGTCCTGAGATGTACTGCGAACATCCATTCATCCTTGCAAGGGTAGCTTTATTCTGGGACAAACCCTCACATCAGATGCATTACTGTCACATTTCCCTCATCCTTGCAATATCAGCTTATGTTACATTTTCCCATTATAATCACCATGGTTCTGCTCCCCGGCCTTTGCATTAATGCTTGCCACTTTTATAGATAAAATTGTTGATTTGAGCTTGAAAGGCTTTTTAAAAGTTGATAATTGATCACATAATTATAGGTAGCTGTTCAGTTTATGTTGTCATTGATTTTATAGCTTAGTCTCAGCTTAAAACCATTAAGTTCCTAGGCCATGATAAATTTTTCTGCTTTGGAAATGATAATAAATGTTGTCTCTTGGAGAAGACCATCTTACCTCATAACCACAGAAAGATTTTTATTTCGTTTTTTATTTCCGATATCTCTGTATTCATTTATTCCAAGAACTTCGGCATTATATTCCGTCATTTATTCTCACTGCCTGCACGCTTTCTGTTTCTGTACTCATTGATTTTGCGTTCCCAGAATCTGTTTGTAGAGTTTATTTCTCCTTTAGTAACTAATTTCTTGAAGGCCTTTTGCTATTAGGTTTCATCAGTCTAGCAAATAAATTGTCAATTTTTTTTTATTTTTTTTAATTTCTTTGTATTCTTTCTTAAGATGAGCATTTGATCTTTCCCTCAATCTTCTATCTGAGAAATTACTAAAATTATATATTTTTCCCTTCTTCCTACCCTATCAATTTTTATTCCTTTCCCTATCTTTGTATTATGAAATTGTTTTTTGATATTTAGAAATTTAATTTGTAGGATTTTTAATTAACCTGTTTTTAGTAATGCTATTCTAAAACACTATTCTAGCTTGACACAACTGAATGATTTCCATCAAGCTTTTGTTTATTTGTTTTCTTATTGTTTGTTTTAACCCCTGAAATGATTTTCAACTACTGGGACTCCCTTTCGAAAATTACTTTCTAATGCAGGTGATGTCAGCTCTCTGGCAACAAAATGAACAATCATTTTTGGCCTAGCGCTGAAGAAATTTCTTTTTGATAATTACTGTCACTGAAAATACCTGTGCAAGATCTTTTTCAATAAACATATTCTTTTTTTAACTAGACTATGTCTCTAACAGAATAGTAGAAACAGACTTTAAAACTGCAACACAGTGACTTAGAAAGACAGAATGTGGCATGATGTAGAAGCAACCATCCAAGTCAGCAAATTTTGACCACATAGAACAATAACAGCACCAACAAATAAGTTTTCCATCAGACACTACATCAACATTTCCAAAGTGGGATTTTCTCAATTTGTTGTGAAATACTTTTTTTTTTCCTGTATACAATTAAAAAGGGGAAAAAAAAAGGGAAAAGGGAAAAAAAAAAAAAACCAACAAAACACAACCAAACAAACAAGAAAGTGAAAGCTGCATAAATACATCTTTCTCCTAACAGCACTTTTCATTCATTATGGCAGTTATCATTCAGATGGCCCTGAGCACAGTCATGAATATCTTTAGTGTTCAAAATGCATGCCATGCTCCTATTGTAGTAACTTTCAATGAGAGTGTAAAGAGAATATTAACCAGAATGCATTAACTTTATGACATATTGTTATATGAAAGTAAAGCAGTTGAATTGTTTCATGACTGTGCATCCTATCAAGTTGCAACTCTCAAGCAGATGTTTTACTGCACTCAATATGCTTATACTTCATTGTCATGGAAATAAATGAAGTTTTTAAAATATGAATTGTATAAGAAATATAAAAAGGATTATTACAGATTTTAAAATATCACTTTATGGATAGTTAACTTGGTAAGTGATGGCATAATAGTGAAAGATATCAATTTTGTAGAGTGCCCATTTATTACAATACTCTACAAATCTCATACCTGGCATAAAAACACCAGCAAAACAAAACAAAACAAACAAACAACAAAGAAAAGCCTTTCTTAGGCTGATATATATCTGTTTTATCTCAAAGCAAACTCAAAGGAATACTTATCTACCTGTGCTACTGGCAGTAGAATAGCACAGACATTTACATGTTTTTAATACAACCTAATTCCAAAGATTCTTGTGTGGGCACTATGTTTCCATTCTCAAACTGTGTGCAAGTGGATGGGCCAAACTGCACTGAAAACAGAGTGAGATTCTGCTGAGAATAGGATTCTATTCCTGGAATAGGAAAAGGAAATCGAAAAGACTATTTGGGGCAAGGTAGATGCACTCATATTGGTGGAGGCTGACATTTAAAGACCTGACCACATCTTGCATTCAGAGTAGGCCATCGTAGAGAAAAGCTTTGTAACAGTAGGGATGGTAATATATGTCTGGTTGGCTCTGGGGGCTGAATCAGTCTGGTTGTAAGCCTGCTTTATTTGCATTATAATGTGCTTTCTCTGGTAGCAACACGGTGTCACTCCCTTAATTCTTCAGTAATGTTACAATTCCAAAAATAAATTCAGAAACGTTAAAATTATTTTCACAGAAATGAAAGGCAAACTAGTTCCCAAAACA
Source organism: Gallus gallus (assembly GCF_016699485.2). NCBI lineage: Eukaryota > Metazoa > Chordata > Aves > Galliformes > Phasianidae > Gallus > Gallus gallus. Next base: position 51,297,879 of record NC_052572.1, read on the forward strand.
GGTATTATTCTGTCTTTAGAAGGGATATTACTTGAGAGCTTATTATAATAGCAACTAATAATAATTGAGGCCCTGACAAATTATAAAACGATTGGCCTTCTTTACGTATGTTTCAGACAAAGTGATAGTATTTTAAATTTACAGCAGGAATAAATCTACTTTCTTTTTCATTCACTGAAAATAGACTTCATGACTTAAATGCCATTACTAATGCTATTTCTGATTCTCAGCCAAGGTTTAAAACAGCTGTTTTGTTTTGTTTGTCAATGTGTGCGCATATTCTCATGTTTCCAGATTTACATGGAGGGAAGGAAAAACTTACAGCGTTTTTAGCAAATAAAGGAAGGGGTGACTCGCAGAACATACAGTATTAGAGATCATTATTACCCAAAAAGAGAATTTGTACTTAATTTTAGATTTACATGTAAGTTGAAGTTCATTAGAGAAGTCAAATATATATGCTTCACTTATTGTCTTTTCTTCCTCTGTTTTCAAACATCAAGAACTAATTACTGTCTAGAGGATGTCACCTACCAGAAGTCTCAGGATTTTGTGACTGGTAAAATAGAATGGCAATTCTTTTTTGCAGTTATTAGACAGCTAAGGATGACAAAGGTAGTGAGAGACCTTTCTCCCTTCCCTATTTTACTACTTGAAAGTTCACTGTAGCAGTTTCATCTGCAGATGTCCATAAAATTTTTGTGCATTAGTGTAAAGCTGCTATTTATTGACGTGCTAATTCATTATCAGTCTAAAAATTAATAATATATAGATAGAAAACATGCTTATAATGGGGAGGGTTAATATTAAATAATATAGCTATTCAGTAAGTAGATTTTTATTTTCTGTTTTTCTCTGATCTTAACTACAAAAAGCATCAATGTTCAAAAAACTGTTGTGCAAATGACTCTTTGAACTAGGGCTACAAAGAACAAAAGAAAATCATTATGCAAGTAATCAATTCTAGCATATTAAACAAAATACAAAAAAATATAAAAATAAATCAAAAGGCTTTAGAAATAGTTTGAACAAAAGATGTATGGAGTAGAAATACAATAGGATTTAGATGCTATTTTGGCAGAAGAGTCAAAACATTTAAGTTTTCAAACACAGTCTAAACTCAAAGTTGGTGTTACTGGGCACACCTCAAAATTCACTCAGATGTACATTTTCTGAACAGATGTGTTATAACTTAAAGGTATGTTTAGTGCCCAAGGATGTAGTTCATTCACATACTAAAAAGTAAGCTGTTTCTCTTGATTTTTAGAGTCTGACACAACAGTTATTCTTGGAGCACGCTGTACTGGAAATTGTCTATATGAAATGCAGTATTGAATCTGGTTAGCAACATCCCACATGTACTTCTGTATTTTTATTTATTTATTTATTGTCTTTGAAGCTATAGATACATAATGGGATTAACAAAAATATGTGATCATACAAAACAGTTGTAGTATTTGTATTGCATTCCCTCATTAGCAGAAGTCTTTTTTTCAGAAATTAAGATGCAACAGCATAACTTCAGAGTATTGTTCATCCTTCAGCCTTTAATCTAAGCCACACCATGGACCAACAAAGTGTCAAAAACTGTTCTGTAGGTACTTTAGATAAAATCCAAACAGGAAATGAGTTGATTCTGCCCTTGGAGAGCCACATACTAGGAAGGGGTGCAGACTGAGCCAGTTTTCTGTAGGGCTGGCTTTGTGCTGCTCTGCTCTGGAACCTTGACTTTTCAATAGACTAACTGAACAGCCTGTTAAAACTTCTGTGGTAAACAATGTAAGACATCATGTGTCTGCAACCTGAGACTGACTGTTGTCCTTAAGTGCAGCCTATGAAAATAATATTCAATGACTGTAGTCTCCTGTCTACGTCAGAGTATTCATTAGATGCATTTTTTCAAACACAAAACTTGATTATGGATTTTATCAGATTCAAAAAACTTTCAAGTTTTTTTTCGGGCACTTTTTCTTACTGTGTACTAATTTCTATAAATATTAGTCAACATACAAACTCTATTAGTAATATTAGATCGTGAAAAGAAATGTACAATTTTAGAAACATCTCCATCTGTTCTTGAATGTATCCCAAAAGTAGAATGAATCTGAAGAAAACACAGAAACATACAAATAATAACTGTAAGAATTAGGCAGTAACCTAGACATGGGTAGACAGAAATCCTTTCAAAACATTTGTGATTAAAAAAAGCCCTCTATCCAAAACATAGACAAGTTATTATGAATGTTATTTCTGAAGTAATATAAAAGGTAAATGCAGTCTTGCATCACATACTGCACTGCAGTACTTGGGGTAGTCTCCCTCTATGCCTTTGCTATTTTTACAAATCTAGCCTTAAGTCCTCAGAAATTCCTGAGCAAGACACTCTACTGAAGATTATTTTATTCTGGTTTTCTCTGCTGCCTATACAGAGTGGTGGAGTCCTCTCCAGGGAAGTACTTCATGCACCACTTTGAAATGCAAGAGAAGACATCTGCTACCACACTGATCATAGTCCAACAATAACCATGAAAAAATTATTTACATTGACCTCGAATCAATCCACAAAGCAAGCTTGTACGTACTGGTCAGTATAAAAAATCTAACTATAGTGTTTCATAAATGTTTTCACATCCATAAAAATGCTGTTAATCTAATTCCTAGGGATAGGTAAGTGCTTTCATAAAGCCAGTCATCAGGAAATATCTTTTTTAAAAAAAATGTTAGTAGGCATTGCATGTGTGCAGGAATGTGGTGGTATGATTTTTTTGTTCTTCAGTTTAATAAATCCAATTGCCATAATTCTAAAAACCCTTCTGATTCTTCTCTGAGAATCCCAAGAAAAAGGTGAGAAATCTGAGTTGATCAGAGTAATATTCCAGCCAGGTCAGATACTATAGATTCAGTTACAGCTCAGATTAAAAATCAATTTGAATAAATGTTGAGTAAAAGTTAGCCTGTGTTTTACTACATATAAAAATATTACGTAGTGGGAGAATGGATTAAATTTGTCAGATGGGCCAAATATAACAGCTGCATCAATTTAGTGAGGGGCACTTCCTTAAATAGAACCTTTCTAACTGTGCACTGTCTTCAATTCTTTGTGTGGCAAACTGATTTACTACTGTAAAAAGTTATTTGACTGGGCTCTGGTCTAGAAAACAAAGTTTGTTTTGCCCAAAATGTTACATAATTCTGAAACACAGTGTGATAAAACAGCTCAATCTACTACCAAAAAAAAAAAAAACAACACACATCCAGGTGAAAAAGAACTTTAAGTCTTGGCTCTGTTCAAATTCCTGAGAACACAGAATGACTCCAGAACTTCTTAAAATGGAGTCAAGTATTTGCATAGTACCATCTTAGGACAGCACACGTTTTAAATTAAGAAGAATGGATCTCTCTCTCTCTCTTTCTCTCTCTCTCTCTTTTTTTTTTTTTTTTTTTTCAAATATTTTGCAAAATCAAGATCTCCATTTTCTCTTTTTGATTGGATAAAATGTCAAAAGACATTTTCAGAAGTTAATTGTCAAACATGTCCACGTATACATGCAAGGAGTCTGACAAACAACATTCTGCATCATGACCAACCTCAGATTATTTATTCCATCAGCAGGTTTTTTTTAAAGAGCGCATGCCAATGGTGCTGTTACTGTCTGTATGATCTAATGCCTCTTCTCCTTCACACCTTGGCATTTTGCTTTAAGAAAACACTTACTGCACTGACAGCTTATTTCAGTTCGTGATTTCTCCTTTTGTGTTTCTTTCTGTGTTATCTGCGTTTAATTAAATTGAGTTTCTTTCTTCTTCTGATTGCTAACAAAAACATCTGTGAAACACAGTTTCCACTGGACCTGAAGATTTTCTTTGCACTTTGCAGGGTAAGTCTCCTTTCCCACACTAACTGTAAATGTGGCTTTTTATGTCGTGTGGAATGTGAACACTGATTAGCTCCTGACTGGAATATTCACATACACATGAACTAGCTTTATTAGAGGCCTGTAATAACATGGCCCTGCAGTTTCACAAGATATCCTGTAATCTCCTCAAAATCAGCCCTTCATGTATGAATTAATTACTTAAAATCTAAATTACATAGTCTAGCAGTCTTTCCTGATCCCAGTGAACACATCATAGCTTCCTGAAACTTTCAAATGCGGAGAATTTTACAGACCTGATTTCTTTGTCTTCAGGTTTGCTTAAAGAAGAACACAAAAGCTTTACAGAGATTCAGACCAACAGATAGGAGAGACCACAGAGGCTTTACTTCACTTTTGGTACATTATTAATTTATTTTTAAATTTCTCAAACTACATAATAGAAATGTGATGTACAAAAGTGGTGTTAAGAGGCAAAAAACCTATTTTCTTTCTCAGATGTCTTGTGACATAAGATGTTAATTAAAACTACTGGCTTTAACATCTACTCCTACAGACCTCCATAGCTGAACAATCTACAGTCTTAGTGAGAAAGGCATCACAAATTTTGTGTTTTTTGGATATACTCAAGTACATCTCTGGGGAGTTTAAGTAAGCTTTAAAGATTAAGGAACAGTATTTTCATATTCAGCTTCCATTTCTTTTTAGAATAAAGCAGAAGAAGCCCAGACATTCACTTTGGCTTCTGTTGTGAAACCTCCCCTTCCATTTAAACCTCATTTAAAGAGCTGGGAAGATTAATAGCTAGCAGACAGGTACAGCTTCAACAGGGAACTCTGATTTTAAGTTGTTGTATCAGATACAGAATCTCTGAGGAAAGATGTCATCAACATACATGGTGTGTTAAGGAGAGATGGATAAATTTATGTCACTGCATGAAAAAGATCAGAGAAGCCTGGGCCACAAGTGAGAACTGACTGCCCACAGATCATCATTCCATAAGGGTACATGGAAATAAAGTGGAAGGAGGAGTCAGATATTCATTCCAGTTGAGATAAAATGGGATGGTAGGGAATTTACTGAAGTGGTGGCTTCAGTTGATGTTCACTTAATACCTGAGACAAAAATCAGTGATCAGCATGAGTTAATATGAAAGTGGAACATACAAAAGTAATAGAATTCAACTGCAAAGTCAAGAAGAAGTACAACTAGAGAATAGTAAGTCTTACAGTCTTAATTAAAATGAGTCCTTCCTCAGTGAGATAATAGTAGTTGGAATATGGAGCAACACATTACAATTGATTAAAACCCTGAAGACTTACTGGACCAAGAACAAATCTGGAGATAAGAATGAAGAGTAGTTTGATACAGTGATTGCAAATTCAAATTGCCTTAGATAATAAAACCTTGATCCAGAAATGTAAATGTCAGAATCAAGAATACGAAGCTACATGCTGTGAAAACTAGAAGAAGCCAAGGCATTACCTGGCATTTGGTGAAAAAATGCAAGAAATGCAGCAGGGTTTGCATGAGCTGATGAACACCCATAAGGGACGTACACTGTGGGTAAAGAGAAGGACAGCTGAAGAGTAAGATCAAGTGCAAGATTTTTACTTCTATTTTTATCTCCCTTTTAGAATGTAAGAGCGAGATGTGATTAAATAAAGGAATATACTGACAAGCAATGTTATTCAGCATGCTTTTAAAATGAAAATACTACTTTCATTTTAACACTAAGGAGTCAAATTCATTTTATGGGAGTTTTAAGTCATTTCCTACCACTTGGAAAGCCCTCAGTAAGAAAAAATCTGAAGCCAAAAGTAAGTGACACATAAATTAATCATTGGAAAAACTTACAGTGTCACAAAACAAACAAAGCAAAACAAATAGGCAATACTTTGGGTAAATGACTGGATTGCAGTGGTGGGGAAAGTGTGAGGGAAGGGAAGAATAGTGAGGAAGGGGCAGGGAAACAACACAAAATCAAACAGAAAACGTTTTCTACACAAACTCAAATAATTGTTGGCCTGCAGGAAAAGATGTATCTACTGAGGCAAAAAATAATAAATAAATAAATAAGGATCATTGTGTGGCAAAGGATTTGTCAGCAGAGAAAAAGTCTGTGAACATGTAGCAATGAGAGGCTCCTTTGCCTCAGATTGCTTTTTGAGTCACCCTATGGAAAGACTTACACAGGTAAATAAAACAGAATAGCACAGCTGGGATAAAAATTAATCTTACAAGGAAGAAGGAATATTTGCAGTAAGCCTGAGCTCATTTGTCACCAACTTGCTTGCTTCCCCAGACTGTCAAAGTACAAAGCTCCCTGCCAATAAGCACATGTTTTTCTTGACAATCATCCACCTCAATTCTAAAATCATCACTCTAGGAACGCTACGTTGCCAGATGCACAACTCAAAACTTGATAATCTGAGATACTGACAGAAATGCTTGGAGGAGTCCTAAATTTGAACTAGGCTCAACACTTAGTTATCCAAACTCTGAGAAAGGTGCTACTAAACTCATTTGCAATGGTGTAATCAAAATCTGCTAATGCATCACAGCTTCTTACAGAAACTGAAGGTCAATACTCTCAAATAAAGAAAGATGCATGTATTGTACTATGAAATTCGCAAGCCATTTATTTTTGGAAAGGCACTGCCACCTGGAACTCATCACAAGTGGTGTAGTATTATTGCCAAAAGTGCTTCCCATGCTCCTCCTCCATCCTGAGAACAGAATATGCCTGCACTCTGTACTGGAGCTTGAGTTTCAGAATTATAGAATGGCTTAGGTTGAAAGGAACCTTAAAGATCACTCAGTTCCAACCCCCTGCCATGGGCAGTGTGTCCACTCACCCAATGAGGCTGCCCAGGGCCCCATCCAACCTGGCCTTGAGCATCTCCAGGGACACCCACAGCTTCTTCAAGGACTTATTGCCTACTGAATAAAGAACTTTGTCCTAACATTTAATCCAAATCCCCCCTCCTTTAGTTTAAAGCCTTTTCCCCTTGTCCTATTACCATCTGCCCATGTAAAAAGTTGGTCCCCATCCTGACTGTAAGCTCCCTCAAATACTGGAAGCACACAATGTGGTCTTCCTGGAACCTTCTCTAAAGGTTGGTGTGACCTGGCCCGAGAGCAATTTCAGTCCCTGCCAGGGGAGGACTAACACTGTACACATCCCCAGAGCTCTTCTGTTTCGTCTTCTCTCTTCTTGGCATGCTTTTTGTTTTGGTTTTGGAGGTAAGGAAGTGGAGAAGAGTCAGAAGAAGCACAGGTCTTGATATGGTTCATCTGTGCTTTGCACTGTGGGCATTCTCCACAGGGAGCACATCAGTAGAGCGCAGCACTTTAAAGCAGCACAGCAAAACCATTTAAAATGACCTGTTTATGGTCACAAATCTCTATTAATCATACACTTTTGTCTAGCCTAGAACCAAGAAAGATTTTTGCATTCTTCAGCTGAAATAGATATATTTTGTCTAAATTTTGCTTGGGTAGGTGCTGATTCCCTGTTTAAGCACTCCAAACTCATATTTGTCACTTCTTCTGTAAATAGAGTGTTTTTATACCTTCTAATTTATAGCATCTCATGCGTATGTGTGTGCTTATGCGTTTATAGTATCTATAATCCTGCACACAGTGTTATATTTCAGAAAGAGTTAAAACTGATTTAAAATTGAACATCTCTTTCACTTTAACATTAAAGTTCACAGTTGTTTATAAGCTGGGTAAATCAAATTTACATTCAAACAACATATTATCTAAATTATAAAAATATTTATAGTGCTATTCATTTTCATCAAAAATAGCTGTGTTTGATTTTGTGATATAATTTGCTTTAAAGAACACTAAAATTCTAAGTATGCTAAGCAAAAATAAAAAGTTATCTGCATTTTACTTTATGCAAATCATATTTTTAAAAGTCAAAAGCAGAAGTCTCTGAAGTTGATACAGTGCTTACATTTCTTCAGATGAAAATGTCTTAAAATTGAAAAGCTTTTAAAAGACTTCAATAACTGTGACCAGTTAAGATTTTGTATGCTCTTCCTGAATCATCAAAATATGGAAAAAATTATTTTCCCCTATACTGTCTTTGTGTTGACTATGAGTAATACTATTAGGTTACTAATGCAATTTCTATGATATATGTTTGTACTTTTTGACATAAAAAGAAATAAATATATATCCTAAGAGATAATATTTAATGGAATGTATTTTAGTTGCTCCAAAAGTAATGTCTCCTATTTATTTCCATGGAAACTACAACAGACACAAAAAGCACAACAACACTGCTTGATAGAGCAAAGTCTCAGCTACAAAGCACTATTTTTCAATGCAGTCTCCACCATTTGCTATGAATTTTCACCAGTGATGAATGAGAGCCTGCACACCATACTTGTATCAACCTGCACCAGCAGAGGTGACACTGCTGCTTTTTCCCCTGTTGAAATGCACCACCCACAGACTCACTGTGCTCGCATTCACTATTTGGTCTTAAGAAATGTTCAGCAAGAGCTGATGAATGTTTGTCACTGGGTGCCATTTTTCTCCACAAGGTGGAATTCAATGACACACTTTCGCTTCATCCGCACTTCCATGTTAGATGCCATTCTGTCTGACTGTCCTCTGCTGCTTCCTGTAACATGGCAATATAATGGAATGAGGTATTAGTGGGAAGATCCAACTTCTATTACCACATCACCAACATCCACCTCTGACATATACACAGTATTATACAGCAAATACACAGATACCCTTATCAACAGCAAACAAAAGAGCATTTTGAGGTAGCTTAACAGTCAAGAAATAGGGGTGACCTGTACATCTGTACATGAACGGCCTATAAGCTGCTGGAGAAACAGGTGGAGAATCTTCTCAAACAGGAGATTTTTGTCCAAATCCTTTGTATGCCAGGTGAGTGTAAAATAGACTAAATTACTTGCAGGAGTAACCTCTCCCGTCAACCAGAAGTTCAGTTTTGGATATAGTAAGCATTTCCTTTTGCTGAAGTACAGAGATGTCATAAAAATTTTCCAATTAGGAACAAAATTGTAAAAATAGTTCACAATAAGCTGTAGTCTTGATCTCAGCACATCCCTCAAAGTGTTGCTGTCAAACAGAGATAAGTAAGAAAATGCAGCTTAAGGCATATAGGAAACGTTTTGTGTTGTTTTAATTTTTTTTTTTCCTATCACAGAGCAAGAAAAGTCAGGTGGTTTTGTAGTATCTTTTTATATACAGCTTAACCACCACTGAATTAAGCAAAATTAAAAATAGCAATACTAAAAATGGGAATTAATTCCCAAAGAGTGAATGGCTCCTGCTGTGGTTTGAATTCAGACAGAGCTTCCTTTTCTTCCTCCAAATCTATAATGCCTAGCTGGAAATCCTGCTGGAAACTATTAGGAAAATGATGGTTCTCTCTGGGAGGTCATTCACAGTTGTTAAAATATAGTAGAACCTTACAAATCCACGTACCTCATAGCCTCTCATAAACAGAAAAAAAATCATTTCCACTTGTCAGACACGGAAAATTCATGCAGTAATCTCTCATATTATGTTTTCTCCATTATGTGTAGGAAATATATTGTTCTGCATGTCATAACGAGTTAAGAAATGTTATAAATTAATGAAACTGAAGCATAGCATTTCAAATATATGAAAAAGTCATGTAATGTTGTATCTTCCTTACTTTTATAATTGAGATTACCCACTTAAGAAAAAATAAATAAATAATTTTTCACCATGCAAGCTCTGCATTACTGGATGCGCTATTATGTTTTTCAGATACTTCCTTAAACCCCATTTCTGCTGTCACAACTGAAGAGTATTCCAGTAGCTGGTGTGCTGACAACATGCCTTAGCTACAGCTAGGACAACTGAGCTCTTCCTGTCCCACATAGTAAGTGTCTATACTGGGATCCCTGAGCTGAGGCTACTGCAGCTGAGTTAGAGATGTTTTGCAGCCAGTTTGCACTTAAGCTTTACTTGCATGCATGAGCAAGAACAAAGGATCAGGACTACATCAGTGCCAATATTGGTCAGCTCCTCTTCCGCAGTATAAGCAGGTCAATTAGCACCTTAAGAAGGTGTTCACTGTCTCTGACAGGAAATTCCTTTGACTCATAAGGAAATTCTCTGAAGAGTGGTACTGTAATGAAGGTTTTCTTGATTAACTCCTACAGACTTCCTCGTGGGATACTTAAAACATAGGCCTGGGTTTAGAGCTGATAGAAAATGAGTCTTGTTCCCTTTACCGTGAAAGGTGTTGGACAATTGGTGTACTTAGAAAGCGGACTTTTGCTGTAGTTGTAATTGTTTTAATTGTATTTGCAATATACATATGGCTAAAATACAAGGATGGATATACAACCAGGCATTTTCTTGTCTTTCATTCATTTGACCAAAAAGGATTTTTTACGTAAGCAGCAGTATCCTAGCTGAACCAAAGCAAAATTGTATCTAAACAGTTAAGAGAACCCAGGGCTAGAGCACAGGCTTAAGTGCATTCAAGCAAAGGGGATAACTGTTTTGTTCTTCCCTTTAAAAAAGAGTTTTTCCTTTGGATAGCACAGGAAGGACAAATCAAGGAAATAGACACAGGTCTATGTATTTCTTACCTCAGTTTCTTCAATATGCATGAGTTAGTTGTGGTCTTACATTCAAGAGGTTTCTTGTTCCCTCTCTAGACTGTTTTTCCTCCCTTCTCTCTTATTGGACTATATACACAGCTGTTTCCTTCTTTGTCAGTTCCGAAAACACTAATCTCTTCATCCTCAGCCTCCTTCTCTATCTATTTCTTTTTCTTTCTTTTTCTTCTATTACTTTCCTAGTGTTCTCTAATCCTTATTCCTGCTTTCTGATTTTGTCTTTTCATCCCAATCATAGAAAATACAGGATGATCACCTTCCCTGAAGGCACACTATCTTGAGTCTCACTGAAAACAAAATATGGGAGGTAGTGCTCATTATTGAATTTCATGCATACAGCCTCTAGGAATACGATAGCCATTTTGATTTAAAGCAGTGTGGTTTTAGCTTTTCTGAAAGGTGCAGTAGCTGATAGACATTTTGAATTATCAGAAATTTGCATATATATACCGAAGTCTATGGGACATTTGCAATGTCACATGTCACAAAGCTAATGAGGTAATGACAACTGAAAATGTCCTGTTTTAGGCTCGCAGGTTGGCCTCTCTCTGTATGATCACTCTACTTGAAATATTAATCTGTTTTATATTTTACAATCATAAAAAACTGTGCGTGGATCAGAGAAGTCTGCACACAATAGTGTGTGCCCCTAAACTAAACAACCTTCCTTGCTGGTACACTGCAACTTCAGCTGGGGGCCTCTGCACTGGATGAATACCTGACTGCACAAAAAAAAGGTAAAACAGAGAATATGACCTCATTGGGATTTAGTTCTAACATGTCTAAGGAGCTGCTGTAGCATTTCTTCTCAAAAGAAGCTCTCTTCCTACCACACACACACACACAAAAACTTCTCAGAGATTCATGTAAGTTTATTGCAGCTGTCTCCGTATTATTGATCCTGAGGTTGTTCTGTAAGGCAACTGCAAACAGTAAGTCACCATTGCATGTTAGTCACAAAAACAAAAGTGGAGGTGAATCTGAATATAGATTCTGAACTGCTTTTTATGTCTCTGAACATTAGGAGAAATTTAAGCATCACTAACCCAAACCTTGAATCTTGTACAGTGGAATAAATGCACTTAACAGTGTAAAAATGTAATTTATTGGATCATCTTTAATTCTGCTGCATATGGAAAAGCAATTCCTTTATAAAGCTGATGTATTTGAAATGATGCTGTTTGCAATGCCAGTAATGCTAAAAATGTAATACAGAACTGATTCTAGTACAATAGTATGTAGATTACATTTCAAAGAGAAAGACATCTTAACAAATGTATGTGTGGATAATGACAAATAGAAGCACAGGAGATATTCAGATTTTGACTGTAAGAGTATTTCTTTTGCAAAGTATTAGTGATTTATGAACATTAAACAAACAATGGAGATGTCTGGTATCTTTCCTTGAGCCGTCAGTGAAAATATTAAAAGATATTGATGTCTGGAAGAAAACAGATCTAAGTAACAGCTTTACATAAATATTTCTCAAAGAGTCATTCACTTTTTTACCTGGTGTTTCTTTTCTACAGTAAAGCTTAAACTGTTAATACTATTAAATACGTTGCATAAGCTGGGGTTTAAAACTGTTAGCAAAGGCAACAAAAAAAATACTTGACAAGCCTATTCCTGAAACAGAAGATGGACCAAAAGATGACCTTGCCAGCAGAATATTCAGTATTCTGGTATGAGTAATTCTCTATAAATCAGAAAACTATACTGCAAATTGAGCACATTTACATTATAATGATAGAAAAAAAATATATAGGGGACCAGAAAAAGCTGCCTCACCTATCCTTTCAACATGGGTTAAGAATCCAGAGATGTGTTTAGCCTCATTCTAAACACACCCACTGATGGAAATGCTATAGCTTCCCCAGGCAATCTCTTCTAGTGTATCTCTGTTCTCACTGTTAATGAGGACAGAATTAACGCAGAAGATATTTTCTGGGCACCGACACTCAACATGAAAAACCCTTAATGCAAAAAGGGCTTTATATGGTAATATGTTTCAACGAATGTAAATGTTTCAAGTCTTGAGCTGCTTTCTTCAGCATGAAATGAAGCCTTTTCAAGAACTGTTTGCCGTAGGAACTAATTAGCACTCTGAAATTTGAAATGCTTAAATACATGATTATTTGTATTATTCACATTTTCACTCCTCTAGTAGTCTTCATGAAAGAAATTTTACTGTCATCACCAGCTGCCATGAAATAGGATTTACTGAACATGTTTCTAGGTCCACAAAGCTAAAACCATTTCTTTAATTCATATAAAATAAACCACACTATTTGATACAAACTCTATTCATTATTTAAATACCATTAGATTGTATGAGAAAGAAGAAAGCATTTCAAGGCATAATTTAGATAGCTTGTTAAAGTTATGAAGTGCTGTTGATGATACATTAAAGAAAGGTAATTAAGAGAATTGCTGAAGTACTAGACATGAATGTTTAAATTCTTTATATGGTAAACTCATTTTGTGTTGTAATAAACCTTGTCATTTGCAAATGAAATGCACCACCTGGCTCATTTATGTTATATATATTATATATGTATACTATATGCCCGATGCCTTTGCCTGTTACTTAAGTACATCAGAGAGCTGCAGGATAGAGGTACATTAGGAGAGAATCATAGAATCACAGAATATCCTGGGTTGGAGAGAACCCACAGGAATCATCTAGTCCCACTCCTGGCTCCACACAGGACCAGCCAAAACTCAACCCTATGTTTGAGACCATTGTCCAGACGCTCCATGACCTCTGTCAGCTCGGGGCGTGCACACTGCTCTGGGGAGCCTGTTTCATGGCCACTGCTCTCTGGTCCAGAACCTCTCCCTAACGACTCCCAAGCCTCCTGACACAGCTCCAGACTGTGCCTCAGGGCCCTGTCGCTGTCACCAGAGAGAAGAGCTCAGCGCTGCCATGTGGGGGCTGCAGCCGCCATGAGGTCTCCGCTCACGCTGTTCCTCTTACGTCTTACATGATCTCTAATAGTTTTATGTCCTTCTTGTACTGTGGCACCCAACCTGCAGGCAGTGCTAGAGGTAAGGCTGCACAGCACAGAGCAGAGGGGGCAGCCCCTCCCCTCACCGACTGGGCCTGCTGCATCCCAGGGTACTGTTGCCCCTTTGGGCTCCAGAGCACACTGCTGCTTCACATTCAGCTCACCATCAGCCAGAACCCCCAGATTCCTTTCCACAGCACTGTTTTTCATTCTCTTGGTCCCCAGTATAGAAACATATCCAGGGTTGCCACATCCATCCCAAGTGTAAAATCTGGCATTTGCTCTTCTTAAAATTAATGTGGCTGGTGATTTCCCAGCCCTTTAATTTGTTCAGATCTTTCTGCAAGGTCCCTTAGCCCTCAAGGGAGCCATCTCTCTACCCTCAGTTTAGTGTCATCCACAAACTTACTTAGTATGCATATGAGTCCTGCATGCAGATCATTTATAAAAACATTGAAGAGAACCGGCCCCAAAATAGAGCCCTTGGGAACCCCACCAGCAACTGGCTGCCAGTCTGATGCAACCGCATTTACTATAATTTCTGAGCCTGACCCATCAGCCCATTGTTCACCCATTGTATTATGTTTTTGCCAAGCTGTATGCTGGACATTTTATTTAGAAGGAGAAAAATGACATAGAAAGCATTTCTGAAATAAAAAAATATTACATCAACTGTTTTCCCTTGGTCACCGAGGTGGGTAACCTTGTCATAAAAGGAAATTAAGTTCATTAAACTGGACTTTCTCCTCATTAATCTGTGTTCACTGTGACCAACAACCGCGTTGCCTCTGAAGCATTTTTCAGCAATTTCCAGAATAATCTTCTCCATAATTTTACCAGACAGTAAAGTGAGGCTGACAGGCCTATAATTACCAGGACCTTCTTTCTTACTCTTCTTGAAAATGAGGACTGCATTTGCCAGTTTCCATTTCACCTCGTCCAGATCCCAAAACTATTGAAAAAGAATTGAGAGAAGTCTCAGAATATTATCAGCCAACTCTTTTGGTACCTTGGGATGAATCCCATTAGGCCTCATAAATGTGCATGCATTCAGTGTGCATGCATTCAGCTGAAGCAGCAAATCCCACACAAGTTCAGTCCACTGAGAGTTAGTTTTTGAAGTCCTCCAGCTGTGGGCTCCGGAGCTTGCAGAGCCCATCATAAGTGTTACAGACATAAGTTTAGCTTGCATTAAACATGTTTGTGAAATGACTACCCTCATCAAATAATGGAACATTGTTATCTCTGGTTCTCCTGATGCTGTTAACAAACTTGAAAAAAAAATCCTTTTTGTTGTCTCCTGCAGTAATGGGCAGCTTCAACTCTATTTGAGTTTTGTCTGCATGAATTTTCTCTCTGCGGTGGTAAACAGCATCTTTGCAGTCCTGCCATGTTTCCTGACCCTGCTTCCAATGTCCATAGACTTTGCTGTTCCACTGGAGTGGAAAAGAAAATCACAGCTCAGTCAAACTAGCCTCGTACCACACATGCTTACTTCTGACATGTTGGAATTGCCTGCTTATTTGCTTTCAGGTGGTACTTCTAAAGCGGCCAGCAGTGATGGACCCCAACACCCTTGAAAGCAGATTCCCAGGCAACGTTACTAACTAGTTCTTTAAGAAGCTTGCAACCTGCTCTCCCAAAACCTAGGGTACTAGCTTTGCTGATGGTTTTTCTCATATTATCAAAAATTTTAAACAACCATTTCACGATCACTGTGGCCAAGACAGCTGCCAATCTTCCACTGACCCACAAGATCATCCCTATTTACCTGTGCTGCTTAATGCATCCCAGGTTATATTTGTCCTTTTAGGTTGCCAATGCACATTGCTAACTCACATGAGTTCATAATAAATTGGAAACTCCAGATCCCTCTTTGTAGGCCTGCAACTCAGCTGCTCATCACACAGCCTATAAGGAACTCCAGGACTGCACCATTCCAGGTACAGAATCTGGTGTCTGCTTGTGCTAAATAACACACAACTGATGACTGACCAGCACTCTTGTCTATCAAAACTTCTCTTTAGGGCCTTTCTACTCTCAAGGGAATCGACAGCTCCTCCCAGTTTAATGTTGTCAGGAAACTTATTTAATGTGTACTTAACTCTAGCAGCCAGGCCAATGATGAAAACACTGAAAAAAAACAGGCCCTAAGATTAAGTACTAGGTGCCATGGTTTAACCCAGTAGGCAGCTAAGCACCATCCCAGAGGGATGAGGGAGGGAATTGGAAAAAGATAAAATTTCTGCGCTGAGATAAGGATGGCTTAATAGGACATAAATGGAAGGGGAAATCACAACATTGTCATCATCAACAACAATAGCAACAATAAAAATAAAGAATACACAGGACAAATGATTCACAGTGCTATTGTTTGCCACTCACTGACCAATGCCCAGCCAGTCTCTGAGCAATGGCTGTCCCCCACCCTGGCCAATTCCCTCAGTTTTATTGTTTAGCAGAATGTCAAATGGTGTGGAACACCCCTATGGTCAGGTTGGGTCAGCTGTGCTGGTTCTGTACCAGAAAGAAAAGCTTCTACTTCTTGTGTGCCCCAGTCTCCTTTTTGGTAGGGAAGTTAGAGAAGCAGAAATGCCCTTGATCTAGTGTGAGCACTACTCACCAACAACTAAAATATTGGTGTGTTATCAACATTATTCTCATCCTAAATCCAAATCACCATATCAGCTGCTATGAAGAAATTTAACTCTAACCTAGACAAAACCAGGACACTAAGGAACACCATGAGTGACTGCCTATCACCCAGATGTTATTCTACTTATTATAATCTTTTTCAGTTCAACCCTTCAGCTAATTGTTCACCCATCATACTGCATATATACCCAGCGGTACGCTAGACATCTTGTCCAGAAAGATGCTGTGACAGACAGTAACAAAGCTTTGCTAAAATCCAAAAACTATATCCACTGCATTCCTTTGGTCAACTAGAAATGTAACCTTGTCTTAAAAGAATATTAAGTTAGTAAGGCATGACTTTCATTTCATGAACCCATACCAGCTTTCTCTGATGGCTGCACTGTTTTTCAGGTGTTTTTCAATAACTCAAAAAATGATCTTCTCCATATATTTACCAGGCACTGAAGTGAGACTGACAGGCCCGTAATTGCCAGAGTATTCTCTCCTGCCCTTCTTGAAAACTGGAATAACATTCGCTAGCTTCCAGTCGACTGGAACTTCTCCACATTCCCAATACTGTTGATAAATAATGGAGAGAGATCTTACAGTAACATCACCCAATTCTGTAAGTAGCCTAGGGTGAACCCCACTGGGCCCACAGATTTATGTGCATTCAGTTGTAGCAGGAAATCCTGTACAAGTTCAGTATCAACAAGAAGCTTGTCAGTCCTCCACTCATGGTCCACCAACCCAGGCCCCACAGGTCCCAGGCCTGTCAACAGTGTTAAAGACAGAGATGGGGAAGGCCTTAAATGCCTGCTTTACGTTTCATCTATTTTTTTGAGTGACCATCATCATCAAATAAAGGATCAATATTTGGTTTAGATCTCCTCTTACTACTAATATACTTGAACAAACAAACAAACAAACTTTGTTTCAGCTGTAATTGTGCTTGATTTTAAACTCAACCATTTCATGATCACTGTGGACAAGACAGTATCCAGATCATGGGTTCACCCATGAGACCATATTTATTTACAAACAACCAAGAGCAAAAAGGGCACCTTTTCTAGTTAGCTCCCTGAGTACCTGTATCAAAAATTTCAGTGCATTCCCTGGACACAGAGCCAGTCTGAAGCCAACCTTCTTGGCCTCTTCAGATGATGGAAGTGGGTTTTAGGCAGACTGGTTGCATGCAGGTCAAGCACAGACAAAAAAGTGCTCTGCTGACAAGAGATCTCCTCATTGCATCCATCTCCATTAGTTCTTAAGTCTCTTTGATGCGAGCAGGCCAGCCTTTGTATGGGGTGAAGATCAGCCTGCACCTGGGGAGCTGCATCTTGAGCTTCAGGGGAAGAAAAGGGCATATGCGGATGAGGATAAGGAAGAGGAAGAAGGCGGCAGCACACTCTGAATGTACACATGGCCTGGCATGAAACCAGGAACTGCTGCTGTCATAGTGCTGTGCTGCGGCAGTGATAATGTGAGCTGCCATCATTAGTTATGGGTGGAGCTGAGTAAAACCACCACTGAGGAGAGGAGAATTCGAGATCCTCTGTATGCTTTTCAATAGCTGTTGCTGATGAGCCCAAATAGCTACAAAGACAATACAACAATAAGGTAATGTATGAGGAAGAGCATTACAGATGCTCAGCAGGGCTGACAGGACTGATGGAACCTTGAATTTCCACTGAACAAATGGTGTAGCTTGTACAGTGGTATCAGAACAGGGGTTTATTTTGAGTTACTTGTTTATTTATTCACTTATTTATTCAAAAAATAACTTGTCTGATATGAATTATATCAAGTGAAATTTGAGGTTTGCATAAAAAAAAACCAAACAGAATGAGTTTTTCTCCTTTTGCTGGTAGTGCTGTTTGGAGGTCACTTTCTGAGACAAGGCTTTTGGAGCTGCAGAAGCACAGAGCATAGAAAACAGAGCTCGATCTGGCTTGTGTGGAAGGAAATTGCTAAGCTTCCATTCTTTCCCACTGAGGCTGAATTAAACCTTTCTCGCTAAAGAAAATTGATTTCTAGAGCAGCACAACTATTAGAAGCTCTGGCATCCTCAAGGATTTTTCTAAACCTTGCTTCACTTCCAATGCCTGTGAGTGAATATTCTCTTGGGTATGAAAAATCCCTACGCAACTCCCAATTTGCTTACATGTGAAATATCTGATACTGAACAATTCTGGAGACAGCCCATTAAACTAATGAGAGCGAGGGAAGGCTCTGTCATAACGCACACGGGTATCTCCCCTGTGCTGGGAGGAGAAGAGTCACCCTCGGTTTGTCACAAAACCTTCCCGGGTCTCGGTGGGAGAAGAGCGACGCTTTGCTCGGCAAATGTGAACCTGTGTGAGCAGATCCCTGTCACGCAGAATGAGGACAGCCCAGCCACATCGCGAAGGGCAAAACAACGCACAAGGAAGTGGGCACAGCTCGTGATTTCTTTCTCATGTTGCATTACGTATTTAAGTTTCTGGCTGCTTTGTTGGGGCTGGTTTGTGAGGAAGGGCCGTTTGGCGCATTTCAGGTAAATCGCCCCCGCAGAAGTTGGCAAATGACAACACTGAGTCGGCGTCGATGCAATGGGCGCCGGACAGTGGAGACGCCCGGCTCCGGCAGCACCTTCCGAGCCGCTTCCGCCCTCCCGCCCCCGGGGACGGGTCTCCATCCCGAGTCAACGGCCGGACCCCCACCGCTGCCCCGTCCCGGCCGCCCCGCAACACCCAGCCACGGCCCGTCCGAGGGAGCCGGGGCTGCCCCTCCCGCAGCCCGCCGGACGCGCTCGGTGCCCGCCCCCGCGCGGCGCCCATTGGCCGCGCTTCGCCCGCCACCGCCCCGCCGCGGGGAGGGAGGCGCCCTCGGGCCGTCGCCGCCGCCGCTAACGGAGCGAGGTCGGCGCGGAGCGGGAGCGGCGCGGAGCGGGGCGGCGGCGGCGGGAGGAGAGCGGCGCGGAGTTGTGCCCCGGGCCGGGGGGAGCGAAGGCGCCGGCTGCGGGCCCACCAACCGGGCAGGGGAGGGCAGGGGGCAGGAGAGTCAAACTAAACGCCCAACAGCCTCCCTCATCCGCGGCCGCCCGCTTTCTTTCTCTTTCTCTTTCTTTATCTTTCTTTCTTTTTTTTTTTTCTTTAAAATTATTCCGAAAGAGAAACATCACTGTGTTTTTGGCACACTGCTCCGCGTGTGGAGTTGTTTTCCGCGCACCGCTGACAAACAAAGGAAAAGGGGGAGGGGGACCGCGCTTCGCAGAAGACATGCGTTCCGTCAGGAAGAGGTGGACTGTGTGCACCATAAGTCTCCTCCTCATCTTCTACAAGACTAAGGAGATCGCGCGCACTGAGGAGCGCCAGGAGGCTCCGCTCGCCGGGTAAATGCGGCGCCGCGCCGGGAGGGTCCCCGCGGGGGCGGCGGTGCTGTCCGGGGGGCTCCCCGGCCCCTCCGCGGCTGCGGCATCCCTGAGCTCCGCGGTGTGCGAGCGGCCGCGGCTCTTCCGAGGGCCGGGAGGGTCCGCCAAGAGCCGAGCTTGGCCCCGGCCCCCGCCCCCGCCCCGAAGTTTGTCCGGGCGCCGCGCGTAACTCGGGGCATTCCCTTCGCGCCTGGCACTGCTCTGCTGGGGAGCCGCCGCTGCCCGCCGCCAGCTTGTGGAAATAAGAGGCGAAAAGTCCCTTCCCGCTTTGTGCTGCACCTCAGCTTTCTCTTTCTTTGTTGGTCACCTTGGCTGTGTACGTGCATGCCGGCGTTCCTCTTCTCCCTCCTAACATGCACCCATCCTGTGCGGGGGTTGGGTGTTCCGCCCGGGCTGCCTCTTCCCCGGCAGGGGTAACCGGCACTGTTCGGGGGAAGGATGCGTGAATCCCGCGGTCACGATCAGCCCGGCGAGGGCGGGGAGGGGGCTCGCTCCTCGCCTTCCCCAGTGCGCGTCCGCTGCGGTGAGATGCGCTCACCACCGCTTCTCCTTGGGCGTAAACCCTTAATTTGAGGGGAAGGAATAAAGTTGCTGAAAGTGCCCGTAGGAGCCCGGAGGGAGCCAGGGCAGCTGCAGCCCCCATGCGTTCCCGCGCACCCCTCTGCCACCTCGGGAATCGGGGCAGAAGGCGCGTCCTCCCCCAGCTGCTGCTCGGGCGCAGCGCGGCACAGCGGTGCGGGGCACATCTGGGGCACATCTGCGGTGCAGCGGGGCAGTGGTGCCGTGCCTCGCAGGATCATAGGATGACAGAACCACTGAATGTCCTGAGTTGGAAGGGACCCGCAAAGACCATCGAGTACAACTCCTGGCTCCACACAGCACCACCCAAAAACCAGATTGTATGAATAGGGCTGGTCGTGCCAGCCTCTCTGCTCCTCTGGGGTGGTGTTTGGTTCCTGTGGCATTAAGGATTTTCACTACTTGCTGTAACTTTCCCTGTTGTTCAGTTTGGGTGTGATGCTTCTGCTGCAGTGTGCTGTGGCAGCCACGTATTTGGAGATGTATGGAAGGGTAGAGTGTTTAGGTTGTGGGGTGCACAGAGGTTGGTGTGAAAATGAAGTTGTGAGGGACAGTCAGCCTCGACCAGAGGTAATGTGTTTCTCAGCAGACATTTCTTCTTGTCAAAGTAGGGGTAGGTTAAATGATTCAGGAATTAGTCACTACGTAAAACCCATATTTGCCAGAAAAGTCCCCTACATGTTATGGTGCATTCTGTTTGGCGTTACTTAAGAGGGACTAAAGAGAACCAATGCACTAACATTAACAAAAGTGTGTTTGGTCATAGGTATGTATGTCTTTAGCAGTGCTTCAAAACAGAGCCATAAGGCACCAGCACCAACTCACTGAGATGCTCACTTTGGTGGCAGCGGGACCTCCTGTGCAGGGTGGAAGGCGATGGAATGAGGGCCCTTCTCACCTGCGGTCCCGTACTTCGCTGGAGGACCACAGCTGGGTGCTCCGTGACCGTCTGCCACCACTGCTGGCATGAGGCTCCCTTCCTCTTGAAGGAAGGGCTCTCTGGTGTTACATGGCTTGTTTCTGGCTGCCACATAGGAGATCCAGCTTGTATTTCTGTGGGACGTGTTACTTCCAGAAGCGCCAGGAACAGAACTGTTAAGGCAAGAGGTGGTCTGTTTGGGGTTCTTGGTAGCACCATAGTTAGATCCTAGGTATTTGAAAAGTGGCTGTTTGTGTGATTCCCAGGCATGTGGTTGTACCACCCACTGTGTTTTCATAGATAAGTTTTCACAGACGGTAATTAGAAAAGGGTGCCCAGTGTCCTCTTAAAGGTTACATGAGTAATGAAATATCCATTACACGGAAGGGCTGTTTCCTGCACATCATTGCCTTGCTATGGAATATACCTCTTAAAGCTGTAAGGCAGTTACTCATATTCAGTGAACCATGTTCAGGAGAAGAGACCTTTATGCTGTACTGTCTTAGTCAGGTTGGTCACCAGACGAAGCTGGCTTGGGGCCGGGGCTGATACCATCAGCCACACCTTGCTATTGCACCAGGTAGCATTCACTGTGGTTTTGGATGATGCAAGGAGGCCCACATTCATTTCACACCTTTTTAAACAATGGAGATTTTTCTGGAGTAAACAGAATTTTATGTATAGCTTATTTCATTTTATTTTAAGTAAAAATTAAATGAACCAGTAACAGTAAATGGAGGGGTGCGTGAAGTGAACACCTTTGTGCTCATTCTAGAACTTTAGTGCATAGGACCTTATTTTAGCTCCTGAGAGCATAATTCAACACTGTTCTGCTCCACCGTATGAAAATCTGTGCAGTTCACTGCGTGTCTAAATCACAAGTGCAGAAGACAGCGACATTTGAAATGCAAGGGCACCATAGGTGTTGTCAGCATCATTTCTCCCTGAGTTGTGTCACCTGTGCCACTGTTAAGGTGCCTCTGGGATAGGACTCAGCGGGGACATCTGTGAGGTGCTTTCAGACCAGGTACTTTTCCCAGATGCATTTTTGGTAGTTTTTTGTTAGGTGTATACACTTGATCTTGCTGCAATAAAATATCTGTGGTTATCCACAGCCACTATGGAAAATTTTGAGGAATAAAATAACAACAATAAAGGGTAGCAAAAAATGTTAATTACATTCTGACTATTGAATTCAGAGTGTTCAGCGTCATCCTCCCATCCTGTGAAATTAGAGTGGGAAGGATGGTTTGCATGCACATCGTGTGCATACACAGTTGCTTGCAATGGTAGTTTTTTCGGTAGGTGGCACTCTTACCTATGAGTCGGTGCGATGCTGATGCTGCAGTGTGCTGGCATTGGGGAGGGAGGGAGAGTGCTGGCAGTGATGCTGGGCTGCTTTTGGCTTTGTTGGTTTGTTGGCTACATGGACTTCTGCAGTCGTAGCAGCCTTTGCAAATGACCGCCTGCTACAAGTTAAGTTAGCTTAATTAATGTCCCACTGAAGGGTAGTTCAAGTTTAGTCTGATGTATAACTTACAAAATCATTGAATCATAGAATCCTTAGAGTTGGAAGGAACCTTCAGAGGTCATCTAGTCCAGCTCCCCTGCAATGAACGTGCATGCACAGCTAGATCAGCTTGCCCAGGGCTCAATCCAACCTTGATCCAAATGTTAATGCTTAGTGCAGCTGTATACTGTCGTAGTTCTCATTAAGGGCCAGGATCCAGTTGCTTCATGTACTTACAGCCACAGGAAAACAAAAGCTAGCAATCCTGTAGATGACCTTCAGCCATGCATCTTTAATCTTGCATCCTGTTGGTTGAATGGTTGGTGGTCAAGAGTTCTGTTGGCAAGCCCAGAGGTGCCTTTATTGTTGGTGGTATTTCAGAGCATGCTTATTTAACTTACATAGACATTTCTGTACGTTACTGTGTTACATACTCTTTCTTCAATACAGTCTGCATGGTAAAATGTTAAATCCAATGATTTTGATATATTTGTATATATATACACACACAAATAAGTTTGTATATATGTATGATAAATTTATGGTTAACAGCTTTGACTGAACTGAGCTGAATGTCACCTACAGGGAAGCAGTGTGGAAGATAATGAAAACATATGGTGATAAAATACAGTTCAAATCTAAGGCTTTACACTGTGCTTGCAGTGTTTTATCATTTGTTTTATTTGTGTGACCCTGTTGATGAATATAAGTACAGTTGATAATGTTTATGATTCTTCATCACGTACTCTGTGGTTGTTGGCCACAGCTTACTACCCTTCCTTTTTTACTCAGATAGCTACCAAAATTTCAGTGTGAGATAGATGAGGAGGTTTAAGACAACTGAAGTTGTTTGGATACATGCATGCAAAAGTTCCATGAAAGGAAATTCTTGTGGTTAAAGCCATTAAACTCCAAAATTCCACTCATGAAAGTACTAGTGGGAGGGAGTGAGAATCTGCTAGGCAATTACTGTGTGCAGTGTGACCAATTGCTGAGGGAAAGATTGAAAGTTAACATTTAGTTCTTAGTTTAACACTGGAAATTTGTAACACAGAAGTGCAGAATCTGCTTTGTACACCTTCTGAAATTTGGTGTAGATTCACAATTTGGAGTTTATTGTCTTTTTTTTTTTAATATGTTTCATTAAAAACAAAAACATGCTGGAGCTCTTAAATGGCACATTAAAGTATTAGATATAGATGTCTCATAGACTGCTCACAGGAAGGGCTTATTTGCTGTGGCAAGTGGAATAAGAGAGAAGGGGAGATAACTGCTTCTTTTTGTGAAGAAAAGGAAATAGTTCTGGTGCTTGTGAAGTAAGGTACTTAAAAACAGAGCTAGCCTTGCTGTAACTGTTTTTTCTGTTGCATTGCAGAGATGGTGAGCTGAGTTTGAGTCGATCAATGATCAATAGCTCTGATAAAATAATCCGAAAGGGCGGCTCCGCTATCTTCCAGCATTCTGTAGAAGGTTGGAAAATCAATTCTACTTTGGTACTGGAGATAAGGTAAGTGTCTTAAGTAACACACAGTTCATTTCATATTACTATTACCTAGAGGTCTTCTGGTCCAGAACAAAGTCATTTGATTTACTGCTGCAGGTGGATGTTTTATAACTGTACTCTCTAAAGGTACAGTGTTAAATGCAACTAAATGCCATTAGGCTGAAAAGTAAAGTCAGCCTTTTTAAGAATGAATAAAATGTTTTCACCTGGCTATGTCAGTCAGACCTTGTGGACAGTATCCACATTATGCGTGTTGTCAAGAACCCTCTTGAAGTCGGTGAAGAGAAGCTGGCGCTTTTAGGATATGATTTCCTCTCATCCAAGAGGACGAAAATAGGACAGATGTAGCCTGAAAGTACCTATTTTTCTTCCTAACTACAAAGGGAGCTCAGGCAGGTGACTTAGATGTAGGAGTCAAGAGCTGGGACATGAGGTGCTGACCTCCCTGAGGCTGGTCTGAGTCAGAAGGTCAGACGCAGGTGATGCTGACAATCTCATACAGTTTTCTTTTTTTTTTTCAGAGACAGAGAGGCCAGAAAGAGCCTTAGGCTCATATTGAATGTGGAAGCACAGTGGAAGAATTAAAGCAAATGGTAGCTCTGATGTCTTAACGGAGTGGGCCTACCCATGCTGAGGCCTGAGGGAGGAGCAAGCCTCTGAGTACTGTAGTGCCATCATATCTTCCTTGTCTCAGTTAGTGAGGTGGTCAGGCAGCAGGAGAGGAATGTGGAGCAGGGCTTAGCAGTGTGGGGGTTAGGAGAGAAACATGAAAGTAAACGACCAATTTTAGCTGCAGTTGTTTATCAGAGTAGCTTTGATTTTTGGAATGTTAGGATGTTGAATTGGAATTTGATCTAATTAAACTGCATTTTCAAGGTGATTGCTCTTTCTTCCTTTTTTTTTTCTTTTTTCTTCCTTCTTTCCTTTTTTTAAAACAAACAAACAACAACAACAAAAAAACAAAGCAACAACAACAACAAAACATGTAAGGCCAGCTTAACAAAACCCCTCAACTAGCAGTCTTTCAACTTATGAAAGCATGGCTTTTCTAAATGAGGAACTCTGGAATTTTTTTTATGACTACATTTCTGTGTTTTTAATGCTAAAACACGTAGAGAACCACAGAACTGTAGAACCACTAAATGATTTGAGTTGGAAGAGACCTCAAAGGTCATCTTGTTCCAGCCCCGTTGCCTTGGGCAAGGCTGCCACCCACCAGGTCATCAGGAACCCATCCAACCTGGCCTTGAATGCCTCTGGAGCACACAGTTACCTCAAAAATGATTAATACATACACAGTAGTAGTAAAAGCAGTAAGTGCTGTATTTGTCACCGCGTTCTGGAGGTCCTCTGCTGTTACAGGTGAAGAGTGTTCCCACTGCAACAGCAGAGAGTGGAGTCAGGGATGAAAAGGGTAGCAAGAATTGAGTAGGGAGTGAACTATGCTGCTCTTGATACTTTGGATCCTGTAGCTGTGCCTCAGCTCTGTGGTGCACTGTGGTGTCCTGTCCTCTGGCTGGGCTCCCCACTGCTTCCCAGGCTCATACCAGCAAGCACCTGGTAGTCAGCCACCACAGCATGGAGTTTTTCCCAAGAATATCTGTTTTTTATCACCTCTTTGGACAGTGTCTTGGTTGTGAGGTAATGGACAAGTTATATTCCGAAGGTAGGCTGGGAAAGATACGTGATGTCCTATAGCAATATCTAAAGTTCATATGCATGTAACAGACAGTTTAAGTTGGACAAATAGAAAGCAGCTTCAGAAGAATACTGCAGAAATTTCAAATCATATATTATAGCTTTGACAGTCAGAAGAAAACAGCACACTGTTTTACTTGTGAAGTAAACTAACTTAGAAGCCACGGAGAGTCTGTAAGTAGAAAAAGGTAATTATCCTTCTTAGTCATCCAGTTTTTTGGAAAAATCAATTATCCTATTTCGGAACCATTTACTTTACAATACTCCTTTACTGCTCAAGCCAAACAATGAACTAGTAAAAATGTTACAATAGATTTTTGATTAAAGTTAAAATAGAAAATGAAGCTTGAGTTATGCTCATTTTTCACCTGCTTCAGAAGCAGCATACATCATTCAGACAGAGGGTAAAACAATGGTGAATGCCTTTGAGGTTTTTTTTTTTTTTAAAGTCTGTAACTACAGGAGTATCAGCTAAATCTACGCAAAAAAAAAAAAAAAAAGAGTTTCAAAATCAATACCTTTTCTGTACTGTTGGAGGTGGAGAAGTTCTGCCATTTTAAAAGTAATTAATGTGGTCTGAAGAAGCGTGTGATGTGAACATGTGTTTCTTAAAAATGGTACGGTGAAGAATGCTTTTTGTCTAAGTAGCACAGTGAGGAAAAATGTGTATCCTGAGCACAGTATATGAAAGGAGCCCATGCCGCCTGCTAGTCTTATCCTTTCCAGAAATCTTCTTTGCTAATATGTGTAGTGTATTCAGTTATGGTATTCAGCAGTGAGGAAGGGAACTTTGCAGTACTTTCTCCTGAGGACCCCCTTGTGAAATGTGTTCTGCTCCTGATGCTGACTGAACAATACGCGTTCTTCTTTCATTATTGCAGGAGGGTTGCCATAACCTTTCTTCCTCATTTCAGCAGCAGGAAGCATCTTAACCTTAAATATTTTTACACTTAGGAATTTATCAGGATTAACTTCAAATGGTTCTAGCAATCTCCTGTAGTGCTTTCATGGTTAAACTAACTCTTCAGCCCTCCAAAGAGCCTCCCTTCACACGCTCACTGTGAAGACCATGAGGATGATTCATGCTATTTCTGCAACTGTTAATGTGAGCAGCGATACTCTTGTGGTTGAGCGTCATCCTAGCAAGTAATGGTATGAGAAAAACATTTAAAAAAAAAAAAGCTAGCACCTTTTGAATAATGTGTAAAAAAACTTATCTCTTCTAAGGAGTGGAGAAATAATTTGTGCAACTGTTAGCGTAGTGACATTTCATAAAACTTTTAATCTCTCACAAACTGCAGCTACCTTTGTGTCTTACATCAGCTTGATACCCACAATGACTATTTTAAAACATGGAAAATAGTTGTCAGTGAGTTTTGCTTTGTGCAAGGGCTGTGCTTTAGTGGTATGTCTGGACGTTGCTGTCTGGCAGCTGGAATGTTACCCTTTGTTATTATACTGTGCTGCTTTCTCTGTGTAGTCATGTGTTGGCTTTATTAGCTCAGGGTAGTGACCAGTTTCTGTCAACCACAAAGGCCATGGGTTCTTGGCCAGGT
The DNA here is from genome assembly GCF_016699485.2 of Gallus gallus. NCBI lineage: Eukaryota > Metazoa > Chordata > Aves > Galliformes > Phasianidae > Gallus > Gallus gallus. Next base: position 51,325,233 of record NC_052572.1, read on the forward strand.
CAGGCCTTAGTGAGTCAGTGAGTGAAAGCTTAATTATCTGGACCCATAAAGGTTTCACAGGGTGTGTGGTGTCTGTGTGGTGTCAGAGTGCTCTCTCTCTGTGCTCTGACCTTGCAACCAGAAGAGATGAGGGAATGTAGCAGCTGTTTTGGGAGGTTGAAGCCCTTTTAGGAGATGCTAAACAAATGTTAAAGTAAGTACTAGGATTGAGGAGGGAATGGTGATGTCATTAATTACAAGAGACTGTAGCAAATTTGCTCTTTTGCCAATCACAGTTTTTCTAGAGGGAGAGTGGTTTTTCCAACTGATGTTACCTACTGATCACTGACAACTTCTTTGAAAAATAATTAGTAATTCCTTTGCCTGAGGGGAGAAGACTGCTTCTTTGAATCCCCTGTCAGAATGATTTCAGCCATGTGTAAGGAGAGCTCACCTGCAAAACTGTGCATTTTAAGTCCTTCCTATTCTTAGTAGAAATGTGAAGGTCTTAGTGGTGCAGAAACTGGAAAATTTTGGTTGCCTAAGGGGCTGTGCATTCAAACAGGAGAGGTGTGGTGATGATACAAACCTCTCTGATGGAGGACTGATGGTAGCACCTCTGTAACCTGTGTGAAATAATATAATTACAGTGTGAGGTTTCAGGATGGGACTTTGTTCTTCCACTTATTTTTGATTAAATGTGGGCATGTGTTTGTGTTGAAGGGGCAGACAGAGGTTTTGAATTTTGGGAAGACAAAATGAAAAAATGATGTGTGTCTAGGCTGTATTTATCTCTTTACAGTGTGAGAGAGTGGAAATTTCCTTTCAGAAAAGTGTGAGAACTTCTAAGATGTTAACAGCATAATTAAAAAAAAAAAAAGAAAGAAAAAGAAAAAGGAAAAAAAGAAAAAAAACACCATTGTGACTTCCCCCTCTGAAGAGTTTCGATTATTATCACTGTTTATCTTTCAAGTTAATATGAAACAGCTATGATAAGCCACTGAACAGCAAGTGATAGACACTGAACTGGCACTGGAACAGTGAAATTGCTCTGAAGCTTTTGTAGGAGCTTTTGGAGTTTTTAGAGCCAGCCATTCTGTTTCCTCCAGATTCTGAGACCTGCAAACTGGGACTTTCCAGTATTAGTCACAGTGAACTGTAGAGGTTTTTTCCTCCTCAGTCCTTAACGTCAATTGAAAATTCAGTGTTCTCTATGATTTGAGGCGGTTAACTCCTTTGACTCCTTTCTTTTGACTCCAGCTTTCTTGAATGCATTGAAAGCTGAGGTATTTCTAGCCTTCATATGTTAAGCAGCAGTTAGGTCATGCTGTGTTTAAAAGTCCACTCTTCCTTTTGCTGGAAAGCTCCGAAGATTTGTAGCCCGATTATTGTAGCTCAATTATTGCAGCTGGATTAGTGTATGCTTCAGCTGCTGAAGTGACCTTTCTGGTCAAGGAGGAGCATGGTCGTCTGTGAACTGGTGATTGCCGGGAACCTCTCCCTTGTTAGATGTAGTGTGCATGGTTTTAACGAATCCAGATGTCTGAGAATTTGCAAAATTATTAGGAAGAAAGCAAGTAAGAGTTTGCAGTGACTTAAGTGGAGTCATTGAGAGAGAGATGTTGCTGGGCACATGCTGGTTGTATATCAAAATAATTGTTTACGTTGTTTTATGGAAAAAAAGAAATCATCAAATGAGTTCCAAAATATCTAAACCTTGAAAAGCCTAACTTCAGTTTAAGAGAGATCTAAGACAGCAGTTTAGCTATCTCTTTAGTTATCAATGTGATCAAAACAATATTTAGAAATTTAAGTCATTATTTCTGGTTAGTTTCTTTAAAACAACAACAATAAAAACCCTCCAGATGTTTGTAGAAAAGTAGCTACTGGCCTTTCAGTAATAACTAGCTCTTTAGGAAAACAAAAACAAAAAAACCTTCAGTTTTGTTAGCATGTGAAAAATATTCCACGTAGTTGGATGAAGTGCACGTTCGAAAAACTAACTAACTGATCTTAATTTAGGAGGAGTCTCCATGTGATCAGGGCACACAGAGCATAAAAAGCATGTCCAGGAAAGGAAAGATAGTTAATCAAACATACACTGTTTGTAAGTATCTCTTTCAGTGCTGAAGGCAAGCAGAGAGTTGGAGAGCACTGCTCCTTTTGAGCAGGAGTATTTGTTCTGAAATAAAAACAACAAAACAAGAAAGAACTCTGCAGTAACACAAGGTCACAGCCTGCTCTTCTATACAGCAGCAACTCCTGTTTGCCTTCAGAGGTGGCAGGGATGTTTGCACCTGAGTTGGTTTTGGTCAGTGGGATTTCTGTATTTCTCTTTTGTCTGACTGAAACAGAATTTTTAAAAAAGCTCTTCAAGGAAAGAAGCGATTAATTGGCAAAAGAAGCATGCTTTGTCTAGTCCTTGGGGGTGTCAACAGCTTAGAGCCACCTTCTGCCTTGCATCCGGGTGAGGGTGAAGCGATGTCAGTACTTGCAGGAGTTAGACTGGAGTCGCTGGAAAATCAAATTGTTGAAAGGGCTGAGTAAATCAGTTGGAGAAAGTCTGCAGAAGAGCAGCAAGAAATGTCAATGACTCCAAACATATGACCTCTACCTTAAAAAAGAAAAATAATAAAATTAAATTGGATGTCTTCCTGGCCTCAGTTAAACAAAGGTTCTTGCCAAGAGTAAGCGATAATCTGTCCTCCACATGTAAGGTAAAAGGAAAAACAGGCTTCAGTTGTGTGAGAAAGGTCCACACCAGCACTAGGAATATTATCCTCCAGTAAGGATAGGAAAGCACTGAAATTAATTAATCAAGGTCATGAATGAGTTTGTTGAGTCTACACCGCTGGTGAGGCTGCTAGGACTAAGTTGGACAAACATGTGCAGGGTGATGTTGAAAAAGATGTATCTTCAGAGGGGCAGGGTGTGGACTCAGTAATCACTCAATCCATCTGTTTCCTTAAGGTACTAGTTGGTGACTTACCTCAGCTAGTTACCTCAGTACTGAGGATACCAGTCAGGCACTTCTCCAAATCATTGGAGTTCCCAGCCAGAAGAGCCTGGGCGCTCTGGTGACAAGCCTTTCCAGCAGTGCCATGCACAGAAGGAAGGATTTTCCTCAGAAAGGTATTTCAGACAGGGTTGTGGCCTACTTTGGCTTTCACTGACAGATCATATATTAGTGTTCTTGATCACAGTTTAGAAACTTATTTGCAATCTTAAAAGCCAAGTATTAAAATGATTATTTTTTTTCATAATCCACAGTTTGGAGGAAAATGAGGAAGAAGTAACCACTGTATAATTGTAAGCATAGTTGTGTAGTTCAAAGGCTAATTTGAACAAAATAAAGCCAAAAAATGCATGTAAGTAGAAAAATGTCACCACACCCCCCTGAAATAATACACTTTATATTGTTTGGCAAGCTATTTGAAGACTGCTATCTGTTACATATCCCTTGTCAGATAACCAAGAGTTGTACTCAGTGTTTAAATATTATGAGCATCTGGCTTCAGTCAATGAAGAAAAGCCCCATGTCAACCACACGTTGTGACACCATGTTTGTGTAAGTCATATAAACAGGTTGCGAACAGTTGCTTGGCTCCAGATAAACCTGAGCCATGTCTGCCTCACCTGCCCACGAAGGGCTCAATTGCAGTTTTATTCATCCAAACAAAACTTGGAGACCACCTCAAATGTAACAGTTCTGTTCCATATTCTGTCTTAAGGTTGCAGAAGCTCCATCTGCTTAACACATTTACTAAAAGTTCGCTAAAAATTATGCTGTTTTTTTCCTCTAATTGTGCATGCTTTTGAATTTTATGTGCATCAGGATGTGAATTAACCCTTAGTTAAAATTATTCTTCAAGTCCATTTGTTTAGCCTTGTTACAGCCTTTTTGTGTTTGTTTTTTTCAGGGCTCTATGCCATGGGACAGATATAAAATTGCTCTTATTATTAACCAGAATCAAGACAGAGACACCCATGTGCGTTTCATAGTTTGAAGTTATCATATCCTTTAGCATATCTTTTTATCTCAACACTTAACATGAAAGTGGGAAGTCCTGCTGTCTCTATGGTACAGATGAGTCAATAGCAGAGAGGAACTTAAAACAATAATATGAACATCTGCATTCTTAATCATATTTCCTTCAATATTAAAATAAATATTTTAATGCTGGCATTATTACACGTTTCTTACCAGCGCAGGGATTCTTATGCATACTTAATATCTGTGCACACAATTGAATTTTCTAATGAAAAATTAGGACTAAAAAAAACTTCAGCTGTTTAATATGTGGTTGGCAGTATAGATCTGATTCAGGTACACTTGAGGTCTTGTGGAGAAATTCCATGAGTGTATGTAGGACCATGGACAGGTAAAAAAGATTTGACTGTGAGTTACCAAATAAGTAATGAAAGCTAAGGCACTTTCTTGCTTTTTTTTTTTTTTTTTTTTTTTTTCCTGGCACTGTTTGCATAACTTCACTGCCTTCCTTTTATGTTTTGGAATAATGTACAAGATACTCAAGTTGATGCACAAATGTTGCTACTTGTTTGGTTACACAAACATTTAGGTCCATTCATTCCAGATATCAGGTATGGGTTTTTTAAATAATTAAAGTAAAGCTGTTAGTGATCATGTGTGCCTCTTTTTTTAGTCAGAGTCCTAGTTTTCATGTAATTTCTGTTGTGTTTTCTGATTTAGTTGTGGTCACCCCATCTCACATTAGAGTGCGTTATGAAATGAGTCTCTGGATACTTTGGCTGATGCTGTTGGTAACTTTCAGTGCATTCATCATCCTTTAAAGATAGTGGTCTGGTGGATATTCTTAGTTAATTAATAATTCTAGTCATTTACAGTACTGCTAGGTCAGACAAGTCATTCTTTCTTACTCTTTTTCTTTTTTCCTTCTGATTTCATAGCAGTTTCTGTATTTGTTGCAGAGTATTCACAAAATGAATTCATCAACCTGTGAGGATTAAAGTTCATTAAACTTACAGGATGAAGTGGAGTCTCTATTCTGTGTTAGAGAAGTACTTTGCCTGGCCCTTTACACCACTTGCTGAAAGTTTTCAGTACTCAGAATTTTAATATTCTCCACCATTTTCCCTTATTCTGAGACCCTGAGTGTAAGCTGTCTTTTGCCCCAGTGCTCCTTCATTTATACCTGACAACTGTAAAAGCCACCTCAGAACATTCTTCTTTTTTCCCCTTTGTCCTGGTGTAGCAAGTGAGAGGAAGCACTCAAAAAAATATTTTTATCCTGTTTCCCTTCCCCTATGGCTTTTAAAGTCAATTCCAGGGTAAGCGCTTTGTGTAATGGCAAGGTTTAGACTTGCTCTTTCCTCTTAAGGCAGTGACACAAGAGCTGTCTGGTCATGGTGCTCCCATAGTTCATTCCTTTTTACTTGAGATTATTTCTCCTTTATGTCTCAGCAGGTGTTGCAACTGCTGGAGTGGCATCTCTGGTTATCTTTTCCTGTTTTGATCTGCCTTAAGCAAGTTCTGCTCTAAAAGTTGGTTACGTAAAAATAGTGTTCTCTTACTCAAGAAATAGCCTATTTTAAATCCTATTTTATCTGCTGACAGCAGTGGAAAGTGTAAAGTTACTGCTTTTCTTCTTGTCTTGTTAGTATTGCAGAAATAGAAAAAAGTGTGTTCATATTAACAGCTATGGGATGACTTACCTCAGCTCAGCAAGTAGTGTCTGTTCCGTATTGGACTTCAGCATGAACTTAAATTCAGGTGTGGTATTCACACCTGCTCACAAACATTCACACTTGCGGAGCAGGTGTGGGCACGGGTGGATAACACTGTGGTCAGTGGCCATCCTGAGCTAGCAGAGGCTCCTGCAGCTCTGACCTTCTGTAGCTTTTTATCCTGGGGACAGATGTGTACTGCAGACTGCTTGAGGCTACCAGTGCAGGGATTAGTCCATACTTAACTGTAGTCCTTAAAAGAGTCTTTAAAATGCTTACTTACGTACTTAGAGTGCTTCAGCATTTACCACCTCACAAGCAGGTATAGGTTACCGTGATTTAACTTTGGCAGCTGACCTTTAAGCAGACACACTTTGCCTGTTATTTTCTGGGCACTGGGGGTGTACAGATGCTTAATTATCACAGTGCCTTGATCTGTGGTAGCTTGTTAAGCTCTGATCTTGATCATGTGTATCTGAACCCTGTTAACAGTTCAAACGTTTAGTGGCAGAGAAGCAAGCTACAAGACTGAATTAAACTGATTAAAGTAACGATTGTGTTCTAGGAAGTGCTTCTGTGAGTTCAAGGAACAGTTTAACTAGACCTTGAGCTGCAGTACTTTAATTTGCAGCATGTTTTTAAGCTGATTTTGCTTAAATCAGTGGGTGTTCTTATTTCAAATTAATTAGAATAACTTTAGCTGAGCTTCAGTTAATTAGTACTAAGTTTATGCTAAACTGAATGTGTTACAGTGAAATAAGGAGCTGTATGAATACATAGCTATTCTCGAACCAAGCTGAGTTGCAAGACATGACAATGTAGTTTAGCACTTATTTCCTAAACCATAAATACTTCATGTTTTAAACTGTGAAATTTCTATGAAAACAAACAGCTCTTGCCCTCTTTGAAGTATGTGAACATTCTGAAGCTTTGTAAAATGTTAGAATAGTATATACTGTGTAATTTGTAAACTCATCTTCCCTTGGTCTCTCAGTGCTTTCAGCTCTATGAAGGGATTAAAATCTACTGCTGTAGTACTTTACTTGTGATATCGTAATTAAGATTTGAATTCTGTCGTAACAGCTTTCCTCTAACTCCATTTTAGAACATGGGAAGTGACTTCCGTCTGTCTGATGCTAACTACCTTCGGTAGTATGCTGCATGCTCTGCATGGTCTATGTTACTCTTAGATAATTCCATGCAGCAGTGAATACGGGGTGTTATCCACGCATCGTTTTTTTTTTTTCCACCCAGAAAGAGTATTCTTCGATTCTTGGATGCGGAAAGAGATGTCTCAGTGGTCAAGAGCAGCTTTAAGCCAGGAGATGTAATCCATTATGTACTAGACAGACGTCGCACCCTAAATATTTCTCAGGATTTGCACAGCCTTCTCCCTGAGGTTTCCCCAATGAAGAATCGCCGATTTAAAACCTGTGCTGTAGTTGGAAATTCTGGCATCCTTCTGGACAGCGGGTGTGGAAAAGAGATTGATACCCATGATTTTGTTATAAGGTGAGTGTTCTTCTGCTTTTGAACATGCGACCTGTTATGCTTCTTGGACAAAAGCTGGGAGAAGTGCTTTAATTTCAGTACGGTTTTCAGGGGTTGTCTGAAATTACAGAACAATTAATGTGAAACTGTGTTCCTCATTATGGGATTCCCCAGATTTGATTACGTTCCTGTATTATTTACAAGATATTTTTTTTCTGAAGTGAAAGTAAAACAAACACACTTGGAGAGAGGAGAGAGATTTGAGCTACATTTTTTTTGCTGTTGTTTTTATTCCAAATGAAACAATTACTGTTACGGAGCCCATAGTAGAAAAAATGCAAAATATTTTCTTTCTAAAAATATTGTTTCTTTCAGTTGTGATGGCCTTTTCTTTCCTTAGCCAATATTGATGGTCTGTTGTAAATTACTACATTACTTCTGTGCAGCATGGGGTAAAATTTCAGTGTGATGTGTTGATGCTGAACCATATGGCTGCCATTAAGGTAATTGGAAGTCACACACGTAAATCTTTACACATTGCTTTAGAAACGTATCCATAGAGTTTGGGAAAAAATGCTGATAGGTTTCACTTTTTATTCATTCATCTGTCAAGTACATACAATCAAATACCATTGGCTTTCATAAATCAGTAGAAATGATGCAGGAATAGTAGCTGGCTTCAGCTGAGAGCCTGGCATCATATGGATATAGGGAAGGTTAGGCAGAAGATAGGTCACTTTGATTTTTAAGCAAAAATTTTAATTGGTTTGCTCTGAGAAGAGTGAAAAGACAGTGTTAAAATACAATATAGAAATGGTTGTCATTGCATTGTCATTTTTCTTACCTTGAGGAAAGATGTTGGCAAAAATCCAAGAGATATCAAAAATAAAAATAGTAATTTTTCAGTCCTTAATTCAAAATCGGATGTATGCATGAAAGTGGTATTTTATTTGATAGGTATATTGGCAAGGGGCCGTTGAAACAATTGCACACCACTCTTTCATTTTTCCTATTTGTTTCGCTTGTATCAGGGGTAGTCTTTCAAGTTAGAATCCTTAATGTAGAAGGAATCCACAAATAAATACCACCTTTTGGAATAGCTTTTAGCTATGCCATGGTTTTATACTCTCTCACAGGTTAAATGGGATTTATCCAACAGAACTACAGAAAAACTAAGATGCTAGATTTTGTAGGGAAAAGTCTTTTTTCAGAAAGCAAACTCAAGAATGCCATTCAGAAAGTTTCAAGTCAACAAAGTATGTTCTTTGTTCACATGTTTAATTTAATTGAAGTTACATCCATAGTCTTCCCCCTGTTCATGAAGCTAAGTTGTGACATCTAAGGAGATGTTAACAAGTTGGAGCTATATGGCATAAAGATAAAATTTTTACATCAAAAACTTAGCAACTGCTGATTGGTTTTTTAGGCTGGAAAGACATCTTCTTTGGTGCATGAATAGGTAAAGCAATCTGAATAACAAATAGTTTTCTGGATAATAGCACATCTTTGACCCTGCAGTCTATAGACAGTTTTAATACAGTGAAGTTTTTGGTATGGAAATTAAACTTTCCAAAAGTTGACAGATTCTGCATGGTTAACTTAATGTATGTAATGTGTCTGTTTAAAGTAAACAATGGAGAATTCCGTTTATTTCAAATCAAAGTCAAAGCATACTTCAGGGTTATAGTTTCCCACATTCCTGTTCTTACATTAAAAAAAAAAAAAAAAAAAAAGTTATATACAACATATATGATCACATGATCTGATACTACCAATGCGCTTGGTAACCACTCACCTCTGGCTGTTGGGATTCTAGTGTTTGTAGCATGGCAGCCTGCTGCTGTGTTTTCCTTCAGCTCATTTTTCTAGAAGTAATACGTACTAATTCTACTCACTACCTAGCATTGTTCTGAAAAGTAATTAGTGTATGTATATAGAAAATCACAAGTGCAGTTAGGTATGTTGACTGATGAACAAAACTGTTGCAGAATCTCATGATGCTGAGTGCATTGTATCTAGAAAAAGTAATTTATACTGTTGGGGTTATATTTATGATCCAGTTGATTTTGATAGTAATTATGTTCTTTTTCTCTTATGAGATCTAAACAAGGGTATTTGTGTTTGAGAGAGAGTTGTTTCTTAGAACAGGAGTTTTATTGGTAGATCCAACACCAGCAATACCACTAATTTTATGATTAAGCTGATGGTTAAAATCTGTGAAATTGAAAAGGATATAATACCCTAAATTTTAATCTTTCTATTAAGGTGATATGAAGATCTTAGTAATAACTAATAAAGACAGAGAATAAGAGAATATATGCTTCATCAAGAGTAATGATGTAGTCAATACCTAGCACTTTGCCAGATGCTATCAGGTGTAAATTAGTGTCTTTGAAAGTCATCCAAAGTTGCTAATAACTGGCTATCCTTCTTTGAGACACTCCAGCCTTCTGTTTAGCAGTGCCTCTCGAAGAACATTTATCCAACAAAGACACAAGGTAATTAGAATACTTAAGTTTAGATGAATGTTTACAAATAGACATCTAAACTAGAGGTAAATAATAAGCATTCTTGCAATCCTACAAATTTTACAAGTAAAACAATGCAGCTTTTCTTTAGGCAAGGGTATAAATAAGAGTCATTTCTGCACTCAATGTAATATCAGCATAAGCAGATTCACTGTATTTACTGGACATTTTAAAGTTGTCTCTTTTCTTATTTACTTGATCACATGGGGACTTACTTTGTTTTTGTAATGTCAGAAATGAGGAGTCTAGGGACATGTCTTATGCCAGGATAAAATGGATTAGTTCCACAAGTTTAGCAAAGTCATGCTTGCTTCGACAGCAGAAAATGTGACACATATAGTTAAAATGGTAAGCACATAGGCTGTTCACTAGTAATAAAAAGCCCTATCATGTCTATACTAGTACTATACTACTTTCCTGTTACTCATATACCTTCTGTTTTTACTGTTTACTTTTTTACACCCTATCGATCCCAGAACTTTTATGGTGGTAAGCTAAAGCAAAGTATGTGTTGCTGCCATGCCCAGAAAAGGCTCTGAAGCATTCCCAAATCACTGATTCCATAAAGTAAATTAGAATTAAAATATTAAATAATTAATCTGATTGCATTTAAATGTTCAAATGGCACAGTTCTGTTGCAGGAGCTGTTTTTCACATGGTGCTCTGTTCAGCTGTTTCTATAGCTATTGGGTCAGATGGTGTTCACTGTATCTGAGAGTTAAATGTGATACATTTTACTTACCTTTTGTTTACGCTTTTTTATCCTGGAGGTCAGAGACCAGAGCTCTGTTAGGAATATTACCTATCTCAAGTGATGTTATTGTAATCTTTGTTTCTGTTGTAGTTTCCATGGAAATAAATAGACATTACTTTCAGAGTAACCTGCATATATTATAACTATATCCTCTCTTCTTTCCCCCTTTCTTCCCTCCACCCCACCCCCCCTTTTTTAATGGACTTCAGTGTTCATTATCGAACCTTTTTAAAAGCAGATGCCAACTAGAGTTTTGCAGTTTTTTCATTAAATAAAATATGGAAATAAGTAGCAAACCTTGTGGGTTTACTCCTGGTGATGCTACTTTTGGAGAAATCCCTTTCATTTCGGTTGGTCTATGTGGAGAACAGACCTGAAATAGTTAAGGCATGTTACATGAATCTGCTTGACTGCCATAAACCTGCTCTGGCAAAGAACAACCGTGACAGGATATCAGTATTTAATTGCTTCTTTGGACTGAAATGCACAGTTTATATATTAAAAATCCTTTTACCCAGCACAGAATTTTCCTTCCACTTCAATTGTCAGCATCTAGGAATGAAACTGAATTTTTTTTTGCCATTGCTGGTAATGATATTTCAATAGACGAACCTAGCTCTTATTTTTTTTAGTGTCACTTAACTTTCGTTTCTTGCCTTGTCCAGTTTCATGCTTAGTGAACTTGAGATGGAAAAACCTTGTATTGTCATTTAAGCTTATAAAGCCATTTAATAGATCTGCTGTTTGATGCCGTGTAAGGAGGAAGATAATCTGTCCCACTTCCTCCCTGATGTCCTGGTTTTGTGGGTAATTGTGATGTGAGCAGCAGACAATTAGTAGCTCTGTTCAGAAAGAAGAAAATGACAGACCTTCCAACCGTACTCTGGACATCTGATTTCTCATTTCAGAGAAATGAGGAAGGATGGCTGAAATTTCTCTGCATCTCCTCTAATCTTAATCTGAGTGGACAGTAGCAGTATTTTTTTATTCTGTTTTCTTCCTTAGATTGTTAGGAAGAAAACAGCTGTAAATGTGTCAGAAACATAAGTTTGAGAGTAGTAATTAACTTATATCTTAAAACTATTTTTTGTTTGTTTGTTTTTTAAGTATTAGCTTTTATGTTTCAATACTCATTTTATTTGCCTTGCTCGGAGCACAACCATTGTGCCAGTGGAGCTGGGGGCACAAGAAATTACATCTGTTGAAAGAGGAGTTGCCAGTTAAACAGACTTACTTCAAAACAAAACACTTCCTTTGAATGTGTCATCACTAGCTCATTAGACTATTTTCAGCTTTTAAATGTGGCACTCTTTTTTTCCTTTTCTCTCTTCCTTCTTTAGCATCAAAATGCTTAACAACTGCAGTCTACAAATATACTTCCTCAGTAATTTGGATGGCCTCCTGTAGATGTGAGTAGCCTCCACTTCAGGAGATCCTCGAAGTAGGTCTGATTTCTTGTGGCCGCATTTTCTTTTTGGCTTCACCTGATGGTAACTTCAACTGCTGGAACGGGCTGTGCGTGACCACAGAGTCAGTCAGCCTGTTCTGGGAACAAAACTGAAACAGAGATGTTTCCTTATGAAGCTGAACTTGTTCTGTCAATAAGTAGCACCTGTGCCACAAATGCTGATGGGCCACAGTACTGAATACCTTCCATAAGTATTTAGAAGTCCAACATTGGAGCATTTTCTTTCTTTCTTTTCTCTTTTTTTAGGGAAAATAATAATAATAATAATTAAAAAAAAAGAAGTTAATTCTAATATAAGAGGTGAGTTAAGGACCTAAATTTAGAAAACTAATGGAACTGCAATAAGAAATGGCTTCTACAGACTCATATTCACATAGTTCCACATTATCTTCAACACTGACAAGCGTGGAGATCAACCACCTCTTTAGGAATTCCATTCCAGATTTGACCACTCTTTCAATAAAGAAGTTTTTCCTAATATCCAGTCTGAACCTTTCCTGGTGCTGCTTTGTGCTGTTGTCTCACATTCTATCATTATAAACCTTGTCCCTCTTTGATTTTGTCCTAACTCTCCCTCCCACATTTACCTAGTATTTTGTCTGATTAGACTGCCTTCTGAACACTTATACTGTAGAAAAAGTGCTTAGAAGAATTAGGGGAACAAGTGAATGGTCACTGTCTTAGTGCAAGGGAAAGAAGTAGCTAGAGATTCTGATTTAAATACATATATATCGAAAGAAAATATTATTCATCAGCCTGTTAGTTTAAAAAAGTGAAGAGTGCACTGGAAATGATTTTTTTTTTTTGTTATGGGAAAACAAAAGAAAAGTAAAAGGAACTCAGGGAAGTCATTATTTTCCAAACTTTTTTTTTTTTTTCCCCCCCTGAGGCAAGAAACATTTCATCCTTTTCTCTGTATACAGTCAAGAGCTTGGGCTCAGCTTTACAAACCTTGATACAATCTAATTTATATTCACAGTGCTGGTGTTTACAGCCACTATTGTAATTGACCAAGTTGATTTTTTGTGCTGCATGTAACTATTATTTCCAACCTGTTCTTACCATCCCGATATTAGTAACCTTGTTGTAAAGTTTGTCCTACTCAACTCTGATCTGCAGTCCACTTTGTTGGATTGTCTAAGGTGAAGGCAACAAAGAAGTATTTTTAGAATGAAAGTGTATGTATGTGGTGGAAGATAAGGGTATGTTGCAGAAAACTGTGTTTTGAGCTCAAATTTTAAACAATAGTATTGTTGCAAGGTATCAGTAATGCAGCGTGTAAGAAAGAGGAAGGTCAGTAAATGACAGCCATCTATTTATTCTAGTGGATTTAGTATAGCTGTGGCAACTTAATAAAAAAGTAAGGTTTTATTTATGTCATACAAAATCCTAGGTACTTAATGTCAAAGCTGATGTGCCCCACTTACCTCCTTTTTACTCCTGTGGATGTGCATGGAGTTTTTTGCCTAAATAAGCAGGGAAGGCTATTACATTGCCTGTTTCAAAGTTGTTTCATTAATAGACTTCTTAATTTACTTGACAGAAAGTAAGTATATGAATCTATGTATAGGATGTTTTCATGGAAGAATCCTGAGAACTGTCAGTGGCAGATTACTGATGTCAGCTAGCAAAATTAACTCTAAAATTTCAACAGCTGTATAAAGCTATGGTAACATAGCATTGCATATGCATTACAGTTTAAGATAAAACTCAAAAATACATAACAGAAGTTATTTAGGCATACTGAAGTCTGAATAGATTAGTATCTAGTATCTAGATATTAGAAACTAATATTATAGATAGAAATCTAGTATCTAGATTACTATCCAGTATCTAGATAGTATCAATACATGATAGCCATTTTTATTAGCTTTGAAATGTACTTTTCTATAAAGTTTTCTGGAAATTACCTGGCAATACTTAATATCTTGTGCAAGCAGTTCAGGATGAGTGGTACTGTTACACAAACTCTTGTACACATGTGGAGACACACCTGGCATAATGGTTCCATTAAGTCTTTCTTTACTGAAGAGTTAATAGACTTTTCCCAACTTTGTAGCTAAATATAAAAAAGTATTGAATATTGACATGTGACTTAGAATCATTATTTGAAGGAAGTAACCTTTGAAACATGAGAAATGGCTTAGTGTGAGTAATCATATGAACTGTTGAGCTACAACTAATACGGTAGTGTTTGTTTCTTTAATAGAGCTAGAAATATTGTAGAACTTGTATTTATTTAAGTTCTAAAGTAAGGGCAGAGAAGGGGTAACAGTATCTAGTTACTTCTTTGCAAACAGTCTTACAAAGTTCAGGTGTACTTCGTTACTGCATTATTTTGAATGTCAGCACTACTACTTATACGTATTTATATACCTAAATTTTATGAACGATCAAATGCTAAGGGTTGCTCAGCATTTGGAAAGCAAAATGTCTTACCTGCCTCTAATCTTATAATAGGTGCCTAATTTGAAACCTTAAAGCTTAGAGCATATGACTGAGATTTGAAAAAAAAAACTGTTAGGCAACAGAGTTGTTACTAAGTACGTTTGGGTTGCTCATTGCTTTCTGAAGTTCTACTTGAAAAATCCAAATGTATGAGTTAGGAATTCATGCTGCTAGATATGTTATGCTGCATACCTTTCTAAAATACAGACATGAAGTATACTACTGATAAAGCAGTATTAAAATGAAGGGTAGGTAGACCTTCTATTTGTTAGGCCTGTGATGACTTTGTGTTGTTAGGCTTTAGGTGACATTACGCTGAGATGCTGCTCTCAGGCCACATACACTTCTAAACTGAAAAAATGTTGTAGGCACTGATTCTGTTGACAAGTAAGAATAAAAGCTGTCAAAAGAAATAAAGAATTGTGTTACAACCACTTGGCCTATGTTATTTGTGCACACTTTCAGTATAACACACTGCTTTTTAAACAAGGTAAGTTTTTTTCTCTGAGTTGAACAGCGAGAACAGGATTTACAATACCAAGCTCTGTCTCATGTTTGTCTGTCCTTTGTATGTAAGTGAGACTGTGCTGAAATAAAGCATTGCTGGGCAAAAATCCTTTTTATGTTCAGCGGTCCATCCTTAGAAGAGATATATTTGGGAGCAGTGGTAATTCAGTGGATTTCATTGGTTGATTTTTCAGCCTTCTGACCAATTATCTTTAGATTTTATGCAACACAGTTTTTTACAAGTCCAGGTTATAGGTTTATATACTAATGTTTCTAGAGACATTAGAAATTTTCAAAGCTATTGAAATAAATGGGAGAAAATGTATATCCTGAGTAAAGTTTTCTAAAAGATATTACTCTTCTCCTGTAATACATGAAGAAAGTTTACAAGCAGATGTGTAAAGTTACAGAAAAATGTGGATCCATTTCCCAGGAAAGCTTACATCTGCTTCCATGTCATGAAAAACTTGGACAACTGTATCTCTTCAGAATATGTAGGATTTATAGCGTTATGAACATTTATTTCTGAAGATGATTGCACCACTCTACTTGATAATTACAGAATAAAGTGTTGTTCTGGGGAATTAGTATTGTCATCGAGGCCTAGATCATGGGTGTTAATCTCTATCACCATGCTGAATTGAGTTATTTTTGTATCACGTGAGTATCTGACCATTAGAAGATGCTAAAGGATAAGCTTAAGTAATAAGTTCATTGTGTCAGAAGATAATTGCAGTAATAGTAGAATGACTTTGTTTGGAATATAATAACATGAAAATGTTTTGAAAGACTTAGGTCTGATATCACTTAACATCCTTTCACTCAGCTAAAATGTTTGCTAAATCATGAAAATACTGTGTCAAGGTGATGCACTCGTGCATATTAGCCAGAGGTGAATTCACAGAACATGTTCTGGAGGTGATTTGTCTTAGATAGGTCTAACTCATCACTGAAATCATAGGTAGTTTCTGATGTACAGACACCAACCTCTTGTGCTGCCTATTGAGAAGGTCTTCCTGCTTATGGTACACATATTTATATGACAGAGATGAAAAGATTTGATGAGCAAAGGCCTGATGAGAGCGACAGAGTTACTGCAGGTTGGACAAGGTTTGAACATCATGGCAGAATGGAAATGTGATTTTTTTTCCTAAAAAAGTTTAATTTCAAATGAAATAAAAATACTAAATTTCAAAACATCTAATCAGCTGCCGTGATATTCTGAAACAAAGAAAATTCTTTTAACATGAGCTAAATTTAATTTGTCAATTACACTTAAATACTGTACTGAACAAAAAGGCAGTGAGTATATAAATTATACCTAAATTGGCTGACATGATTGCCTGTAAGTATGTGAGTTGTTGGTAACAAGAAGATGAGAAATGAGCATACGAAAGGTAATAGGTGTTACAAGCCATACTCTGAGCTATGCTTTCTAAAGCATGATGACGTTGTTTTCAAATGTACAAAGAAGTCTTTTCTCACTGACTTAGTTGCATTCAATGTTGTGGGTTTCTTTTTTTCTAAGTATGAAAATGTTGGCAAAATGCTATGTACAATCACACTATCACTGGTATTTTTTCCTCATGTCAATTGAAATAGGCTTGCACGTTCATTTTTAGCTTTTCCTTTATGCATACATTTTTCTGAGTTAATGTTTCATATTTATTTTCATTTTTTCCATTAATTTCTTCCTCTTCAGGTGCAATCTAGCTCCCGTGGTGGAGTTTGCTGCAGATGTGGGAAATAAATCTGATTTTATTACCATGAACCCATCAGTTGTACAAAGAGCATTTGGAGGCTTTCGGAATGAGAGTGACAGAGAAAAATTTGTGCATAGACTATCCATGCTGAATGACAGTGTCCTTTGGATCCCTGCTTTCATGGTCAAAGGCGGAGAGAAGCATGTGGAGTGGGTTAATGCATTAATCCTTAAGAATAAATTGAAAGTGCGAACCGCCTATCCATCACTGAGACTTATTCATGCTGTCAGAGGGTAAGTGTCTGGAAAAGACTGGTCTGTCCTTGGCACAATGAAACTCATAACTAGAATTACTAGCAGCCAGAAAAAAAAAAGCACGTGAATTGTTAAAACGATTAGCATATTTTCCCTATTGTTGTAATGGATTGCATTTATGATGAAACAAGCTAGATGGGCAATAAATGTCATCCACTCATTTAGCCTACTGTAATGCAAACAATTCAAATGCAATAGCACAATAACATTTCTCTTCTGCTTTTATATGCAAAGTATTTTTATGCTCATTATAGTGGCAAATTGATGAAAAACAAACGGGATTCAGAGAATGTTTGTATTCTTAGCAAATCAGGGGACAATAAAAGTGCTGCTTGTCTTCTTTTGGGCAAGACTATGGAGTAAATATACAGATTTTGGCAACATGTTGGCAGTAGGGTAACAACTGTGCAGGTAATGAAGTCTGGCAGATCTGAAAGTAATGAGCTCCTTCCCAAAATGCCTAAGATTTTGTAGCAAACTTTATCCTTTTGAATTCAGCCAGGTACTTGGTCAATTCACGAGTAGTGACCAAAAAGTTTCACATACACGCTTTGTGCAGAGGCTTGGTTCTTTTCAGCCTCATAATCAAACAAAACTTAGTTGAAGGCTCCATTACAAATAACAGTGTATAGGGCTATGTATGAAAAACATTCAGAATACGGTAGTGCAGTATCTATTTGTTATGTGAATTATGACAGTGTGATAATATTCAGCTTCTGTTCCTTGAACCGTCCAATTCATAGAGTGTTGGGAGATATCTTAAAGCTTGCACAGCAATTAATGATTATGTATCTGCCTAAAAAGTTTGTTGTGTTACAGCAGCAAAGATAGGAGCAGAGGGGATGTTTCATCTGAAAGACCTTTGTAGTATGAGAACATGAGAATAAAGCTTAGAAATATGGTCTTTTGGGTATTAGGGGTTTTGAGTGTGTTTTTCCTCTTCTGCCATGTCCCACATAGACTGACTGCTCTGTTCTTCATGTGGTATAATTCTGGCACTAAAAGAAATCACTGCCCCTTCTGGGATTTCACTGATTTTTCACTGTGTTGCTCAGTTTACTGGTGGATAGTTCTTTTTTATACAGTTACAATTTAGTTACTTTTGGGCCTTGATTGTGGTGAATTTTCAAGTGTTCAAAGTGCCTATAGTGCATGGATAAATGCGGTGGGCTTTGCATGTGTGTATAAATCTGAATAAATAAGTTCACTTTTGAATTACAAGCAGCTGTTCTCATTCCCATCTGCCAAGTCTAGGCAAAATTATCAAGTATGAATTGTAATTCAGAATACTCTGTCTGCCAGTTGCCCAACGTAGGGCCCCCCTAGAGGGCCTCGGTTCTAAGAATTAGTACCTTCGTTGTCTCTCTGAAGTGAAGATAACGTCAATTGTGATGGCAGATAACTCTGCCATCACAATTGCTGATGAAGATTTAGGCTGTACTGTATTTCTAGTTATACCTATTGGTGTCATCTGAGGTGACTACACAAATCTGTTGAATCTGTGCTCTAACCACTGGGCCCTCCGCTTTCAGTCTTTGTTGTTTTATCAGGTTGCTTTTGCTGTTTTGTTCTTCTGGGAGGTGACTCTATATCAACTATTCTTTTTTGTAATTAAAATAAGAACCAAATAGGAAGACAAAAATTAGAAATTTGTCCTTGATTTCACCCTTGACTTTATATATGAAGTGCAATGCGTGACACGAATGTGTCTTCATGAGTCAAATTTGGAAGTGATGCAGCTAGCAATAACACATTTGGAACGCTCTTTAGATTTTACAGAAGGCAGACTTACAACACCAGTCCATAGTAATGAGGTTTGTATTACAACAAGGTTAAATTTAAGGGGTGAGTGTCATCTCTTTATAGGTTGCATTAAACCTTTCTAAGATGTGTTTGGTTTCTATTTTAAATGGAATATCATGGCAAGTATGGGAAACAAATGAGCAAAAAATATTTTTAAATTGAAAAGTGCCTGAGCTAAAAATTAATATTTTCTGCAACTGTTAACTCGGCCCATTTTGAACAGTAAGGCGTGGGAAAGTTTAAGCAAGCTATGAGTGTTAAGTTCAGTTGGAAACTAAAGGAGAGCTAACCTCATTGCCATTTAAAGCAACATGTGCAATTTAGCTACATATTTTTAAGTAAAATCTTCATAGCAGTGTATTCTGTTATGCTCATATCTATTCCAAATCTATGATAAACTGATAATTTATGAGCTTACGAAGAGACACTTCCTAAAATACACGCCTATGAAACAGCCCTTGTTTTATGAATCTGAACTATTTTTGTATATTTTCGATACTTTTGCAAGCTGTGTGTTTGCAAGTGTAAGTCTTTGTGACCACACAAACTAAACAGTGATAACCTGTGGAGGGCCCACGGTGCTGCAAAACAGAAAAGATAAAATAAACACAACCTGAAAACAGCTTTTAGTTGGATGAGAAAACAGGAAATGTACCCACAAAAACTGCGTTAAAGCACTGCAAGGCTTGTGCAGACTGTTCTTAAGAGTGTGTCTGAGCACACGTGTGAAATTGAGGTTGTAAGGCTTATGCTTATGTCTTTCAGTGTCTTAAGCCATAAGGAGGAAATGAAGTTTGAGTTATTGATGAAAGAATGATAAGGAAATCTGAACTGCAGGAGGTGTGTTCTGTCGATTGTCTTCCTTTACATAAGGAAACGACTTGCATGCACATTTGCAACTTCTGTTGTGTAGAGTGCAAGTGCTCTCAAATATGTCTTTGTTTCAGTGTAGCGTAACGATCTTTTAATTTACAAATGCTTAGAGTGGTCATTGTCCTCTGTTTCTATTCATAACATCCTCAAGCTCCTTTTAACTTTCATACAAATAAAAATTCACTTATTTTCCTTCTCTTGTCTTAATAATACCAAGGCATTCTGGCTTTGAGTAGCCATATTTTGGATTAAATAATAACTGATATGAAGGTAGTTAGAACTACTTTAAGTTACACTTCAGTGATAAGAGAATCACTCAGGAAAGTCAGCATGGCTCATATATTGCTTCCTACATTTTTAAATCATCCTAATGTTGTAACTAAAGCACAGTGAGAATTTTCTTGGACTGTGCCAGAGACTTAATACCAGGAGGATGTGCTGAACTAGGATACTTAGTTTGAAAGTATATGGGTATGGAGGTGAATAAAAGGTGCAGTTTTATCTTTAAGCTAAAGTAGTCCCTTAGTTGTTTTTGAAAACTTAAGCAGCCATACTGTTTTTTGTTTGGACGGCTACACCATGTCCTTATCATTCAGCTAGGTGAAATGAGGCTTGTATTTGAAACATACTACATTGCAACTACAGGTCTTTGTAATCCAAAAATACACAATTCTGTACTACAGGCCAGAAAACTGACCAAAAAGAGCATACATCTACTCTAATAGGTTTTAGTTCTGACTTTTTTTCCCTGAGGAACAGATTGCTTGTATAAGTGTAAGTTGATATTGAGTTATTTAACACACCTACCATTTAATGAAAAACATAGAAATGTAAGGTATTGTGTGCTAAATAATTTAATAACCAATGTTTAAAAATTCAGTCTGACATACTAAGTAGTAATAGAGATCTGTAGTGCTGAAGGATGCAGGCTGATGGCCATAAGGCTTGGAAAGGATTGTCTCCGTTCTTTTTGTATGTATCACACTGCCACATTGTTCAAGCAGATTAGATTCTTTCTTCATTAGTCTTTAAAGCATGAGACGTAGTCAGTTGCCAAAGTCAGGACAGTAGTTTTCTTGGACTGCTGTTTTAATCTGGTGTCACTAAACTCTATGTGCTCTTTTAAATAATAACAGCAGTTTTGCTGCAGTCACATAAGTCATTGAGATTCTGTCCTTTCGGTTTTTTTTTTCTTTTTCTTTTAATAAAAGCAATTTTCTGAGCAGTGCTTAGTGTTTGGGAGTTGATTTTGATCACATACTAGCATAAAGTCTGTATTCTGAGAACATTCTGAAAACTTTTTCTGTCCATTCTTGCATGTTTTGGGTCATAAAAGAGGTAATGTGGTGTTTAAAAAAGAAATTGCTTTTTTTTTTTTTTTTTTTTTGTGGATTCCATGCCTTATTGAACTTGTGTGAATGATGTCTTCTCTAAAATCTCAGAGGGATTCAAAGTTTTGAGAACAGATTATATAAACACTAAGTCCAGCATGGCAACTAGTATCTTAACTAGTAGCATAATTTTTTAATGGCTGATGTATACATATATTTAACTTGAGCAGTTTTATGCCAAGATGATCCAGTAGTTCCATATGATAATTTCTTTTTTTTTCTTTTTTCTTTTCCTTCTTTACTTCTTGGTCAACAAGTTTGTTTGTCAAGTTAAAAAATGGGATTTAGAAAGTGTTTGGGGGGCAGTTGCATGATTTCCTCTTGAAGTGTTTCTAAAAGTTCTTTTAATGGAATTTTTAATGTAACTGTGCACACATTATTGACAAAGTAATTGAGGTAGTTAGTACCAAACTGAGTTCAAGATGGGGGTAGAATCTATAAATGAGGAGTTTAATTGATTAAAAGGATTCTTTGCTCTCTAATGCCGGTGCTAGGAAGGTTAATTGTAAAGTAATTAAGATGAACAAACAGCATTACGTTTTTTTTTTATTTAATTGAATTTAGCAACGAATTTCAGAAACTCTGATTTATTAATAGATCTGAGATTTCATACTGAACACTTTCGTTATTAGAATTATTTTTAATGATCTATTCCAGGTGTGTGATACTCTTTGAAGCCTGGAGTGTGTCTGTATGATCTAGTCTCAGTAGCAAGTTCCACTGGAAGACGTGCTAAACTGCAGTGTAGGCAAACAGGAGCTGAGCTTACAGGGATTAGAGTCCAGATGCTCGTTTATTTCTGTGGTGGCAGACAACTATACCTGGAAAGAGGACGAGCAGATGGTTTTTGCTGTCGGTTCTGTCTTTCAGTTCCCCAAGGGGAGCAGGGAGAGCTGCCGAGGCTAGGCACATTGTTGATGCACTGAAGGCCAGAGTTAACTCTCAGAGCCCATGTCCGCTGGTGCATACTGGAAGGCCTGGGCTGAAGATGAGGAAACACCCTCACTCCTGCCAACACTGTCCTTCTATCTTCTGAGAACTTTTTTCTCATGTTTCCTCCCTGTCTCCACCAAACAAAATTCTCACATTTATCTTAACCTGTGAGAATGTTTTCTTGTCTTTTTTCCTGTTGGAGTCATCCCACAAACTGTGAGTCACTCACCAGTGGTAAATCATTGCAACTGCTTCACAGAAGATTCCTTCATCCTTAGGGGTACGCAACAGCTGTGTGGGCATCCTGTGGGATTAGCCTGAGCTCCTCTAACTTCCTCCTTGCTACCGCCTTTACGAGAGTGGTATTAGACTTGATCCTACATTAAACACAGCAGAATTCCCACTGAAATCTCTGTGTTATGCCTGTATAAAGACTGAGCCGCGTCTATTTATGGGCATTTCAGTGCAGAGTCTTTTTCCCTTTGTTAGTGAAAGCAAACAGCTGTTGTTTGAGTGGAGTGACCTTTTGCACAGCTTCTGCACAGCTCCAGAGTCCTTCACTGTGGGAAATACAGAAGTGCTCTGAGAAACCGAAACGTGCAGAAATCAAATACTTCTCCAGCAGCTCTCTGCTAATACAGAAACAATTGCTGGGAGAAATTGATACTGTAAACAGTTCTATTCCTTTCTTTACTGCTACAGTATTTGTTTCTGATTGCTAAAATATGTTCCTAAAGAAAAGACATTTTGAACTACGTGGATTGCAACCACTGCAGAAATCAAAGAATGAAAAAGATGGCCGATAAAAAGGAAAATAAAGGAACAGATTTAATATAAAATGAGAATGACTCCTGCATCATGCCAGGTAAAATACTCAAAATATGTGAAAAAAAAAACCAGATTTCTCTGCTTTCCAGTGAACTACACTCCCGTTTTTCATAAATGTGGGTGTAGAAATAGTGTTTTAGTGTCACAGGTATCCTTCTGGCTTGGTCTAACCTATTAGTAGAACTGGCTTTGTCTGTCAAATTTTTTTTAACAAATGGGATACCAGTCAGTTTGGATTTTCAGAACTTGCAGTGTGTGAAGTCATTCTTCATGTCTCGAGATCCTTCCCTATGTGAAAAGAGCATGTGGCACTCCTCTTCCTGAGGCTGAGACAGCACCAAAGCACCCAGGCCAATCTCAGCCCAGCAGTTGATGGCCAGGGCTGCTGGAGCCCCACATGCCATGAAAGTTACCGGTCTTCTTAAGTGGCTTAGAGCTCCTCAGAATATCCTGTTATTTGCTTTGCACAAAATCTCTGTTCTTCTGTTTTGGGGAAGTTTAGCAAAGACGAGATGTGATGCTTTCTGAGATAAATAAGTATTTTTTCAATGGGAGCAAACCCAGGTATAGTAGGGGAGGACACAAAGGGGAAACAGAACATATGAAGGGTGCTCCAAAAGTAATGCTTCCTATTTTATCATGTTGGCCTACAACATCAGAGGTGGACATTGGTGGTATGAAAGTAGAAGTTGAACCTTCCCACCAGTATTCCGTTACATGTTGTTGTCATGTGGCAGATGGCAGCAGGGTGGCAGTTTGACAGAATGGCGTCTGACATGCAAGTGCACATGAAGCAAAGGTGTGTCACTAAGTTCCTCCATGTGGAAAAAAATGACACCCACTGAACATTCATTGATGTTTGATGAACACTGCTGGAAACCAAATAGTAGATGTGAGCACAGTGAAAGCTGGACTGTGCATGAGTGTGGCATGTGAGGTCTTCTTTGTAGTTGGCAGAAGTACATGGGTAGTGGTGGTGACTGTGTTGAAAGAATAGTGTTTTGTAGCTGAGAACTTTCCCTATCAAATGATGTTATTGTGCTTTTTGTATCTGTTCTAGTTTCCATGGCAATAAATAGGAGGCATGACTTTTGAAGTGACCTATGTGTATGCTTTTTATAAATACATTTTTCACCGTCTTGTCTATTCAGCAAAGTAGAACCTGGAAAGTCAGGTCATGACTGTAGGGAGACAACCTTTATTCTTATTTATTTGTTGATAATAAAGCTCTGGGTTGTTTCTTTGTGTGTGTGTGTGTGTGTGTGTGTGTGTGTGTGTGTTCCTTTTGCTGTGGCAACTGCTTTGTTCCTAAACATGAGCAATTAATGTACTTAGGAATTGTAAAACTTACTCTCCTAAAGCTGAATTTTAGCTCTCAAGGATATGAGAGCAGTGGACTTGGTTATATGAAAAAGGAAATTGCTTATTTTCAAGTTTTTGAAGCTTAGTTTGTGGCTGTTAGCAGCTAAGGAAGGAATAAACTCCATATAGTTTATTCATGCAGTATATTCACATGTTTATATTTAACAGTAATTTTGCTACTGATTTGTTATTTTTCAATTGTTTTCTATACTCTTGCATAAAGTCTTCTAATTTCTGTGTTTTTGAAAAGTATAAAAAAGTGCAAGATTAATTAACTCTTATTTGTTTGTATCTTGCTCCTGTAATAATAATTGTTGATGTACAGCAGAAAAGCAAATCAGAAACAGTTCTCATAGACTGTAAAGAGGGTCTGTGGAGTCCATAAAGAGCTGTATTTGACAGGCAGTGCTAAATAGGATGGAGTTTATCAGTGCTTTTGATCCATGAAGTAAGCTCTGTCTGTTGATTCTGTATGATACATGTGAATGAGGAAGTTCTGTCAGGCTTACTTTTATTTTTTAAAGGAAGGTGAAACTTACAGTTCTGTTATTTTTTGTTTTGTCTGAAATGGTTAGGTAGAGTTTTCAAAAATCTGTGTATTTAGCTTTCATCTTAACGAACTTCTATGGTAAGGAGCAGTTATGTTGAGTATCTAGCCAGTAACTTATTTCTTCATATGATGAGTTAATTTCCGAAGGAGGGTGGAAATTAGCAAACAGATACGGTTTTAAAAGATGTGACTAAAAATGGCCTTCTGATTTTCCTGCACGGATGATTCTGAATTTTTTCAGTAAAATTGGAGAGTTATTATGATGTGATAGATTCTACTAGTTCTAAATATAAGAAGATTTAAGTGGTTTTCTTTTTTGATCTTCTCTACATATTTTCATAGGGAAAAAAAAAGCAATAGAGAAGATAAAAATGGATACACATAATTCTGCTGGTTCCTTTGTTCTGTGATATACTTCTGGATGTCCCATTGACTTTAAACAGAGCTAGAAAAGGAACAGTTTATGCCATGTTTTTCAGAATGGACGGTTTTGGTTCTAGCAGGCCCTAACAGTTAGCTTTTGCTCTAGCTTGAATAATTGGATAGTTTACTAGACAAAATAAACAGTCCTGTCCTTCAGCAAAGTGATATACTGAGACAAGTAGTGCCAGTACATGAATGAGCAGTTTGGTTGGACGTCAGTCATAGCCTCCTGTTTTAGTTCACATGAGTTTCTTCAAAAAACACTTTAACAGGGTTGTTTGAAGTTTCTGGATTCTTGTTCTTATATGGAGGAAAAACTTCAATGCTTCAGGTCAAAGCTAAGTAGAATTCAGGCATTTTAAAGTTAACCAGTGATAGAGCTAATCACTACCTTTCTCCCAAAGACTGCTTGTGAGGAAACTCTCTGCCTCTTCCTTAGAAGAGTACTTAGATGTTACACAAAAGAAAAAGCACGTGTTCCCTTCACTTTGTGAAGTGTACTACTAGATCTGGCTGCAGTGACATTAACGTTCTTCACAGTAGCCCTGTGCCACAGCACACAGATGCTGTGTTCTGGATTAGTGGCTAAATGTTGGTAGCACACCACTGTTTTGGCATCAGGGCCTTCTCCATGTCTTGCTCTTCCCCCACATGAGCTGGCTTGGGTGGAGAAAAGGCTGGGAAGCAGCCAGCTGGGCTGTCTGACCTGAGCTGACCAAATGCCTGTTCCATGTCACATAAAGCCATGCGGAGCATAAAAAACCCACAGTAGAGAAATACATTTTTTGTTGTTGTCTTTTTGTCTTCCAACACAGCCACTGCTGAAAGACTGAGTGGCTGGGCCTTTAGTCTATGTGTGGAAGGTGCTGAGTTACTACTTATGCATAACTTCAGATTTTTTTTTTTCCATTTCCTTTGCCTAGTAAGCTGTCTTTATCTCAGTGCATGAGTTATCACCTTTTTGCTCTTCCTGTCATCTCCCCCATCCCACTGAGGAGGCAGTGAGCAGCTATGTGGTGGGGGATGAATTCAAGTACTTGTGAAATCAAGAAAGACTGAGTTTTTCAGTAGCTAGAAAAGCCTTCTAGTCTGTTCAGTTTGCATCAGAGAATTAAGAGATGTGGTGAGTTACAAGATGAGGAAATAGTTGAGCGTTACTTATTCCATGTACTTGCGAAATTAAAAGGCCAGGTAGTTCGGTCAGTGCTGTGATGTGAACAGATTTTTTAAGCACTGAACACATTTGGAAAGAAAGTTGACCAATAAGGTGACAGCTCTGGGTTGTGTTTCTTTGGTGTTAGAATTCTGACACATCACAGTTCAGTTGGAAACTCGCTATACAGGGAGTAAGGTTTAAATCTCTTGCCAGTCCTCTTGCCTCTGCCTTGCTGTACACTGTCTTGTGCACCTCTATCAGCTGATTCCTGGGAATCCTGTTCTCAGGCGTCCTGCTGTCCTAATGCTCCTGTACGGACAATGAAAATGTTTGTTGTGTATGGGAGATTAAGTTGTGTGTGAGTTCATATTCGCTAACAGATTGAGTTTGCTGCTCTAAAGTCATGATGTTGAGATTTGTCCTTTAATCTTCAGCAGGTGAATATATCGACCGCAAGAAAAGTTAAGAATATAAATGATATTTGTAAATGTAAAAGAAAATACTTTCATTTTTACATTGCTTTTCAGTATTTCTGTTTTGAAATAACACTTGATATACCTCAGAAGCACTGCAGACATGTTATTTACATTTCCCATTCTGTTTTTAGTGGGCACAAGTGTAATTGTTTGTGTTCTTTGAAGCATGCGTTTAGTGAAGCAGTCAAAGAAAATTGACTTAGAGAAAGCTATTGCTAGAGCTTGTATTTCTTTTTAATCTTAGTTTTGCTCTATTAACCAGCAGAGGGATACAGGAGAATTTCCAACCAGAATGAGTAATTGTTTTCTCTTAAAACTTGCAAGCAAAGACCTGCAAAAGGATCTGAGAGAAGACCCTATTGAGAGTAAGAGCAACGACTGGTTTCAGAACATCTAGGAGGCTCATGGGGTTTTGTTTTGTTTTGTTTTGTTTTGTTTTTTTTTTGTTGTTGTTGTTGTTGTTTGTTTTCCTGTCTTCATTTCAGTATAAGAGAGGGCACAGTCACTAGAAGTGCTGGAAGGAGAGGAAGTAGTGGGTACGCTGGAGTCATACTGAAACCAACAGGTGGCACATCTTAGTCTTATGTCAAAATCTTTATCTTCAGATGAAGCCTGTAGCATGCAGAAGGCCTAAAAGGGTAGTATCCTCCTCTTCATGTTCCACACAGCTCCTACAATCTAAAATTCATTTGCAGGCTTTGCGAACTTTGAATAGCGCATGCTCCAAGAACTTTCCAGATGAGGCCCTTCTCATGTTTAGTCTGTAAGAGACAAAGTAGAAGATGCAAGAAGGAGAATGTAGACTGTGGCATATTGCTCTTCAAGACAAAAAGCTTTCAGAAAATAATCCTGAGTGTTTTAGGTGTTCTGGGTTTTTTTGTTTGTTTGTTTGTTTGTTTTTGGTTCCTTCTGCAAAGCTAGTAGTCGTTTAAAAATCACAAAAGTGAGGGCCTTGAAGGCTGTTAAAGACAGGATCCAGGAAGGAGCACTTGTTTTGATGCTGCAGTGTGTTCTCCCTTTTGAACAGTGAGGTATACTTACTGGCAACAGCTGGGAAGCTGGATGGCCACATGAATCCTCACAAGCGTAGCTGTGAACCTTGCTGTAGAGACTGTAGGGCTGCTGTAAGGGATTGGTGTAAGCTGGTACCAAAAAAAGAGTACAGGGCTTGACTTACAGACCCACTGATAACCACTGAGATTTCCACTGCCTATAAAGGGTTTATGTTGTGATTTTGGAGAGGACATGATGCTCTGTAGTTTGGATTTCTTAGAGACCCGAGGGATGCTTCACTCAGGAGCAGAGTCAGTTAAGAGGTGGGCTACATCAGTTCTGGTGACAGAGAAGAACAAGTTTGAGGTGATACGATTAGAAGAAAACTTGGCCGATGCATTTGTAGATCTCAGCTCGGTGATGTTAGTAGTAAACATCTGCTTTTTTCCAACTGAATCCCTTTACAGAGCAGTAGGCTGCTCACCTAAAGTAGGGTAAAGTAGAAAGAGGCTGTTTTAAAGCACAGGATTTGCCTGACCATCTCCTGCTTTTAATTCATGAGACTGCCAAGCTATTTTGGTACCCTGATCATCCTCTGAAGCAGAGGTGAAAAAGAGGAAATCTGGCTTTCTGTTTTTGTTTTCAATGTATTTAACTTGTTTGTAATATGTAAAGCAAGTTCCAGACACAAAGTATCTGGGAAATGTGCCAAGAAGTAAACACACTTTAATTCTATAATGCTAATGACTTGAAGTTGAATAGCTTGACTTCAGACAGAAGATCTCACTTCAAATTGTTGTTAATTATATGGCTGATGGTGACGTAGTAGAGCCACTGGCATTATACTATGTCTAGAATAATCATAAGTAAGAGTTAGATCAGTTTCTGCTTAACCAATGCTTTAACCAAGAAAGTGACAAGTACTTCCTTTCTTTTCAAAAGAATTGTTATTTGTGAACTTCATCCACAAGTCTTTTTTTTTTTTTCATGTAATTTTACAGTTATCTGGCTGACTGATTTGTTTGTGTTTCATCCTTTTTAACAGTACTAATAAAAATAGACACGTATCTTGCATACTTTATATATGCATTTAAAAACATAAGAAACTAAAGAAAATAAATAATATAAAGAGAGAGGACACATCTCTGTTTTGTTTTGTTTTGGTTTTTTTTCCAAATACTGGCCAATCATGACAGAGGTTTTTTTTTGTTGTTGTTGTTGTTTTTGTTTTTTTTTTCCATATTTTTCTACACTCCTTTTTGAAATACGTAGTATAAAAGACAAATGGATGTGGGAAGCTGTCATGTTGGCAGATCTGGGAGGACGGCAATCTAAATACAGGAAGTCTTTCTGGAAGAAAATCAAACACTAATCTCCTTGCTCAAAAGCCATGGGAATTTGTGTTGGGAATCACTTGGAAAATTAATCAGTGTAATCTGCAGCCTTTCTCATAGTTACCACATGTTAATTTATGACCCAGTGTAGTCATGACTCAAACTGTTCTTTTCTCAGCCTGTTGCGAGTCCTTGTGAAACCAGTTGGTGGGCTTGGCAGAGCTCTGATCACATTTTATTGCTGATAATTGGCATTATGGTTGGCATTGTTTGTTGTGAAGCTAGAGCTTAATAGAATGTGAAAAATGAACATTTGCTCTTTAAATACACTGATTCTTTGGCATAGAATCATAGAATGGCATGGGTTGGAAGGGATCTCAAGGATCATCCAGATCCAAACTCCCTGTGACAGGCAGGACTGCAAGCCACTAGATAAGTACTAGGTAGATTGCCCAGGGCCCCATCCAACCTTGTCTTGAACACTCCAGAAGTGGGACATCCATAGTGTCTCTGAGCAACGTGTTCTCACACCTGTAAAAGCTTCTCTGACATTTCCTCTAAATCTTCCCTCCTGTAGTTTAAAACCATTCCCCCTTGTCTTATCACTATCTACCTATGTAGAAAGTAATTTCGCTCCTTTTTATAAACTACCTTTAAATATTGAAAAGCTGCAACGTGGACTCCTGTGCATTGTTTAGAAGTGTTTTTCATATCTGATGGACTTTGTAAGGCAATGTCTCACTTCTCCTGATCTGTACATTAAGTTGTGATGGAACAAATTATTTCTGTTCTATCATGTTCTTCTAAACAGGCCTTAAATAATGTTTTTTAACTGTCTAAAGTCTTATGGAATCTTCATCTCAGGAAGTAACATCTACCTCCTTATTATATTGAAGTAGTTTACTTTTATTAGTATGAAGTCTGGTTCTTCTGCTTGATTAATTCACTGCAGCTGTGGGATTTATTACAGTGAAATCAATAGCTTTTATATGTGTTTGATTAATCTGCTCTATCTCATTGTACTGTTCAAATCTAAATGCCTGTAATGGATATTTTATGTAGCAATTTCTAAAAGAGAGACTTCAGATTTTATTGATTGAATCAAGAGGTCGGATTTTCTTCTATATAATTGATGGTAGTTTAACAAATAATGCAGCACTGCACATGTTGACTTACTCTATCATCTCGGAGCTGATGTTAGACTTTGACTTCAGGCTTCTAGGGGAGTTGAGCACAAGCCTAAAATGGTTTTATGCTATCAGTCCAATGAGCAAAATGCATCCTGAAGTACTCTAATTTATATTCTAATTTCTTTTTTATTATTATTATTTTTTCTTTTATGGCCTTAACTAAGAGATAGATTTTTAAAAAATATATATGTATGTATATATATATATATATATATACATATTATTTTTAATTATTGTTTTGCTGTGCTGCTTTTTTCTTCTGTGAGAAAAGCATTATTACTGGAAACTAGATCTTTTTCCTACGGATATGAATATTTCCTCTCTTGGTGAAAGGCAAAATAATTAGTGCAAGTTGTACCCCAGTAACATGGTGTTGCAATTTTCAGAGGAAAGAAATACTAATCAATTTGAAATTGTAGAATACTTCGATGAAAATATTAAGAACTCTGTATTTAAACAACAACAAAAACTAAAACCTCTTCATGACCGAACTCCCCCGCCCTCCCTCCCCACCGCAGGCTGCAGCTCCGGCCCGGGGCCGCTCCCGCGGGTAGCCGTGAGCCTCTCCTCCTCGCGGTGGTGCCCACGGGCTCCAGAGGGACGGCCCGCTCCTCCGTGGGCCTCACCTGGGCCGCGGGGAGGTGCTGCTTTGCGCCCCGAGCGCCTCCCGCCCTCCTCCTGCCCTGCGCCGGGTACCCGCGGGGCCTCCCCTGTCCTCTGTCTCACCGCTCTGTCCTGGCCCGGCTGCTGTTGGGCGGCAGTTTCCCTCTTTTCCATCAGCTCTCCCGGAGTGCACGCGGGCGAAGCCGGGCTCTGTAAGCAGAGGCCACCACCCCTGTAACCCCTCTGCTACCAGAATCTTGCTACATAAGCCCAGTAAACTGTGTTAGGAGTGCCAGCTGATGTATTTCATGACTGAAGCAGAGGTAAGTGTTTAAGCTGGTGTGCAACAGAAGACTACATTCCTTTCCAAAGGCTCAGTGCTATTTTAGGTGTAATGAGTTCCTAGGAGCTTAAATTACTTTTAAACAATATATTTATGGATATTCTCTGCTATCATCTGTGGCTACACAAGCTTCTGCTCTCCCTTTCTGTTTACTCAAGCAGCAGATCAGTTTTTCCAAAGTGTTTCAAGGTTAGAGCAGGAGGAAGATGTACATCTGGGTAAACTCAGTGCTTGGAGGAGTAGGGAATACTGACCGGTGGTGGACAGGTACGTAGATAGAATCATAGAATTGCTCAGGTTGGAAAAGACCTTAAAGTCCATCATCAAGTCCAACTGCAACCTAACCGTACAACCCTAACTCTAGCAGCCCTCCATTAAATCATGTCCCTGAGCAGATAAATCCCTTGTTAGGGAAGCTGCAAGTACAGTGAGTGCTTTCTGTGCTTTGAAAGTCACAATGAAAACAGAAGTGATGGAGGTGACTTCTCAGAAGCTCATGCGCTTTGATAAAGGAAGAGGTTAAAAGGAACTGTGCAGACTGATAAGTCCCGTTCAGGATTTTCTGTAAGAATGCTGGGCAGTTAAGCACAATGTGAAGACTAAAGTTTTCCACGGATGGAGCAAAATATCGTCCCGTCAGCAAAACGTTTGCTCAGACATATTTTAAAAGTTGTTTTAAATGAGAGTTGTACAATGAAAAGAGCATGAAAATTAAGAGAAGACACATCTTCCCTTAGAGCTGAAAACGTGGTGTGGGATGTGGGTAATAATAGATGAAAGTGAATAAAATATCTGGAAGATAATGATTAGCAGGAAAAACTGTTTTCTACTGCAAATAATAAACAAAACTAACCGTGTCTACTAGAAGCTATCAAGGGAATGCCAAGCAGGCCAAGGCTTAGAGCCTGAGGATTCCTAACACAGATTTTCACATTCACAAAATAACTTGTTTTAGGAAGTCTTAACAAAACTTAACATTACAGGATGCATATGCATGCCAGCCAGTACAGTGAGGCCGTGAGAAAACAGTTATTATAAAGTGAATATAAAGAACATACTGATAAGATGATCCTTCTAGTAGTGTTTCGCTAGAAGTACCTCAAGCCCAGTTTGCTAATAATATCACTGAGTTAGAAACAGTTTCATTTCAGTTGGGATCAGTTTTTTCACATTTAAAATGCCCTGGTTGCATTGCATAGATTTTTGTCTCAACTGTTTGGAAAATAAGAACATTCCTAGATAAGGTTTTGATTCAGAACTGCTATTTAATTCTTACATGCAAGCACATGTGCACACAATTACTTTTTTTTCTTCTTTTTTTTTTCCCTGTTACTTACTTTGTTCTTCATAGTGACAACCAAAGCATGACGTGGGCAAGTAAAATGTAGCTGTTGTACTGACATATTTTCATTCTTTCCTAATGAGCAACAAACCCAGCTTAGATTTGGTGCCTTTTCTCGTAATCCTAATTCTTGACAGACTTAGTCTCAGAGAATAAGAATGATATCTCTTTCATTATAGAAGGGAAAAAAAAAAATGTTGTGTTGCTTTTTTGAGTACAGTAGGCTAGTTTTAGTGAGAGACATCAAAGAACATTTCAAACATCCTAGTTAGAATCATTAGGAAATGTCTTTGAGACTTTTATTGATAACAGTTGAGTCAGTAGTTAACTGTCATGTTTTTTTAGTTTGAATCAGAAGGGCGGGGCATCCTGGCTTGTATCAGGAATGGTGTGGTGAGCAGGACTAGGGAAGTAATCCTGCCCCTGCACTCGGCATTGATGAGGCCTCACCTTGAGTACTGTGTTCAGTTTTGGGCATCTCAGTACAGAAAGGACACTGAGGTGCTGGAGAAAGTCCAAAGAAGGGCAACAAAGCTTGTAAAGGGTTTGGAGAATATGCCCTATGAGGAGAGACTGAAGGAACTGAGGCTATTTAGTCTGGGGAAGAGGAGGCTGAGGGGAGACCTTATTACTCTCTTCCAATATCTGAAAGGTGCTTACAGCGAGAGCGGGGTTGGTCTCTTCTCACTGGTGACAGGTGACAGGACGAGGGGAAATGGCCTCAAGTTGCACCAGGGGAGGTTTAGGCTGGATACCAGGAAACACTTCTTTACAGAAAGGGTTGTAAAGAACTCGAATAGGCTGCCCAGGGAGGTGGTTGAGTCACCATCCCTGGATGTGTTTAAAAACCATTTGGATGTGGTGCTTAGGGACATGATTTAGTGGAGGGTTGTTAGAGTTAGGGTAGTATGGTTAGGTTGTGGTTGAACTTGATGATCTTTAAGGTCTTTTCCAACCTGAGTGATTCTGTGATTCTACGATTCATGGGAGGTTCTTAAAGCAAATGTAAGTCAGGTGAAAATAAACTGGTCTATTCTTGTGGCACACTAAGTATGCCCTGACTGTAAAAGGGCTCTCAGTGTGTGTTGCCAGATGGGAAGAGATCTTTGTATGATATGGACATCCTATACTCAGCACCAAATCTCCTACCCACAGAACAAATTCAGGTTGTCCCCACCACTTGTGAATTTCCAATTCCGGGGGAGCAGAAATCCAAATAACTTCAAAGGGGCCCTCCCATTTGAAGGCTAACAACTCCGCAGAAATGCTTTCAAATACAAAACTGTCCACAAAGAGATGCTAATTGTCTCTTGTCGATTTGAGACATTCCTTACCAGTCTCAGCAGGACTGCCAACCACCAGCTCAAGCTGCCCAAGGCCACATCCAGCCTGGTCTTGAAAATCACCAGCTATGAGGCATCTACAGCTTCCTTGGGCAGCCTGTGCCAGTGCCTCACCACCCTATGAATAAAAAAATTCCTTCTACGTGTAACCTAATCTCCCCTATTTTATTTTCAAGCTGTACCCCTTGCACTATTCCTTTCTGCTTGTGTAAAAAAGTTATCTCCTTTCTGCTTATAAATTCAATTTGAGTACTGGAAGGCTGAAATGAGATCTCTCTGGAGCCTTCTTCATGCTGAACAAGCTCAACTCTCTCAACCTTTCTTCATAGCAGAGGTGTTCCAGACCTCTGGTCAAATTTGTGACCCTCCTCTGGAGCCACGTAAACAGTTCCATATCTTCTTTGCGCTGAGGTCCCCACGCCTAGATGCAGTATTCCAGATGAGGCCTTACAACAGCACAGGAGAAGGGGGACAATCCCCCCAGTCTTCCTGCTGGCTATCCCTCTCTTGATGCAGCCCAGGATACAGTTGGCCCTCTGGGCTGCAAGCACACACTGATGACTCATGTCCAGCTTTTCATCTACCAGAACCCCCAGGTTCTTCTCCACAGGGCTGCTCTTGATGAGTTCTTCTCCCACTCTGTACTCAGATCCAGGATTGCCACAACAACAAGTGCAGCACCTTATACTTGTCCTTGTTGAACTTCTTTATGTTCATTTGGGCTTACTTTTCAAGCCTGTCCGGGACCCTCTGGATGGCATTTCCGCCTTCTGTTGTATCAGCTGCACCACTAAGCATGGTGTCATCAGCAAACTTGCTGAGGGTACACTAAGTCCTACTACCTGTTTTTTTGGTAAAGATTTTGAAGAGCACTGGTCTAAGACGAACCCCTGGGGGACACCACTCATGAACACCCTCCACCTGGATATAGATCTGTTGACCAGAACAGTGTGTCTGTAACCATCCAACCAGCCCTTTATCCACCAAATATCCAACCTCTAAATCCATATTTCTCTAACTTAGTGATAAGGGTGTGGTATGGGACCATGTCAAAGGCCTTGAAAAGGTCCAGGTAGACAACATCAGTTGACCTTCCTTTTTCTACCCATGCCATCACTCCATCACAGAATGCCACCAGACTGATCAGGCAAGGAAGTATTTATACTTCTGTTAGTGTCTGATTTCAGTGATGTTGACTGTATGTCACATGCATAACTCATGTAAGAGTTTAAACTATTGTATCAAGAAATCTCTTCTGTTAACTGCTTGTTAATTGCTGTAATATTTTCAAGTCAGTTCAAAACAACTGGCAGGCCAGTAGCATGTAAATGAAACTCAAATTTAATGTAGGTCATTGTCCTCATATGTAATCTCCTTTGCAACCCTTATCTTTAAACACAATCATGCGTCTTTTTCGGTTACCTGACACACCCTTGTGAAAGTTACTTCTTCACGTTATTGTCTCTTAAGAGAAATGTACCTGTATTTTCCGAAAGGGCAATTGATAGATGTGCAAAATAGACTTGGAAATTTGTTTTATGTTTTCAGAGTACTTGTACTCATCTGGTGTCTAAGTAATGTGAATGATAGTATCTGTGTGAATAGACATTAAAGTTATTTTGCCTGTTTGATCATTAATATATTGTTCATGGAGTGAAACATCAGTTTTCAGTTTCAGTCATGCTATAGCTGTCTTGAAAAAAGACATCACTTTCCTACTGTGACATGTTTAGTGTTTTGGAAGCTACATCAATTCTCTTTTCACAGAAGCTCTTTGAGACATCTCTTGTTAGTGCTATGAATAACTTAAATTTTGGAAGAAAAGTTATGGAAGCATGGGCTAGTATTTCTGCACTCCTGTCATTTTCAGTTAGCCCAGCAATTGAAATTTAGGGTAAGACTTTATACTACAGTCTGGTTCTTTATGAACCTGCTAGAGCAGGATAGTGCACTGTTACTTTCTACAGGAATGCCAGCAATTTCGTTATTGAAATCTAGCGTGAAACAGCTGCTAAATCACGTTTTTCTTTCTTGAATAAAGTCTATTTAAAGATAATTGCAGTTGCTTTTTAAAAATATACATAGATAAGTAGTCCAACTACTTCTGTAGATTTAAGTGCAGAATCAAAATAGATATGTATTGTTTATTGCTTAAATTCCACATTCACTTTTCTTTCTTTTTTATTCCATAAGCTTCCTATCTCCTATTTCTGCTTTCTTCCAGAGTTTGCTATTAGCAGATGGAAAGTACAAGTAACAACCAACTTCTTCAAAAAGGAGGATTTTCCTAATAGAAACCTTGACATTTCTTTGAAATTATTTCTAATAAAAGTATAATAGTGCACACTTTCATTCCTATTGTTTCTTCCTTAGATCTTAAAGATCAGTGATTTCATAGACACAGTGTGCTCATAATAGTGTGAAAATAAGAGACTTTACCAAAGTTTCTTTCATAAGCGAAGAAATTATCTGTCTTCAGTTGAAAGGTGTTTTGTACAAGTAGTTTTGTATTGAGGCACAAGTGTTTAGAAGAACAGCTTTTCTTTTCTTTTTCTTTCTTTCTTTCTTTTTTTTTTTTTAATTTGGAATTTCTGATACAAAGTTCAACTTTTGCTCACATTCTGGAATGCCTAACCATGACAGCTACCAGCAGGGTGTCAAGTGCCTCAGTGCTAAGCTTTGCAGGGGTGTGGCAGCGTGATGTTCTTCCATCCTAATAGGATCCTGGCCTTATAGATGTGCTTTGTGGTAGCCCTTGCCTGTTAAAAATTAGGCCCCACAGACATATGTTTCTATTTTCTTTCAGAAGCTACTGAAGCAGATGGAAGATACTGTCATTCATTCTCACTTTTTAGTACAGTATTGGGTGCAGAGCACTTGCAAAGGGCATGAAAACTTTTTTTTCCCCTAGATGTGACAAACTGAGACCCATATTTTCTGCAGTCACGGTGTGTCATATATTTGTTATCAGGCATTTCTGAGGAAACAGTTGTTGTCTCTCTGTCCTGCTGGGGTACTTCTGTGTTATAGAATCAGAATCATAGAATCTTGAGGTTGGAAAGGAACTACAAGATCATCTAGTCCAGCCGTCCTCCCATTACGCTTGGTACCACAAGCCACTAAACCATATCATGTAGCTCCTCATCCAGATGCCTCTTGAACGCTGCCGGGAACAGCGACTCCACCACCTCCCTGGGCAGGTCATTCCAGTGCCTGACCACTCTCTGAGAAAAAGTTTTTCCTTATGTCTAATCTAAATCTCCTCTGGTACAACTTGTGGTCATTTCCTTGGGTCCTGTTTGTTGCATGGGAGAAGAAGCCAAACCCCTCCTCATCACAACCTCCCTTCAGGAAGTTGTAGAGTGCAGTGGGGTCTCCCCTGATCCTCCTCTTCTCCAGACTGAACAATCCCAGCTCCCTCAGCCACTCCTCAACTTCTTTATAATCAAAAACACGTGGGCATTTTTGGAAGTCCTTGTATATGAATGAAGGCTCAATGTTTCTGCATCATATGACCTTAGTATACTAAAATATATGAGTTCCTTATGACATAATCCTGTGATTTAACACAAAAAACTGTTGTCACTGATTAATTGGTGACCAAAAGAGGGGTCTTTGTTTTCTTTGGCTGAATTTTCTTATCAAATATCTAAAGAGGCTTATTCATCCTTCAGTCTTCTTCTAAAGCAAGTTCAATGTTTACTTTTTGGATATGAAAAGTGAAGGAGGTCATTTAGTTTCAAATGAGAGTATTCTGATGGCTTGGAAATACTGCCAAAATGAGTCAAAGGTTGAGACATTCTCAGTCTTACAAATATTCTGTAAAGCGCCTGAGAAGACTTTCTTCTTCATTTGTAACACTTACTGCCTTATATTTCCAAATAATAGGTGGTTTATGTGGCTTATGGCTGTGGAGGATTCCAGCTGTGATACCAAAATCTTTTTATGTATGAGCAAAGAGTTCATATGCTTACATGGTTTTAACTGGCAAGTGATTCTTAATTCACTGGCAAAGGAAATGCAGTGCTGTGCAATAACTTGATACGTCTTTATCCTTAGCTGATCCTTTTCTTATTGAGGTGATTTGCCATAAGTTGATTAGACTGCCTTGGGAGAATACCATTCTACAGTAGTTCAAAGAAGAATAGTCTCCTGCACCAGGGCAGTTGGGCCTTTTTTTTTTTTTTTTTTTTTTTTTTGAGACAGATAATAGTAAGCTTCAATATGTTTGAAATTATTTTGCCACATCCAGAAAAGACTATGCATGCAGTGGTTAAATTTATGTGGAAAGATGGTAACAGTTAATGGCAGCCTGCTGGCCATGCCCACTGATGGCTGGGGCAATGTAATGTGTGTACCATGGTCATATTCACCATTGATGTCATTAATTTTTTTCATTCTCTTTCACAGCAAGGTTTTCATGCAGAGTCCAGGCTCTTGAGTGGTCTTTTAAATCTTCATAAGCAAATATTTGAGTTTGGAACTTAACAATGTAAGATGATGGGATAATGGGAAAAAAGAAAAAAAGCAGTCCTTAATATTGGTGTAGTTAATTAAGCTTAGTTGAAAGTGAATGACAATTTGAGGAATGTTTCATCTCTTCATTAAGCAATGATTTCTTTTGCTGAGGTAATTGTACATGCTGTTTCAAAATACTGTACACTGAAAGATGTAAAGCAGTCTCATGCAAACCCTCAGCAGTGTTTCTGTGGTGGCTGTTGCATTCTCAATGTTATTTGTACTTGAATCCTTTCGCACTTTATGGAGTATTCTGCCTAATACATTTTTAATTAATACATTAATGTATTTAATTAATACAGTTGAGAGGGTCAGATGAAGGGTTGTTTATATCACTGATGTGATTAGTCCCACTGAAGACATGAAAGTTCAAAAAGAAGGAGTTGAGAACTAGCAGAGGCTTTATTCCTTCAGAGTTTGTTATTTTAACTAACGTCTTCTAGAAAATAAGCTCAATAAATTGAGTCCAGATCCTGTTTCACTGAAGACAGTGGAAGTTTCAGCTTTGACTTTAGAAAGGTTAAAGTCAGACAAGTGATTCAACTTTCCTTATTTGGGAATAATTACTTAAAATGACTACAGGAAGAAGCATAGTTTTACAGTAAGCTGTGCAATGCTTCTGTGACAAGATCCCTCTTTCTTCAATGTAAGTTGCTATTCGTAACATGCCATCCAACATGCCATCCAACCAGATTCTGGGTCTAAGACCCAGTCTTCTGTCTGCTAAACTGACTGCTGAAGTAGAACCTTCCCTTGCCTGCTGTCATACAGAGATACTGGATGCCAACTGGATGGAAATGTTAAAAGCAGAGGAGGTGCCAAGCTGTGCTCCTGTGGCCAGAAGCTTTGCAGATGCTGAGAAGGAACTTCATCTGCAACACTGTGTTTGTCAACTTCTGAGTTACACTCTTTTTAGTAGGTTAGATGTCATCCAAAACATCCTAGAACAGTGAATTTCAAAGTTCAGTGGTACATTCTGGGAAAAAGTACTTTCATCTGTTTGATCTAGACGAACTATTTAATATCTCTATTGGGTACATAGCTTTTATATTGAAGTCCTTTTGTTTAAGTCATTAAAACCCTCTTTGCCCTCCTTACACACTACGTAAGTTTGGAGTTCACTGCCAAGTGTATTCCCTTTTTCAGGCTACTCAGATTTCTTTGTCTTCATGCAGGAATTGTTTTTTTTCTTCTGTTACCCATGTTGGTTTTTGTCTTTTTTTTCTTCTTCTTTTTTCCTTTTTTTTTTTTTTTGAGAATTATTTTGAAAGAATGTAATTGAGACAACGTGGAAGCTTCCTGTACTACATCTTTTCACACTATATTTCCCCCTATGCTACTTCTTAATTTTATGTTTTCAAATACCATATGAAATTTAAAGCTCAGTTAAAAGTGTTCTTTCAGTATAGTGACTGTAGAAGGAAAAGAATTTAACTGCCAGGCAAGTGTACACAAATAGTTTCACACTGAACCTGACCTAACACTCTTTGAACAGAGCTTAATATGTAATCTTTGAGAACTATTTAGAATTATAAACTTTTATGTTTCCTCCTATTCAATTCTGATCAGAGAAAACAGTTAAAAATACTCTGAAATACACACAGCCTGATTCTGATCTAACATACTGGGCAACACTATTGAATTTGGTACACAGACACAGCAAGTAAAAGCATTTAATATGCTAAATTATGAAATAATTTAATGTAGCCCATCAGTTCAGATTTTCTTTGTTAACGCAGTATAGCCTTGGGAAAGCACATACCATGTTCTAATCTAGTCAGATTTATCCATTCCACAGTAGCAGAGAAAGTAATCGTCATCTGAATTCTCCATTTAATATAATGAAGATTGACACCAGTTGTTTCATGTATTTGTCATTGTGAAAAGATTATTTATACACTACCTTTTAAACAGATGTCTATATTTTTTATTGTTTATTTGAATTTCACTTTTGTCAGTAGCTGCAAGGAGTCATAACCAGGTAGCAATATGCTATCAATTAACATTTCATCTGAAATCATGCTTTTAATAGTGCATTCTATTTTTATAAATGCAGAGGTATTTTGCTAGATGTAAAAGGAAGTCTGGCAGTTTTGACTGCAGATTAAACTAGGTGATATTTTCATTTGGGAGAAGCAAGTTTGGTATTTTTAAAGGCCAAAATACTGACATTTCATAAACACCTAAGACAAGCATGCCTTTTGCCAATGATTATTAGGTGTATAATATTGAGTACCTCACATTCATTAGGGCAGACTTTTACTTCTTTATTTGTTTTTCTTACAGCTTGCTGCTGTAGAAGGAATTTTGGAGCTCATACTCATTTCCTTCAAAATTCCATGCATTTTTCCAGATAACAAATTACAAAAGTATACTGCTGACACAAGGCTTAAGACCAGTGTAGAGTATACCTGATTTGTAACTTGTACTGCGTGTTACCTGGTCTGTTCCCAGTGTCAAACGATTGATTATAGCAATTGGAGAGTTGTGCTGGTGACTGGGGATAATCATTTTGACAGAAAGTTTACTGCCTAATCAAAGAAGGAAGGTTTTATATTATATTCTGCTCACATTCTGTTTTTCATTTTGTTTCACTTTATTTTAATTTCTTTTGTGCAAGGTTGAGTTAAACTGTTTCAGCTCAGCTGACGTTAAGAAAAGATGAATATTTGTAAGGAAGTAAAGGCACCGTGAAATGTTACAAATAAATAGAAATATGCTCAAAAGTAGATTTTAAAAGTCCAAATCTCAAGAACTCTGAGAATTTGTTGACTGCAGTGGTAACAAATTCTTACACTCTTATTTTCTAATATAATTTTATTGATTCTGATGGAGGTACAGCAAGTATGGGCTAGGAACTTCTAGGTAAAGTTTTCCTACTTCTCTGCATGTAGTTGAAAGCTTTCTTGCAGTTCCTGAAACAACAAGAATTGACCTGCAAATGTCTCAAATTACAAAGGTATCTTGAACTACAGATAAGGTATCAGTAGTTTGCCTTGTTGACTCACAGGTCATGATCAGTTCTGAACTCTACATGCACCTCTGAAGAAGTACAGGAATCGTTGGATTCTATCTAGCCCTCTACTTCTGCCCATGTGATTTACATCCACTTCAGCAATGTTTTATCTATTCCACCATGTCAGACAGTTGTGTTATCTTCTTGATAGTAAGTGCAATCAGTACTGCGTTTGGACTGCATAGCTTGGATATCTTTTTGATTTTTAAGAGAAACCAAAGAGAGAAATCTACTTCTTCTATGATGAGCAGAAGAGAAGATGTGCTTTTAAGTTCCAAAATTGTGAGATGCTCTTCATTATGTCTTTAATAATTATTCCTGTACAGAAACGCTCAGGAAGAAGTTGTGGCCCTCTAAGGTATTAAGATACACCCTTTTACTGCTAACTTTCCTCTCTGCAGTGATCATCTTGTAAGGCTGAAATTCAGCGTGAATGATGGCAGTTGTAGACTACTGTACTACATACATCAAGTCTGATTACTGTTTGGCTAGAGACACTGGTGTAGATAGCTGACTGCATGTGATTAGAGCAGACACAAAATTACTTCTGAAGAGATAAATTCCAATTTATATGAATATTAAATAATTAAGTTTTACTTTCAGTCTGTTCTACTATATCTATGGTACAAACTGCCAACAGTGTTGATCTTAGTTTTTTCAAAAACTTTTCTATGAGCAAACTTTCAAAAGTAACAGTAATAAAAAATCATGGGATCATTGATCACAAAAAAACCCTTAAGGTCATCTAGTTGAACCATCAACCTAACACAACTGAATTCACCCCTAAACCTTGCCCCTAAGTACCACAAGAGACAAATGACAACCTCACCACTTTCCTGGTCAGCCTGTTCCGATGCCAAATACCCCTTCCAGTCTTCTTAATATCCAGTCTCAACCTCCTCTGGTGCAACTTGAGTGGTTCCTCTTATACTGTCATGTGTCACCTGTGTAAAAAGATGGACACCCTTCTTGCTACAGCCTGTCTAACCAGGTGGTTAGAGAGAGTGTTGAGGTCTTTCCTCAGTCTCCTCCATACTGAACAACCTCATATCCCTCAGCCACTCCTCATCAGTCTTCTTTTCTAGTCCATTCACCAGCTTCGTTGCACTTCTCTGAATATATTCCAGCAACTCAATATGCATCTTTTAATAGGAAACCCAAAACTGAGTACTGTATTCAAGTTGTGGCCTTACCAGAGCTGATTACAGGGGGAGAATCACTTCTCCAGTTCTGCTGGCCACTGTATTTCTGATACAAGCCAGGCTACTATTGGCCTTCTTGGTCACCTGCACACACT
This sequence comes from Gallus gallus, assembly GCF_016699485.2. Classification (NCBI taxonomy): domain Eukaryota; kingdom Metazoa; phylum Chordata; class Aves; order Galliformes; family Phasianidae; genus Gallus; species Gallus gallus. The sequence continues at coordinate 51,367,905 of NC_052572.1, forward strand.
GCTGACTCATGTCAACGCAAGACAGTAAGAATCTCTCCTTTAACTTGTCTTGTTTTAAAAATGTTGTGTCAGTTTCTCAGAGTAGGTAGTGAATGCTTAGCATTATATGTCAGGAACCTTTGTCTTAAAGTTCAGGTTTATGTAAAATGGTGTGCAGTACATTCACTACCTTAGTCATTTGTACATGTAACTATTCCCCATTGTATTTGCTTTTTAACTACACTTTTTACCATGCTACAATTTTTTTACAGCCAAACAAAATTCTGACTCATTTGCTTTATTGTCTTTGGAGAGACGATCAGTCAGCTTAGAACTGCTTTCTGCTCTTAGATTCCTTGAGCTTTCAAAAAAGTAACTGAATACAATGGAAAATAATCTCATTCACACGTATCTTTAATTGAAGGATATTAGCCTGTAGGGCCTGTGTTTTTGGAAAAGGGAAACTGAAGAGGCCAGGCGCAATGTGAAGATTATTATTAATGTTGCACAGCATCTGATGCCTTTGAGACAATTCGCTGTCTGATTAAAAACATGTTTTTGTTGTCTTTTCTCATTTGGGTGAGTAGATGTTAACAAAGAATCATTTTGCTGTATCTCTAAATACCTTTAATATAATCAGGTTGTATACTCTAAACCTCAACCTTATTGTAACTGTTTAACACAAGGCTAACTCTGTTCTGGTGAGGCAAATCTTCCTTGGCCCCTTCTAAGAGTGTAGTGATACAGTGCAACATATGTGGCAATGCTGTGTAAGGACTTGATTATTTTCCTGGTTTACAGCTTCTTTTTCCCCCAGTTTGACCAGTACAGCTATGTGTGTGGCTGATGTTTGTCTGGACCAGCAGAATGACCAGGTTTAAATTTCTAAATGCCCTTCTTTATATGTAACTCTGCTTTCTTTCAAGGCTGGGAAAATTACTTTAGCAGCAATAATAGGATGGTATTATTTTATTGAAGTTCAATTTTTAAAGATTAAGGATGTAAAACAATCTTGTTAGCAAATTTTGAAGGTACCTAAGTGAGTTACATACCAGAATCCTGACCAGTTTCTATGTTCCTTCTGTATCTACCCGCCATTTGTGTCTTTGGAAACTACCTGCAGCTTCTAAACTGACAATCAAACGTTGTTATTGGCTCAGAAGAGTACCATTACGATAGCTTTAGGTGGGTTTGTGTGCTACTGAGTACAAAACCAAAGCATTTCACAATTATAAATGTAAGATTTTGAGTTTTTCCAGAGACTGCTGTTGGAAAACAGGAAGCTCTAAGTACTTCCAAGTCAACTAATTAAAGCTTAATTTGTATTTAGTTATATAACATTGTATTTACAATTGTTTATATTTCTCTAGATTTAGTCAAATAATCTGTGAAGTAATTGCAAGGCTAATCAAATATTCAGTGTAGGGCTGACTTGATGAGGTGAATTGGATACTGCATGGGGTGAAAACTTATAACAAGAGCTGCGTTGCCTGATTACAGCAGTGAGGATGTTAATGGAAGCTTTCTAGCAGTTGCCGACATTGTGAGTTCTTATCAGAGTTGAAGCCTGAACTGAAAACTTAATTTAGCTACCCTTTCTCCAGCACTGTCATTTTTCTTCCTGGTGGTATAAAGGCATACCAAATATAGTGTCACTGATCTCAGTTTAGAGAGAACTTGTTTATTTGATGTGTAAAATGGATGCTTAAAAAATGAATAGATAAAAATAAGTGTAGAATCACAGAACCATAAAATGGTTTGAATTGGAAAGGACCTTAAACATCATCCAGTTCTGATCTCCCTGCCATGGACAGAGACCATCTTCCACCAGCTTGGGCTGCCCAAGGCCCCATCCAGCCTGGCCTTGAGTGCCTTCAGGGTTGGGGCATCCACAGCTTCTCTGGGCAGCTGTGCCAGGGCCTCTCCACCCTCTGAGTAAAGAATTTCCTCCTAACATCTAACCTTAGTCTCCCCTCTTTTAGTTTAAAACCATTACATCCTGTCCTATCTCTGTTGGCCCTAGAAAAAATGTATCCATATGTTTCTTACTGGGTGCCTGTAAGTAAAGTACTAAAAGGCTATAATGAGGTCTTCCCAAAGCCTTCTCTTGTCTAGACTGAACAAGCCCAGCTACCTCAACATTTCTTCACAGGGGATGTGCTCCAACCATATGATCACTTCTGCAGCCCTCCTTTGGACCCAGTCTTGACAGTCCATGTCTTTCTTGTGCTGATCTCTCAGCCTGTTAGCTGCACTTCTTTTGCTGCAGCCAAGAATGCAGTTTGCTTTCTGTGCTGCAAGCTCACGTTGTCGGTTTTAGTTCAGTACTTCACAGTGTGATACAGTGCAGTGCAGTGCAGAGCACTGCTCCCCCAAGTCCTTCCCCTCAGAACTGCTGTCAATCCATGTTTGTGCTTTGGATTGCCCTAAGTCATGTGCAGGACCTTGCATTTGGCTTTGTTGAACTTCGTGATGTTTATCTGGGCACACCTCTCAAACCTGCTCTAGATGGCATCCCTTCCCTCCAGTATTTCAACTGCACCACCATTTTGACTTTGTCTCTGAGCTTTTTCTCATGATTTACATGATTTATTCAGTAGAAGTTGTATGAGAGGATTTTAATGTACTGTTTTTGTCTTTGCAGCTACTGGCTCACAAACAAGGTCCACATCAAACGACCCAGCACTGGTCTCCTCATGTACACGCTTGCCACCAGATTCTGTGATGAAATTCACCTGTATGGATTTTGGCCATTCCCAAAGGATTTACACGGAAAACCAGTCAAATATCATTATTACGATGATCTGAAGTATCGGTACTTTTCTAATGCCAGCCCTCACAGGATGCCATTAGAGTTTAAAACATTATATGTATTACATAACAGAGGAGCACTTAAGTTAACAACAGGGAAATGTGTACAGCAATAAAGCACATGTAAAGTACAGTAAGAAGCTCTTCATCATAAAGATGCTGTGGAATGGCAGTGGGATCCCAGTGAGGATATGTTTCAATACCCTTTCAGCCATTGGAAAAAGGAATTTTGTCAGAAGTACATAACCAGCTATTATACCTGCAAAGTGCTATAAAACTAAGCTATCTTGACTGCAAGGGTTCAAGTAAGTGCCACTTTCACTAAGAACAAAGTTTGAATGTATACTCAGTAGTGTTTACAGTATCCAATGATACATTCATCATGAATTAAAGAAAAATATAGCCTGCTTACTGCTGACTTACCACTGTGGTCAGAGAGAAGACATCACCTGGGGACAATATATTTTCTTCTGCAAAGAAACTAGGCTTTGGCAGAAAAAAATAAAAACAAAAATCATGATGGAATTGAGTAGAGAAAGTGAAATCCATAAGGTCAAACAAGTAAATGCATTCAGTCAGGGGACTGTTTCTGATCTGATCTTGTATTATAACCTGAGCTTTTGTTGCTGTTTTTCTTATGGCTGTTGGTTGAGTTTTGTTGCTTTTGAGTATTTGAATCCTTAAAGGATTTTGAGGATGTAATGAGTAATTATCAGTAAATATTTTATGGAATTGTCTTAGGGAAAAAAAACCTACAAAAAATAAACACAAAAAAACATAAGGGTAGGAGGGTGGAGGGTAACATAAAATACTTTGTCAGTTGTTATTGTGTTGTAACCTACTGTCACACAACTCTTAACCTCCCAATTCTTTTTCTAGCTACAGCTGTCGATATGTGGAAGCACTCAGAGATAGGTCATTTTGAGCCATTCTTTTTAAGAGTGTTTCTGTTGTGTTCAGATTTGAAGACATTTACAAAAAGGTGCCCTTATTTTTGGTACCAAAGATTACTCTTACAGTGTATACACCTTTTTCCTTGAAGAAATAGAGTAGATTTAGTATGATGTTTCTTTGCTGCTGAGGGGAACATGTTTAAGTTTTTTAACTGAACATCTCAAAAGTGAAGACTCTTTGCTTTGCCTACATAATTTCATTCTTTAGAAAAATCTGCAAGAGAAAAGAAATTATTTCATACATTCCAATATATATGTGATTTTTATTCCTAATTGAATGGAAAACACAAAGTCTAAAGAAACTCAGGTGACATAGTGGAATATGATTAAAGATGAAGACGTCCAATTAAATGGAAAATAAATGAACTGTAGATCAAAGCTTACATTTCTAATGGTGTTGGATGATAACTCTGTCTAATATACCTCTTTTCTATCAGCTTGATGTTCTGATGTGCAACTCTCTGAAACAGCAAAGAGCTGCATTATTTTACACTGATTTTTCTGAGCATCAACTTTGTTTAGCCATGAAACTGAGAATTCTTTCCCTCTCTTCTTTCAGAAATGAAGAAGATATAGGAGGGCAAAGGAGGGTCAGTTCAACGTATAGTGATATACAGTACATGTGTGCATACAGCATGTTTTAGCTCTTCAGGTGCAGGTGAAGTAAAAACACTGTGGTTCCATCCTTTTCATGTAAGGCGAGACTAAGGAGATGGCATGCAGATACCAGTATTTTCTTGTTATGTTTTCAGCTCTAGGTTAGATTTTCGTCTCCACTGATGTTTAGTATATCTGTCGTAGTTTGAGCAATTAATATGTAACACGGCACTAACAAATATTACTAGTTAAAAACACCACTTGTTAACTACTTTTCCTTTTATGTTCACATGTATTTCATCTCACATGGCTAGAGGTCTCTGATTATGCAAGTTTAGTAGGTTAAATCTGTGGCTTGCAGACAGTTTTGCCAAAAGTTGATGAGAAACAGAAATTATTATACCTTATCTAGGACACAGTAGCATCTTTACTTATTGACCAGGACAATTTACTTCAGCTATATACAAAGGTGTGGGATAAGGTCTTAACATGAACACCACTGAAACGAAAGCATTGCTGGGAACTAAATAGCGCTGCAGGGTGGAATGTTTAATTTGTCATTGATCAGTCAGAGAGTGTTCTACGTACACCGTGAAAACTTGTAGTTTAGGACAAGATATTTCCTTGATAGAAGGTGGGCATATCCCTATTATTTCCTAACTGCTAGTGTCAAATTTTTAAAATGCTTTTCATACACACTGATTGACTTTCCCTTGGTGAATTCACAGATGCCAGTCTCACAGGAGCTCAGAAGAGCACCTCAGTGAGTTTTATCTGTTCCTCTGGGAATGTTTTTTCTTCAAAGTGGTGTCAGGCTGTCAACAAAAAGAGAATTCATGTAAACTAAAATACAAACTGTGCTGCAAGCTGTCCATTTTGAGGTAGTTTGTGACAGTGGGTTACCAGTTGCTCTATGTTGACGTGAGTTGCGATGTGCTCTGGAGTTTTCCTGGTAGGTTTAAGGGCCTTGGTTGTTAGCCCTGTTACTGCTAGGGAGCCATAGCAGCAGACTCACTGCAAACATCCTTACTTACCTTTCCTTTAGACCTGCCTCTGTATTGCTGTGGGATCTTTGTATATGTCTCTCCAGGCATCCCAGGACCCAGGTCCCCTGTATGGCCTTTTCCCTGCAATTGACCTAGTGAAGAAATGAAAGTACCCCAAAGGCTTAGCAGCTGTATAGGGACTTTACAGTGGAATATATTTCACCTAGTGGTCCTTCTCAGTGCAGCAGTGAACAGCTCAAACCTCCACAGCTGCCTGGGATCATTTCTATTTTTTATAAATATTCATACCTCCTGTGTTGCCTATCAGATAGCAAGCTTTATTAAAATTACTACTTTTATCATCCAACACTATCCACAACTAATATGAAGTAGATAGGATAAGAAGAAAGATCCCTAATATTGTGATGAGATGTGCCCCATTGAGGATCATCTGTGGAATACCCACTGACTGAGTGTTCCTCAAATTTATCCCCCCATAGGCCATGGTAATAGCCAGCCATATTTTATAAATATATATTAAAAATAAGAACCAGGAACTACATCAGGACAGCCATGAATATTTTTCCAAATCTCATTGCAGCTCTACATTAAAGAACTCAATTTCATTCATGTAAATTTATTATAAATTGTTCAACATCATGTATATTAATGTTTCTGTGGCAGAGAGTCTTTCTCTTATATTTCATAAAGATAATAGATAAATGCCTTTGATGGTCAAGTTTTCAGCTTTGGGAAAATTCTTTCTCCCACAGCTCTGAGCCACTCTCCACTGAACCTTTCAGAGTTTGGCTAGTTTACACAATCTGATGTCTAGTGAAAACTGTATTGTTATTTTGTTAAACAATAAAATCAGTACATGCCTGTGGTCAGCACCTTTTTTTTTTTTTCCCCCCCTTTTTTTTTTTCCTTTTTTTTTCAGTTGATTGCAATTTGAAGAAAAATAGGTGTGGGTTCAGAACATTTTATCAGTGTTTGATCTAGAAAAGTGCTGAGCACTCCTTACAGTGACTTTCCTGGAGAGATGTGTCCAGGATTTAGATGGGGATCTAGATTAGCATATTTCAGGATATTAATCTGAAATTGCACGTTATTTATTTTTAAGAGCACTGTTACTTTGTGTTGGGAAAAGCACAATTGTTCTAAATGTAGATAGAATAAAGGAAGAGCGTTTACAGAGAGCATCATTCCTGCACAGTACTACTGCTACTGAGCATATGTAACACAATTTCTGTGGTTTAAAGTATTGATATGTATTCTGTCAGAATTGTCATGTTTGACACTTTAATATTATTCCAAGTACGGCTATTGGGGATTGTTTTCTTATTTGTACAAATGTAAAATAAAGAATTTTTTTTTCCATTTTTCTGCTATATTCTGCTCCATATTCCTTTGTAATACGGTGTTGATAATATTTTTCAATTATGTACAAATTGAGAAGATATGTGGGAGAGTGTCTGCTCCTTTAAGGGTGTCTGATTGAGGACTTTCTTAGCACAAAAGGGGCTATTAAGAAAAGGGGGAAGCCATAAACAAGAACACAGACAGACACAAACCCAATCAACAGGTGGTAATGGAGGCAGTAACGGGTCAGTCACGCTGCTCGTTAATGTGGAGTGTGAGAATATTTCTCCCAGTACAATTATCTGATTGAGGACCTTAACAAGTAGGATACTAAGGATAAGGGAGAAACAATAAAATACACAGCGGCACAAATGTATTTTGGTAGACAAAATGGCAAATTTTGGTAACAGAGGTAGACAAATGTAACAGAGACAAGAACAAGAAACCAGCTTGGTCACTCACATTAACTGATGGAATGACAAGAAATTGCACACAAAGTGGGATTCTGCAGCTGATAAGGACGCAGACATGAGGGTCTGGGATGTCAGAGGGGGTCAGTGGGACTGTGTCAGCTGATAAGATGACCTGTAAGGGGTGGGAACAGGGGTCAGCAAAATAGGGAACAGATAGAAGAGGTAGGTTGGAAAGGGGCCAGTCGCATGTGAATAGTTGCCAGTCAGTGCATTTGTCTGACTGAGGTCTGCACCTGATCGACACAGCCTGTCCTGTCTCTATTAAATCCTCTCTCAGTCATCTCTCTGTGTGATCTGAGTCTCTGTCTCACATGTGTTGGGGTGTCAGGGACTGGGTGCTGGCTCCCGGGGAAAGGATGAATGGACTGGGTGCCAGGGCCCAGTGTCAAACCAGAGGCATCAAGCAGCTGGGGGTGCACAGGCAGGTGAGAGGCCCAGGGTGTGGGCAGAGGGGCTGTGCTGTGCTGTGCTAGGAGTGGTGGGTGTGTGAGTGCTGGTGATGTCCCAGGGATTTTGCATGCGGACCTGCAGCAGGGCCTTCTGGCTCCCCCCAGGGCGGGAGGCTGTGCCCCTCAGGTGTGGGGTCCTATTCGTGGGGCTGCTGCAGGCGGCATCTGGCTGGGGCCTGCTGTGTAGCAGCCATTCAGCAACAGCTTGAGCCAGAGCAGGTGGAGGAGGCTGCCATGCTCCTTAAAGTACTTAGCAATAAGTTAAGTGCAATAAGTCATCTGCACCCTGCTTCTGGGTGCTGCAGTGTAGGTGGATTTGCAATCTTGCAGGAGCAACCAGCCCCTTCATCCTGTATCCCAGTTTCAGAATGGGACTTCCAGAATACAGAAGAGGAAAAGTGGTTTCCAGCACTGTAATGAGGGGTGAGCAACCCTCTGCTGGAGAAACAACACAAAGATTTGGGGGATTAACAGCTCAAAGTGTGGACAGAGGCTTAGCAATTGCTACTGATTATAGGATAAGGGAAGCTGCTAAAAGCAGGGGATTGCTTCATGCAGCTGAGGCTGAGTACTGACAGGATCAAAAACTCTCCCAGGTGCTGTGTGGAGGCCAGTGGCCACAACAGCAGAGTAGAGGGAGCAGGAGGGACTGTTGCATCAGCACACCCACAGTGTATAGTAAATACCAGGAGGGGGCAAACAGGAGAGGTAGGTGATCTACTTACAGATAAAAACTGGAAGAACACAAGTTGCTCTCACTCATTCTCATACTTTCAAATTCTCAGTGCCTGTCTGTGATACACAAGAGGTCTGTCCTGCTGCCAGGCATACATTAGGGCTCTGGCTACAGCTTCAAACCCTGCCTTGGGCCCCAGCCATGCTTAGCAGCACCGTCAAAAGACTGATGAATCTTTTCAACACTCCCTTCTAAGTTCTTAAATTCCCTAATTGATAGAGATACAGACATATATTCAAAGCATAAATTTAGGTTTGGGTTGGTTGACTCCAAATCTTCTTTTGCAGGTCTCCATGCCCTTTTCTTTGGGAGGCTGCTGCAGGATATGCTTTCAGAAGCATTTAGAAAATATAATGGCATCTTTGGCAGTTTCCTCTGGACCTGGGGAAATTTAGAGGAACAGAAGCCAAGAGAGGTGCTGTTGTGCCACTGCAGGCACACATACAGTATGCAAGTGGGAGATATGGAAGTGTAGAAGAAAGGTAGTCAGTGGGAAGCACATAGCAGTTCTGACAAGCCGAAGGCACTCAGACTAGGGCTGTTAAAATTGGCTGGACAACCCAAGAGAGACAGGCCATGAGCTAAGGGGCCTTGATCTCTTAGAGTCATCCAGGGAGACTGTTCCACCTACAGCAGTTAGTCTCCAGCTGGGCAGGAGGCCAAGAGATTCTGCTCCCCAAACAGTTCTCCCAACCTGAGGGTAGTGAGTGGGTCCCATGGCCATCCTACCCTCACTCTGGCATTTCTTCTTTGCCACTTGAACAGGATTCTTCTCAGCACACGAGTATTCTCATATGGTGAGGGACAACATGAGCTGCTAGCTTTGGCAACAAAAGCTGCTGCCAGGCACTGAACAAAACCCCCTTTTAGGGAGGTCTCACATTTTACTTTCTTTTGGGTACTATTTTCTCTTTTTATGTTTTGTTTTCCAATTTCCTTCCAGTTTGTGTGGGAAAGATGAAGCCAACTGCAGCCATGGACCTAATTATGCCAAAATTCAGCCTTAATTGCTTCTGCAAATTTTACCACTTATCCTCTGCCACATCAAAGCACACCACAAAATGTTTCATTGCAGGAATTTCTTTTGAAAGCAAAACAGAACAATAAAATAGTCAGTCTCCCACCTGATCCCTCAGATTCTGAAATATCCTCTTGCAAACTGATGAACTAAATGAAGAAGAAGGTGGATTTCTCATATTGCAATTTCTAGATATTGGTGCAATTGAGAACGTAATCTCTACTTTCTATACTAGCAGTGCTTTCTCTTCCTGTGCATAAATGGACTTATGAGAATTGTGACTGGGTTGCACTCACTCAGATCTTCGAAATCTCCCAACCTATAGATTCCACATACTGCTGGTGTTTAAAGTGATTCACCATGACCTTTCATTGTCTACAGCCTGAACCTTGAAACTCCACTTTAACTACCCCTTTTCTGCTGTGTGCTGAATTGGTCCTGGCCACACAGGCATTTCCTGCAAGGCAAGTGCTCCAGTGTCTCAGTAGACACCATTCAGCCTCACTGGCTCCACTTCTGTATGTGGCCACAAAAAGGAGACAAAGCCTGAATTAGGCCTGCTGCACTCAACCAGGGGAGAAGGATAGGAGAAAGTCTCCAAGAGTGAATCAGGTGCATCCATTCAAGCAGAGAACTAGGCAATAGTGCTGGCTTGTGAGGAGAATCAGTAGGCCTGTGTCCTGCTGCCCAAAAGGCAGACATGGGTTTTGTTGAAGGCACCTCAGTGCTGTATGGATCTGGAGATTTGTCATGGCCAGGGCGACCTGCTGGAAAACTCAGTCAAAGCCTTGGTCACTGCTGCAGCAGAACCCAAGTGCCAACTCTACACGATGAAATGGAATGGTCAGAGGCACCGTGGAAAACCCGGATGCCATTGCTGGGTTTGGAGTGCTGCAGATGATGATCGCCCGTTGTGATGTCACTGGCACCAATGCCCAACGTGAGAGATAGTGACATACGCAGTGGACTGTGACCTCTTGGCCCTCACTGCTTGTAGCCGGGCACAGAGTCTCTCACTCTGGTTTGTGCCTGCACTCCAGCTGAGCGTCTCTGCGAGGTTTGGAGTGAGCAGTGAGGATAGCCTTGGTGCTGGTCTCGTGCTCTGGGAGCTGCTGACAGCCACTCTCAGTGCTCATCCCCAGAGCCACTGGAGCTTCTTCTCCGCCCTGCCTGGCTCGGGCAGCCGGGGCACCCAGGAGGCCGCAGCAGCAAAGGGAACCGGTAAGGGGACGCCTCACCCTGGGCAGCTGGGAGGCTTTCCTTCCCGAGGGACCTGGGCACTTGTTGCTCCCCAGCCGGGATCAGCGAGTGACCGTGGCCTCTCTTCCTTTCCTAGCGTGACCCCTGCTGCTGCAGCAGCGGGCTGAGGAGCAGCCCCTCATCTCCTGTGCTCTCCTGCCCACAACAGCAGCTGGACAGCATGGCCACTGAGCTGGACCATCGCTGCCCCATTTGCCTGGATGCCATGGATGACACCAGCTATGTCATGCCATGCCTGCACCGGTTTTGCTTTGGCTGCATCCGGCGGTGGGCTGAGAGCAGGCCCACGTGCCCCCTCTGCAAACGCAGGGTGACGTCCATCTTGCACTCGGTGCGTGCGGATGACAGCTTCGAAGAGCTCGTTGTCAGATGGCCTGCTCAGGGAAGGAGAGCTCCCCAACACCAGACAGGGGCTGCAGGGCAGGTGCCTGCAGTGCCCACCTGGGCCTCCGCGTTCCGCCATTACCCAGCTGTGCTCCGGCCCCTGCTGCCCTGGCTGTGCCAGGAACTGCGGCAGCAATTTGGGGCTGACACCATGGAAGCCTCTGCAGCGCTCCACCTTGTCGTCTCCGGCCTGCGCATCTTTGGCCTGGACGAGGGAGCGCTGGCTCTGCGGATGCTCAGCTCCCTGCAAAGCCAAACCACCAGCTTTGTGCAACAGCTCGTTGTCCGAGCTGTGCAGCTGTGCAGCGGGGAGGTGCAACATCTGCTGGGCCTGGATGCCTCCCGTGCTGCCACAGGGCAGGAGGGCAGCCCTGCAGCTGCCCGTGGTGCAGCTGTCTCCCCAGCAGAGGCTGCTGACCCCGGCCCACAGGCCTCCAGCAGCATCAGGGAAGCCAACGTGGAGGAGCTTCCTGTCCCCTCAGCTGCTGCCCTTGATGGGAATCCTGGCCAGCCTCCATCCGTCCCAGCTCTGGTGACGATTGTCCAAGAAGCCGCCCAAGAGGAGCCGGGGGAGGCAGTGCTAGATCCCTCAAGAACGGTCAGGGAGCGCTCACGCAGGGCATCTCAGCGAGCCCCAAAGAGGAGGGCCCACACCTCTGAGGCCTCTGCACTTCCTGCCAAGAGGCCACCCCGCCGGCAGCACTAGGACACCACCCCAGCAGCTGGCGAGAACGGGGCCGGGCCTGCAGCTGGGGCACAATCAGCCCTCAGGGGCTCGGACTGTGTCAGACCACAGAACAACGGAATGGCCCGGGTTGGAAGGGACCTCAAGAATCTCCAATCCTCCCGCTGCCGCAGGCAGGGCCACCAACCTCCACATTTAATACTACACCAGGCTGCCCAAGCCCCCATCCAACCTGGCCTTGAACACCTCCAGGGACGGGGCATCCACAACATCTCTGGGCAGCCTGTTCCAGCACCTCACCATTCTCATAGTGAAGAACTTCCCCCCGGCATCCAACCTAAATCTTCCCTCCTTCAACTTAAAACCATTTCCCCTTGCCCTGCTGTTCTCCACCCTTTCCAAGAGTTGCCTCTGCAATAAAATTACAGAAAAGTCTCTGTGTTGCTACCAATGCCTCTGTCAGCGCTGCGCATGGGGGAGGTATGACCTTTGCTGGACCCGGAGGCCTCCCATGCTGCTGTTATCGTTGCTTTAGAACCTCCCATAGCACACTGCAAGGCAAATGTTGAGAGAGGAGGCACTGCTTCATTTCTACGCATGGCACAAGGTGGATCACCTCCACCAATCAAGCGCACCCGTGTCTTTACACTGTCTTCTGCTTACAATCCAAAAGGTATCACTCCACACCTACTGGAATGTGGTAACGTGATGGGAAACACAGGAATGACATCAGAGTAGCAAAGTCCTAGGCTACAGCAAGTAAGGATATGCTCAAATGTTGCTATGCCTGCACCAGTTTTGCTTTGGCTGCATCCGTCGGTGGGTTGAGAGCAGGCCCACGTGTCCCCTCTGCAAATGGAGGGTGACATTCATCCTGCACTTGGTGTGTGTGGATGACAGCTTTGAAGTGTTTGCCTTCAGACGGCTGTGTGGTTGAGGTGAGCTCCCCAACACCAACTGTGGGCTGCAGGGCAGGTTCCTGGGGTGCCCACCTGTGCACCCATGGTCTGCCTGCCCACAGCTGTGCTCTGTCCCCTGCTGCCCTGGCTGTGCCTGGAACTGAGGCAGCTCTTTGGGGCTGACCACAGGGCAGTCTCTGCAGCACAGTGCCTTGTTGTGTCTGGCCTGTGCTTCTTTGGCCTGGACGAGGGAGTGCTGACCCCCTGGCTGCTCAGCTCTCTGCAAAGCCAGGACGCCAGCTTTGTGTGATGGCTCATTGTCCGAGCTGTGCAGTTGTGCATCAGGGAGGTGCAATGTCTGCTGGGCCTGGGGGCCTCCCATGCTGCCAGAGGGCAGGAGGGCAGCCCCATGGCTGACTCTGGCCCAGCTGCCTTCCTAGTACAGACTGTTATTTTTTCATTCCCAGCACTCAGGTACCCTCGCTTTCCCATTGCCCCCAGCACCACCACCTAACTGCTCTCTGACCACCTTTTTGCAGGATCACTCCCCTTCTACAAGCAAACCCCACAGAGAGGGAACTGTCCATCATGACACACCAGCCACAGGGTTCTTCTCCCCATGTTTTGTCTATGCTGATGATATTTTTGCTCTAAAACCAAGCCCAGATTCCTAGCTCCTCTTGCTTCTTCCTCATGAGTGAGAGTGAGGAGAGGGACAGCAGGCAGCACTGCTAACAGTGCGTTTGTCATTGCTGTCTTCATTCCTTCTGCTTTCTCTGTTGCTGTGCCCACCACATCCTGATGTTCCTGTGGGGTCCTGAGGTACATGGGGCTGTCTCATAGGAGCAGGACATGACAATCCTATCCCTTTTTGGGCAGGGCTGAGGTGTTCATGTTGACACTTTATTCCCCATGTGACAGGCACTATTACTTTGTTCGCCCAAAAGCAGGCACTGCCCAGCTCCTGTCCTGTACTGCTGTGGCTGCTCCCAGGGAGTTGTTTCCAGTCTAAGGGACCATAAAGCCAGCCTTTGCACGTCTCCATCACCCCAGACCTGGCCACCTTACTCTCTGCCTTCAAGGCGCAGACCTCTTCTCTCCTGCCAGTTTGTAGTGATAGTTATGCTCAGGTTATTGAAAAAGTAGTCTCACAGATGTGTTTGCCTTTGCCTGAGGCAGGAATAACCCAGACTGTCTTTCCCAGAATGCTTTTTGTATGCACTACGGGGACTTTATTCTATTCTGCAGTATGTAATAGTTTTGACTGAGCAGGGTCAAATCAATCGCCAGATCCTCATTAGGGTTAAATGTCCCCAGCAGCCATTCCTCTCTTTCCTTTAAAGTCCTTTGTACTTTTTCATTTTTCTACAGGCTGATTCATGACAGGGAAATCTGAAATACCTACTCAATGCCATTCTCCTTAGACCAGGTGTCTTTGAGGTTGTTTTGGAAATGAGTCCTGTGCCTGGCTCAGTTCTTTCTAGGGTGCAGTGCTGCCACAAGACTCGCCCTTCGTTCCCCAGGATAGTGTTCCGTGCAGTGGCATGGAGTACAGGCAACATTACCAGCCATCCAGTGGTTACTTTTGCTATTGTGTGCATGGCAAGGTGAATGTGGAACAGCAATGAGGCCTTGCTGCAATGAAGACTAATGATATTCTGGGCTGCAATAGGGAATTGTTGTAAGCAGGTCAAGGGAAGTGATTGTTTCTGTCTGTTTGGGATACTTGCTCAGGTTTGCCAAGAGATATAGCAGTAGCCATGACTCCAGGTCTCCTGGCACCATGGTGTGCCCCAGTGACTGGGCAGGAGAGGCCTGAGACAGAGCAGCAGAAGGAGGTGGCCATGCTTCCAACATCTCTTAACAGTAACATAAATTGTGTAACATAATGTTAAAATTGATCACTTAAGAGCAAAACAATCCCATGAGAGCTAAAATTGACCTCTGTATGTAATTTAAAATTTAAAAGAAAATGAAAAATAATTTGTAGAAATCATATCAAATGTTGCACAAACCCTACACCAGGCTTTAAAGCTTCTTGAATCAACCAATGACCAAATTCTATACCTTCTCCTACTGTCTTTCAGAAAAAAGTATACAACTCTGCTCTCTGTAAAGAAACTGGGGAAAAAAAAAAATCTTCCCCCCCCCCCCCCCCAATGAAATTGTTATTTTTATTCTATATTGGCATATTCAGCCTTCACATCCCACTGGAGTTCATGCTTATCTGAGAATGGTATGAAAATCAGTATTTTTGTGAACTGTGTTCTTTTCCATAGCACAGATACAAGAGGCCATATTTTGCTGAATCGTATTTGTAACTGTGTACTACTGATTGGATTAATTTACATGACTGTATTTATTGGGTAAGTGCTGCCTTTTGATTATCTACTGCAGCAAAAATGTAAGCATATAACTGATAATTGGTAACCACAACCATGAAAAATTCTTGAACTGTAATCAAGATCTGCTTATAGTGGCAGTTGAGGCTCTGAAGCATGTCCAGTGAAGCATGTCCATGAAGTTGTGAAGGGTCTGGAGCACAAGTCTTATGGTGAGCAGTTGAAAGAACTGGGATTCTTCAGTCTGGAGAAGAGAAGGCTCAGGGGAGACCTTGTTGCTTCCTACAGTGTCCTGAAAGGAGGTTGTGGTAAGATTGGAATTGGCCTCTTCTCCCAGATAACAGTGATAGGAATAGAGAGAAAATGGCCTTAAATTGCACCCGGAGAGTTTGAGGTTGGATATTACAAACAATTTATTTTCTGAAAAAGTGATAAGGTGTTAGAACAGCCTTCTCAAGGAGGAGGTGCAGTCACTGTCCCTGGCGGTTTTCAAGGAAAGTGTAGTTATAGCACTGAGGGACATGGTCGAGACATGGGTTAATGATTGGACTACATGATCTTATTGGTCTTTCCAACCTTAATGGTTCTATGATTCTTGATTCTTTTCAGATGTCCTTTCTCTTGCAGTCTTTAACAGTGGCCTGGCAAGCCTGAACTTTCTGTACTTGGTTTAAGCTTTCTTAATTTTTTTATGTCTTCTCTGTCCCATAACAAATACATAATTCAAGGAGATGTTTCCACCATTTTCTCATAGCAAAACTTGAAAGATATGTGACCTGTGTTTACTGTGGCTGAACAGTATCTCAGATACTCAGATTGCTCAGATACTGTGCAGATTGACATAATAGTATCCTATGGGCATTCCCAGAAATCTTCCTGCCTGAGGAAATTCTGTTAACATGCTAGGATGCTTTCCAGGATTAAAGCCCCAGATCAATGAAAAGGTAAGAAAGTAATTTGTTCCAGAGTCAGGGTGGGCATGGAGAAGCAGCCAGAATCCCAACTAGCTGAAAATGCACACTGTACACTGAAATAATCTTGAAATAATTGCCATCATTTATATCTCACAAATGCAAACTCCTGTGCTTTCTCTAGCTGTCCTTTTTGCTTCAAGTTGTTGAGTAGTCAGTCAGTTTCTGAAATCCCAGCAAAGCAAAATCAAACTCACCAAGTGTTTCACTAAAACAGACAGGCTGAATTGTGCTATTTCCCTGGATGGTAGCAAGTAGGCAGGTACATGCTCAGTCTTTTCTGGTGCTCACCTCTTTTCAGATAGTACCTTACAAAAAAAACAACAACAACAACAACAACAACAACAACAACAAAAACTGCTGCCCAGGTAATGATTTTATTCCATTCCTAACAACTTCCTAAAAATTCTTCTTAGATGCTTCTGTTCAGATGCTCACAGCTGCTGTTAATTTCAACTCAACTGCCTGTCTTTGCTATCCAGTTTTTCAGACTCAGCTTCATGACTCAGCAGCTGTTCTGAAGCATTCAAAACCTTATATTCATCCATTGCTTTGCTGGGCTAACAAAAAGCACCCTTAGGTCCAAAAACTTCAACAGTGGTGCCTAAGTAGATAGTTCTCACATTTTCTTTCATAATTCTCACAGTTTTCTTTCATAACTTTCTGATAAAAGGGAAAAACTGTCAGAGCAAAGCAACAATTATAGTAGTAACAACAAGAAAACAAACAATCAGCCAAACTCAGGAAACAAGTAACAAAATAAGAGTAGATGACTTCAGCTCTCCTCCTCCTCCGCTCCTGATAAAGTCACAGGATTCACTCTTTCCTCTATAGAGTTGCACATTTGCTCTCCAGCTTCTCTGTTCATACTCCTGCTGCACCATTGGCAAGTGCAAGCTGACTCCTTAATCTATGCGCAAAGAGAGAATATTTGAAGTATGAGGCAGTATTATGTAATGATGCAACCACATGGCAGAAGAAAAGCTACTGCAGTATGGTACTACTTTTGGATTAACTGCTTATTTTCAAAGAAGGATGAAGTAGCCTGGATGCTGCATCATGGTAATGCTCTTTGGCCTGCTTCTGCAGGATGTAGAAGAGTGCTCTGTAATACACAAACAGCAATGAGTACTATAATAGCTCCATCACTCTTCATCAAACAAGAATGTCTAAAGCCTTATTTTCACATGAAGTGATGTCCTGAGGTTACCTCAGCTCCTCCTTTGCCAGCTCTATCACTGCTTGTCCACCTTTCATCCTTTCTACTTCCAGTGTCTTCCAGAGTCCTCTCACTGAGCTGCTTGCATCTTCAATAATCACACTAATATCCACCACTACAGCATGAGGCAGAGGATCTATTTTCTGAAAGCAGGAGAAACTCACTACTCAGACAGGCAAAGGTGCCTGTAATGCCTGTTTGTAGCTTTGCAAGGACTGATAAATTCCGCTTAATAAATCTGTACCCCAATTAGGGATCAGGCTGTTACAGCTGAGGAATTACAGTGTAACTTGTCTTCCCTATAGCAGCAAAAGAGGTGTGTTTAGTCCTTTGTCATTTTCTTTGCCCTGTGGTGGACTCTCCAGCACCCTCTGACAGAGCACAGTAAAACAGGTCTGTGGCTCTGAAATCTTTCTGGTTAATGGTAGGACTCTTCTGCTTACCTGATGAAGAGAAGCATAGAGATTCCAATTGAAGCCAATTCTTGAGCTGCCTCAACAAACAAATATTATAGAGGGTAGAATAAATAAAACATACAGATACATATTTAACCTGTTTACAAATTGTAGACATTTTGTTGACTATCTAAATTATTTAAATGCAGTTGAAGCAGTAAAGATGATCAATATGAATTTTAAGCAAACTTCTAAATTGCAAAAGGCAAGAACTGTTGCTTATGAATGCAGAATGCATTCTAAATCAAGAAAGAGCCATGATGCATGTGACTTCAGACTGAGCTCACTAATACGGCATATTTCAGAACTGTGGATTTTTCTGTTGCTCATGATTGGTCTCAAAGTTGAAGTGGCTGAGGATGCATCTGGCAGAGAATTCATATGAATGCTTTTCTGTGCCTTTCTATGTGAGGGAGATGCAATCTAAAAGAAACGGAGGTAGAAAATAGGTGTGTACCATACAGACTGCGAAGAAAAATCTCCTTGGATTACATTCAATTATCAACCTATGTATAAAGCCAGTTTGCTTTCTGGCAATGCTGTAGGCTGGACAGCTATCCTACAGTTTTTTATGCTCACATAAGGAGGAAGTCTGTTACTGTTACGTTTCGGCTGCTGCTCTTAGGTGAAGTCCTCAGGACCACCTGTGTCACTGTGCTGGCTAACACTACAGTACAATGTATAAAATATGAGTATAGAAATAGATTTTAGCTGGTGAGAGTACATTGTGTTTGCTGAAAACGTGCTTTCTTCAGTACTTCAGCAAAGTTTTCAGTGGGTCACACAAACAAAACCCCGAACATTTAATGCAGACATTTGAAAAACACATACTTTGTTTTTAAATTTGATTTGATCCAACAGTATGTTTACAGCTTCTCTCTGCTGCTCTGTAGGATAAACTGAAACATTTCCTGCCAGCAAAAATGAATAGTTCACAGACAGCAAAATTAGAGCACATTTTGATGCAGTCAGCCTAGAGTGTGGATGGGAAACAGATGCAGCTAGAGTAAAATGACTGAATGGTGATATTTAACGTGTCCTGAGTAGCAAATACGCTTATAAATTTGTTCTATTGAGAGATTTCCTCACCTTAGAAAAGGCATTCTGGAATAAAGATTGAAACCATAGGCAGAAATAAGCAAATGGTAGGAAGCTTAGTTCACAAGAGCTATTAATAATGAGGAGGTAAGTGACAAACTACTAGGACTATAAAAATAATGAGAGGTAGAGACAGCATGTGTTCAGAAAGCTGGCGTTAATGGGTTGACCTGTAGCTAGAGTAGTTTTAGTAGCAGTGTGGTCAGCTGTGCAAATATGCCCTTCTAGCAGCTGGGGCAGCCCTGGAGCTGCCTCTTGGCAGCCTTGAGGAAAGGGACAGAGCTGGGACTGCTTATTGTCAGACAGTCTGGGGGGGAGATTTAGAGACTATGGAAGGGGAAATAATGGGGAAGGGGCTCTTTTAAGTGCTTCCAGAAAATATGGTCTGGATGAGGTGTTTTTTGAAGGAGTGTGCTACAGTCATTCATGTTATTTATGAGGATGGGTCCTTGTGTTCTTGGCTCCTGACTGCAGATGTGTCTCCACAGTAAGTACTGAGGAGGAAAAATGTACCTGACCTCTTAAGATCTGCCAGTTACAGATGATGACTTTGAGGATTACAGACCAATACTTTTTCATTTGGGTGCCTACATGAAGCATCCACAGTCTGCTAATGAGTTAAATTTAGTCTTACTTTCTTGGCATTTACTACCATTTCTACTTCATTGATTCATTGATTTGAATTTGAGCTTAAGTGCACAGGCTGTTTGAGTCATAAGCTGCTTAAATCAGGTTCATCAGTGCAAAAGCTTTATAAACATTCTTGTTAATGCCTTCAGTTTACTCATCCTTTAACATACTGTTTTCAGCGTGTAAAGTTATGCAGTTGTATTGACATGAAAGACTACGAAGAAAACTCTTTTCTGTGCACTACCTAATGTGGACAAAGTACAACCATGATTCTATTTATATATTACCACATTCCTTCCTTCCTTTCTTAAAAAAAACAAAAAACAAAAACAACAAAACAAAACAAAACAAAAAAAAAACAAAACCAAAAACAAATACCCTACCTTTTAGGCTTAAGCAACAGCTAGGATTAAAACTAATGAGTGACTTTAGGAGCAGGCAACCCTGTGTCACTGCTAATTGCCATCAGATTTTCAACTTACCTTAAAAATCATTCTGCAGCAAGCCAGGAATTAGCTGGAAAGTAGATGGTTTTTGGATTCTATCTGCACTTCCTAGAGAACAAGGAAAGGATTGTTTTTGTTGCTTTTTGTTGTTGTTGTTGTTCCTGTTGCTATGAAAACCCAGCAGGATGTAAGAGTAATCAAGAGGAGATAACATTTTCTACATATGATTACATACGATTAGAGAAAGTATCAGGAGTTAAAGGTGAAAAACAGTATCTGAAAAGAATTGGTGGCCAGAATAGACAAATTCAAGGAGGAAAGAAATGGTAACATTTCGTCTGGAAGAATGGTTAAGTATTCTGACATACATTGAAGACATACACTTTCCATTCCAGGAATTTTAGTTCTTTTTTTCCAGGACTCTGGACAAAAGTACAATCAAAAGTGCAACTTAAGGAATTTAAGTGCCATTGTCTTTGTCAAGTTCTAGACATAGGTAAGAACGTGATAGTGTATCCCTTTATTGTGACCCTTTCTGGAATACAAAGAGCTACTGACTTCCTTAGAGAAATAATTCTGAAAACTCCAGTAACTAAAAGCTCTGCTAGTATTGTATGCCCTGTGAAACAGTTCACTGCCTATAGGAAAAAAGTTTCTGACATGGACTTGAAGCACAGGAGGTGAAGCTGAAGCTGTTTCATGTTACTGTAGCACTGCAAGAATCTTTGAGGCGGAAAGGAGATAAATGATATTTTCTTGAGAATGGTTCAGATGCCTATAGCAGTGTGACAGGCTATAAATGTGGGTGAAAATATGTCTTCCTTCTCTAGATAATTTTGTAAATGATCCTAAAGATTTTTAAATGCTGAATCTGATAGGTTCAGTGATGAAGATCTTTTGCTGGATGGCTTTCACTACAAGCATTTAAAAACAAAACAAAACAAAAGCCTGAATCAATACACTAGGAATTTGAAGATAACCTAAAAGAGAAGGAGCATTTCTAAGTAGTGGTCATTAAAACATAATTCAGTCCACATTAACCTCCTTTAGCAGATGGTGCCAGCATGTTTAATCTCAAATTTATTAGCCAGGCAACTTGCCAACTCTTTACAAAAAACAGTGAAATACGTTGCGATGGCTGTTTGATCAGCTCTCCATTCTGCTTGTCTGCCTTACCCCTACAGAACATAACTGGCCTGCCTCAGTGCTCAAAGTAATCAGATCATTCATGTAAGGAGAAAGTAAACCAATGTCAGTGCTCATAATTGGAATGTAATAATAATAATGTAAGTAATAATAATTTTGACTTCCCATCTCAAAGAAGATCCTTTTCAGCATTAGCTGATGTTTCATGATAGAGAGAACAAGAAAAATTAATAACAGGATGAATGGAAACAGGTCATTTTATATTAAAAAAAAATAAAATGTCTTGGCAATAGCTAGGTCTTCCTATGAGAATTTTTTCCCCTGGTTCTTCAATTTCTAGTCTCCTGGGAACACTTCTACTGCTGTCTGAATTGTCTGGTTGTCTGATCCAGCTGAAAAACGTGATGGTACAAATGTCAGTTCAATACATACTTCACTTTCAAAGTTTTATTTATGGACCAAGAGGAAGTACACTTTACATATCACTCCAAGAGCTCATTGTTAGCATTACTGAAATCCAAGCAGTCTAACTCAAGAAACATTATTAAATCTGATCTCATAACAGAAAAGAAGTAATTATATTGTTAGTTCTGAAGACTTGTTTTGAAGCTTATGGTTTGTTACTAACAATGGCAATAATGTTTTGCTAAACTGTGTATTTATACACAGGAGTGGTAGCAAGTGTGTATATGAGTTTAACAGTAACCTAATGAATTCCACCATCCAATTAAAACTGACCAAACATCTGTGGTGTAATTTATCTTCCTCTTTTTTTTTTTTTTAATTTTTTTTTTTCTTTCCCCCAAGAAAAATTCATCTTAGAATAGAAAAGAACAACAGATAACCTGAATGCCTTGCAAAGCTTTGTTTGTTTAAATCAGTCTGAGGTGGGGAAGGGAAGGAAGTATGACATTTTAACTTAGTGGCAGATTTCCAGTAAGTTTTCCTTTGGAAAAAGTTCCAGACCGAAGATGTTATGAAGTTGATGATTATTTTTTGTACACATAGTACCTATTTTGTGTTGCATTAATCTTTGGTTAAGAGGAAACAGACTTTGTAAGATATTTGTATAAAACATACCATTTTTGGCTGAATAACCACCTTAAGGTGACTACTGAAATTAAATGCAGGCTGAAGATTGAGAAAATATATTCACAAATGAACAGATGAAGCATTTCTTAACTGTGAATATTGATGTCCACACACTAGTTTTAAAACTGTTCCCATACACACACAAAAGAAAGTCTTGGACATCAGCTGAGTGTCAAGGAAGTGTACTTATTCACTTTTTTTTCTGAATTATCATATGTATATGTGTGTACATAGTGGGTTTTTTTGTTTGCTTTTTTTTTTTTCCTTCTCTCTTCTAATATCTCAAACAGTTCTGAGACGTGAATAAGAAAATGGTGATTTTTCTGTGGCCAGATCCTTGCCCTTTCTTTTAAACTAAATACCTAAATTCTTCTAGATTCTTTGTTGTGAGCTTATATATTGGTATAAGCTAGATTTACTAGACAGCACAGGTTATTACTTAATTACTATTGTGTAGAGGTTACTGGAAACTAGGGAGTAATGTTTCAAAGCATCTGGCTACTCCTCTGAAGCTTTGAAATAACTCACGTTGCCTCACATGACATTACTTGAATGGCTCTCTGGTCTGATCAACAATACAGTTCCAGGTGTTCATATCCAATAATGGTTCAACCATTGAGGTAAATCACAGGTTTAGATGACAGTCATTCTTTAAAGATGAGCTCTGACAAATCTGGAACAGCAGAAGCTCTACAAGATGTTGCTGCTAATAACTACATTTTGCAAAGTATCACTATGAAATTTATTAGATTGCTTGAGAAATGACAGAACATTTCTTGAAAGGTAATATTTGATGTTGAAAATTCAATAAAATCTTAATTAATACTTTTTGTGTTCCTGGGTATTAGGCAACAATTAGCTGGTCAAAGATGATTTTCAATTTTCCAGGTTCCTTAATGGCAATGTAATGTAAGGCTACCTAAAAGATTTGCTTAATGAAAGAGTAATATATGGAGCCATCTATTTGGCTGTCTGAGAAAAAAAGAAATTAGTGTAGCCTTTCTAGCTCTCTCCAGATATATGGTTCAACCCAGGTTTTTTTGGGGTACCTCTTGCTTATAAAGCAAATTCTCTCTTGAAAGTGGCAGAGGAGGAAAAACCAAGTTTTAATGTCTCTTACTAAGAATAAATGTCTGTACTGTAAGGTCTATTTATCTTTATTCAGGTGTTAATCTGCAGTCACTATAATGCCTAAGGTTCAAGATTTTTCTTTTCTTTCTTCTTTTCTCTCAAGTTATATTGCTTCATATGTATACTTGCTTAGAACAGTAGTCATTTTCAGATCTCCAGAAAAATTTGTCAATCATAAAAAGACTTCCACGAGGCCCTTAACAAAATCTATTTCACTTCATTAATATAGAATGAAGTGAATGTTTTTGCTAAATTAATATTAAGAATCAATATCAAGAAACTTTTAAAACATTTGTGGAAGTGGTATACTCCAGATATTCAAAATAAAATATTCACAAACTGACCAACCACACAAGTAAAATATTTAACGTGATAAGAGTTTCAAAAGCTGTGCTTTTCAGCATTTCATAGGTAACCCATTTTGGATTAAAAATATGACTATTTTTTTCTCCCGTGATATGCTGAGCATTGATATCTTATAAGATCTTCCACAAGAGGTAAAATCTTTCATCAGTAACTCAATTAAGTTGTAAGGTCTTAAAGTTTCACAGAGACTGAGCTGCAGTAATACACAGGCAGCAAGTATGAAGCAGACTGAAGGAATGGCTATGCTGAAGACACTAGGCCACTTTCTAAGTGCACTGAGTATGACAGCTTGGAGACTAAACTTGTTTTATTGCATTAGCTTGAATTCATTGCTACACTAATATGTTTTGCCTCTCAGCAGAATCCATTAACTTAGTTTCAAGGTTTTCCAAAAGAAATACACGGCTTTTGATTTTTCTGAAGGGTCCTTCTGTTTATCGCAAAATATGGCCAAAACTGTATTCTGCATAATTATATCCCCAGATGATGTTTCACAGAAGAAAGCAAACAAAAGCTTTTGTTCAAAGGGACTGATGACTAAAACGAACTCAGCAAAGTCTGCATACTCATTTTTTTTTATAAATTATGAAATTATTATCTGCTGAGTAGGATTCCGTTACTGAGAGAGACTTACTTTACAGGTGGAAATGCAGAAATGTATGTAGAGACACACATTCAGTACTGCTTGTGTGCAAAAAATAAATATACTTCTAAAGGCAATTGGTAGTTGGAAACCATGTGTGCTGCAGGCATGGTGTCATTATTCTTAGAAATGACAGAAAAGAGAAAGGAAACAAACATTTTTTCCTTAACTGATGTCATCAGTGCTATGATACCTTATCCTCACTTTAGTCATCTGATGTACGATTTTGAATTATCTTCACTTAGCTTCAGAGGCTAAAAACCCAGCTTGGATCATCGCTCTTATTTATATCTTCTGTAATATTTCTACCTACACAGTAAAGTATAATCTCAAATGTCAATCACAGCAGCAGTAAACAGAAAAGCAAACAAACAAACAAAAAACCCTTGGACTTTGTATAGAGAATTTTATTATTGCCTAGACTATCACTGTGCTTAATAATTTACCATTTTAATTTAGGATAATATTATTCAAAATACTTGGACACCTCAACAAGGGACAGGCATGTGTGACACATGTATTTCATATGTATGTTTTCATATTTAACAATGTGCCCCTACCTACCTACAGCCCCTAACTCCCTCACAAATGTTCAGCCTGTTTGTGGATACAGAGTCAATACTCACCCTGAGTCGCAAAGTTTAAGGTAAGAATATTGACAGAACTAACAATAATACGATGCCTAAACAAGCCAATAAAGTATAAAATTTGGTGTTGGTGGGAAAAGAAAATCAGGAATCTGACCAGTGTTTAATAGAGGGAGCTGGAGAATTTTCACCGATCCTGTGGCTGTTTCTAAATGGTCTAAAGGAAGAAGGAATCTGTTCTACTTATGTTAATCATGGATGACTTAATATCAGATTTCCTGTAACTGCCTCTCCTTGGAGAAGGAAATAAAGTGAGCCCAAGAACGCTGAATTTTACAGCACTTATGAGTATGATAAAGACAACCAGAAAGCAACCACTACTCAGCATCAACCAACACATTCATATGCTATTAATACTGTCTTGTCTGAAACCAGGTCACAATTGGAGACAAAAAGTAGCTTCTTGAGCTGTAAGTACTAAAAGCATCTGTAATCATTAAAGACTGCTGTTGAATTTAGGAATACTGAAGCAAATAAGCTGAAAAGCAGACTGTAAAAGAGCAAAGACAGAAATGGGAGGACAGGTCAAAACATGGAACAATGTTGGGGAAAAAAAAACACAAAAAAAAGAGGGACAAACTGAGAAATTAGTAAATGAAAGGATTTTTGAGAGATATGTGTGAGAGAAAAAACTTTGTGAAAAAAATACAAGAAAAACAAAAGTTACAACAGAAAGAGAGTGAAAGAAAAATGCAATTATTTTTTTTTCCACCATTCTAGAAAGTCAGAGAAATGGAATGGTATCTTGCTTTAAAGTCAAAGAGTAAATAGTTCTTTTTATATTTTAATAAATTTGAAACAGATCAAATCAAGCAAATCAAATGATGTGATTTATCAATCAAACGATACACAGTTTAAAGGATAATTATTTAATTTCAAGCATAATTGTTTAAGTTCATGGCTCTTTTGTCACGATTTTATCGTTATATTATTACATGAAAGAGAAAATTAAGATTATAAAAGATGCCAAGAACAGTTTCTCTGTGTGAGAGGGGAGTGAAGAAAATCATAGAATGGTTTGGGTTGGAAGGGACCTTTAAGATCATCTAGTTCCAATCCCCCTGCTATAGGAAGGGACACCTCCCTCTAGACCAGGTTGCTCAAACCCCACGCAGCCTAGCCTTGAATGCTTCCAGGGAGGGGGCATTCACAACCTGTTTGGGTAACCTGCTTATGTGTTTCACCACTCTCACAGTAAAGAGTTTCTTCCTATTATCTAGTCTAAATCTACCCTCTCCCAGCTTAAAACCATTTCCCTTTGTCCTGTCACTACATACCTGTATAAAAAGTGCCTCCCCAACTTTCCTGTAGGCAGGCCTCCTTCAGGTAATGAAGGTCACTGTAAGGTCTTCTAAGCCTTCTCTTTTCCGCGCTGAAAAGCCCCAGCTCTCTCAGCCTGTCCTTGTAGGGGAAGTGCTCCAGACTTCTGATCATCTTTGTGGCTGGACCTGCTCCAACAACTCCATGTCCCTCTTGTGTTGTGGGCTTCAGACACAGCACTCCAGGTGGTGTCTCATGAGAGCAGAGTCAAGGAGTAGAATCATCTTCCTCAACCTGCTGGTCACACTTCTCTTGATGCAACCCCGGCCAATACAGAAATATTATATATATATATATATATATATATATATATATATATATATATATAATATATATATAAGAAATACCAATTTCTTACCATTGTTTTCTGCAACTTGGGCAGTGTGAGTAGAGCTCTTGCCAGTGAAGACTGAGCCAAATAAGTCATTGAGCACCTCAGCTTCCTCCATATTCCTTGTGACCAGGTCTCTAATTTCCTTCCAAAGCCCACAACCTCTATGGCACCCTAAGGATTTTGAGCTCCACAATTTCGTGGTCACTAAAGCCAAGGCTGCCCTTGAGCTTCACATTACTCACCAGCCCCTCCCCATTGGTGAGGACAAGTTCCAGCACAGCCCCTTTTCTCGTGGGTTCCTGTACTACTTGGAAGAGGAAGTTATCATCAGCACATTCTAGGAACCTCTTGGATTTCTGGTCTACCTCTGTGTTGTCCCTCTACGAGGACCGTGTTTTGTGAATGTGTAGCTGCTCCTATTTTTCTGTAGAGGGCCTCATTCACTTGGTCTTCCTGATCAGGTGGCCTGTAACAGACCCCCGCTACAATGCTTCATTCCCCTGCCTTACCTTTAACTCTAATCCATAAACATTTTGTCAGCTCCTCATCTATCCCCAGGTGGAAATCCAGGTGGTCATTCATGTAGAGGGCAACATCTCCTTTCCTTCTACTGTCTGTCTTTCCTCAAGAGTTCATACCCATTTATTCCAACACTCCAGTCATGGGAGTCATCCTACCACACTTCAGTGATGCCAATGACATCATAGCCCTGTTGACATGTACATGCCTGCAACTCCTACTGCTTGTTCCTCATGATCCACGAATTGGTGTACAGGCTCTTGAGTACAATCTCTCTACTGAACTATGCAAACTTCTCTGAAATTTTGCTGCATATATACAAAAATTCTCATGTTGAACCATGATTTTTAGAGCTGTTTTTTCCCCATCAATTTTTTCATCTACAGGCTACAAAGCTATATCTTTGTTTTTTCAAAACAGCATTCACTTAAAGGCTGTAAATGCAGATATTACTGATGTAATCTGTCTCAAAGATATAGCCTGTTTCAAACTTTTTAAGAAATGTAACAGAAAATGACTTGAACTAGAATCCCAGTTACTGAGAAAGCTCATGGAATTCTCCTTTTATGTGTTTGATATCAATGACAGTGAAAGCCTAACTTAGCATCACAGAGGAAGACCCAGAATGCAGTACCTGAATGTTTCAGTGGTCAAACTCCACTTATCTGAAGAGAGATATTTTACACTGAGAATATGAAATGATTGTCAGCAAAATATCGAGCACATCTATAGTTTGCAAACTATGCACTAAAATGCCTAAAACTGACATGCTTGATCCAACACATGAGCAATAACTGCTTGCCTCTGGATCACGCCAACAAGAGTAAGATGCCTCTGAGGGAGAACTCAGACTTACTACATTGAGTATCTCAAAGATGTATTTTGACCTAGCCCATTGCCCTTCTGCTTTTCCAGGTTCTGAGTATCTTTCACTGACTCAAACCGTACTCCCTGAAGATGAAAATGGCCAAAAGAGTTTATTTAAGCTAACATATTTTCCCAGTACATTTAACACAACTGCAGAGATGTCTAAGCAGTATGTCTTCTATTTGTTTAGCAGGATACTTCAGTAGCCAGCAGGAGGGAAGGATGCAATAGGTATGTTTTGGCTGGGTAATGGCTTGAATAGTCCTACTTTCCTGTCTGCTTTCTCGGAGGATTTGAACAGATCTTCCCAGCAGAGACGCATACATAGTTACTGAGAAGTGATCGCTGTAGCAATTTTTACAGTAAAATATCTTCATGCAGTTACATATAGTGTCCTTCCTCTTGTCATAATAAGTCATTCATCGAGCAGTGCAGCTACTCCAGGACTATAAATTTACATTCTGGTATTTAATGCATATTTTAGGTAAAATCTTTGTATTTTGTACATATATATGCTTTTTTCCCCAGTATTTTAAGACAGAACCAACTTTTAAGACAAGTTTTTAAAAAGCAGTTGACAAATACATTTAGAAGTTTCCTATCTAATGGAAAAGGACCACTTTACTGCATTGTTATTGGAAACAATGCTTCATTTTAAAGGACTGTAGTAGACTAGCTTCTCCTGCACGTTTCTCATTCATCTGAGTATTTAAAGATCAAAGCAACAACGCACAAATTAGTATTTAAATGAATACTAAAGAGTATGTGTATGTGTCAGTATGTGTTATTAAAAATGTGATGGTGAAAACTCACTAAGCAAGGGTAATGGGGGAAGAAATATATGCACATTTGATTGTTCCTCAAGGAACAGCGCAAGTCTACATACAAGAGGCAAAAATATAGTCTTTATTTGTTACATATATTTAAAATTTATCATTGAGAAAACTCTGACTTCTCATTTTATCCTGAAGATGAGAGAAAAAGATAAAAGAAAAATGCTTCTTAATGACTCTATCTTCTAAAAGGGTATTTTGTTTTAGTTCCACAAGCTTTGTCCTTGAAAAAACAGATAAGAATCATACCATCATTTTTCTAACTCATTATCTTTTATCACTAAGTGAATGTGGTCATAATTGGCCTGTATATTTTTTTCCCCCAAACTATTCAGCTGTTTCATACTACTTTTCTATAAATTTGTTTTGTCATTTTTTTTTCTATAAAATATGCATGGAATGTTTATGCAGATTTTCAAAGGGCAATAACGTTCAAATATATGCAATTTAATGGGATGGCTGCAGATCTGGCATGTTAAGTTTGACTGATAAAATACATAAACTTCAAGGTCAGATTTGTGTGCCTTGATCCATGGCGCAGCCCCTCAGCAATATCAAAGTAGTCTTGAAGCTCAGCTGAGCTGAGTTCAAGTAGTCCTGAGAGACCTGTCCGCCACTAACCTATTAAAAAGGAAAATCCTGTAATCTGTGGTCATTCTGCTTTTCTGCAAGAGTTTATGGACCACTGTGAGCCACTCAGCACCTGAAAATATATTTCAGCAAAACACTGGAGAGAGCTCTGCTTTGCCTTTCTGTAGAGGTGACTGCAGGGACAGAGGACTGGCAAAGTACTTGATCCCTGTAGACATAGTGTGAATTACTTTGTGTTGATCTTCTAGCTGTCATAAGGTATTTGGCTGTGTTTGTGGATGGTGGAGAGATAGCTACAGCAGAGGTTCTGTGAGCATTTCTCAACTACAATTTACAATAAAATCACCTTGTGCACCATTTGTTTTGTTAACTGGAGTGAGCTTTTCCTTGTGTTTCAAAAGATATCACAGAATCAAAGAATCATAGAATTGTTTGTGTTGGAAAGGACCTCAGTAATCATAAAGTTCCAACCCCCTGACATAAAGTATTAGATCAGACTGCCCAGGACACTATCCAATCTGGCCTTGAATACCTCCAAGGACAGGACATTCACAACTTCTCTGAGCAACCTATTTCATCACCTCACCACTCGCTTAGTGAAAACGTTCCCCCTGATATATAAACTAAATCTTCCATCTCCCAGTTTTAAGTTTCCCCCTTGCCCTATCGCTATCTACCTGTGTAAAATGTTGATTTCTCTTCTGTTTATAGTCTCCTTTTAAATACTGGAAGGCAGTATTGAGGTCTGCCTGCAGCCCTCTCTTCTCCAGAGTAAACAAGCCCAGCTCCTTCAGCCTGACTTCGTAGGAGAGGTGCTTCAGCCCCCTGATCATCTTCATGGCCCCTTCTTGTGTTGGAGGCCCCAGATCTGGATGCAGTACTCCAGATAGGCCCTCACTAGGAGGGCCCCAGTAGAGAGGAACAATCCTCTCCTTTTCCCTGCTGCCACCCATTTTTTAATGCAGCCCAGGATACTGTTGGCCTTCTGGGCTGCAAGCTGGACGCTACTGCTGGGTCATGCCCAGTATTTCATCTACCAGAACCCCTAAGTCCTTTTCAGCAGGGCCAGTCTGTAAACATGTATGGGATTTCCCTGACCCAAATGCAGCACCTTGCTCCTGGCCATATTAAACTTCATTAGGTTCTCATGTGCCATTAGAAAACAAATGAATACATACCTTCTTGAAGCTTCTTTACTGCTAAAATGAAAATAATTAATTCTTAGAAATGGGCTTTATTCCCACTTTACTGGGAATAATTGAAGATTTAATTGAAATAATATATGGAGAAAAAAAAAACAACCATAAAAGGTTAATAGTATACTGAGTTATTTTGTGCTTTAAATTGCTCTAGTCAGCGTGATGCAAGATCCAAGTGATAACATGCAATCATAGCCCCTATCATACCACCACACACTTTTCTTGTCTCCTGACAGTAACAGTGAGAAGAGGAAGTGCTGGTAAGCTAGAGCCAACAAAATGAGTATTACTGCCAAAGCAATGTATGTCTCCTGCATCCTGGCCATTCCAGAGGGCTAATTGTGCTATACAGAAACAGAGATAATACGGCATAGATGTGTTTAGGAATAACCTGAAATAGCTTGGGCACAAGTTTACAAGAATGAGGGAAGACAACTGGGAGTATTGACAGAGAACTTGACCTATTTCATTCTGTGCTAACCATATTCTGACATGGGAATGGATCTGAGAGCAGTAGCATCACTTTAATTTTCAAGGTGTTTTCCTTGTACTTTTGCTTACAGTTTAGGAGATATGTGAAGATGAAGTGTTTTGGAGAAATTCTTTGGAAAACAGTATATAGTTCATGTCAATAGAAAGTACTGAATGACCATTAGAGTTAGGCACACTTACACAGAACTAGTGACAACTCAGCAGGAAGATCTCAAAAGCCTGTCACATGTCTGCGGCTCACCTGCAGACTGTCTTGTTCTGGCAGAGGCTTTTAGTTCCATGTTGATCACATTTTTCAGGCCCTCACTCATATTATTCCACACTGTGTGCTGCAAGATATCATGAGGAACAAAAGTGTACTGCTTGATGTCCGTGGTTAGCATCCCAGAGAAATGGCTGTGATTAGTCAAATCAAAATATTTTAAAGAAAGTAGCCATAGCCCAGCAGCACCCTATTAAAATGCTGTCTTCATTTAAATCAATGGCTATATTCGATTATTTTATATATTACAGATATTAAATTCACAGAACTGCCTCTTACATACTGCATCTCTGGGAGCTGACAAATGGGGTGGGATGCCTGTTGGGAATGTTTTTATTATTATCAGGTTTTATTTTGCTTGCTTCTTACCTGTGTATGGGAACTGTTGAATTATGGCCTCAACCTCTGATTGACCACCTGAGGCAAGCACTGAGTGAGCCACGGGAGCACAGGTGAAGGCAATTCACCTGTGTGACTGGAAGGGGTGGAGCCAGGCTGCACCTCTCCTAGACCCCATTTAAGGGCTGACTGCCACTGAGGAAGGATGTCTTCTTGGAGATTGCTCCTCTTAGAGTTTTTGTGAGCCTACAACACCAGTGAGCACCTTTCATTTATATCTAATTATCTTTTCCAATGTGGTAATCTTACCAGCCTAACTTCTCTGTATACTGTATAACATCTGTATACTTATTAGCTTTGCACTTCTTTCTGTACTCCTGGTAAAATTATGATTAAATTGCTGATTCTTCTCATCCCAATTTAACACAGAGTGACCCTCAAGCACAGTTTGACAAAAATGTGGCTTTTCAGCTTATGACATCACGGTGCCTAAACAGAGCCTAAATAACCATTCGCCATTTCATAGCTGAATGTGTGGCAAAGAGATTAATCTCCATGTCTGTTTCACCTGGACTCACTGACTGGCAGAAGGACATTTTTTGGAAGTGTCTATGGCTTTGCAACACTAAAGTCCAAATCCAGCAGCCTCTGACATGGCAGATGAGTTCAGTTAGTGCACTGAGGTTATGGCTGGGTGGCATTGACAGCAAAAGGGGGAAAAGTTCTGTTTTTGAATGAGTTTTAGAAAAATGAAGATGAAAATTGATTTAGCAGAATAGGAAAAATATGGCAGGAAAATGAAGTTTGCTTTTCTTGTGAAGATATGTTTACTTCTCATAAGGAAGTTGCTGGTAAGATTTCTGCAATCATTTTCCATCTGGCTGTTCTTTCCTTCCCTCTTTCTCCTTCCTACATTTTCCCTTCCCTCCTCCCCTTCTCCTCTCCCATTCTCTGTCTCCCAATTTTTCTCTCTTTCGTACCCTCTCATTCAATTTCTCACTTCTCTTTCTCCCCTCCTGTCTTCTACCTTTCATTATCTCTCTTTTCTCCATCACTTCTCACCCACTGTTGACCCTTCTCCCTCTTTCCCTTCCTCTGAAAAATGTTTTCTGTACATCATACAATTCTAAATTCATGAATTTACATTAAGATAGCTTACTTTTATTTTAATCCTCCCAAGTCCTTTGAAAACATAAGTAGTGGATTTTGTTAAGGAAATAATATCCTTAGTAAACATGTAGACATAACCATGATAAAACAAAACAAAAATCCCGGGATGCTGAAAATGAATGCAATACAATTTTAAAACATATTACACTCTTTTCCCTAATTTTCCATTCCAGTATGCATTATTCTCTTTCACTTGCCTAGAAGAAATTCAGATTTGCAGACAAATGTGATCCTTTCCAGCTGAGTGTCGCAAATGAAACTGAACTGTATGAATAGCAGCTAATTTAGATGTTCAGTCCTTGACTTCAGATGATTTGATTTCTGCTTCTTGAAGTTTAGTCAATTAAGAATGTAGAAAACACTCTCTTGGGTCTCCTTGCCACATTCCTGAGCTCATGACACTGATTAAATCTACTTGATAAGAAGCTTCTGAATACATATACACATGATTAAGTACAAATCTTAATATTTACTTGCAATACTTTAAAAAGTCCTTATTTTAGTAATGACACTTGCATTTCTAAGGTCTTTATATAAAACACTTGTCAATGGAAGACATTTTAAGTAAAGTTGCACAAAAGTAACACCTAATATAGATAATATGGACAAGCAATATTTACAAAGTAAGCAGTTTGGATTTAACCTGACTCTGTTAGAACAAATTAATTAATCTCTTTTTGTTGGATAACTGCAAATGAGACTGTATTTAAATGATAGTGTGAGCTCAAGAAAAAAAAAAAAAAGCAGATTTCCAAATTCTTCTAACAATAACAGCTCTTACAGTCTTGTTTTTACTGTCATCCATAGGGTGCCATGAATTAAAAACTTGTGTTTTCCCAAGATATGTAAAAATTATTTTATCATTTGCATGCTGTTTATTTAACTGATGATTCATTTGATGATACAGTTGAATCTTGTTTAGTTAAACATGTTGGTGATATCTTGTAGGAAGAGTCTACAGTTGTCTTTCAGTTTTGATCTCTTTATTGTTTATATAGAGCTCTTGTGCTCCTTTATCTTGCAAATCTCTCTGTTATTTTCTTTCTTCTTTCCTCATTACTCTGTTTTATTCTGCCTTTTTTCTTTAAATAAATCTTCCTAAAATTACAGTTTGGAGGAGAAAATGAATGTATTCAGATTTTATCTATTTCTTTCATAATTAAAGAATGTGTAAAATAGTATAAAGCATTATTCAGCCCAATTTCAATCACTATCTACAATTATGAAGAGGCAAGAATAACATAAAATATAAGTCTTGCACAGATATTTCTAGCAGATGATATATCAAAACTTCACTTGTGCCTGAAATGTAGAGATATCATTATTCTACTTTCCTTGCTCCTAATGGGTTCAGCTTCACAACTAAATATGTTACTTTCTCAGCTGGGTGTTTAGCTGTGGGATTATTCTTTCCATGGCATGCGTGGAGATTGTCAATATGCATTTCCAGATACTCCAAAAGTCTTCTCCCAAGGAAAACAAGTATTTCTTGACTAAGACTGAAGATGGTTGATTATAATACCACTGAAATGGAGTCTCAAGAGTCAGAGGGAAGGTGAAGAAAAGCATTGAGGATTGTATCAGGCAGCAGCAACATGAAGAAGTGGCAGTATATAATGGAAGCTGTGTCCTTCACTCTTCTGTGAATTTAGTGTGTGCATAATCTGAAATGAGAAGAAGAAAACACCTTTCTTCAGATGCACATTAACACTGCAAGCTGAGTACATGAGAAAAGAAATATGCTCATCCTCATTGTTCTAAGAACCTTTCTAGAATCTCCAAAGCCTAATAACACGTGCAGCAAAACTAAAAGAAATCATCATTATATTGACCTCACTTTGTATGAACAAAATGAAACAGAACAAAGCTTTAAAAAAGTTTAACAAATTGCATATAACCCATGTTTTTTCACAGGTTGTGGCATTCTATTCACACAAATGTAGATAGCAAATATGTTCCAAAGCAGACAGCACAAACAAAAAATATAAAACAATATAAATTGCTTTCATTCCAATGAAACACTCTATCTTCTGTATCTGATTACTTAAATTAAGGTCACTCAGCTACAATGAGGCAGATGACATAAAAATTAAGAAGCAAGGAGTAAGGCCTCAAGCTAAGCTAAGGGAGATTTAGAATGGGCATTAGGAAGATTTTTATTGTGGACACTGTGGCAAAGGATTGGAATGGCAGGCCGGGGAAGGGCTAGAATCCTGAAGGTATTTAAGAGGCGTGGACGTGGCACTATGGGACATGGTTTAGTGACAGGACATGACAGGTCAGGTTGGTGGTTGGACTTAATGATCTTGGAGGTCTTATGGTATACTCTGTAATCTCCAGGACCGCATTGCACTAGACCTTATGGTTGAGTATGGAGAGCACATATAAATTCTAAAACACAGATAAGCTGGAACAGAATAAATTTCGACAGGCCTCTAAAGCATTGCTATCCCAAGGAAAAGTGGGAAACTCTGGGGAGATAGGAAAATGTCTTATCCTTAAGATAAGTTTGTCTGTTTGTTTGTTTTCTTTACCCTTAACATGGCAAACAGAGCCTGTGTGCTTTGATCATAGAATCATAAAATCATGGAATGGCCCGGTTGGAAGGGATCACCAGGATCACTGAGTCCAACTCCTAACTCCACACAGGACCACCCAAAATTTAAACCCTGTGTCTGAAAGCATTGTCCAAATGATCCTTGAACTTCAGCAAACTTGGTGATATGACTACTGCCCTGGGGAACCTGTTCTGATGCTTGACTTTTACCCATTCTTTTACCCATGACTCCTTGGCTGGGTTTCTATGGTTTGATGCCTTTTTCTTCTCTTACTCAGCTGCTAGGGAATCTCAGGACTTCTTGGCAGAACACACAGGAAGACTAACAAGATATTTAATAATCTTTAACTGCAGGAAACTGGGATATCACGATATTTATCTTACTGCTGAAGTCAGTCTGTTTCAGTTCAGGTTCTCTACAGAAGTCTTCTAAATCTGTTTCTATTTTAAGCTGGGAAATTCTTCACTTTGCTAATTCCAAACTGACAATAAGTTAGTTTCTTGTCTTACTAATTGTGAATATGCATTTGAACAATCTTTTTTTTTTTTTCATAATTTTAGAACACATATACATGTAATTATGCACAGATACATAAAATAACACTGATTTTTTTGAAGAGAAATATGTATGTATTAAATAAACGCATATAAACAGTCTAGTGAAATTACATGCAATATTTTTTTCAGCAGGATTTTTAGGTATTTATGATGCTGTATCATTTTATTACTGTTTTATATGCATTCCATGTAATCTTTTAATTATTCCCATTTTTTCCCCTGTAAGTTTTCTCTCCGTCTTCTTGACGGGTGTAAAAGCCCCTGCTGTGTAGGCTGAGATGAAAAAGGAAGACTTCTGTGATATTGGCTGTTAGACAGCAAATATTTCATTAGGTATGCATTGTCTTCATCACTGTTAATCATTACTGGGGCAATTACTCTAATTTTGGCAAACATGTCCCATCTTAGTTAAGAGGCCACTTTTCTCTGGCATTTTAATCAACACAGTCCTTCAGCTTGGGCATGTTCCCAGACTGCTGCAAACTTTGATGGAAAATGGATGATTTACCCCAGCTGAATTTAATGCCTCTGTTTGTTCTTTCCCACTTTCATTTCCACTGTGTGTGACTCTCCTTCAAAAGAAGACTAGCATGTGATGAAAGGGAGTGGCCAATTCTCAAGCCAGTGGTTTCAGATTAGACTGCAAAAACTTTTCATACTGATACAAAGGAGAAGTGAAAGTCTCATTCCTTCTTTCACTTCCCTGATCAGTGCTTATTTGAATGATGAAACAGTGGTGAGAGGGAAGAGTGGTTTCATACAGTACAAGAGTTTGCATTTGGAAATTTCATCCCATAGTGAAATCATTTGGTGTGAGATCACCGTTGTTTTTTAAAAAAATCTTGATCTTGTGAAAGTTATTTTATTTAAGTTTGTGGGACTATGCCTTAGCATCAACAGAATTTCTGCAGGGCTCCGGTTAGCATTTATAAAGACGCCAGAGGTCTTTGCCTTTACACTAGGAGTAGTCTTATTTTTAACTGTAAGTTTGGTCAAAAATTCAACTAAATAACCAACCAACAAAATACCATCTTAAGTCAACTGAAAATTCTTCAGCATATTCGAAACAAAATTAGATTTGATATTTTTTTCTTCAGAATTCTTAATTTTTTGCCCTAAATTTAGAAGGTGAAATCCAAGGACAGTGAACCCTACTTTGAAAAGAGGATACAATATTTTTATGCAGTCTGTCTTGTAGAGTAAAAAAATTAATCCAAACAGTAGCCTAGGTCCAGCAAATAAATCTCACCTTGTAAAGTACAAATCTAAGTTTTGTGCCTCCTGAAGAATGACAAAAATGAATAAAAATTTATACAGCTTATGATCTTGTCAGAGGAAGAACATGCTGTACACTGTAAAAAACTGATTACAGCTATATAAAACAAGTTATTAGGAGGAAAAGTTGTATAGAAGCACTATAACAATTAACATCAAAGAGAAATCTCCTATAAATACTCTCTAATACTATTTTCACATTCACTGAAAGCTGCAAAATCAAATAGATGTCATATATAGAAATTATTTCACATCATATTTTGCAAACTGTGCTACTATAGCTGTGCTGGCTTAGCTGAGCTGGGTTTTCTGACTGTAAAGTGAAAACATGCAAACATTTTCTTATTCTATGCATTAACTGATACCTAAGAAACTTATATTAATGTAAGTGAGAGATAGACTGCCAAGGATTGCTTTTATCTGATCAATTACTTATACTTCCTTAAAGTGACCAAAGGGAGTAATGATTATTTTTACATTTGTTTAAGCAATGAAAATGTAGTTGAAAACAGGGAGGAAAAAGAAAAAGAGAATTAGTTATTTTGCAATTGAACATACAAAAAATAAGGAAGGAAATTAAAAAGATTAAGCATCATGAATCTTGCAGCTATCAAATGGATAGTGATGATGACTCCAATGCTGCGCCTATGAGGATATCTCCTTTGGAAATTTTGTTTACAACATCTTTGAAAAACAGTTTTGATTGATAGTAACAAGGGACAGTGATAACAAGTAGTAGAAGGAAGTGATCTTTGGGATATGCCTATATGATTTAAGATCGAACTATTACCCCATTCCTACTATTAGAGCAAAACATTTAGATATCTGGGGGTTTTTTTTTAGGATAATTCTGTAGAAATACTTGATGTCTTAGCTGTAAAATTAGGTACTGAAAAATAAAAAAGATGTGTTTTCCTACAATGCACACATCATTCTGATGGTTCAAGCCTTTGCAGTGCTATTAGTCTAAAGGACAGTAAAAGATGAGAAGTTCTTATTATATCAACCCAGGAGCCAAGGTTCCAAAAGAAAACCACATTTGGAGATAGTAGCTAAAAATGATGTGGTATCTGAAACGTTTGTTGCAGAGGCAGCGTTCCTTTGGGAGAGAGACATTCAGTAATACAGTTTATTATTTTCTCTACTTCGTACACCATACTAGTTCTGGAAAAGACTACTGCATCCATAATCCATTCCTAAAAATCTACTAAAACACTTAAGAAGTAAATAATGATTCTTTCTTTATTCTCAATAGCTTTTTATTACGTATTGCTACAGTCCATTATTTTATAGTATGAATTAAATTTTATTAAAATATTAATGTAGCTCCTAAAAGGCAAGAAGATAGTGGGAAAAGATGGCTTTTTGTAAATGTGGTTTCTAGTGTATGGTTTTTTCAATAGAAGAAGTGTAAGATCCTGAACTCTAAATTGAGATAAAGTAAGGGATGTTACTTATTCGCAGTGCCTCCATTCTCTGAATAAGAGGTTCTGTGTTGAAACCTTTAGGATCTCAAAGCTTAAGAAAATGTTGGAATGAGGCACCAGCTTTGGAAGAAAATAGTACACAAATTGACCTATTCTGCTGCAGTATAATTGGGATAAGACTCCAGGCAAGGTAAATTGGCACTGTTTGAAGAGATTACCTAGAGAAAGTACTGAGAAGGAGAGAGAAAGATACTGAAAAGTACTTGAGCCAAGCAGTGCATGACAAATAAATAGCAGAAGTTATAGAAATGTGGAGGCTGCAGATCCACTGTACCTGATCTGCAAGAAGGAAAAGGAGAAGTGAAGGGAACGTATTCTCCATATTATCAAAGATCCTAAACGAAAGAAACTCTCAAAGTCCCCAAGAATAATAACCAAATGTTCTAAACACAAAGCCAAAAAATGTTGTCTCAGCTTTATGTAGTCTAAATTCCTTCCAAATCCTCCTTCCTAGTGTTTCCTTTTGGGATCTCCAGAGTTCTCTACCAACATGAAACACAGAGAACAAAGAATTTCAGTCACTGAGACCACTACAGTGAACGTAACAAATCACGAACGGATAAGGGAAGATGAAAACAATCAGTATATTAAGTATTAGCAGTACTTGTAATATACTCCAAATCAATGCAATGTTACAGCTATATAGTAAAAAGTTTACCAGATGTGCCCTTGGAAGTTGAAAAGAATCTTGTCTTTCTGTCATTGTATAGAGCTTAGTGAAAAAAGAGTAACTGGGAAAGGAAAACATGCCTCCATGAATATAACCATTAATGCATTTGTTAGCACTTATATCACAAGAAAGCCCAATTCCAAAACCTTATTACATCCCACTGAGCTTGCAAAATCTGTAGTAAACTTGCCTAGTATTAAGAGCTTTGTACATAAGACTGAGCAGTAATAGGTAGTAATGCTAAAAGTAATGAGCATTTCGTTGTTATTGTTGCTTTTGTACATATCCTTGAATGCCTCAGGATGAGAAAAACAAGCAAAATGGGGGAAACTAATAGAGATGTACTTCAGACCTTGGTCTGCAGCCCAAAAAGATAATGCCTTAAGATCAAGAAACTAAACAATTTTTCCATATTTTTCCATGTGAAAGGAAAACAGATGAAGTCTTAACATGTTTAAATAAATAAATAAATAAATAAATAAATAAAGATGTTATTGATCTTTCCTGTAACTGAAAACCGATGAATCTTACAGAGCTAACCTGTTATAAGTACTGGGAAACAAAGTTAAACAAATCCAAGCTATGGACATTAAGAGGCATCATTTAACCTGACTCACATTTCTGTTGGAAATTTGGATATAAAAATTTAACTGAGAGTATCTACTGAGGCTTATTGCTGCTGTGCATGTATGCTATCAAGGGTAAAATTGCACTACGTGCAATGAACCAACTTAACACCCTTTCCAGCAGCAGTGATCTGCTAGATGAGCTCAAGTATTGTGTGTAATTTCTTTCTGTCATATGTGATTTTCTAGGGTTTAGTCCTTGTTTCTTAAAGGTGCAGTAAAGAAGAATTGTTCTGATCTTTTTTTGGTAGACTCTGGGAGAACAACTGCCCTTCTCAAAACACATTTTCTTTGTAAAATGTACTGTTCAATCCACAGCGTACTGCTTATCATGCCGTATGGTCACAGGGGCAACCAGCTGACAACTTTGGTTAATTCTATAAGGAAGAGACAACTTCTTTACTCTAGATGGTGAATAGAAGAGACAGATTATGAAAGGAATATTTTCTGCCTAAAACATCCTGTCTTTCCTGAGCGTGAGTGAAAGATGGAATAATTTCTATGATCACAGTCCCAAATCTCACCTCTTATATAAGATGTCTGCAAGATACTCTCTTCCGTGCCCAGAAGACTAAGCCTCACGTATATAGATTTGAGTTCACATATATCAACACAGTCAGTACTGTTAGGAGAAAATTATTTCATTTCCAATCTGACAGCTTCAGGAAGCTGCAGCTGCTGTAGCTCCACACCCAAGTTATGGCTAATCATGTTCACAGTAGGCACACATATGAAGAGCACATTTATATACTATGTTGACTGGCCAGTGATCACAGCCAGATGCACTGAGAATGTATATGCACACAAGCATCACTAATAACATCATCTACCTCCCTCTCCTCCCTGCCTGAAGAGATAGAGGTCACTTAATGAGAATATGTATATATTTATTTACAGTGTAGCTGCTTCTGGATCCCAGCCGCTGCTGTTGCTTGCACCTGGGTTTACATACACAGTCTTCTGTCACAGTCACACAGTCCCCCTCCAGTGAGCTACAGACCTTTTCCACACATAGCAAAGCTGTCTCCGTCTCTGTCTGCCAAGGCTGACCAGCACTTCTTTAGTTCCCAGTAGACCCCAGTAACCAATTTCCCCATGTCCTCAGAGAGATCTTGGTAGATTAAAGTTTTGCATGAACATCAAAATTTTGAAATTAACAAGAAAAAAATGTCTAATTCTGCACCTGGGGTAGTGCAATCCTGGATGTATGCATAGGTTGGGGGGCAAGCAACTGTAGTGCAGTGAGGGATACAGAGGTTTTCATTGATAGTAAATTCTTATGGGTCAACAGTGTGCCCTGGTGGTCAAAAGGGTCAACGATATCCTGTGGTGCATTAAGCACAAATAGCTAACTGGTCAAAAGGAGTGACTGTCATAGTATACCCAGCACCGGTGTGGCATCATCTCAAGCACTGTGTTCAGTTTTGGACTCCAAAGTATGAGAATAACATAAAACTAATTGAATGTGTCCAGAGGATGGCAAAAAATATGGTGGAAAGATGTATGAGAAGCAGATGAGGATAGTGTCAAGCATTTAAGACTGTCCTGCACAACACCTCTGTCTCCAAATTGGAGAAAAATGTATTGCTGAATGGACCACTCACTGCATAAGAAATTGGCTGTATGGTTGCACTCAGAGAGCTGTAATCAGCAGCACACTGTCCAAGTGGAGACCAGTGAAAAGTGGCATTCCTTAGGGATCATTGCTGGGACAGGTGCTATTTAATATCTTTGTAGGTGATACACAGTGAGATTGAGTGCACCCTCAGCAAGCTTGCAGATGACACCAAGCTGGGTGTGCAGCAAAAACTCTAGAGGGAAGGAATTCCATCCAGAGGAAACTAAACAGGCTTTACAGGTGGGCCCATGTCAAACTTATGTATTTCAGCAAGACCAGGTGCCAGGTCCTGCACCTGGGTGGGGCAATCCCAAGCACAAATAAAGGTTGAGTAGACAATGGTTTAAGAGCAGCCCTGAAGAGAAGAATTTGGCGTCTGTCAGTTGATGAAAGTCTCAACATGAGCCACCAGTGTGTGCTTGTAGCCCAGAAGGCCAAGTGTATCTTGGGTTACATCAAGAGGAGAGTGACCAGCAGGTCAAGGGAGGTGATTCTGCCCTTCTGCTCTGCTCTCATGAGACCCCATTTGGAGTACTGTGTCCAGTTTTGGAGCCTCCAACACAAGAATGACATGGAGCTGTTAGGGTGGGTCCAGAGGAAGGTGACAAAAATTATCAGGGGGCTGGAGCACCTTCCCTGTGAAGGCAGGCTGAGAGGGCTGGATCTTTTCAGCCTTGAGAAGAGAAGGCTCTGAGATGATATTCTAGTGGCCTTCCAGTATCTGAAGGGGAACTACAGGAAAGGTGGGAGGGACTTTTTATAAGTGCTTGTATTGACAGGACAAGAAGAGATGGCTTTAAACTGGAAGACAGTCGATTTAGGCTAGATATTAGGAAGAAATTCTTTACTGTGAGGTTGGTGAGACACAGGAACAGTTTGACCAAAGAGGTTGTGGATGTCCCCTCCTTGGAGGTGTTCAAAGCCAGGCTGCATGGGGCTTTGAGCAACCAGGTCTAGAGGGAGGTGTCTCTACCTACAGCAGGGTGGTTGGAACTAGATGATCTTAAAGGTCCCTTCCCACCCAAACCATTCTATGGTTCTGTGGTTCTATACCTGGTTTGTTCAGATTAGAGGAGACTGAGAGTTGATCTCATTGCTGTCTACAGCTATCTTAAAAGGGGCAGTAATCTCTTTGGTAGTAGCATGCAAGGGAATTGCTTAAAAAAAAAGCTGTGTCAGGGGAAGTTCAAATTGGATATCAGCAAAAAGTTCTCACTGACAGGATGGGCATCTTCCGGGGGAAGTAGTCATGGCTTCAAGGCTGACAATGTCCACAAATTGTCTGACAGTACTGCTAGATGCATGGTTTATCATTTAGGATGCCCTTTGTTTGAGCCAGGAGTTGCGCCCAGTGACCCTTGCGTGTCAGCCTTCAACTCGATACTCTGTGATTCCGTGATTCTCCCTCTTAGAGACAAATACAGCTCATGGACTGTTCCAGCTATTCACTGGCTATTCTAGTCTTCCATATTATCATTATCTCCAGTCACTGTCACCACAAATACATATGCTCCTGACTCCTGAAGTCCACTTACTTTGCTCTCTCCAGTTGCTGGCATGACAAACATGTGGTGCCTCCAAACCATGGTTTGACTCCAGGCAGCAACTCACCTGTTACACACAAATATGCAAATAGAGAATCTCTCACACAGTATAAGAGTTAGAAAGTAATTCAATGAGAAGTTAGGAATGACTGCATTAATCAGATCCATTGTGCAGCTAAACCACCATACTGATAATCAAATTATTTACATGTGACTAGTCTTCTTTCATCCACTTATTCTTCTGTTTTCCCACCCTTATTCCTCCCCAGTTAATTTCTTACCTTGCACAGTCCCTAAACATCCCATAGCAGTTTTGTGAAATCCCCAAATACTACTGCACTACATCTCATAATATCATAGAATCATTAAGGTTGGAAAAGATCTCCAAGATCATCCAGTCCAACCATTCACCTACCACCACCATTTCCCCACTAAACCATGTCCCTTAGCACCCCATCTAAATGTCTCCAGGGATGGTGACTCAACCACCTCCCTGGGCAGCCTGTTTCAGCACCTGAACACTCTTTTGGAGGAGAAATTCTTCCAAATGTTCAACCCAATTCTCCCCTGGCTCAACTTGAGGCCATTCCATCTCATTGTATTGCTGGAGAAGTGTCCAACCCCCACCTCACCACAAGGTAGTTATAAAGAGCTATAAGGTCTCCCCTGAGCCTCCTCTTCTCCAGACTAAACAATCTCAGTTCCCTCAGCTGCTCATCATATGACATAAGTTCCATACCCTTCTCAGACTGGAAGGTGCACTGGAGTTGACCCGCCTTGAAGGATGTGAAGGTAGCAAAAAAAAAAATGCAGTCTCACCATTTGTCACTAAACCTGCTTCTCTCTTCCCTTCTTCTAGTAGATGACCCAGGCTAGAGTCACCAAATAAGCTGATTTTTGACACAACAATGTGTATCTATACCTATCTATCAAAACTTGGGTATCTATGTATGGGCAGCAAATTGTT
Source organism: Gallus gallus (assembly GCF_016699485.2). Taxonomy (NCBI): domain Eukaryota; kingdom Metazoa; phylum Chordata; class Aves; order Galliformes; family Phasianidae; genus Gallus; species Gallus gallus. The sequence continues at coordinate 51,411,911 of NC_052572.1, forward strand.
CAACTCAGAGAAAATCTAAGTAGTCTGGTATAGTAGGCACTTCCAGTTTCCAAACAGAAAATGTTTCTTCCACAACAAAATGCTGGAAGAAATGAAAATATGTCTTACAAGCAAATCCACATCGTGGTATTAGTGATAATTTGTTCTGATTTCTGCATTCTATGTACTGTTTTTTATATGATAAGGTCAACAAAATTAAAGTGAGCAAATAACAATCTTTGTTTGTTTGTTTGTTTGTTTTGTTTACTGAGAAACCATAATCATCATACATTTCTCAATGCAAAAATAAGGTCTCGCCCTATTAATCACAAGAAAGATCTAATCAAATGAAGATGTTAGCACACTAGTTCTGTGACTTTGACAGTCAGCTACATGTTGAATTTAAGAAATCAAAAAGAAAAAGCTAATACACAGGATTCTCACCTGGTAGTTTTGCTGTTATTCCAATTACATGAATATTCATTTTCCAGAGAACTGGGCTATAAAAGCTTTTGTCTAGAAGAAAGATAGTAAAAAAAGAAAAAATGACTCCAAATTATTACAGTTAATTTGAAGGGCCTTTTAAAACAAAACTCCCTTTGTTGTTGTTTCTAAGGCTTCTTGCTATAAAACTCTGTGTCTCTGACTGTAATTGTATAAACTAGTGGTAATCAAGGCAGACTAAAATACTCCTAGGCCACATTGCTTCTACTTGCATCTAGAAAAAACATAATAAAGTCTAAAAAGACTCCTTGGATGGATTGTAACAAATGTTACTCTGATCATCTTGGAAAAAAACACCACAACTGTTTAAATATGAAAAAATTTCATTTTTATTACTGTAGCCAAAGGTATATAACTTATGGACACAAAATTTACCTTGGCAAAGACTCCAGCATGTTTATTTAAATGATGTGCTATGCATTTCTGGAACATAATTTTATTGTCAAGGCAGATCATGAAATAAACATCAGATTCAAGGATTTTATTTTATTTTATTGAGATATCCTTTGAACTAGGAAAATGAAAGTCAAGCTCACGGTAAAAATAGAAATGTAGACAATTGAGGCAGCGAAGTTTTGTGGAGAGCCCAGTCAATGCTTTTAGCATCTGCAAATCAGTCCAGCTCTACCTGTAATCTTCTGCTCTAAACTCTCAGAGTATTTTGTTCTTCAGGATGGCAGCATTGCATGTCATGTTATTTGTAATGCTACTGATTATACAGAAATAAAGTGTAGTACTTGTGGAGCTGAAATGGCATGAAATGGCTTCTATCAATTACAGCTGTTGTGCTATTGCTGTAATTATGTAGACTGGGGCCATTGTAGCCTCCTCGGCCAGCTCACAAGCTTCTTTGTAGAAAAGGAATGAAGATGAAAGCAAAAAAAAAAAAAAAACAAAGAAAATTGAGACAGAGACTTGCAGTTTGACTGCTGTTTTGAAGCATATACTTCAGGACTAGACAAAGAAAGTCTAATGTTTATTTTCAGTACTGGTTAATTTCTGTTCATTTCTGTGTTTTATGCAAAAAAATAAAATAAATAAAAAAAATCTAAGGTAGAACACATAAAGTGTCAGAGATGAAGTGTCAGGAGCTACCTGACTCTTCACGATATATTTCATAGCAATAGCTATTCTCACAATCTTTTCATGGTCCCGCATCTGTCTATAATCAGCTCTGATTATAGAACATAATAGATATAGAATGATATAGAATATTATAGAGCCTGGATCTGTGTATCCCTTCACCCCACTAATCATGGAACTGGGCCTAACCAGTCCGTAAACCGTCGGCACATATCAAGATGTTAAGACTGCATTCCTTGTGAAGTTCAAACAACTTCAGCAGGGACAAATGTCTTAGAGGCTTACCATCTTTGGGGATTCTCAAAACAGAATAATCAGCATCTAAGCCACTTCTAGCATGCACGTTTGAATTGGTAGGCAAATATCAAAGGCATTTGTGTGTCTTCCTGTAAGCCTAAGAACTTGTAAGACATTCTTCTACTTTAATGCTCTCATAATTTCAAATATATATGGTTTGTACTGTGGCTGTGCTGAAAGTACGCTCACTGTTGTAGGTTTCATACAACTCATTGACATAGGTTTAGATTTTGCCACATGATTTAAAAACAAATTTAAAAAAATCCCTAAATCTAAAAAAAAATGACTTTAATAAACAAGGCTATATTTTTTCCAAAATACCACCTACAATTCTGACTGACTTATACTTCTATGACTCTAATATTTGTGTTCCACCAAGCATTGCTCTTTTGTTTTGCTGGGCAGATGACCTTACAACACAGCAAAGCTGCCCTATAAACTATTTAATTATAGGCAGTATTTCTTTCTGGGATGTGCTGGAGACACTAGGACAATTTGAAATCCTTTGGGAATGCACTAGAATTTTACTGTTGATCTCAGTGACACTGGATAAGTCAGATCTAATGTCCCTGAAATCCATTTTGGATTTACAAACAGGTAACAATGTCTTCCTGTGATCCATCTTGTTCTAACAGCAGAATCACCAGAAACCAATAGTGTCTGATGCTGAAACAGGCCTGTTTCAGAATGCATATTCTCCACTAAAATTCTCACAGATCATTTTTAAAATGTTCTAAAATTATTCGAGTATGCCTTTCCTTTGAAGTGCAGCAAATCGGAGGGAAAACCATATTGGAAGGTGTTAGAAAAACACATGAATTACAATCACATGAAGAATTTTACCAAGTGATGGATAATGTGTAAGTCAGCTGCAACAAGTTCCGTCTGTGACATAAAAATGAATATGATTAGATATTAAGATTTCACATTGCTGATCTCTCCTAACATATTAACTCAGAAGCTCTCTGAAGTTTTCAGGAAGGTGGAGTATCAATCCATATTTGTTTGTATTCTGAAGACAGATAAATGAGGATTATTGGCCTTGTAGAAGAGGTTCTTCAGCCTTATTAGCTATTCAGACAGCATCATAGTAAGGGGAAAAAGTAAGAGCATTTTTCAATGTTTGTCTATTGGAAACAAAATATTTGACTTGCTTCTTAGTTTCCACAGGAAAAAAAAATAATTTGAAGATAATATAAAACTGTTATAAAAGCTTATTAAGCACAAAAGATAAAAGAACTAGTGAAGCTTTAAAAATGGTAATTAAAATAGCTGATGTGTGTCTAATGCATTTTTCTCAATGTCTCCTAGCAGGAGATCACAACAGCGTATGTTTAACTTTTTCATCCATGTTATTGAAATGATTACTGCTAAAACTCCTATCTCAATAGACTGTCAAGATGCTAATATGATAGCTGTACTTGGAACATAAAAGCAGCATTATATTTTCTGCTGAATATTCACTGTGTGAATGTACAATAACTGAGTCATCAGCCTTTGTTTTAGTGTTCTGCCTCGTTAGGAAGAAATGTGCAAACCATGATCTGACATGAATAAACACTGTCTCTGTAGCATATCACATACATTTCAGGGTAAAAAAAATAAACAGACTACAGAAGAAGTAGAAGTGAGTTAGTGATGATATTTTCTTGTTTCCCTGTGAACTCTACTTTTAATGTTTCTGTGCTTCCAGATTTTGTGATCTATATTGTAGGATATTACAAAAATCTGAGAATCTGTTGAGTCTTAAACACTTATTAGTATGTTGGCAAACCAGTAAAACAGTGCAAGAACATTTGGCATGTCTGACTGAAAAAAAAAAATGATGTTTGCATGTGTGCTAATCTAATCCACGTATTCCAAAAACTGAGTGAAACCTTCACAGCCCATAATGACTTCATAATCTCTATTGTCTCCCTCTGAAATGTAATGCTAATACGCTCCATAATTTGTTCTCTGTCTGGGGTGTATTACACTTTCTACTATGAAATAGTCTGCTTGGGAATATGTTATCCAAAGTTTTCTTCAGGCACTTGAGCTGCTTTCCCACACAGTGGAAAGATCCACGTTTGGTCTTTCAGATCATAGAGCCATAGAATCATAGAATCATTAAGGTTGGAAAAGACCTCCAAGATCATCCAGTCCAATCATTCACCTACCACCAACATTTCCCCACTAAGCCATGTCCCTTAACACCACATCTAAACATTGCTTGAACATCTCCAGGGATGGTGACTCAACCACCTCCCCGTGCAACCTGTTCCAGCACCTGACCACTATTTTGGAGAAGAAATTCTTCCTAGTGTCCAACCTGAATCTCCCCTGGCTCAACTTGAGGCCATTCCATCTCATCCTATTGGTAGTTACACTGATTACAGAGAAGAGTCTGATTCCCACCTTGCCACGAGTTGTGTTCAGGCAGTTGTAGAGATCTATAAGGTCTCCCCTGAGCATCCTGTTCTCCAGACTGAACAATCCCAGCTCCTTCAGCCGTTCCTTGTAAGGCCTGTGCTCCAGACCCCTCACCAGCTTTGTTGCCCTTCTCTGGACATGTTCCAGGGCTTTGACATCTTTCCTGTAGTGAGGGTCCCAAAACTGAGCGCAGTACTTGAGTTGTAGCCTCACCATTCTGTCCTTACTACAGTGATCGTGACTAAGCAGCCATTTAAAATCCTGTTTGTACATCTACATGCAGCAAATATTTGTGAAAGAAGTGACTTCTTTTCCTTCAGGATATTCTTCTGACCCATCAAGAGACAGGAACTGTCACATTCACTTTCAGTGACTGTCAAACTCTTTGACAATTTCAGTCTGCTTATCCATCTGGAGAGGAGAGGTTTTAGCAAAATGCTGCATGTGACAGGAATGCAAGAGGACTGTTATAGGCAAACATTTTCACTTTTCCATTTAATTTGTTTTACTTCTCTTTTTATTTAAAAAATAAATAAAAGTTAATAAATCGTCATGAGATGCTGTTGGTAGCAAATTTGATACCAATCTTTGAGATGCAGCAGCTCCTGCCCTCCACCACCCCAGCATGAATTTGCAATCTCAAAATGTTTTGCATATAACTGATCTCTACTATTTTTCTAAGGTTATCAGGAAGACTTGTCAGCAATTTACTGTGAACACAGAAAGCAGAAGAAGGGATTATTATTGCTATTTTATTACCTGCCACCTATAGAGGCTTTATATAAGATAAGGTATAAAACTTGGGAATGCAGTTGTGGTACCTGTTTCCTTGCCAGATCAGAGCTCACAAAAGTGGCTACAAGACAGCTCTGTGAAGAGCTAGCCTGGGAGGATCTCATCATGTTTCCAGCTGACTTATCTGCACAGAAACTGACACAGTTACTGCAGTAAAAAATGTTCTTTCCATTAACCCCCTACCAGGAGATTCCTCAAGATAAGAAGCAATACAGGATATTTATGAATTGTTTACTCCATAACTATTTTTAAAGCCAATATATTTTATTAAATTTGTATTATTCTTAGATAGAAAGAAAAAAAAAAGTTGCAAATGAAAGTACTTATGCTAAATAGGTAGCATTACCCAAAAGTGGTCAGTTTGTGAGCAAGAGACAGCTGAGAGATTCTTAAGACTGCTTGAAAATTCCTACTCTACAAATCTGCAAAGCTCTTGGATCAAATGCCAAGAGGAGATTAGATGTTGTGATGATGTTTAATACTATGCCTTCAAGTTAGGTTTTGTTTCTTAGTAGTAAAATTCATGATGCTGTGTTAAAGTGAGTAAATGCCCTACGGCAATTTGAACAGATTTAGACACTCAAAAAGGCATTCGCAGAAGCCAGCATACTGAGCTCCAAAAAATTTAATATGCCCAAAAAGAAATAATGAAGAGGTGAATATGTTCTCTCCTTCCTAGATGCCTAACGAAACTTCCTCTACAAGGCTGGGGCTCAGTGGCAAAACAGTGTCCAGTATGAGGTATCGATCTCATACAGCTGGGCATGGACAACCACATCATTATTTGCTTTTAAAGATGAACAAACTGGCTGTAGAGAAAAAAACACTTTTTTTTTTTTCCCTTTTTTTTTTTTTTTTTTTTTCCCTTTTCTTTCTTTTTTTTTCCCTGTGGTGCTTTTACAGCTTTATCTCCTACTCTGTGAAGAATGGTGAGTGCCTGAGACTACAGGACTCAGCCTGCTGCACCTTTTTGCAGACTTTGTCCCAAGCTAATGCTAAACAATGAGCATGAGAGAGTCTTTGTGTTTCTCTATGTGTAAGATTTTCCCTTTGCAGGCATATATGTGTGAGCTGCTATGTTTGTGTACACATTCTGTAAAAATTGAAAAGCCCACTAAAATATATTCAAGGTATGCATCCTTTCCCAGGAGGAAAGCATCATGTATACCAGGGTATGCCACCCCTGAGAGGAAAAGGTCTTCAAGAAAAAAGAATCATGATTTTAAAACCCTTGTACGCTCTGTTTTGAGGATGGAATCCCAAAGTAATCCTGAAAATGAGCCTTGTGGACTCTGCATTCTTGTGAGGACTATTAAGCCTGTACACTGGGATGTTCAGGATATTACTCCTGTTTTACAGCAATCTCACTTCTTCCTCTCTAGTGTAAATCAAAGCTGATAATCATTCTGTACTACAGAAGAAAGTCTGGCTTCACCCACATCAATTTCAAGCTTAGGAGGATAAAGCAGGCACTTAATTTATAATCCCAAAGCTTCCTCTCAGTTTCTATGTATTCTGCTTCCTTTGTATTTTCATACTGCAATCAAGGAATAGCAATACTTTTCTGAATTATAAATCAGACTTTTATTCAGTCTAGCCAGCTGTAACAGCTTATCTATATTACTGTAATTAAGGAACGTTATTATCATTGCTTTGTGGAGGCCACCAGGTGCTCTGCTCTCTGTCCTTTGCATGACAAAGGATGCATCCAAAAAGACTTCTATAAACATTTATTTAAAGAGGTATCACCCAATTTTTCTCTCATTTTCTTCTTTCCTTCAAGCAAGTCAAGTTGATAGATTGTTGCTCGTACTTTCATTTTCTAATCCATCTACAGTCAGTCTTTGTTGTTTCATTCATTTAGACATTTCTATTCAAAGATTTCAGTTTAGGATGGAAAATCTCTTTCTAAGAGAATACATACCTACATTACTTTCATTTAGGTTTTACTGACCCATAATATTAACTTCATCGATTGAGGTATAGAGATCATCAGTTTGGTTAGTAATTCCATTTTTCCTTTAAGTATCATTTAAATACAGAATGCTGTGCCTATGTATAAACATAGCCCATGCATAAAAGGAAGTCAGCTACGGAGGCTTCCTCCAGCTGTTTCACCAACTCTTTTGCATTTTTCCTGTTAATCACTCCATCAGCTCATAATGTCTTCTCCAAAAATAAACTCAACTAATACTTCGTAGTTTTCTTTTCTGCATTCTTAAGAGAACAACGTAGAGAAAAAAATGTCTGCTGAAAACATCTGCAAGGTGGTTTAAGCATATTTACTCCCTCGTAGAATCAAGAAACCTTGATTCTACGAGGTCAGTTATGAAGGGAAATAATAGAAATTTAAAAGCAATATTGTATAATATATCACAATTTAACTTACAGTAAATGGGATATACGTAATGAAGAAATCATTTGCTAAATGGCTACAGGTACAGATGATAATTTCTTCAAGAAAGAGTTAGTAATGGAAGTGAAGATCATCTAACGTGACAGGGAGCTTACAACATTCAAGAAGAAGAAATCTGATATTTATTTGGCTCGAATGGGAAGATGTATACACACATATATATTAATTATATAATATATATTATGTAATCATTACATATATAGTTATATAATATATTATACATATATATATGTGTATATATATATATATATATTTTTTTTTTTTTAAATAGAGATCTGCCCAGCAAGTACTAATAAATAAGAATGGTTTTATTATACCACAGTCATAAGAAGTTCAGGAACCATTGGGAATGTTCTACATGAAGCCCATTATTGAAAAGATTTTTAATTAATAGGACTGCAAATTCTGGAAGCTCGTAGTTCTAAAAATGTAGCATAAAATCTCTAATAACAGGAAAGACTGACAAAGTTATGGTGATTTTACAAAGGAAAAGAAAAAAATAAAAGCAACAAAGGGAGATTCACACAAATAATGCAAGTCTGTTGTAAGAATCATTTGATAAACGAGTTGAAGGATATGAATTTAGTTCAGTTGATACTCAAATATCGGAAATTAATCTTCTGAAATGTCTACTTTTGTTCTTTGTTGAAAAAACATCTACATGAGAAAGATAAATTGGAAGATATATTTGGATGTGGTAAATTATTTATCCATGTAACATAGTGACTAAAGCATACAGAACTGATTTAGTGAAACCAATATAACAAATATTTTAAAAAAAGCTACTTTATGGATTTTTTTTTTTTTAAGTTATGCATTAAGAATTAGGCCACACAATTAAACAATTGGTTTTTCTCCAACATGACATGGAAGAAAACACAAGAAAGAAATAAACTGTAATGCTGGACTGATGAGACTGTTCAGTTTCGACATGCACCCTTTAGAGAAGATAATGAAAAACTGGACAGAGTACAGGAGACACAAAACCACTCTGAGAACTAAGAAATTGCTACAACAAGAACATGATAGATTCTTACTCTTGCTGTTTCTTGGTAAGGAGTCATCAGTTTTGGGGTTGTTGAAAATATGCTACAGGATAATGCAAGTTACTGTTGTTTTTCTTTGTTTATTTGTTTGTTTTGTACAATTGAATCAGGTGTGATACAAAGAAGACTGAAATTTTGTCCTGGCTTTCAGCATTTCAGTGTTACAACTTTAAGGCCGGTGAACATCAGGTTCTGGTTATTTTAAAGTGTTTCTTAATTTTAAGTATTTCTTTCCACGTTATGTTGGAGTAAATCCTACCAGAACACTTAGGCAATCTGAAACTGTTCCTTAGGCAAACTGTTTCCCTTGTGTTTTTGTATTGAAAATTTTTCTATCTATCTATCCCACTTCATAAAGTGACAATCAATAAGATGACTTACAGACAACTCACTGCTAGCATAGTAGTAGCATCCTCTACTTGAGGAGCACTTTTGCTTAGAAAATGCTGTGCACTCCCTTTCTTTAGTGATGTATTTTCTGAAGATGAGGTTTCTTCCACTCTCTGAAGATTGGTGCTAAAATGAATAGTTGGCTTTTAGTGTTTACTGTTTATACTGTCATAGAAGCCAAAAGATTTCATTACCTTATGAGGTATATTAGTGTTTGACACAACTGTAATGACAGAAGAATTCACTAAATCTCTGCATGGTGAGACACATTATAAATATATTCTGAGAAAAAAAATAAATAGGGGTTTCTTAAGCTAACATTTTTCTTTAACACATGCCCTGGTCCTACTGAAAACACTTCTTTACAGTCTTTGTAAAAGATGTCTTTCAGGGAACAGGCTATAGGGGGAGAGTGGTGCTGTCTAAAATTGTACCTGTAAGTTACTTGCATTGATTTTTGGCAGTGTCTTATAAAAGAGAAATATCTGTTTGCGCACAGAAAAGACAATGTTTGAAAGGATGATAAAGTTTAACAATCGGTTTTAGAGAATCTTATACATAGGGTAACATATTAATCTGTGATAGAGCCAGTTGTTTTAGCATTAAATATAATGTAATTTATATGGAAGCATCTCATTTAAACACAGTACAGGATTACTTAAAAATGCTAACTTCAAAACCAGTGTGAACAATGAAACAACTAATCAAGTATTTTTTTATGAAATGCCTTTACACCTTTCATTATTTTTAAGGACCAAGAACATACTCTAGGGAACCTATGTTCGCAGGGGTGTTGGACTAGATAATCTCCAGTGGTCCCTTCCAGTACCTACGATTCTGTGATTCTGTAAAGAAGGGTGATGTGTTTGACTTACTTGTTTTAGAGAAACAAAAAGCAAATATTGCTTACTATTAAGTAATTGCAGGAAGATTCTTTACAATGTCTTTATCTATGTCTTCATCAGCTTCAAAACAGATGAAAATTCTCCAAAATATGTGATCACATATCAGCATGTTCTCAGAGGTCAGCTGCTTTACAAATCATTCTCAGCCCATCTTGTGGGTAGGTCAGCATGTCCTGACCTCAGAATGATACAAAATCCAGGCTTCCCCTGGTCCAAAATTAGAGATGGTTTAGGCAAGGCAGCACAAAACTTGCACCCTGTGGCCCTTTGAACTTATGACAGGCATCATCCAAACTTCAAAACCAAAGAGACAGACAGGTCAGCATCTCCTAGAGTCAAGGGGCTGAAACTAGACAATCTTTAAGGCCTCTTCCAACCTAAGCTATTCTGTGAGTCTAAGATTTACAAGCCAGATCTCAGACATATGATGCCAGTTCAAGTAGAGAGCAAATTTAACAGCATTAAGCTGAATGTGTAGCCTACTCTTAATCTTTCATCAGAGTGTTTCCTCTCCCCTAAAGCTGTTCTCTCTATTTTTGCATTTAGATTATTACATATGTCTGCAAATTTGTACTGCCATATGCAAGTATTTTATACAAGTAATCCCTTTGAAATTAATAGGTTTTGGAACACTGAACATTTGGATTAAGATGCTATTAAAAATTTTATTTTTCTTCCTTATCTTACAGGGCAGTTTAATTTTTTTTTTTTTTGTCATGAATATCATTTGCCTTTGATTAATTAGTCAAAGAAAATAGTTATAATTAGCAATGATATGTTACTGAGGAAAAATATCACAGTCAATCCTGCAAAAATAGAAATAATAATTAGCAAGAACAAAAGGAAGTCAATTTCTCCATGAGGCTCAAATGCATCTGCTCCATAAAGAACCCTTTTAAAACAATGCTGGGTAAATGTTTAGTTGATTACATTTTAGTAAAAAGTGTAACTGCAATATAATGCTTGATATAAGATAATATTATATTTCTACACGTCTATTTTCTTTGTTGTACGTTCTTCAATTTTATTAGTGCAAAAGGAACAATTTCATGCACACAAAAGAAATATTATTTAGACTCAGGATCAGATTCACAGTGTTTGCTGTATCCTCATTTGCACCAGCTGAGAAAGCAATCCAGAATTTCCTCAATTGAAAGCTAATTACTTAAGCTTTCAGCCATGTATAAGCAATTCTACATGTAGGTACACAAGCATTTTGTTTCTCTAGCATTCCCACTGTGTATTGACCAGTGGACTCATCTTAAATTTTGTCAACAACATATACCTCACATACAGTGTCTGTGTGCTGTCTTTTGTACTAGAGCTGTAGCAAGCTTCTCTATTACTTGGTTGATGAGGTATGTGCTGTCTTCTGAGTTATAACTTTTAAAATTAATGTTTATCCTTGGCTTTCTTGTCCTAAATACTGAAGTATTTTATTATAAAACAAAAAATTATACATTTTTTTTTTATAATTTGCATAGCTAACATGCTGAAAGTTTTGCACATTTCCACATCCTCATATCAGAAGTGTTTGACACATGAAACAAGTTGAAAAAAAGCAACTGAAATTCACAGGTGCATCTGAAAATACTTTTTCTTTAAGATGCTGTATATTTCTCCGTAAATGGTTGCCTCTCTGTTCAGATTTTCCTGTGGTGCTTCAGAAATCCATAGCCTGTCAATACCAGTTCGACATATTTCATCTCGTCTTAGCACCATCCTATAGTGTTTTCTAACTTTTTTGTTTTTGTGTTGACACATATCATTCTACCACAGGTATTTATAAATGCCCTTTGTAAAAATGGGAAAGCATGAGTACTTCACTGAATGTCAGAGTAATACACCGTCACAAGCTGTGTACTCAGACATTGCTGCCTCCATAAGGGGCTGAGGTACAGTCCCAGTATTGCGGTTCACGATCAGCCTCTAAACGAAACAAAAATATTTCTAGGTTGCATTTCCTGGAGTTTTATTAAAAGTCACACCACTAGTATAAAATAGGCTATTTCTGTCTTAACTGCTTTACCAGAATGTTTTCTTTAACTCTCTCTATAGAGAAGTGAAATCTGAAGACACTGGGCAAGCACACTGGGAGTGCTTACCTGTTTCATTTCTCTCAGCTCAGGACTTCAGTAGCAGTTTGCCCATGGATTCCATGGAAGAGCATGTGTGAGCTCAGGATCCAGAAACATCTCTCTCTGATTGGTCATGCAGTGATAGCCCAAGATTTGGTAATGCTCTCCTGTCTGTCCCTCTCTGTGTCTAAATTCTGTTACATAAACGCTGAGCATGAGTTTAGAGTAGATCTTTGTATTTAGTGCTCTTTACAACTCTTACTGTGGTTTTTTAGCAGTGTATTTTGCTTTATTTCCCTCCCCTTTTCTTCAGTTTGTAACATATTTGGTAGCTGAACAATTCATAAGAGCTTGACTCAAAAAGCTTTCTATAATGCGACTCCCAGCCACACTCCTTAGGGCAGATCTTTAGAGCACCTTATTACAGTCAAATTAATACAGTCAAAGTCAAAGGACCTACAGACTTAAGTGTATGATTGCCTTTCTAAGACCAAGGCCAAAACCACCCCAAACAAACAAACAAAAATCCACAACATTTGAAAAGCATTTATGCAGTTCTAGCTTCCACAGCCTCAAACGTATCTTCAGATAGTGTTAGTCTTTGAGTTGACATCAGAATGACTGTTTGGGGCAACATTATTCATTTCCAGTCACCGTCAATGAAGTGTATTTTCTCTTTGCCACAGGTGCTTCAAAATACAAGAGGTCAGCCCCCGCCTCAGTGTGAAACTGGTGAAAGGCATCTAAGAAGTACTTGTTGACAGGCAGCAAAGAGTGCTCTGCCCACCAGCTGAGAGTGAGGCTACCATGGAGCCTCCCAGCAAAGGACTCTCAGGAGTGATCAGAAAACTCAGTGCTGCCTTGCAAATTATCACTGCCACTTTGCCAGACCTCCTGGTAGTTCTCCAGATATGCCTATTTGTCCAAGAGCTACCCCAGCAACCTTCAGGCACAGGACCTCTGTCTGCTGGAAATGAATTTACTTTTAGATGCAGTACATCAGTTTCCTGAGCTGTGTTGCAAAACATCGTCATTTTTATTACATTTTACAAGATCCCACAGAGGTTTGTGTTTTCTGTTCCATGGGTTTTTTTGATACCAGATATTTTACAGTTCATTCTGTTTCTCTTAGCAGCTTCCCTTTCTCATTAACTGGCTTTATTTATTGAGGGTTTTTGCTACTATAACTGTTAGTAGCTTACTAACCCTTTTTAGTTATTGGGCAGAAATTGGTGTATTTTCCTTTGATACTAGATTTTTTTTATTTTAGCAATCTTTATTAAGTAATGGCATATTTTGGCTTAAACTGTACTCTTTTTTTTTTTTTTCCCATTGCAACTTTATTTGTGTCATTAACCTATGCTAGCTCATAGCGTGTCCAGACAAGAAAATGGCTCAGGACTATTCAGTCCCCAGCATGGAGGTAGGTGTTAGAATAACCATTCATTCAACGTTTGATTTATACGTCTATGGCTGTTTTGGGAAAAGGACAGCAAGTGGATTAATGAGCCTAAGGTTAAGATAATTAACTAGCAAGATATCCAGGAACTGTTCACAGAAAAGTGAGAAGCCATGTAGAATGACTGGGAAAGGAGACCACTGGGTGAAATAAAACTTGTCATCTTTTGGATTAGAAGAGAGAGGGAAAAAGAACCTTTTTTCTCTAGTGTTGGGTAGAGAAAAGCAAATAATTTTGAGGCTTTCAGAAGCAGGACAGAGGCAAAAAAAAAAAAAAGGTTTTTTTGTTAGTTTTTCTTGTTTTCTTATTCTTAAAGTCTTTGGCAGAAGAATGAAGGAAGGCAAGCTGAGTTTCTTTTGAACAGCTGTGAGGCAAAGAAAAGAAAGGTAAGGAAAAACATGTTGTTTTGTTTGTTTGCTTGTTTTTTGGTGGTGCAATACACCATGTGTATGCATGCATGCTAAAACAGCTGTGTAGGATCCATTTGATCCAATGTCCCGTGGCCAATGTCAGGTTGAGTGTGGTTGCAAACAGGATGCTGATGGAGCATGTGAAAACTGGAAAAGCAAAGAATGGTACATTATACAGAGTTTTTTTTGTAGTTTGTCACAGTAATATCATTACCCAGACTGCAATAGGCTGATGAGATCTCCTTGATAATATTAATTATGGCCTTTGTCAGTCAGCCAAAACCCTTGTGTGATCCTAACAAGAATGACTGTTTTCAAGTGCCAGCAAATGATCCAGCCCTGTGACCAATACATGTGATGCCACAAAATCTGTTATAAAGGCATAATCTTGGCAGCTCCTCCAGCTATTTCCAGGTTTATATTATGATGGTATACTTCGCTCTTTGATATTTCACTCTTGATCAGATACACAAACAGCACCATGGTCCACAAAGACTTAGGGAATCTCATTGCATAGTAAATCTGGTTTAACACATGTGAGGTGGACATGTAGTGACAGAGGCTTGAGTAAGAAAGGTTTATGAGACAGTTAACAGATTTAAAATACAGTCTTGAAAACATTAAGCACCATGTATGCAGAATTTCTATTCTATCAAGACCTTGTTTTGATTGATGCAGGCACAAGAGATTTGCTTTAAAGGATCTCGGAGCTGGGGTTGACAGAAAATGCACAGGCTGTTTTGATGTACCATTACCACTTTTTATTATCTCTGCTGCAAATATGAGAGTGCCTCATACTTAAAAATGGTACACTGGGACACTATTCCTACTAAGACATAAAAGGAGACAGAGAAATTATTAAGCATACTTCAAAAAGTATAATTGGGGCAATGAAAAATAAGAAAAGGAAGTCTAGATATATCTGCTACGAATACAAAATAAGTACAAAAATGAGTCATACATTGAAAAGTTATTCTGTACATCTTTTTAGAATACTTTTTCTTTCTTTCACACACATATTATATTTAAAGTTCATATTTACTGGATATAAATTCTAATATTATCTAAATTTTATATAGCTAAAAAGAATCAGAGAATTCTTTTTATTATATATAGGAGAGTTGTAGGCAAAATATTAACGCCTGAAAATCTTTTATTAGTATATCGCACAATTAATAAATTGACTGAGATGAGAAAAGGAAAGAAAAAGACTGTAACTATGTAATAAAATAGCGTCAGGTTCAATAGAGACGAATTGACTAGTTTGAATTGCATGGTAAGAAAGATGCCTGTGACTAGTCTGACAGTCACAGCAGAGCTAACACCAGGGTGGCACAGCTGGCCCCGAGTTACTGTGTAAAGCTGAGTGGGGATAAGAGAGAGCAGAGACAGAAGGTTTCAGTGGACAGGAGCTGCCAAAAACTGTGGCAAGGATGTGTGCACCTTGCCCTTCTGGTTCAGGACTGAAAGGGAGGGAACTCCAGCCCAGGCATGTTTGCCTTTGGGACAAGTTGAATGGAGATAGGGAGCATGGAAAGCAAAAACCGCGAGGTGACTCCTTGCCTGACATTTGAATATGATCAAGAAAAAAAAAAAAAGAGAGAGTTGAAAGGAAAACTACAAATCTTCATACGTCTTCAGAAGGCAGCATAATATTCTCTGATGGAATACTGGCTGTATGCTAGCAGACATCTGTGATTCAAAGGAAAATCTAGTACATGGATGTCCGATCTTCTGGCTTGCCTGGGCTGTGTTGAGTGAAAAAGAACTGTCTTGGGCCATAGGACGCTGCAAAAGTAATGCCTCCTTTTTATCTCCATGGAAAATACAGCAGATTCAAAGAGCACAATAACACTGCTTCGTAGAGCAAATTCTCAGCAACAAAACATACTTTTTCAACACAGTCACCACCACTGGCTATGCATTTTTGCCAGCAATGAACAAGAGCCAGCATGCCTTGCTCATAAATATCTGCACCAGCAAAGGTAATCCACTGTTGCCACTGCTGAAATGCACCACCCACTGCCTCATTGTGTTCACACCACTGTTTGGTCTTCAGATACATTCAGCAGCTGTTGATCAATGTCAGTGAGTGCCATTTTTTTCTGCATGGAGGAATCCAGTGACATATCTTTTCTTCACACATACTTCCATGTCATATGCCATTTTGTCAGACTGCCCCTCTGCTGCCATCTGTCACACAGCAGTGAAATGTAATGGAATACAGGTGGGAAGGTTCAACCTCTTCTGCCGTACCACCGCATCTCCACCTCTGACATTGTCAACCAACTTAATAAAATAGGAGGTGTTACTTTTTAAGCAGTCCGTGTAAACATACATCATTAATGTATATAAGAAACAAAACTTATTTTATTTTTTAATATTTTTTTTAATTAAAACATAAAAAAGAGAAGGCAACAAAACCATAAGACTAGTGGAATATTTGATCCTGTTCTTGTGAAATCAATGCATCAGCTTGGATCTACACATTTGTTGTTCTCAGGGCTGTGTTCAGGCATTACATCAAAATGCACACAGTTGTTTGCTATAACTTCAATCAGCACTGCACTGCGCCCTTCCCATGTCCTGATTTCATCTCAGACAGTGCAGATCGCACACCAGTGTGTGACTGTTGTGAGCAATGGGTGCACGCCTGGGGCTGGGCCTGGCTGCTCAGTAGGGTAGAGCTGCCACCATGATGGTGTGGGGCAGGAGGCAGAGCGGCTACAGGTTGAGCTGTGTTGAGCTGCAAGTGGCCCACAGGCTATAGGTTGGACATTCCTGACCTAGTGGTTTTGCGGTCCTTTTTTTACTTGACAAATCACTGTGTTTCAAGCTGAACTTCTTAGTATTTCCAGAAGGAGCTTTCACTGCCTACACCAGAGCTCCGTTAGATGGGAGCTGGATCTCCAGCTCTCACTTGTCAGTATGGATGTTATCGCTTTTCTTTTATGAACTACATTTCTCTATGGGGCTGCTAGGAATAACCAGAATGAAATATTTCACCCACACTGTTTTATTTTATTGCACTAAGGAACTATTTCTTGTTTCTGTGTACTGTGGTAGTTCACTGCATGTTATTTGTGTTACCATTATAGCTCATGGAGCTGCATTTGCTGGAGTAGTTATTACAGATGAAAGCTTTGGTATTTATGACTGTCTAGCTTCCCTTTTATTGTGTTAGTATGTGGGGGCTTACAAATGTTGAGATTGATTCTTTCAATTCCTGCATCACCCTTAAGTGCTCTTACTCCATTTTTTTTTAAACTGCTGAAGATATTTTGCCTGTACATAAAATGCATTAGGCTGTTCTGAGGAGTCTGATTTTCAGTAACAGAGTAACTGTTCAGAGGCCTCATGCTTGGAGTAAGGAAGGACTTATACTGTACGGCACTGGACTGGAATTAAAAGTGTTCTGATTGGAACAGGTGCTGTAGGGACTTGAACTCTGAATATTCTGAGTTGAGGAATGAAAAGTGCTGTTCTTAGGTAACCAAAACCGTATAGAAGCCTTGATACTTGATATACTGGAAATTGTAACAGCATATTGTTAAATATGTGACTCAATGGCTTCGGAACAGTATGTTCCTGTTCTGCACCGATCAGAGTGTTGCTCAAACCAGACATTAATGTTCAAGTTCTCATACTGTGATATCCTAATGAAAAATCTCTAACCTTTTTCTTGTGGGTTGATTTGTTACTTATACTTTATATGTGTGTTTTGGTCTAGTTAGCCTTTGACACATCGATCAATAAGTAATACCTTCCCAATGTATATTATGCAAAGTATTTTCTAACAACCGCATTCATCTTCTGCCGTGTTGCTGAGGTGCCACTTCAGAAGAATTGCCCCAGGCAACCCTGTGTCATTTCCCAAGGCATCTCTGGTCTAGTTAGTTTCAGTACTACAAGCAAAACATCTTCATTACCACAGGAAGAAAGAAACTTGTTATCTGGAAGGTATCAGATGTGCCAGTGACATGCCAAAACAGCTCTCTTGCTTTCAGGTTCTGACCAACATCTCTGAATGATACAGCACTATGCCTTCCAGGCATATCTGGAAGTACTCCGTTGCCAAAACACTTGCCTGATAAAAGGGATGCTCCAGAAGTAATATCTCTTATTTTATTGTGTTGACCCACGATGTCAGAGGCAGATGGTGGTACAGCAGTACAGGTTGAACCTTCCCACCAATATCCCTTTATGTTTTGTTGCCATGAAACAGATGGTAGCAGAGGAGCAGTCTGACAAAGTGGTGTCTGACATGGAAGTGTACATGAAGCAAAGGCGTGGAATTTAATTCCTCGACGAGGAAAAAATGGCACCCACTAGTGTTGATCAGTGCATTCTGAACTTTTCTGGAGACCAAACAGTGAACGTGAGCACAGAGAGGTAGTGGATAGTACATTTCAGCAGTGGTCACTTCGCTGGTGCAGATTTTTACAAGCATGGCATGCAGGCCTTTGATCATTGTTGGTGAAAGTGTATAGCTAATGGTAGTGACAGTGCTGAAAAATAGTGTTTTGTAGCTGAGAACTTGCTCTAATTTGCTCTGTCAAAAAGTGTTATAGTACACTTTGTACCTGTTGTATTTTCCATGGAAATAAACAGGAAACATTACTTTTGGAGAAACCTATGTATTATTTTAGACCCGACAAGATACCTATCATGGCCCTGATGCTCCACTGTGACCTTGTCTGTCATTACAGATGTGCAAGGTGTGTGTTCATCCGTCAAGCCACACAGATGACTTTCATGTCCTATGTATTCTCCAGTGAGACAAGAAACCAGTATCAGCAGTTGCATCTTACCCACATGTTAGGGAGGTAACTTGAACACCTTGCACCAACATGACACCAAAGATGAAAATTCCTCTTGTGACTAGTGTGGAATATTGCTGAGCCAAAATCAAAACCTTCATTCATGCTGAAAATAAAAGGACTCTTCTAGTGGTAATGTATTTTGACATTGGTGGAAATAACAGAGCAGATTGAATGTGGGGTTTTCTGTTTAGATATCATGTGATATCAGCTTGCCTTGCTTGAACTAGCAGGGTTCCAACAGAAAATGCAAATGACAGATCTCATTTTCCTGTAGATTCAACCAAGAAAGAAATAAAAAAAAATTGCAGAAAACATTGTGGTATGGCATGGGTTAATGGACATACCTTGGTGGGGTAATACAGTCACAGAGGGATGTTTCAGTCTCTTTGTGCTCCTGAATTATTCTGATGATATTGCTACATCTAAAAGAGGAAAGATATACAGTTTTTTATAGCAACTGGTATGGAAATGTCTTTAGCTTGCAGAAAACCACAGGGGAAATAGATTTTTCTCAGAAGGTATAATTTCTCAAAAACATCTGGGACAGTGAGACATGACTATAGAATGGGACAGTTTACTTAATGTATTTTAAGCAACACATATTCAATCAAATTGTGGGTTTCAAAATTACAGGATGATCAGTCTAATATGTATTGTGTTTTCCATAAAACTTAGACATTTTATATTATATCGTATAGTAGCTTCGGTTGGAGGGAACCTCAAAGATCATCTAGTTCCAGCCCCCATGCCATGGGCAAGGTTGCCACCCACCAGATCAGGCTGCGCAGGGCCCCACACAGCCTGGCCTCCAGAGAAGGGGCATCCGTAACCTCTCGGGGAAGCCTGTTCCAGCTTTTCACCACTCTGAGTGAAAAATTACTTCCTAACATTTAACATAAATCCCCCTCTTTTAGTTTAAAGCCATTCCCCTTGTTCTATCACTGTCAGACCATGTAATAATTTGATCCCCCTCCTGCTTGTAAGCTCCCTTCAAGTACTAGAAGACCACAGTGAGGTCTCCCCAGAGCCTTCTCCAAGATAAACAAGCCTAACTCCCTCAGCTTTTCTTCATAGGAGAGGTCCTCCAACCCTCTGATCATCTTCGTGGCCCTGCTCTGGACCCACTCCAACAACTCCACATCTTTTTTACACTGGAGATCCCAGGCTTGGACACAGTACACCAGATGGGTCCTCACGAGGGCAGAGTAGAGGGGGACAATCCCCTCCCTCTCCCTGCTGGTTACCCTCTTTTAATGAACCCTACTGTTGGCCTGGGCTGCAAGTACACACTGCTGGCTCGTGTTCAGCTTTTCATCCATCTGGACTCCTGAGTCCTTCTTCACAGAGCTGCTCTCAATTGGTTTTTCTCCCAGTCTGCACTCATGCCTGGGACTTCCCTGATGCGACAACATCTTGCACTTGGCCTTGTTAAACCTTATTAGATTCTCATGTGATAAGGCATCCTGTAGTAGACTCCAGCTACTGCAGTCCTTTGTTGGTGCAAATCCAAATTTTAACCTACAAGCTCTCAACATTTTCATGACTGTTTCTCAAAGGCAGCTCTTTGCAGTCTATCCACTTGTTAACATAGAGTGCAAACACCCGTCTACCCCTCTCCCCGCCCTTCCCCACTTTGCCCATTCCTTCTAAAAAGGTTATAGCCCTCAATCATGGTATTTCAGTTATATGAGTCATGCCACCATGTTTCCATGATAGGAATAAAATCATAGCTTTCCAACTGCACCGCAGTTTCTAGTTTCTCCTGCTAATTTCACATGCTGCATGAAGTAGTACAGAAGCACTTTCAGCTGGGCTTTCAGCCATGTTACCTTTCTGAGAAGAGCCATGCCAAAAAACTCTGACAAATCTGAAGTTTTCCTCCACTGCTTCCTAGAGCAACCACGTTCCCTGGCTATTGTCAGTTCCTCAGACATACATCTCCTTCCTCCATCAAACCTAGTATAAAATCCTGGTGACGAGCCTCACTTGGTGATGAGCTCCCCTGCTGATGAGCTTGCTGCCTAGTATATTCATTCTTGCCCCTTCTGGTCAGTTGCATCCCATTTCAAGTCAACATTCCCAGTTTATTGAAAGCGTGTCCTAAATCTTAGAAGCCAAAGCACAGGACATGACACCATCCATGCAGTCATTCATTCAGCTGGTCTGTTCTCTTCCTTCTGCCTGGTCTCCAGCCAGGAGAACTGGGAATGCTCCCTGTGCTCTCGATCCCTTCATCAAATTCCCAATGGACATAAAGTATTTTTGATACTTTTAAATTTCTTAGTCACAGCCTGGTGTTACCCAGCTTGAAAGACCAGGGGTGGATATGAACCCTCTGTCTTTATAATACATGGTATCTTCTTCCTGATATCCTAAATACAGACACCTGGCAAGGGCAGCAGAGAGGTGCCCCAGTGCCCTTCAGCACCGAGTCTCCAATTACTGAGACCCTTCACCTTTCTTAGTGGCACTTGTTCTCGGCTGAACATTCTTAACGTGGTTGCCCCTTTCTGGTTCTGAATACTATCCATACTTTTTCTTCTTCCATTCCAGAGCTTCATATGTATTGGATAGGAGACTGCAGGGATGAGGCTAGGGCTTTTCCTTCTGCCCTTAGCAGAGATGAGGCTCTAGTCTCCCTTATGCTGCAGGCATCTGCCTTCTGTCGGGTTGGAAGCCTGCTTGTCTTCCTCGTTCTGGGATCTAAGACAGGGCTGTAAGTCTGCTTGTGACACCGCAGGATACCACACATCAATCTATCTTTCTGACTGCTGGATACATCTCAGTCTGGCAAACTCCTCTTGCAGCCAGATCAGTTGCTCAGAAAGATCATCAAGCTGAGCACATTTGCACTCACAATACCCCCACTTACCTCAGTCCCTTGGGGGGACTTCCAGATTCTGGATCTCCCCAGACCAGAGATCTAGGTAGCTCTTTCCCTCCTCAGGAGGTCTATCTGGATGCATGTGTCAGCTCAGAAAAGTTGTGGCCCTTTGGTCTTTGTTTTTGCCTCAGCCTGGCTGTTGCAGTGGGTGGTCACCATGTTAGTTTCAACAAGGTGCCGTACTCTTGTGTGTTCCTGCATAGAAAATAGTGTGACTAACACCATCCCTGCTTGTTGTGCCTGTATGAGCATTTGTGAGATCTTCCCCATTTTGCCCCTCCCAAGTCAAAATGCTGTAAGAGACGTCTACTTACTGTGGGGATTCACAGCCAAAATTTCCCTCAAGTATGAAGAAACTAAGTCATGTCTTAAAATGTATACTGATGACCCACTTCTGTTTTTGTAAAACCCGTAAAGGTGTAAAAGGAAAATCCCACTTTGTGCATGATAATTTTGTGCTTACGGGCATATACATGATCTACATTAGTTATACTTGTCTGAAACATTATTAAAAATTGACAAACTCCTGTTCTGCACTGAAAATTCTGATGAATATTTCTCCTTATGGAAAATATTGATTTGTTTGTTTTGTTTTATCTTGAGAATGCAGACATGCAGAGAGTTGTCAGATTTGATATTTCTGATATTTATTAGACATAGCTGGCTTGCATCTCCTTGATTGTTCACACAGACATGCACAGATGTCCTTTCCTATTTCTGTGTCAACAGAGCACCATTACTGCTGACAGCTATCCCAAATGCCTATGGTAGGTACACTCACAGTGTTTGAGAGTAAGAGAAAGCTAGTAACTTTAAAAAAAAATCATGTTAACTATTCAGTAGGAAAGACACAATCTACAATCTATGTTTGATTATAGTTATATCAGCAATTAGACATAAGAAAATGGCATAGAGCTGTGTCAGGGAAGAGTCAGGTTGGGTGTCAGGAAAAGGTTCTTCACCTCAGGGCGGTGGGCACTGAACAGGCTCCCAGGGCAGTGGGCATGATCCCAAACTGCTGGGCTTCAAGAAGTGTCTGGACACCACTCAGACATAGAGTTTGAGTCTTGAATGCTTCTGTGTTTGAGTGCAGGATTTAGACTCCATGATCCCTGTAGGTCCCTTCCAACTCAGGGTATTCTGTGATCCTCTGATTCACCTTGCATGGCTGGCTTATCTGGAGAACTGGTAATGGAGTTGTAAATCTGGAGCAGTCAAGGGACCCTGAACACAGAACAAAGAGGATGTACTTCCTTTTCCCTGGGGTTTGCTTGCAGCAGGTGAGTGATCCTGCTAAAAGTTGGTCAAAGAGCAGTTAGGTGGTGGGGACACTGGGAAAATGAGGGTATCAATGGGCTGGGAATGAAAAAATAACAGCCTGTACTAGGAAGGCAGCTGGGCCAGGGGCAGTTACAGGGCTGCCTTCCTGTTCTTTGGCAGTGTGGGAGGCCTCCAGGCCCAGCAGACGTTGCACCTCCCCGCTGCACAACTGCAAAGCTTGGACAATGAGCCGTTGTACAAAGCTGGTGGTTTGGCTTTGCAGGAAGCTGAGCAGCCGCAGGGCCAGCACTCCCTCGTTCAGGCCAAAGAAGCACAGGCTGGAGATGACAAGGCGCTGTGCTGCAGAGGCTGCCCTGTGGCCAGCCCCAAAGAGCTGCCTCAGCTCCTACTGCAGCCATGGCATCAGGGGCCTGAGCACATCTGGGTGCAGGTGGGAGATGGACGCCCAGGTGGACACTGTGGGCACCTGCCCTGCAGCCTCATGTTGAGAGGTGGCAGGGCACCAGCGCAGGCAAATGGGGCAGCGACAACACAGCTCAGTGGCCAGGCTGTCCAGCTGCTGTGGTGGGCAGGAGAGCAGCAGGGGTCACACTAAGAAAGAAAGAGAGGCCACGGTCACTTGCTGACCCCGGCAGGGGAGGAACAAGTGCCCAGGTCCCTCAGGAAGGAAAGCCTCCCAGCTGCCCAGGGTGAGGCATCCCCTTACCAGTTCCCTTTGCTGCTGTGGCCTCCTGGGTGCCCTGGCTGCCTGAGCCAGGCAGGGCGGGGAAGAAGCTCCAGTGGCTCTGGAGACAAGAACTGAGAGTGGCTGCTGTCAGCAGCTCCCAGAGCACGAGACCAGCACCAAGGCTATCCTTGCTGCTCGCTCCAGACCTCATAGACAGGCTCAGCTGGAGTGCGGGCACAAGCCAGCAGTGCCCAGAAACAATGAGGGCCACATGGTCACAATCCATTGCTCTGTATGTCACTGTCCCTATTGTCATCTGCAGCACTCTGAGCCCAGCAAGTGCACTGGGTTTTCCACAGTGCCTCTGTCCATTCCATTCCCCACACTTTATATGATCACTGTTGGTGTTTCACAGAAGTGACTGAGGCTTTGACTGAGACTTCTCAGGGCCCTGTCAGGTTTCCCCAGTGCTAGCAGTGCTGCTCTTCCCTCTGCATGCACTGGTTCCTCCCACACCTTGTCAAAGGCAGTCCTTGGCTCCCTCTCAGAGATTTTCTCCCATCTTTCTCCTGTTCAGTTGCAACAGGGGTGATCCCCTTAAGTTGCTAAATATTCATTGTGACCTCAAGCCTATGAAGGATTTTTTAAACTTTTTTAAATGTGAAGGATTTTTAAAATAATTTAGAAATTATTTTAAAATATTTTTTATTTCCAAAGGTGGATGAAGTAAAATATTATGTAGTTTCCAAGACAAATTATGCATCGATTATGATGGAATCAATCAGTCCCAGCAGACTGGAGGCTGGCAAATGTGATACCCATCTTCAAAAAGGGCCAGAAAGATGATCCTGGTAGCTACAGGCCTATCAGTCTCACCTCGGTGCCAGGGAAGGTTATGGAACAGATAATCTCAGGAGCCATCACGGACCAATTAAAGGTCAACCACGGAATCAGGCCCAGTCAGCATGGGTTTATGAATGGTAGTCTTGGAAAAAGGAGGCTGAGAGGAGACTTTATTGCTCTCTTCCAATATCTGAAAGGTGCTTACAGCGAGAGCGGGGTTGGTCGCTTCTCAGTGGTGACAGGACAAGGGAAAATGGCCTCAAGTTGCAACAGGGGAGGTTTAGGTTGGATATCAGGAAACAATTCTTTACAGAAAGGGCTGTTACGTACAGGAATAGGCTCCCCAGGGAGGTGGTTGAGTCACCATCCCTGGATGTGTCTAAAAACCATTTGGATGTGGTGCTCAGGGACATGATTTAGTGGAGGATTGTTAGAGTTAGGGTAGTATGGTTAGGCTGTGGTTGGACTCAATGATCTTTAAGGTCTTTTCCAACCTGAGTGATTCTATGATTCTATGATTCTATGATTCTATGATTCTATTCAAAGCTAAAAGAGATATAAGGCCCAAGAACTCTTCCTTGATTATGACAAGAAGTGGTGTCTTACACATTAATAATCAGGTTTAACATGATTCCAATAGCATGAAATCTAATGCAAAAGGAAAGCATTTACTGAGGCGAAGTGGTCAAAAATACTAACCTGTAGTTTTGATCATACACAGAAATGTTCACAACATGCTTTTCTGTATGATGAACAGATAAATAAAATTGGATATAAAGAATTGAAAACATTTGAAAGGTAAAAATAATTCATGAGATATGAGAATTAACATGAAAAAGAGAGAGAAAAAAATTACAGTTACATGCTAGGAGGGATTGCATGACTTTATAGAGGTCAGCTTGTCACAGTGTTCTAGCAGTTTCTGGTATTGTCCATATTGCAGACTGTTCTGTGAAAGTTGATGCACAAATGCAAACTCGGTGAGTTCCCTGAATAGAAAACATATACCATCAAACAGTACTGGTTAAGAGGATGAGATTTCTCACACAGGCCATTAGCAGAAGCTGCACCAAGAGACAAGGATGGAGCTGCCAAAAAAATTGCTTATGTTGTCTGCCTAGATGCCAGATGCTGCTGCTAAGAAATAAAAATAAAAAGCTGTTATCCAGAATTGGTACCAGAGCTTCATGTCTGCATTCCACTGAAGAGAAAAAACAAACAAACAAACAGAGAAAAGTATTATCTTCACTACTGAGCAATTACAGATCTATTTTTTTTTAAATGTAAATGTATACACAAATACTCACAAATGCATAAATTTATATTACAATAGTGTATGTATAAATAAAGTATATATTCATACACACTTGTGCCTTACTTAGTATATATGCTCCAAATGTAATGCCTCCTATTTTATTACATTGGCCCAAATGTGAGAGGTGGATGTTAGCAGTATGAGAGAAGAGGCTGAACCTTCTTGCCAGAATTCCATTGCATTTTGTTGCCATGTGACAGATGGCAGCAGAGGAGCTGTCTGACAAAGTGAGGTGGTGGATGGGGTGTTTCAGCAGTCATGACAGTGGCAGCAGGTTGCCTCTGCTAGTGCAGATTTTTATGAGCATGGCATACAGATCATTAATTGCTGGTGAAAATGCATAGTCAGTGGTGGTGACTATGTTGAAAAAGAGTATTTTGTTGCTGAGAATTTGCTCTACCAAACAGTGTTATTGTGCTCTTTGTATCTGTTGTTTCCACAGAAATAAACAGGAGCATTACTACTGTCAGAAATGGGAATAAATGCCTAATCCTATGTAGTTCTGAGCGTTGAGAGTTTGAATAATGGAATTTGCTTAATCTGCTTACAGAGCTGTGATCAGTGGTACAGAGTCTAGTTGGTGGTCTGTAACTAGCAATGTTCCCCAGGGGACCCTTCTCAGTCCTATCTTGTTCTGCATCATTGCTAATGACCTGGATGAAGGGATAGAGTCCAACCTCAGCAAGTTTGTTGATGATACAAAGCTGAGAGGAGTGGCTGTCACACAGGAAGAATGTGCTGCTACTCAAAAGGACTTGTAAAGACTGGATAGTTGGGCAGGGAGGAATGTGATGAAGTTGAACAAGAGAAACCGTAGAGTCTTGCACCTGGGGAGGAATAATTGATTTTAGTCATAGTCAACAGATTGACTATGAGCCAGCAGTGTGCCCTAGTAGCCAAGAAGGCCAACGGTATCCTGGGGTGCATTACAAAAAGCATGGTCAGCAGATCGAGGGAGGTGATTCTCCCCCTCTGCTTTACCCTGGTGAGGCCACATCTGGAGCACTGTGTCCAGTCCAGGACTCCTGGATTCAATATAGACAGGGAACTTCTAGTGAAAGTCCAGTGGAGGTGGAGAGATGATCAGGGACCTGGAACATCTCCTGTCTGAGGAAGGGCTGAGAGACCTGGCATTATTTGGCCTGTAGAAGAGAAGGCTGAGAGGGGATCTCGTAACTGTTTATAAATATCAGAAGTGCAGGAGTCAAGTTGATAGGGGTGTAATCTTTTCTGTGGTAAGCAACAGTAGAACAAAGGGCAATGGGCAGAAACCAGAAGATGGGAAATTTCATGTAAACATGAGGAAGAGCTTCTTTTCTATGAGGGTGACAAAGCACTGGAACAGGCTGCCCAGAGAGGTAGTGGGGCCTCCTTCCCTGAAGGTATTCGAGACTAATTTGGATGCTTTCCTGTGTGACTTGCCGTTGAGAACATGCTTTAGCAGGGGGTTGGATTTGATGATCTCCAGGGGTCTCTTCCAACCCCTACAATTCTGTGATTCTGTAGTGTTATGAATTCTTTCCTTTCCTTTCCTTCCATGATTTTTTTCTATTTACATACCTGCAGAAATTGTCGTTTCTTGCTCTATGTCTAATCACTAGAGAATTAAAAAGTCTTCAGAGTTCTGCAAATATATATTGATCATCCAGGTTTTCTATGATGTTAGCAATTGTCTTTGTGTTTCTACATCTGAATGAATGTTAAGGGGAGAAAACTGAAATTTTCCTGGCAATATACACGAAATAGTTTTTCCTAACAGACACCTTACAGTTCAGTGGCAGTAGTTTGCAGAGAAACTGAATGGGATTATAAGACCTGATTTCAGTGAAGCCCATTCTGGATGGACATACAGTCTTCAGCTTGTCTTGAAGTTCTGATCCAAATCCGTTTATCTCACTGAGATTTTTCACTAGGGACTCTGTTCCATATCAGCAGCAAAGAGGTTCTTAGCTCCAGTTTGGTCTTGAAGATTTGTATGGAAATGAGATGAAGTCAGTTCTCACTGTGTTTCAAGGAGAGCTAAAAGCAGAGAGCCAGGGCTTCTCTTGTGTTGATGGTCTGCCACCTGGCTGCAGGCATGGCTGCGAACTGCAAGTCAGGGGTCCCTGAGATGAGCATAGGAACAGGGTAAACTGTTATGATACAGTACAGCACTGTGTCTGGACCTCCCTTTCTGTCAGGAAATCAGCACATCAGTGCAGCTCTGCTGGTGTCCCACACTTGCACCCTTCAGATAATATAAACTGTCACTCTTGGCATTCCCTGAAACCTGGGAGCTGCTTATGCCAGGCGACAAGAAAGAAAAGTCATTCTAGAGACTAATGTACAGCCCACAGGGGCTGGAGAGGCACTGAGGCACTCACATTCCCTTTGAGACTGCAGCTCACCAAGCTTTAATCCCAGATGAGAAATCAGAAGGAAAAGAAGCCCTGAGCACAGGATACATTTGTCTTCACAATGTTTCTTTCTAACATAATATATAAGCGCTTGTTTTCAGTCTATATTTCTGTTAAGACATATATTTTGTGACTCTATCAGCATTTGAAAACAAAAGTATATTTTTCTGTGCATCAGGAAGAAAATACACTTACTTTCTTCATATTTATCTAGTTGTACAATGCAGTTAGCAGGAGAGGTAATTTACATATCTTATGAATAGCTTTTTAAATCATGATAATAAATATTATCATATATTCAGAGATTGTATTTTCACCTTAGATTTAAACATCTTTAATGAAGACATCTTCCTTTCCTCTTTGATACCATTCTTGTCTGTTGTTTTGTACCTCATCCATCAGCTGGTGAGTCATCAAGCTAGTATCAAAGTCCATGTCAAGGCAAATATCACACAGAAGTAAAGCTATTTCACAACACTTCAGTAATATACAATGCAACCAGGTTAAAGAATAAAAAAAAAAAAAGAAAGGAAAAGAAAATAGAAAAAAAGGGAAATTGCTTTAGGATAGTGTATAATACATTCTAATCATAACATCTATCCTCATTTTGCATGCAAAAGAATTGGAGAAGTGAAATGTTAACTAGAAGATCTTAGCCTCTGTCATTCTAAAATCTGGAGCAGAACAATAGCATGTACTTCCCTTCCGCTTTCACAGTAATACCAGCTGCTTATAATTCACATTTTAGCAATTTTTGTGACAGACTGTTATAGATGGCCTTTAAGAAAATAACAGGCTGTAATGTTTTGAATTGGAATGAACAAATTAATAGCTTGCCATTTTTACATAAAATTCTAGGCCTGTAACAGTTTCCATAAGGAGAGCTTTGAAGTGCAGACTGTACCAAAACATGGTCTTTTGACTTCAGTGCAAGTATAGGTAGAGAAGGAACATGACTGTGTTTCAGAAGCGACTGACTCTAAAAATGCAGAGAGATCTTAGAATACTGAACTCTTACCACAGCCATCGAAGTGCATTACTGAACTCTGTTTCTTCCCATGAGGAGCTTCAAACACCCAGCGCTGGGGAACTTGGGAAAACTATACTGAAACATTTTGGTGAAAATATATGCAAAGCTTGCCTTCTTCCTATTTGGAGGCCTGGATCCTGGAACCAATTTGGCTGTTTTTAAATGTATGAGCGGTGCCAAGGATGGAACCTAAATTAAGAGAAATGAATGTGCCAGCACCTCGCTGTGGTCACTGACATAGTGACGATAAACATCTTTGCAGGAATGTTTTCACTGAGCTTTCTTTGAAACTGCTTTTAGACATCTCCTTGGCAAATTCCAGTACTATCACTGCTGTCTGCAAATGCTTATCAGAAAAATATCTCGTGTAATAATTTATGGCAGCATTCAAAACTAGATTCCATCCTTCCATTA
Organism: Gallus gallus; assembly: GCF_016699485.2. Taxonomy (NCBI): domain Eukaryota; kingdom Metazoa; phylum Chordata; class Aves; order Galliformes; family Phasianidae; genus Gallus; species Gallus gallus. Next base: position 51,441,338 of record NC_052572.1, read on the forward strand.
TTTAGACAGCTCAATTCTGCCACTGTTGCATCGTTAAGATAAACTTCACAAAAGATCATATCATTACCACAATAATAATGTCAGTTCAGTTGTATAATAATAATAATGCAAGTTCAGCTGTGCACAGAATTTCTTAATATTCTGAACAATGGTGTTTAAACATAATTACCTCAAACGTAATGAATGACTAGAAATTACTTTTCCTAGGTCTAGTATCTATTTCCTCAGTCAAACTGGATATTGAGTAAAACTAAACAAATCCAATAGAAAGTGTTTTCTAAATTAAAAGTGAAATTAAAAAGTAACAACGCTACACAGCCATCGTGGGCTGCAGTCCAAAATGTGCTGTAAGACTCAAAACAATCTAAACGTTCTTGCTTTTCTGATAATTACTTCATACAGTTTTGTGGCTTTTGCAATTACAAGAAACAGCATGTATATCAAAGCAGGTATTGTATTACAAAGACGATGCAAGGCAAGTGTCAATGTAAGAAACTTTCTCAGTGACAGCGCAATAACTGTATTAATGCCATTTAAAGCCTTGACATAAGTGTTGCATATATCTTGTGTTGATCCTCCACAAACAAGAGATCTTTTTATACTTAGTGAAACCCCTGCTTATCACCTATTGAATTGCTGCACTTTGTGATAACAGAAGACCGTAGTTTAAGCCTAATTCTGTATATGAGTACACACATTTCTGCTTGCTATTCCTGACACTGAGTATTCAGTGTAGAACAAAACAACCTGTAGGTATGCTGCCACATAGACAGGAATGAAATGTTCCACTCTCTCTCTTTGTTCCAGGTTTCTGAGTGCTATGGACTTTGTAGTGCTGATTTGCAGGGTATGGTGGGAGAGTTGTTAATTTCTTACAATATTCAGGAGTAATATCCAATACCCACAATAATTTTATTTGCCCTTCAAGCTAACAAATATATTTCCAGTTTAGCATTTTGTTTTTCTCTGTTCTTTCTATTATTCTAACTGCTTTAGTATCTCTATTTAAGCCAGGTGTATTTTGGGCAGCTGTCATTTCCACAAAATTCTGAGGTCTTTACAACAGAAGATCAGCACATATATAATGGTTAATCCAAATACTCTGAGTTTATGTTGTCACAGATTACAGAGAGAACATTTTGAAACCTTAACTGAAAATTCAGTGATAAGTGTTGTCTCTATATTGATGCCTATGTAAGAAGTAGAGAAAATAACGTTTCCTCTAAGAAAAAAAAAAATAGTCACCTGGAAGGACACTGTGTTTTCAGTATGCAGAAAGGCATAGCATTAAGTTGGTGATGGGAGAGAGAAGGAGGAGACAATAAAGCATCCTCAAAATCCTTTGCAAGTGTTACCAGCTGTGTGAAGACTGAAGAAATTAGAACCTCTTGTAAGGGGTCTGTTCTGCCAGGGAGCCATTCATGTGTTTTATAGCGTGAGTAGGATATGTTTGTGCTGAAATACTTTGGACCTCTCTACAGCAGAGGACATGGCATGTCCTTGTGAAGTTCCCCATAAAGACATACTGCATGATCATAGGAAATATTTTCCCAGTGTTTTTTTTTTTTTTTTTCCCAAATTTTATTCTTGTATTTAATAGATGTTTTGTGACCCTTTCTTAAATGAAGCATTTAGAAATTACATATTTATCTGGTATATCTTAGCACTGTTGTAAAGCTTTAACAGAAGTTATCTGAGATCATGAAAATTTGGCAAGATACAATTCCATTTTCAATGCAGTATATCTTCCAATAGATGTTATACGTGGTAACGGTCACACAATTTAATTAATAATGACACTGTTACTCAATAATTAAGGAGAGGCTATCAAAATTGTAGTCAGACACCTAGAATATCACTTGCAGAAAATACTGAAGTGATTACACTAGGCTATAAATTATTAATATGCAGTCTTGGTATCATGAATTTGACAAGTAGCAGTGGAGATTGGTCACTTTGGCCTGCATACCGAACATAATGATGGACAGGCACCTATTAAGTAATATCTGTTCTTCTGTTCTGTTCTATCTATTTCTCTTAGTTAGAAATATATCCTGATCATAATAGCATCCAAGTTATTAAAATGCCAGGCTGTCTAAATTCTCAGTAGACATTCATCTAACAGAAAGACTAGAAGAATGTTTAAATGATGTCTTGAATTTCATTATAGCATTTCCTCTTATTAGACTTCCAATACTGCATAATGGGCTGATGAACATAAAGTGCTGAATGGTATTCACAGAAATACAACTCTGTGGAATGGATGTTTATTGAACTAGCTTATTTGTTTGGAAAATGTTGGTGACATCAAAACATGAAGGTAAATGGGCTTTGAAAAACTGGGAGATCTGCAGTTTTAGTGAATCATGCTAGTGAATTTTACCAGATTTAAATTGAAATGGGAGAATATTTGGTATTGCGTAGCATTTGCCAGTATTTAATTAATTACTAATCATTTATGTCTGTGATATGGTTCGTTTCAGATACCTTTAGTGTTTTGGGATGCTCTGCTACCAGGAGAAACTATGCTTTATCGTGCATATAGGCCTTAATTGTGCACAAGAAGATAAAAACACCCCAGAATGCAATCCACAATAGCCCAGAGTGGAAAATCAGAAGCTACTTTGGCCAAAAAAGCAAAACCCTGGGAAGTGAGATTAGGCTGCAGTCATGTCTGTCTCCATATTTGTACCACATCTACCTCAATGGGCATTTAGCACATAAAGTCCTGAATTCCCTTCTGAGGTCAGATGTTTAAGCCTGGCCTTTCCCTAAAAACTCATCTGACAGCAACAGACAATTTTTTAAACCTATACTTAGCAGATACTCAGGTCTACTGCTTCAGCTTTGCCATTTCTGCATAGGGAAGCTGGAATCCACAGCATCACCTCTGCTCTCCCTTCTCCCCTCAGTGTTCTTCATGAATATGATACACACACAGCCTTAGCACATTAAGGGGTATGAAAACCATTTTGGTGAGCCTAGAATCAAGCCAAGATCCCATTTTGCATGGGCCACTGAGCAGATTAGGGAGAGAGAGGCCTGCTGGCTCTCTATTTAGGCACTTTCTCAGTAAAGAAAGAGATTTCTAACCCTCAGTGCCTGATGCAACAAGGAGTTTAGCAATTTTGAGCATGAAATGGGTAAGAAGACAGACCAAAGCCGCTCTTGAGAACAAGGATAACTAAAATATTTCTATGTATCTTTTTCATTGTCAAGAAGCTTCCCTCCAGTTGTTAGGCATTGACACTGGAAAACTGGCATAGAATTTCTGAACTTCTCTCTCTCTTTCTCCTTCAGCTTCTCCTTATGTTGCTTCCTGCATTTTCCCATGCCCAGCTGAGCCGATTGAACAAGTCAAATAAGAGAAGTGAGTCAGAACAGCGTGGAGGTACTGCACAATCACACCACGGCTCTTGTGATGCCTATCTGGGGCAACAACTACCTTCAGTGTGTTGCCTTCCTGAAAACCTGCTGACAAGTAGTGTTTTAAATCATTTCATCTGTGTCTGCAACCGAGCCTACAATGTATCACTCACTCTCTAATGCTCTTTTGATATCCAGACACTCGACAGTTTTTCTTTTATATTTCCTTTTCATTTCCAAATCATGCTCTCTTTCAGAGTAGCAGGCATGCTCTAAGAATGAGAATTGCTGTGAAAAATCCGGAGGAAGCACACCACCAAAATCATTTCTGAAGCACAGTCAAAAAAGAGCTGCTTTGCTGTATCCAAGCTAAGGGAAATGTATTTGATGCAGTTTATCAGCTTTGTATAAAAACAAAGGTTGTCATAACTGAAGATTATGCACATCAATTCTATTTAATTGGCTTCTTACAAGGTTCACATTTTTTGATAAGTTTCTTAATTAACAGAGCTTTCAAACCACTGTAACAATGTATTCTCTGGAGTTATCTGGGTTTTGGTTCCCATCCCTTAAAAGGCAGTAAACCACACCCCTGGCTATTCTCTTCTGCTTGGGAAAGGACTCACTCTTTAGCCTGTACTTGAGGTGGTTCAGCTATTCTAGTAGTAATGAGATGACCCGTCTAGCTCACAAGATTAGACTGATACTGCATCTGTAAACATCAGGAAAGTTTAATAAATTCATTAATTTGAACGTTCTTATGGAATTTATCATATCTACTGACTGCAATGTATTATTTTGTAGCGGAATATTAAATTTAGTCCTCCAATGCTATGCTAACATCAGTAAATAGGAGTGTATCTGTAAAGAAAACAAACAAACACAACAGAATGATGCAGACACCCCTGGATCCTTGCTATATGCATTTCAGTGGTTTAACTGAGTAGCTCCAGTCTGTCAAGGACTGCACGACCATCAGTTGTCCATTAGGTGCTTCCACAGGGTACATCTGTCTTGCCATTCAGTGGTGTGAACGAAAGCATGGTAAATGACCTACTGAGTGGCAACCTTCCTCATGGCATGGGGCCTGGAATTAGATGATCTTTAAGGCCTCTTCTAATCCAAGCCATTTTATGATTCTATGAAATGGGGATAGCTGTGAGAATTGTTTCAATTATTAATCAAGTAGGGAGAGGGAGATGATTGTCCTTCTCTACTCTGCCCTCATGAGGCCCCATCTGGAGTACTGTGTCCAGGTCTGGGGGCCCCAACACAACAAAGACATGGAGCTGTTAGAAAGGCTCCAGAGGAGGGCCACAAAGTTGATCAGAGGGCTGGAGCACCTCCCGTACAAAGATAGGCTGAGGAGCTGGGTTTGTTCAGCCTGGAGGAGAGAAGGCTGTGGGGTGACCTCATTGTAGCCTTCCAATACCTAAAGGGAGCATACAAACAGGAGGGGAGTCAACTCTTGAAAAGGATAGATAATGGCAGGACAAGGGGAAATGGTTTTAAGTTGAAGGAGGGAAGATTTAGGTTGGATGTCAGGGGGAAGTTCTTTACCAAGAGAGTGGTGAGATCCTGGAACAGGCTGCCCAAAGATGTTGTGGATGCCCCATCCCTGGAGGTGTTCAAGGCCAGGTTGGATGGAGACCTGGGCAGCCTGATCTAGTATTAAATGTGGAGGTTGGTGGCCCTGCCTGTGGCTGGGGGGTTGGAGTTTGATGATCCTTGAGGTCCCTTCCAACCCAAGCCATTTTATGATTCTGTGGTTCAATTACATAGAAAAAGGGAAGGTTCTTAAACAAACTGCATTTGATTTGTTCAAATGCGTCTCCAAAATACTGTCTAAATACCCTATTCCTCCTTATTCATACAACACTAATGAGAAATGTCATGCAATTAATTTATTCTCTCATTCCTAGCCCAATTTTAAAGGAACTAAACAAACAAAAGAATTATGTGTACCTTAAAGGAAAATATTTTTGTCCCATCATAAGCATCAAAGAAATCAAGAAATTTTTTTTAATTTTCAATTTTAATACTTTTTAAATTTTCATATACATAGTATAATTCTGGTAGGTAAAAGTAGTTTGCATAGAAAATACTTTTAATACTCTTAAATATTATCTCCTCCTGCCTCCTGTCTCCCCTCTCCCCTGTTCCCTCTTTTTTTTTTTTTTTTTTTTAAGTCCTTAGAAGAGATATTATGCTAATTTGAGTGTATTTAGAGGTTGGAAAGTACCAAGCCTTCCTCTGATAATATTTTGTCACCAACATGACTGAGGCTCTGGCGTTCTGATTTATCCAAGGAATTTGTCCAAGAGAACCAGCTTGCATTCCTGGTATGCTTGATCAAAGGTTCAAGAACACTGGATCTAATAGTCCAGGTTGCTGGAGGGAATATAGGTGGTTGGTGGCTTCAGTACCAACAACACAAAAAGGTCCAGAGGTGCCTGCTAGCATCATTTCTATTAACATTAGTTGTACAGCAGATAAGAAAATGCAACATAGCTGAACTGCTACAATTCATGGGTGCTTCACTATCACAGGAATAGACCCTATTTTTGGTTTGTGCCCAAGCAGATATCATTTCAGCACTCTTCAGTGGGCACTTATATTAAATAAAAAATTCAAAAAACTTCCCCACCACTTATCTGTGAATGTTGCTTAAAATTCATTAGCCTTTGAAGTTGTTTAGACTTTCACCTTAATTAGTTTTCAGACCGTACATTCTTTATAATTGCTCCAAGCAAGATAAAATGAGAAAGTTTAATACACTCCATTTGTGCAATGAACTGAATCATTTGTAGAAGGTTCTTTATGATTAAGGTAGGTTGGTTACTGATGTGCCACTTTCCATTTGATTACTGTTTACTTAGTGCTATATATAATTTAAGGCCCTATTGTATTCTGTGGATGAATTGTTGAGTTGTGCTAGAAGTGCCCTCAAATATTGAAAACAACAGGTGCAATAATTTTTAAAAAATGTTTTCCTTTCAATGAAAAAAAGCCAATTGTTTTCTGTATTGTTTTGTTTTGTTTTGTCTTTGGGTGGTGGATGATTTCAATAGTTCATCATATACTTCTCTAAAAATAATGACAACACTTTTCCATACTAAGAGGTACACCTCAAGTACTGCAGTTTTGAATGCCACACTGGAAGGAAGACAGGAAATTACTAGAGATTTACAGAGCATCCAAAAAAAGGTTACTGAGATGGTGAAGAGTCTAGACGCAAAATATATGAGGAGTGGCTGAGGTGCCTGGGTTTATTCAGCACAGAACAGAGGAGCTGAGCGGACCCCTCATGGCGGCTGCAGCTCCTCACAGGGTACGAGGGGCAGCGCTGAGCTCTGCTCTCTGTGATAGTGACAGGGCCCGAGGGAATGGCATGGAGCTGTGTCAGGGGAGGGGCAGATGGGGGTCAGGGAAAGGGTCTGCAGCAGAGGGGGGTGGGCATGGAACAGGCTGCCCAGGGCAGTGGTCAAATTGTCATGGCACTGAGCTGCTGGAGCTCAAGGAGTGTCTGAACACCTTCTCAGATGTAGGGTTTGAATTTGTGGTGGTTCTATTTGGAGGCAGGGTCTGGACTCAACAGTCCTTTCACTGACATCCATGTGCTACCTTGATAATCTCTCCAGAGAGGTTTCCCTCTTCCTGGAGGCCTGCATTTGGGAAAAGAAGAGAGTACTGGGTCTGATAAAAACAGAGAACTACTATCCACTCTTGCTCCTTCTAGATGGTTTATTTAAGGCTTGACAAGGAAATTGCAAAATATGATGAGAAACTTTATGTACTTTTGAAAGAAGGATATTGAAAGGATTGGAAACACAAATAGTGTTTGACTTGATCTTACCAGTAGAAGTCTGTGAGCTGTGTCAAAGGAAGAGAATGGATCAGCTGAATGAACGGCTGTGTGGATGGTGTTGCGCTCAGGATTTTGGATACTTTTATCTTGGATGCACCTTTGAGAGACAAAGCATGCTGACTTCAGACAAGATGCAACTGACTAGGTGGGGCAAGAATATTCTGGGCAGCAAGCCATCTGAATTTATTAGCAGAGCTTTAATCTAGATTGGATGGGGAAAAGGGGTGTACTTCCAAGTGACAGAGAAGAGCCAAGAAACTTTAGGAAGCAGCAGGGGAAAACCTCAGAAAGAATACAGTGATGCTGTCCAGATGTGCAGAGATGAGATCAGGAAAGGCAGGTCACAGAACTAGCTGGTCCCTTCCAACCCAAGCCATTCTATGATTCTGTGTTTCTATGATTCTGGTGGGTCCCTCCCAGCTCAGGATATTATGTGCTTCTTGTGCTTCTTCTGGTCAGCAACATGAGCTTGATCCCAGCCTGTTTTAAACCATTGTTTATCATCTGAGGAGTATAAAGGCTATGGAAATAGTTTATATATTTATAAAGACTATAATCACAAATAGAATTGTTTTAATATTCTCTCTCCTAATATTCACTTTAGAAGATTCACGAAAGAATACAAATAAAGGCTGTTAATTATTTAAGTGTTCATTTTAAGAAAAAAAAAAAAAAAGATACACTTTTTACTTAATGAAGTAGTTTATTCTTTGTTTTGCTTGTCATATAGAAAAAAAATGGAAAAAACTCTTCAAATGAGAAACTGTTTTTAAGTTGTTTTTACTGTTTTGCTTTGAACACCAGAAATGAATTTAGAATATATCTAACAAATAGAAAAAAAAAACAATAATAAAAATTTTAGCAAATGCAGTGCATGTGAAGGATAATTTACTTATTTTTTTATCAAATTATTTTTCATGCTTAACACAAATTAATCACCTATTCCTAAGTATTCTTATTCTAATGCAGTAAGTATTGACATTGGTGTCCAAGCGTGAAATCTAGAGTGACGTGTTAGACTGCTTCTCTTTAAAAGTTTACCGCATGGTTAGAAACAAATACATTTCCTATTCCCTGTAAAAATAAGACCTTTTTCTTTCCCTTCTTTTTCGTCTTTCCCTTTCTTTCTTATCATAGAATCATAGGATGGTCTGGGTTGAAAAGGAGCACAATGATCTAGTTTCAACTTCCCTGATGTGTGTAGGGTTGTCAACCACTAGACCAGGCTGCCCAGAGCCACATCCAGCCTGGATCTTCTTTTGTATCCAGCCCAGATTCTTCTACTGAATCTTCCCTTCCTCCCCTTTCTGTACACTTCAATAACGATCTCATTTACTTTTATTCTTATAAAGCAAATAAATAGATATAGATCTTAACTAGGCCTTATGGATCATGAAAATTGGAGTTCCTGATTATATTTGCTATTACCCTTTAACAAGTCATGTAAGTACATGCTTTAGACACAGGGTAACATAGGTCTGTAAAGCTCACTGGATTCTAAGATGTCTTCAGACTTTCACAGTTAAAAGTAAATGATCTTGGAACACAATTTGAAATCCTCATGTTTCCAGCAATTATTCTCCTTGCATTCACAGGAAATCTATACTTTCTGTGCTAGAGCTCAGAAAAGAAGATTAAAGCTGTTTCTGCTCAGATGTGCTGTCTCAGACATTACCAGCTACAGAATAAGTAGGGAAAGACAAGTGCAGGAAATATTTTTCTTGCTTCCCAAGAGCATATTTCAGAATTCCTCACTGAGAAGTTCCACGCCTCTTCTATTCTCATGGATATCCTATATTGATGGATTTTTCTAATTGAATTTTCTAAATCTGTATGGTTTTCAGGCAAAACACCCTGTGGAAGGAAGCCCAGCAATCAATTTTTATTTTAAGCAAGGTAAAAGTTTCATTCAGAGATTCCTTTGAAGTCTAATGTTTAAATTTAATTGAGTTACACTAAGTGGTGACCAATTGTTCTCTATACATTTCCATAACATTTATGACTTCTTGGGTATGACTGAAGGATATTTTTTATGATTTAAAAAAAACTCTCATAAATGAGTATATTATTATTCTGACTATAGCAATAAATAACTTTACCTTTTTTTAATTATTATTATTTATTTTATTGTTTATTATTATTATTATTATTTCCCAGAAAGGAGACTTCAAGTTGTGTTTAGAAAAAATCAAAGGAGGTCTGGGAACTTAGAGTTCTGCTACTTCTGCCTCACATGACTTCCAGTCTTCTGGCTGTATGGCAGAGAGTTGGGAAGTTTTGTATTCCACTGTAGTGAAAAGTGCATCTCACTGTTTGCTATCCCATGCCATCTACCTGCAGATGCAGGCACAACTTGATCTCCTTCACAAATCCCAAGAAAACGGTGAAATTCTAAACTGAACTAATCAGATTTTCTATAGCACCAGCTACACAAATCTTGGCACTCAACATATGCTTGGATATCCTTCGTGCGCTATGAAGGACAGACTGTTCAAAGCCTCTTTATGTTGACAAGGAGTGAACTAGTGACATAGAAGGGAAGCAGATATACAAAGTATTGAACTGTACTGTGCTCCGACACTGTGCAAGTGAAACGGCATCTGATCTTGTAAAGTTGTCTGTATCAAAGACAGTGAACAAAACTGGGCTGAGACCACAGCACAGAAAGCACCAGGTAAAAGGCAAGTCAAATGGCTTTCAGAAATTTCATTTGTGATTCTCCTTTCTGCGTGTTCTGCAAGAACTGGATGAAATTCTTCTATAAAAACACAAAATCTGAGAACACGGACTCATCAAGAGATGATACAGCTTTGATTAGCAGAATTTTAATGAACTCCTTTCTTGAAAAGCTGGTATGGTCCAGCCTCTACCAGACTTTTTTCTATCAGTGAGGAAGATGATAATCTAGAATAATTTTTTTGTTGTTCAAGTTTTACTTTTGTTTTTCATAGTTCAATAAGAAAACAGAGTTTCTGTTCAGTAGTTTATTTTATGGGATATCTACCCAATGTAAATGGAGATTCTTTTCTTGGAATCAAATTTTTTAAGAAATCACCACAGTGAAATGCTTCAAGATGTCAGCAGCTTTAAACTGTAATGAGAATCTAAGCTAAGCTGGGTTTCATTTTCATGGAAGTAACACTGCGTATTTCATAATGTAATTCTTCAAGGTAATGTTCAGGGACAGATGCCCACAACAATCTTCTTGATTAACTTAGCAGCTTCCTTCCTATTAGCTTTAATATTTCTCTGTTAGTAGTTTTATTTCTCTGAATAACTGCTCCTTTTACTAGCCCAGATACTTACAAAAAGATGGCTTTGGAGCAGAATAAACATGCAGTGTCTCACATAGCTCAAGGTTTCTGTTTTGCCTGCTGTCTCAGGCTCAGCAGCAGAACCAGATAGACACACAAATATTTGGAAGATTGTATGAGTATTCTTAACATTATTGCTATTTTCACATAGTGTTATTTAATGAATATACTGGAATCACTTCTGTGTGTATCCAGACTATGTGTTTTACTGTTTATATCAAGCCTTGGCAGGCCTGGAACATTAAGTTATTTTTTATACCCTCAGGATGGCTTAACACTGAAGACTCATTTTACACTGGCTTTTCAGCAAATGCATCAAACAGCTCACTCAACCTATAATATACAGATTTATACCTTTATGCTAAATATATCCATTGATCACTATTTCCTAATTAAAAGGAAAGAACATTACTCTGAAATTCTGGTTATGGTTCCCTCAAAGGAGAGCGTATTCCTATAACCTGCCTCGTTTTTGGGGCCTGTTTTCAGAACATATTGAAGATATTTCCCATATTTTGTCAGTATAGATTTTCTCCTAAGGATGATATCTAAAAGGACTTTTATATCCTTACTATCCCAACAGTTTCATGTGACATAACAAACTGAGAGTATTTATTCTATGCTGAAATACGCTGCATATATAGAAGAGCAAAAACAATTTACACTATCAAAAATGTAGAAAGTTGATTATCATGTTAGTTTCAACTTGAATTTATCTTCTGTAGAGTGTTTAAAGCAACTGCAAACTCATAGTATTACTGAAATTCATATGCACTGTGAAATCTGTGTATGAGAATTTTATCACTGCAAGCCAATGCGTGGCATGGTGCTGTGTCTTCTTATTTTCACTAAGTTTATGTGAGGAGATGATGCTCTCTTAAAAACTATAAAATGAACAGTAATAATTGAACTAAAATAAAATGAACTTAGAGCTTAGTACTGTGAACTCCTTGATACGCTTTCATAAACCATAAAGCTAAACAAAGCACAAATAAATGAAGAGTGACTGTGAAGGCGCATATGGCATTTCTCAGTCACATCTTGTAAATATGGAATAGTGGAGAGTCTGGACAGGTTTTTGGAGCTCTCTTTGAGATAGTAAATGACTAGGAAAGGATGGTAACAGACTGTTTATTTTAGAAGTTCCCCTTTCTCAGTGTAATCTAGATAGCAACAGGGAAAAAAAAAGAATAATTCTAATTGTTCTCTAATTCTCTTAGGGAACAATAAATTTCTCTCCTCCTATGACTTAACTATATCGATTATATCAATAACAATTTATAGAGATTACACTCTGCGTGAGTAAGCACCATACATCCTTTTGCTAATGAGTTACATCCATTTAAAACAGACCTTTTAACTTTATCATTAAAAATCTGTAAGTAGTAAAATATTGTAGTAATTATTCCTAGACTATAATATCAGTGTTATTGAAACAATTACACTCTTAATGCAAAAATAATTATACAATTGATCTAATTATGCTACTCTTTTTTTTTTTTTTTTTTTTTTTTTTTTTTTTTAAATTACCTGTGCTGGCGTTTGGCCTTTTCTTGGCTTTCAAGTTCACATTTCTTGCTTCCATGTAGAAGTCGCCTACTAGGCTGGTTGGCAGCAAAAACAACTTGTGTCATAATTTACATTTACCAAGGCAGTATGTTTTCCTTTTGTATCTGATATTTACTAAGGAACTCATGTTTATCCAAAGAAACTCTAAGCAATCCTGCCCACTCTGCTTCTGCGACTGCTAACTTTTGTACTTAACTGTCTTGGAACTCTAATAATTGAATCTGATAGATAGATTTTTTACAGTTTTCTTGTGTTGCCTCCAGTAAAGACAAAACAGAACAACTTTTTGTTCTTCAAATTTCTAAAGAAAATACATAGGATGCTCCGAAAATAATGCCTCCTATTTATTCCCGTGGAAACTACAACAGATACAAAGAGCACAATAGCACTGTTTGATAGAGCAAAGTCTCGGCTACAAAACACTGTTCTGCAAAATAGTCACCACTACCTCTGTATTTTCACCAGTGATGAACAGGAGCCTGCATGCAGCGCTTATAACAATCTGTAGCAGCAGAGGTGATCCACTGCCTCTCACCACTGCTGAAATGCACCACACACTGCCTCACTGTGCTCATATCCACTGTTTGGTCTCCACATTTCCATACCTGCAGCTACAGTGCCTTATGCTATAAGCTTTGGAAAAATGAGCTGTATTGAGCTTCAGGACCAAGGCACTATAAAATCATAGTCCAACCCTCATTCACAGCTGGGTCAGCTCTGAGGGCAGTGTTGGACCTGACAAATACTCACTTGCTTCAAGCAGGTCCAAGTGTTCTCCGAATGGTTCCCTGTAAGGCACAAAAAGCCCAAGCCAGGATGGTTTTGATAACAAATAATATGAGAAGATGTCTAAAGAATACCAGGTGTTTGTCCCTACACTGTCCTCATTACCTTACTGAGATGGTTCAAAGGCTTTCAGTGTTACTTAGCCTATGCTGTAAACTAAGCAGTGCCAGAAAACACTGATGTACAGAGGGCTCAACTAGCTATTCTAGCACACTGTTAACTGGTCACAGCCAATTTTAGAGGATGAAAAACTCTCCTGAAAACATTTTAAAGTCTTATTTGGGAACTAGAAGTGTCTCAGAGATAATTCCAGTAACCTACTTGCTTTGGAGATAAAAAAAAAATTGAAGTATAAGCATGCAGGCTGTGCAGAGATCAGAAAGCAGTCCAGTGTGTGCTTTGCAAGCCATGCTTGCAAAGAGAAATTAGTCTCCTGAATCACTACACTGAATCTGAAAAATCCAGCTGTAATCAAAGTTTCGTCTTTATCAAGACTTTTTTTCTCATATTCTCTCCTCTGACTATATTCTCTTCCCTGTTTTTCCCCTTCTCTCTTCTCTGCATTTTTTTTTCACTCTACATAAACTTATATATATATTTAGGGTGAAATAGTAGACAGTTGTAACATTTTAACACAGCCATCACCAACTTCAGTATGGTACTGCATCACTCCCGTGAGTAATAATATTACTAGAATGATCAGAATGGTGAGACCATCAGCCACTGGTTAAATGGTCCCAGTCAGATTAAATGAACTTAATATAGCTGAAGATAGTACAGAGAAAAGATGATACAGGTGAGGAAACTAGTGACTCAGAAAACTATTGACTCAGACTGTCAGAAGTAACAGACTCAACATGAAATCTCAGTGCAATAAGAAGCAAAGTGCTTTTGCCTGTGTGAGCAGACTCCAGCTGAGACACTGTTTTCAATTCTGGCTTCTAGTTTTCCATATGAAATAAAAATTAAAAAATAAATAAAATAAAATAAAATAAAATAAAAAGTTAAAAACACTGCAAAAATAATAAAAGAAATGGGAAAAAAATAGGATATAAAAGTACAATACATTCACTTTCTCTAGGGTTTAGAACTAACTTAATAAGGCATGGAAAAGATTCTATGGAGCTTTTCAGTCTTTCAGAGAAAGTTGTGTGGAGATGTAGTGGATGACATCAGGCAAAATAAATCTTAAAATCAGCTTCCATTTCCCAGCCGTCCCAGCTGTCATGAGAAAAATGCCTCAGGAGGGTGACAGAGCCTCCATCACTTAGTGCTTCAGAAAAAGAATGAGATATTTGTATTTAAAAAGTTACAAACCAAAATACACACACACACCATGAAGAAAGGGGGGTGAGGGGGTGGCAGGCAAGATATACAGTCCATCCATATCATAAATACTACATTTTTTAAAGGAGGAGGTTAAGTGTACACAGGCAGTTTTGAATACTGAGTTTTTATTATTTTCTTCACTGAAAACATGATCCTACTATCTCTACTTTCAGTAATAAAATACATGTATATCTGCTACCTGTATTTTTCTTGGATCGGTGTGTTTGTGGACAGTGTCACCCAACACCAGTGAGGTTGATAACTAACATTCCTGCAATTAACAGGTTCTGAAATTGGGATCTGAAGGTAATACAGCTTCAGTTACTCTGAGATTTAGTTGCAGTGATTGATTATTTCCACTCTCTACTCTCCCTTCTCAGCTGAACAATATCAAAGAGATCATTCCTGCCCTGAATGTTTTGCCCTCATTCCTGCCATGGATTCTCAATAAAGAAAAAAAAAATCATTCCGAGATGAAGAAAACAGTTTTTATTTTTCATGCAGTACTAACGAATTTATATATATACTGTGATCCATTTTTAAAAGAAATTGAATTAAAATATTAACTCATAGTAACATAGAGTATAATAGCAAATAACACTAGAACATTGCAGGGTGGTTTCTAAGTAAGTCAGCTACAAAGAACAAGTCCTTGATTTCTTTCTGAAGCTTACTGTACAAGGGCTGGTGGCTGGTCTGAAAGTAATGCTTCCAATTTTATTAAGTTGACTCACGATGTCAGAAGTGGATGCTCATGGAATAACAGCAGTGGTTGAACCTTCCCGCTGACATTCCTTTACATGTTGTTGCTGTGTGACAGATGGAAGCAGAGGGGCTGTCTGACAAAATAGCATGTCATGCAAGTGCAGATGTAGCAAAGGGGTATAATTGAATTCTTCAATGAGGAAAAAATGGCAGCCAGTGACATTCACTGATGCTTGCTGAACATTTCTGGAGACCAAACAGTGGATGTGAACACAGTGAGGCAGTGGATGGTGTGTTTCAGCAGTGGAAACAGGGACATGAAATACAAGCCATGTTCCAGATAGTCATTCACAGCTGCCACACCATGAGATGAAGAACATCTTCATCAGCTCATTCACACAAATCAGCAGATCATGACCAGCTGTATATGGAGCTGAATATCAACTTCAGTACTGGAATCAATGGTGGCAACATTGGGATATGACACAGCTTACAGCTGTCATGTCCCCTGAATTATCACACAGCAGCAGAAGGAACATCATATGCCAGTTTGTCAGAACTTATTGAAACAATATGAGGCTGAAGATGACAGTTTCCTGGATCACGTCATTAGCAGTGATCAGTTGTGGTGTCACCACTATGAGCTGGAGTCAAAATGACAATTTATGGAGTGGTGACATGAATTCCCCTTCAAAGATAAGACAAACTTCAAGACACTGTCCTCAGCGGGAAAAGTGATGTGCAGTGTCCTTTGGGATAGGAAAGGAGTGATCTGTCTGGATTTCCTGGAACCCAAACCATCAACACTGACCATCATGATGTCATGATCAACGTCATGATCATCATGACGTGAAGCTGAAGGCTCAAACATCCAGAGTCAGGCCAGAGAAGACAGCCTTTCTCTTGAAACACAATATTTCAAGGTCCCATACCAGTTCAAAGACCATGAAGCACATCACCAATCTCGGCTGGACTGTCCCACCACATCCACTATATAGTCTGGATTTGTCACCTTCTGACTTCCATCTGTTTGGGATGACGAAAGACAGACTGTGTGGGCAACAACGCTGCCACTGAACAATGTTCATTGTTCCTAGCAGTGACACCATCATAGCAGCCATGAAACTGTGGGTCAGCTCCGCTGGTGCAGATTTATAGGAGTGCAGATTGCAGGCCCTTGTTCATCATTGGTGAAAAACTGTATCTAATGGCAGTAACTATGCTCAAAAGTTGTGTTTTGTAGCTAAGAATTTTCTGTAAACAATGTCATCATACTCTTTGTATATGTTGTAATTTCCATGGAAATAAATAGCAGGCACTACTTTCAGAGCGACCTATGCAGCTACTTATAAATCTATACCTAAAAATCTTGCGCAATTGTAGAAAAGCTGCTCCATGCTAAATTCATGCAAAGGGTCCTCTGTGCAACACTTGGTTCAGAAGCATATTGTGCTCTTTGTTTCTTTACCTCCAACTGGAGCTACAATTTGTTTTGACTTGAGTTTTGATTCATGGATCTTCTGTACTTTGTTAGTACAGAAAACAAACAGCCTAAGGAAAGAAAATACCAGGCAAGTGCTATAGAATTCAGCGTGTGTGTGTTCTAACGAGGTGCTATTGTCAATGTTGATGTACTGGGGATATTTCAGTTCTGCTGTAGTTCACTCAAACCTTTTAGAGTCTCATGCAGCGCTACTAATACTATGTATTACTATTGTATCTCTAACATATACTATTCTCATGGACAACTATACTTACTAACAGTTCAGAAATAAATGATCCTTCTGCCATATGAGACTGTCTATTTAGAACAAACTTCAATCACATTTATAAATTTAAACAACGGTCTTTATCTTAGATGACTGATTACTGAGTACGTGCTTGGCACTGGCCTTTCCAAAAGGCCAAGTTTGTTTTTCAGATCACAGCACAGAACAATGAATTACTAAACTATCTAAAATTTGCTTCTGCTTCTTATGATACTTCACGATAGAATATTAATTATACTGGAAGAATAAATCTGAGAAGAAAAAAATAAGAAAGCATATTTACAAAAATGTATGATTTGACAGAGTTTTGGAACTGGAAGGACTTTCATCAGGCACAAAACTTAAAATGCTGGGACCAGCTAGTCTAGCAGTTTCACAGGAGTAAAACATTATTCAGATGTCTGCATACCTACTGTACCCACAAAAGTCAACATGGATAAGTACAATTTTTCCCAATTTCTGCCTAAGAAGCTTCATAAATAATGCCAGCTTGGGCAGTTTTACAGGAATATGTACTGCTATGTTCATTGCCAGAGGAAAGAAGTAATTCTGCATTCAGTGGAAATATACCAAGTGTAGTTTACAATGTGCCAATTCTGCATGCATTCTTCTCAGTTTAATGGGATGTTTGCAGTTTTCCTTCTTCTCTGTGGTCTCTTTCTCAACCTAACTACCTTTTTCTCTTTTCTTTTTCAATACATAGGAAGATAATGTCTTTGAGAGCTATTTCTCTCTGACATATCAAGCTGAAATGGGCCACCATCTTTTGTTACCAAGAGGGGATGGCAAAAAGATTTGTGTGCTCATGCCAATAATGTGGTCGTGAAGCTTTCTTCCTTAGACCCAGGCTAAAAGTGGGAAGTTAGTTTCAGTATTTCCTTTGCAATACACTATAATCACAGTGAGAAGGAAAAAAAAAAAAAAAAAAGATGCTGGGGTTTTTTGTACATTTTATACTGGGAATGATCTTTTCATCAACAGATTGCACTACAGACATCATTCAGCTTTGCAGTGATGGTTATTACAATAAAAGGATGACTGAAAAAGCTACAATTTACACACAATTAAGATCACTTAGGGACACCATGCTATCAAGAGTAAAAACAATCTTTAAAGTCCATTGAATGGCACTAAATATTTGCAGTGTACGTCTATGACTGTGAAAAAAAATGGGTGGGTGAGGTATACCTACTGTATTATTTACAAAATATGTTGTCATTTTTTTTCTGGCGCTGTACATCCAAAGAGGTAATACTCTCCATCATGAACAGAACTTTGGATTTTTGTTGAATACGTTGTTTTGAACACAACAGAAGCTCACAGTCAGAAATCAAAATCTAATTTCAACAGTTTGATGAAACGCATAATAATAAAACAGAACAAACATTCTGCAACGGATGCCCACTTTCTGCAAGGCTAAACTTTACGGAAGACCTTGCCCTTTTTTCCTTGAATGTTTCTCATTCTGTCCAGATAGTTCCCCATGTGGAGAGTTCTGGCAGGAGAAGAATGTAGAGTTTGGCAGATTATAGAAATTCTTTGAATTTTTCCTTTCGTTGGGTATGAAACACAGGAAACACAAAACTCCTGAACAACGCTACAGAAATAGAGCCAGAGGTTCACTGTGCAGTATATGAAACAGCTGATTGTGGCCTACTGTATAGAAAATGAAGTCTCAGTTAATTTGCCCGAAGACAAACAGAAAACATTACACATGTAATGGAAACCACAGATCACTGAAATATACATGTTGCTCATGGAGGGTTAACTACTGTTATATTTTTACATAGAAACATAGTGAATTAATGTAATTATGTGCAAGTGTGTGAGTGTGTGCATGTATGTAAGTAATGTAACTGTGAAGAAAGAGACAAAATAGTTGTGTTTGGATTAATTAATTATATGGAAGACTGCATTTCTACATTTACTCACTGATATTAGGTTAGTTTTCTCATTAAATAGCAGTTTTTGTGAACGTGGAATTTTGACTAACACCATGGATCTTCTTTCCTCATACTGTTCATAAAACCGCCCTTCTCCAAGCTACAAAATCAAAGAAAGATCTTGTTCCACTGTTAAAAGCAGCTGCAGACAGAAAAACTACAAAGGCACTTAGGATGTTTGCAATACAGTAGTATTTATCATTCATGCACAATTTTGAACATGTTTGCATATACACAACCACCTTCATCCTTTCCGATTTAACCAACCACAGTGGTGAAGTGCAAAGGCTCTTGGGCCAATGTTAGTTCTCTAATATATTGCAGGTTATTAAACGCACACGGTGAAGCAATGGCCACTGTAACCAAAGTATGACATGCAGCTCCATTAGATGTGTGTAATAAATAGAAGACATTATAAAAGGAGATTTACAGCATCTATTACTGCTTCCTGCTAGAGAGAAGCACAAAATAAAGTCATAAAGGGGATATATGATAAGCCACGGAATACTGAAAAAGATTGCTTATGCAGCACTTAATTCCCTAGAGATCCAGTTTAAGGCAGGCCAAGCAAGGGGCAAGGAGGAGCAGCTATAAAAAGTGCTTAAATCCTGGCAAAGCAAGAAAGGCAACAGTAAGTATGGATGCATTATAATCTCGGCAGCTGCTTTATAAAATCAACAATGAACGAGAATAACTGGAAATTAATAAAAAATTAAAGATGTGTGATTTCTCTTACCATTAAAAATTCAGTAAAAGAGATATTGCTTAGTGAAAGGTCTAGCCTCCAAAATTCATTAATAAACAAGGTACTGCAGGAAAATATATGATCTGTCTTTGCCAAACTGGTTTCAGCAACTGACAAAAACCTGCCCACTCGTCTTGCACTGTGAGCTTGCTGCAGGCATTGCCAATGAGTCCTTGTCATTGCTTTTGACATCACAGAAATCTGCCTGTGGAAAGAGAGACCTGATGACCAGAGTGTAAATGAAATGTACTGCATAAGTAGTTGGCAATCTGCATCTCACCCACGTAGTCAGCAATGTTCATTTCAAAAATAAAAAGGCTTTGGAAGGTGAGGTTTGTACAGGTGTTTGGGCACATGAATCAGAGAGAAAATAAAAGCTTTAGAAAAATGTCTGAAGGGCAAATATTCTTATCACAACTTTTTGTTTCAATCAGATGTTTCAGATTTGAAATGAACACTGACAATAACTGAAACCCTTGTGAAGCAAAAGTGTGTCATCAATAATACGAGCATTTTATCTTTGACCTCCAAGCACTTAATTGAATTCTACAGATTTCGGATCTACACCTACAAGCTCTATGTAGATTCACATTCTATTTTACTGGTGTTCCACCCAAACAAAAAAATCTGCCTAAAAAATGGTAGTTAAAAAAGAACTGGTGAGATTGGATTGCCTCATGTGTATTCTATCACTAACCACACTTATTTTATCATGCAAGACAATATGAAATTCTTGCCTGACATCCTCTTTTGGATGCACCTCTGTTGGTTTGAGGCCCCACTTGGTAGTTACTGTACCTCATCTCTTCCTGGAGAGAAATCAACTTAATCTTCCACAGCCTACATTCAGTTGTCCTGAATGTGGTAGTTCAAACTTAACTACAGAATTTATACTATTAATTTAAATGAAACGACTACCTAATCTGTGTAAGAAAATTTGGGTCAGTACCACTTGCAGATGGAAATAAGAAACAGGTGAGCAGAGGCATTATCTCTTTGCAAGCTGAAGGTCTGTCCATTCTTTTTATAAACAGTCTGCTAAAGGTTTGAACAGGTCTTCAGTTATCTGGCCTGTTCCAAAATGATTTTACAGTGCAGCATTGTTCCTCTCAGTTCAGAAGCTGGACTCCAAAATAGCTGGTTTAGCAAAATGTTCCACTCAAGCCTCTGAAGGCTGGAGGAAAGCTTATGCTTACATTTCAGACAATCAGCCAACCTTTCAGATTGGTGAACAGTTTACTCCTTTTTAGTAAAACTCTAATGATTTTTAAATGATGAAATTGTAAGTATTTCTTAGCTTCATATTTCAATCTTCACAACATCAAGCCTGCTATAGAGAAGCTTTTCTTCCCCTCCCCCCTCCCCCCCCCCCCCTTTTTTTTTTATTTCCCATTAGAAATATGCTGGACTCAAACAGAGGAAACAAGCTACTATGAGACTACCATCCAGAATATTCCATAGGTCAGTCCTATACATCTGCAGTCTCTGCTGATGCCTGACACTTATTCTGCTCTATTTACCAGTAGTTTGTCTCCTGGCACCTTCATTTCTGTTGTCTGATTAACAATTGAAGAAATGTAAAAAAGACTCACTGTCACTCTTCATCAGCTATTGTGGAACTATTCACTCTCTTGACATGATGTGAGAAAGAAACTGATAAGTTTATCAGGACGCTGCCAGTCTGAAGAACAAGTGTAATGAACTAGTAAACCTAATCTGCTACTTCTAATGTATAATCGGTGTCTTGTAGACCTGATTAAACCTGTATCAGCTCAATCTTTCCCTCAAGTTGAATTTTCAAATACTAAAGAACCTTTGGTAGCAATAATCAATTTCTAGTGATGTTCAAAGGGCAAGAAAGGTACTGGCAGGTCTCCAGAGGAAAATATTGGGGTGAATAGGAGAGAACTGGAAGATAGAAAGCCTTTTCAAACACTGGAATTCATTAATATGGCTGGCTTCTCTGGGGGCAGAAAAGCATGAATTCCCTTTTTTCACCATCCTGCTGGAAAATGCATCCTATTTTGCCTGTTGCCTTGAGCCAGCCTTAGCACTGCTTTTCTCAACATTTTCTCGAGACATTTTCCACCCACTTGCTGACAAGGTTTATTGTTTTTCAGCCAGACATAATGTGGCAGTAGAGCCCTTGGACATGTTCTTCAGTAAGCAATACATAGGCACAGTCACAGAGCCTAATGTTTTCAATAATGCAGTTGGCTCTATCCAAGAAAGGTGAAGTTATGCTAACACAGAAAAAGACTATGCCTTACAACATAGGGAAAAAGAGGAAGATCTACAGAAAATGCTCAAAATGACAGTAAATGTGAGCTACACACCCCACAGAAGAAATTATAGGCTTAAAAGGGGGACAGAAAGATCACTGCAATAAGCAGCAATAACACAACTGGAAAAAAAATCTACCAAATATCCCATCAAAGATGGGATCCTGCACATTGTCTGACAATTGCTGTCTGACACAGCAATTCTTACCTGCTTTGTTTTTTCTCTTGGACACCAAACACATTAGATTTCACATTAACAAAAATTAATTAACCACGCTGATTCTTCCTTTAGTTTTCCCTTTCATATTTACTTGTATTTTCTATTTCCACTCCTCTTCTGCCTCTTTCACTAGATCTTCCGTCTTTCTTGCACTTCTCTCGCCTTCTTCCTCTCTGAATTCAACTTTCAGAGGTGCTGGAGTCTGAAAAAATCATTTTTCTATACCCATGCCAACACTTCCTGTCTCTTGCTCTCATTATTTTATCCTGCTTTTAC
The DNA here is from genome assembly GCF_016699485.2 of Gallus gallus. Classification (NCBI taxonomy): domain Eukaryota; kingdom Metazoa; phylum Chordata; class Aves; order Galliformes; family Phasianidae; genus Gallus; species Gallus gallus. The sequence goes on from NC_052572.1 coordinate 51,463,510, forward strand.
TCCGTAGCCAAAAAGGAAGAAATTACCGTACTAGTTCCACTCACACTTCATGTGCTAGGCCAAAAAATAAAAAATTGATTCAACTGTACCTGTGTCTTCTGTTTACTAAAGAAACAATCCTGCAAATTGAGATGTTGCTATCTATGTTCATCTTATTTTTGCTGTCTTGTATCTTCAATTCAGTATCAATTCTTCTTTTTTTTTTTTTCTCATGACTTTGTTGTATTTCTCTTTCCAGTTTTTCAAGCAAACAAACCAAAATTTTGTCATTTTAAGACTACAGAGTAACACAAAGGTACTTATCACCTGCATATCATAACTGTGCGTTTAGAAGTTGTACTCTGATCTGAAATAAAGCCAACCACATAAAAATAATTCCTAACCGGTGACATTACATCAATAGCATATGTGTACTATAATTCACTTTTCATGAATGTTTGTACAGCATAGTTGCATACACCTATTCCTGCATTCAAGTTATAATGTCATTCATGAATTCTTACCATGACTAGTGAATTTCTACCATCATCTTGAATTTAGCCACAAGTGCATTCCACTCACTATGCTTTTATAAAAGTAATGCTGCTGCCTTTATGACAGGAACTCACACAAGACGAGAAATAAGAAGAAATTAAGGCCACAAAGAAACCATCAGCAATTGCAGAAGAAATAGAATGAATTAATCTTGGCAGAAGAAAGACAGTGGTTACTTAGGGTCTACAAGTTATAAAGACTTTACTGAGGAAATGGGCAGTTCTCAACATTATCACACTAAACACAAAATGAAGAAAGTTCTCTAAAATAACAGTGCTCTTAGATCAGAAAGAAAGAGGAAACTAAACACAACAGCCTATCATCTGAAAGATAAGGGAATATCCTTAATTTTTAAATAGGAATGAACTTTTATTATCTAAACATGGTCATTCAAATTTGGACACTGTTGAAAAGGACTGTGAAAATACGCGTTCCAATCTCATGACTAAAACTGCTTTTTTTTTAAAGCACGACATGAAAAAATGCTATGTATTTTTTTTTTAATGTGTCTAACAATAGGGCTACAGCCGTCCTAATCTCATCATGATCTCAATGTATATCTTGATGTTTACCTTCCTTGTCTGATCTTCTAAGACATCAGAATCATTCATCTCATTTTCACTCTTTGCATCCATTTTGAGTATAAACATATTTTTTTAAGCTTTTACATGAACTGACAAAGCTCCCGCAACATTATTTCCACTAACACAGTTTGCTGTAACAATGGAAATTGAAACAAATCAATATGAAATATTTCAGTCTTTAAAAATATTGATGATATTCAAAATTAGAAGCATTATCACACAACAGAGAATTACAATACATACATGTGAATAAAGGATTTTATAAAGCAGCTGCCAGTGAGAAGACAATGAAAAAATATTTAAAGGCTGTGCTTCTGACATCAGTGTTGTTGAATTTTAATTGGTTCTGTTTCATCATTTCAAAATAACAGTAAACACCCCTGTGGATGCACAATTTCTCAGATGCAGTCCATATTAACACGCAGAGAACCCAGAGCCCTGCAGTAATTACAGTTACTTGCAGCTCTTGATATAGGAAGATTCAGTCACGTCTACTCATCAGGCAAAGAAAGGATACTGCAAAACATTAGATTTCAGTGCAAACAAAAGCCTTGCAATAGAGCTCATTATTGAGAATTTTCTGCCTCTTTCTAACTATATGCATCTCCCATAGTCTGCTTAACTATTTCCTCCTGGTGCAACAATTACTGTGGAATTAGTTGCTTGCTTTAAAGAAACAGCACTCAGATATGCAAGTGGTGTCAAATTAAAAACTGACTTATTCATAGATTAATAAAGAATAAAACTGCTTCTTCTGTGTTCTGGAGACCATGAGTTCAGGAGAACAAGAATGCCAACACAGTTTATTTTGCTGTAAAAGTGAGGATGATAGTTTACATGAAAGCATGCTTGCTCTCTAAGTTGTAAAACTGCCACTGACAATCTTAATGAAGAAAAGGCATTGATATTCTGTGGGAACATCTTTACTTCCTAGGATAATTACATCTTTTATAATTCATAGCTGGGGAAAGTTGACTGAGTCTCCTTAAATGAAGGCATCTGAGATACAGTAATATATATAATATGGTTCTGCACATTCTGCACATCATAGTAGAGTTGTGGCTTTTTGCACTTCTATTTAGATTTGTTAGCCTTTTCTTTTTAGGTCAGATATAAATCATGCTACCAGAAGGCACGCTACATAAAATTGGATTCAAGCGAACATTTACAGGATATTTAGGGGGATCTTTAAATTACACAGAAGAAGTTCTTATTGGTTTTCATCAGGATTTCCAACAGCTATGCATTAAAAAAAATCTAAGGGTATGATTACTGTTACGATTTTAATAGAGGAGAACAAGCGCAAGCAAAACATACTGTGTTTTGTAGTATACTGGTTTTCAGTGAGTGGGGATTATCATCCTTTAGTTGTCCAAACGCAAGCCTAAATGAAAATAAAAACCTGTCTTGTTTCAAGACAGAGCAAAAGAAGACACATTAAACATTTTCCATCAATATGGAACGTTAGTCATTTTATAAAACACTACTGGCCATATTTTAGTAGAAATACTTTCCTTACACTATGAAAGTATTATTTTTTTCAGGGGCAAAAAATGTCCAGACATATGTTATTGGTCTAGGGAACAACCTATGAATGCCAAAATTCTCTGAAGTTCAGATATATCATGCATTTGAAGTCTGACAGTATATTTTGACATGTACTGCTACACTTTCAATTACAGTTCTAAAATCACTGTACTTAAAATACATTATTTTAGTTTAAATTAAAATTAAATTTTTAAGACTTTACTCAATAAGAATAGCAATACTTAGGGAAGGATAATGTCAGCTGTTCAGTTAGTTGATAAGCCAAGTAAAATAGACTGGATCTAAATGTATTAAAAAATATTTTTTCTCCTCAGCCTTCATTCCTGAGACACATTTCAAAGATGTGTTGCTGTTCTGTGGCAAACTCCAGAATGAATTTGGAAAACTCATTCTCTCAGTCTATTAGTTGCTGCACCTACTTGATTTCACCCTTGGCAACTTTGAATAAGGTCTTTTCTTTCATTTCAGTACTTACTCCCCTCCACTTACTGCAAAAGTTTACACAATCAGAGTGATACTCTGCTTAAGGACTGAAACTCCAAACTAAAAGGAAACAATGAGAGTCCTGCAGTTGGGTGTGAGGCTCAGCAGGGCATCAGAGGGTGCTGAGCTGAGCTCCTCATTCCTGCTTCCCAGGCCCTGTGAGCCCTCTTGATGTATGCAGGGTTTGGGGTTTAGTTCTGCCACTTCATGGCCAAGAAACTGACTAAGGACAATCCCCTGAACTTCTAAGCTATTACACAATATAATGACAGAAAATCAAGCACTTTTAATTTTCCTTTGGGGAGAGGTGGGAAGAGGAAGAAAGGGAGGGGGACAGGAAGTGTTTATTCCTGCGGACAATTGAGCAGTGTTTAATTAAAGGAAAGGAAGGAAAGGACTCAGGCAAGGAAACTCTGGATACCAAACAACAAAATGTAAATCAAGGAACATTAAAGTGACTCCAAATAAGTAAGAAAAGTCCTAACAGCAAATCCACGTTTAAATGTTCCTATAAACTTCAGTTGATCCGCAAAGTGGAGCTCAGCATGCACAACCTTGGACTTACTTTTGACAGTGACAGTGGCTATCTGCTATTTCCGAGTGCAGCTGTGGCCTACAGGAGAACAAGCAGCACTAGAATTCATGGAGCATGTTTGTCCCTTGTGAAGGATCCAGACACCTTTGGGGACCTTTGGTAGAGGGAGATCAAATGCTACTGGGATGTAACTTCCCTTAGTGAGGCATCTCTAGAAACACTGCCTTGCTTAATAGTGGTCCTTCAAGAACTAAAAAACATTTATTATTACTTAGACAAATGTTTCTGCTCTCTCCATTTTATTTTTATTCTTTGAGTGAAAGCACAGAAGTGATTAGAACAGCAAAGAGCTTTTGCCAATATGATGCAAATGAGTTTGCCCAATGAGTTTGTGGCAGAGTCTGTAGCTGACAATACATTCTGTGGCTGTAAAATGAAGACGATGCAGATGCTTGCCTGTTAGAACTTGCCTGTTTCTCCTGCCCAGTTTCTAAGCTGTTGATCTGTGACTGTATTTATGTTAAACCAGACACAGTAAATCCCTGATTCTCTTGTGGCATCTTAAGCTTCCTCTGTTAGAAACAACACATAGGTATAGAATAAAAACACCTATACAGAGAAAGCAGTAGGAATGCAAACAAACAAATAGCTGAACCACAGCAAGCCAGATCAGTGACATGCATTTGTTACAAGCTGGTGTAATTCCTCAAACAGAATTTAGATTTACTCCTGACAGGTAAATGGTTCCTTTGAGCCACTGGTCTGCCAATAACTATATTCCCACCCAATCAGCCTCAAGCAATGACTTCTGAATTGTAGATATTTCCTGCGGTTCATGGGAATACCTCTGTAACAGGTTATTCAAAGCCAATCAGATCTGAATTAGTTCCTTCTAGAGAGAGAAGTAAATTGAAACCCAGGGAAAGCACACTGCAAAAACTGGCTTCTCACCACATCACCTCCTATTCTCTACCCTCAAAGCAATCCTCCCGCCTTAGAATAATTAATTAAATAAATAAGTAGATACATAATCGTCTTAATTAGATATTCCCTTCCAAAACAATCACATATTTTACCTAACACATCTCAAGTTCATCACTACTTCTGATTACTACCCCTGTTCTCCAAAGATGAATAACTTTCCTTTAATCATAGCATGAGAAAGTTGCCCCCTTGTGTATATGTGCTGCAATACAGTCCTTATTAACATAATCAGAGACCATTTTTCCCAAAGGACCACGCCGCATTCAGCATGCCAGATGGAGTACACTTGAGGAATGAACTGTGGCTGCACAGTGATTGAGGAAATACGATCTTTATAACAAGGTTAAAAGGAAAAAGAAAGGGAAAGTAAATTGAACAGCACAGATCCAGATTCCATACCAGCCCATGCTGTATTTTCAGGTGGGTGCTAAACACATCCTTTAACATGAAATTTGTCCAGTTTGTCATTTGTTATTTATTCCTCATTTTCCAACTGATTAGATTAAGATTCTAGTTCTGACCTATAAAACCTTTTACAATACAACAAGAAACAAAACAACACAGAACATGGAATGCTTCAACACCTTGTCAAGTCAGTTTGTAGTTGTTTGATCTGAAGCCAACTTACTAAAGATAGCAAATGTACTCAGTACCCTATCTGTAAAATGGAAATAAGAATTTGATTTTTCTATGAAACTCGATTTATTGTTATTCATTTGAAGCCCTACGCCTCTACTGTAAGAGGTGTCTTGGAAAAGAGATAAAAGTAAGGCAGTCACTTCTTATAAAGAAAAGCATCTGAATTTAGGAATAAGGCCTAAACCATGCAAATGCATAATGCAAAACCAGTTCATTTAAACTGTATTTGTTAATTCTGTTTCTTCCCACTCCAGTAAGCAAGCAAAGTTCTGTGGAAAAAATCCTTATATATTCAGTGATAATGACAGTGTATATACAAAGAAATTAAGAGTGCAGAAAACCTTATAGGATCCAAAATTTAAGTACTTGATTCTTAATTGTAATTTCAACTGATTTTAACTTTGTATGCAACATGAATACATGCATAAAAAAGCACTGAGAGAAACCAACAAGTGTCAGAGAACTTGCCTTTGAAATGCTGCCCATATAAGCACTGACAATCAGCTGTTAAATAAGAGATCAGCCATGTTGCTGAAAAGGTTTCAAAAAAAAAAAAAAAAAAGAGTGTGACAAAACAGAGAACTGTTAATGTATTCAAATGGAAAAAAGTAAAAAAAAAAAGAAAAAAACCTGATCACAAAAGCCAAAAAAACCTTCCATAATCAGCAACATTTAAGTCTACTTTAAACAGATGTTAGCCAGTGCATGCAAAGATGTATATGTATATAAAACACATTCGTATCAGAAAAGAATCTTCAAGAAAACTGATTTATTTTTGAATATATTAAGTAATTGGATTGCCTAGTGAAACATGATTATATTTTTTAATACTGTGTGTAGCTTATTTTTCAATATTGCATATCAACATAATATATATGTAATTAATATTTTTAAGCCAAATGAATGGTCCTGTTTTTGGTACACTGAAACATCTAACCTGCTGAACATACATTATTGAAAGGCTATGATGAAAATGATGTGCAAGTTTTGCACGTCACCAGCTGTCATTTAAACATGTCTACTTCAGAGTGAGCCTGAAAAAAACAGTGATCTGCCAAATTTTGTTGGAACAAAAATTACTGAAATGAATTTGGTATTGCGTTCTCCTGAATATTTCCACAAGGAATGGCTTCTGAGTAGTATGGTGCTGTTACCATAGCCTTGCAGAAAAAAAAGGAATCCAGTCACTAGAGTAATAGAGTGCTTCAAGATCTTAGCTGGGCAGACGCATTAGACATGTTCCGACCTCCAGATGACATCTTGTTGACATCTGTGGGAACTAAGCATATGACTAAGAGCTTTTAAAAAATATTTAATAAGCTTCAGTATTAACATGACAGCATTTACATAATACAAGACAGAGCTGTGATTAGCACAGTTATTCAGGAGTTAAAGGGTATACATCATTAGCATGCAAACTTTCTGCTCCTAGTAGGCTGTGTTGAATGCAGAAGGATGTCTCAACTGCTAGAGGGAATTAAATACATTGTAATGAGATATAAACCATCAGGTCTGGATTGGTCCTTCATATCAAATCTAGACTTCAAATGAAACTTATCTTCTGCATGTTTCAGCTTACATCTACAAAAAACAAGCTTGGCTCCCCCGATTCTTTCATGCTAGCAAATTATCTATTACAAACTAGAGTAAGTGACAGCTTATATAAGTATCTTGCAAGTGTGTCTGAGTGATCAGGCTCTTCTGCTGCATTAGACCACTTCTCACCACCAGCTCCTTTCTCATCCAATCACACTATTTTTTTTTAAGCTCTGACTGCCACTTCCCTTAATGTGGTGCACCGGTATGATCTATGAGGTGGAGGCAGAGGAGACAGAGCTTGTAGAACTCATTGACACATACAGTCAAACATATCACAGTAAACTACCAAATTTGCAACCTGGTCAGAAGAAAGAATACAGGAGTTCCTGTCTGAGTAGTTTTTGAGTATACATCCATTGCTTTTCAATAACTACACATATATAGGCTGATCCACTCTACCCTGCCTTTCATACTGGCAGGATTATGGCATGCTGCACAATTCAGAACTTGTATGAAGAACGGCAAACCCCTTCAACCTGACAGCTTGCAGCAAGATTGCAGACACTGAAATGGTTGACTTGCATTCAACGAACAACAACCTTTAATCCTGCTCCCTTGATGAACATGCCTCTACACCTACACAGGTGTAGACTTCTTTGTGTAATGTGTGCTTATTCCAGAAAACTCATGACTGTTTGCTGCCTTCCTCTTTCAGTAATATGATTTTACATCATTTTTTTTGTTTGTTTGTTTGTTTTTGTCACTTGATCCAGTCCAAACTGGGCCCACATTCAGTTAGTTTCTCCAGTTCTCATCTTTAGACAAGAATTATGTCTCCTCTCTATCAATGGTAGTCTGATTCTTCTTTCCAGAACATACAGGAGTTTCCCAGTGAGAAATCCCTCTCTTTTGGTTCAAAGTCACCCTATTGTACCTGATGGCACCACTTAGCATAACCTACCTGTAATAAAGAATGTATGTCAAAAAATAGACTCCCAAGAATATACGTTGCTTCTGGTCTGTGATGTTCTTCAGAAAGATATCACCTAGAATGGATATGTCTCTCTGCATCACTCAGTACAAAACAGACATAGATGGATTTGTTGAAAAGAGAGAGGAAGGGAACGAGGGAGGACTTGGAATTGTTCGTGGTCCAACGTACTTCATTTACCCAATATGCCCCATGTCCAACTATATCTATGCAAGGGGTTCCCCCTCCCTTCCTTTCACAGCTCCTCAAAGTCAGGACACTCCAACTCATTTCATGTTGGAAGTGAACCAGACACACCTCTTCCTCAGGAAGATGAATCATTTTCAAGACAGAAAACATATGTTGCAATGTGCAAGTACTTGTTATTTTGTCAAGTGCCAAAGAATATATAAATTTGCAATAAAAGGTGAATTAATATGCTTCCAGAACAGCGGTAACCTCCTCCTTTTGCTCAACAGGGAATGGAACGCACACTACCCAAAACTGAACTTAAGTTTGCTGTGAGAAAAGAAAAAGCATTAAACATTTGTGGCAGGTCTCATGCATTGGCATAAAGAGAGCTGAGCAGAGTTACTTTACAACAGACCACTGCCTTTGCACTCTGGTGTAGATTTGAGTACATTCCAGTGACAGCTACAAGACTGCCCAACTAGATAGCCTGAATCTAGTCAGGAAAGCCTCAACGCTTCCTTTTCTGGAAGATCTGTGTGGTTAAAGTTCTGGGCTATCAATTAGAGAAGAACAGAAGCCTTCACAACTTCATTACTTCAAGTTTTGTTCTTCCACGATTTGAGAAAGAAAACAAAACTGACTCTAATCCAGTGCATTTGAATTTCATTTAAAATTCAATGCATTAGAACAATTTTGTCTGGAGATTTTAGTTACGCTATCTAGCCATGCAAACGGACAGCACAATACCAGCCTTTCTGGCGAGGTTTCGCGCCGAAGCTGTGAACTGGCTCGGCTGGCTGAGGGGCAGCCCTGCCAGGGAGCAGCTGCTGCCCGCCATTGTCCTCCGCGGGCCAGCGGCGTTCTGACGTCACAGAGACAGGAGCGGCGGCGGGGCCACTCTGCGTGTATAAAACCTGCCGCTAGGGGGCGGAGCGACCCGGGATCGGCGCGAACAGGACGGGCACGCAGGGTAGTCCGTGTGGGCGAGTCGTGTGGGGCGGGTGGGCAAGGAGGGCGGAATATCTCTGCCCACTCAGAAAAAGGGTTCGCCTATTGGCTGCCAGACAATAAATCTACCAGAGGTCTCCACTACGCAGAAAGTGGAGGGATAGAATGTAGCGTCCCAGCCCCAGTGCCCCCCTTAACGTGTTTCTGTTCAAGTCTCTGGCTGCAGCAAGTGCCTGTTGCCTGTAGGCGAAGGGAGGTGGAGGTTCATTATACTTGTGTGAGGTGTGGTGGTAGAACTCAAGGGGGAGGTGGAGAAATCAGAGTACGAGCAGGAGATAAATGGGTGGAGTAACACTGACAAACTTGCCAGAAAGATGCTGTGGTGATACCCTGTAAACAGTGGTGGATCCCTGCCCTGCCACCACTGAGCAGAGAAAGGTGATTTAGGGGAGGAGGAGGAGTGGACACAGGTCCCAGCTCGGCATCCCAGACAAACTGCTTCCCGACCAATGTTGGTTCCCCAAGGTGCCCCTGCATAATAGGTTTGAGGTTCTGGAACATGAGGGAGATGTGAATAAGGATGCCCTGGAAGATCCACCCTTGAGGTTGTCTAGTGTGAGACACTAAGGTTATCTAGACTGGGAGGGCCTTAACCTAGATATGAAGGGGGAAGGGAATAAAAACAGGCCTGCTAGATATGAGTCTAGGGGAACAATGATGTACTTGGCAGTGAGGCAAGGGTGCATCTGCAGCTGAAGTGCGTCTACACCAATGATTGCAGCATGGGCAACAAACAGGAGGAGCTGGAAGCCATTGTGCAGCAGGCAAGCTATGACTTAGTTGCCATCATGGAAACATGGTGAAACCATTCCCAGGACTGGAGGGCTGTGGTGAGTGGCTATAAGCTCTTCCAAAAGGACAGGCAAGGAAGGAGATGTGGTGGTGTGGCTAGAGAGGGTTTTGATGTTGCTGAGCTTGCGGCTGCGAATGGTAGGGTTGAGTTTCTATGGGTAAGGATCAAGGGGAGGGCCAACAATGCTGGTGTCCTGGTAGGGGCCTGTTACAGAGGAGGGCAAATGAGAATGTCTGTCCTATACTGGATGTGGCGAGGAACGTGATCACTGAGGATAAGGAAAAGGCTGAGGTTCTCAATGACTTCTTTATGTTTGTCTTTAAAAGTCACATCAGTTATCCTTAGGATACTCTACCCCCTGACCTTGAAGTCTGAGATAGGGAACAGAATAAAGCTCCCCCTCAATTCAGGTGGAAACAGTTAGAGTCTTGCTGCACTATGTGGACTATCAGAAGTCCATGGGGCAGACAGGATCCACCTGAGGGTGCTGAGGGAGCTGGTGGAGATGATAGCCAAGCCACTTTCTGCCAGCTGTCGGCATTTCTGGTCAACCAGAGAGGTCCCAGGGGATTGGAGGCTTGCCAATGTGACTTCCATCTACAAGAATGGTCATATGGAAAATCTGGGGAATTATAGGCCTGTCAGCATAACCTCAGTGCCAAGAAAGGTTATGAAATAGATCATCTTGAGGGAGATCACCTGGCATGTGCTAGACAACTGGGAGATCAGGTCTAGACAGCACAGGTTCATCATCATATGATTGTATGACAGGCAGGTCTTGCTTGACCAGTGTGATCTCTATCTGTTGTTGAGTGATGACTGGTGGATGAGGGAAAGGCTGCTGACATAGTCTACCCAGACTTCAACAAAACCTTCAACACTGTCTCCCACACTATTCTCCTGGAGAAGCTGGCAACCTGTCGCTTGGACAGGTTTACTCTTTGCTGGGTAAAGAACAGGTTGGATGGCTGGGCCAAGAGAGTGGTGAGGAATCAAGTCACATTCAGCTGGTGACTGGTGACGAGTGGTGTTCTGCAAGGGTCGGTACTGGGACCTGTCCTGTTCAACATTTTATTGATGACCTGGATGAGGACATTGAGTGTACCTTCAGTAAGTTTGCAGATTATGCCATGTTGGGAGGAAGTGTTGATCTGCCTAAAGGTAGGAAGGCCCTTCAGAGGTATTGGGACAGGCTAAAAAGCTAGGCTGAGGCCAGTGGGATGAAGCTTAACAAGACCAAGAGCCAGGTCCTGCACTTAAGCCACAGTAAAACCAGGTAATGCTACAGGCTTTGGGCAGAGTGGCCGGAAGATCGTATAGAGGAAATTAGTCAACGCTCTGCTAAACAGGAGCAAGCAGTGTGCACAGGTGGCCAAGAAGGCCAATGACATCCTGGCTTGTATCAAAAGTAGCGTTGCCAGCAGGAGCAGTAGGGATCATCTCTCTGTATTCAGCCCTAGTGAGGCTGCATCTCAAGTACTGTGTTCAGTTTTGGGCCCCTCACTACAGGAAAGACACCGAGGCCCTGGGGCATGTCCAGAGAAGGGCAACGAAGCTGGTGAGGGGTCTGGAGCACAAGTCTTGGAAGGAGTGGCTGAGAGAGCTGGGATTGTTCAGTCTGGAGAAGAGGAGGCTCAAGGGAGACCTTATCCTTCTCTTTAACTTCCAAAAGGGAGGTTGTGGTGAGGTGGGGTCAGCCTCTTCTCCTATGTAACTAGCAATAGGACTAGAGGGAATGATCTCAAGTTGAGCCTTTGGAGCTTCAGACTGGACGCTAGGGATTACTTTTCAGAAGGAGTGGTCAGGCACTGGAATGGGCTGAGCAGGGAGTTGGTGGAGTCACCAACCCTGGACATGTTCAAGAAACGTTCAGATGTTGTACTGAGGGACATGGTTTAATGGGAAATATTGGTCGTAGGTGGACAGTTGGACTGGATGATCTTGGAGGTCTTTTCAACCTTGGTGATTCTATGATTGTATAATACCTATGCTGTTACAAATTGAGAGAAATATTTCAGTTTTTAGATAGTGAAAACAGATACGTCTTGTTGCAGACCCCCAAGGGTTCGAAACAGGAATCTAGTCCGTTCGCTCACCGAGCTGCGTGGGGTGTGATGACATGACCCAATATGAGTGCATCAGAACCTGTTTATTATCCGCTTCTTACACACATATATAGATCGTAGCAAATGCATGTCAGCTTGTAATTGGTTGGAGCATTGCGAAAAGCCCCCTGCCTAACAATACTATTGGTCATGCATGTTTTCATACCATTCCACTGTCTTAATCTCTTCCCAGGCTAGCTACCCCCTTATCTTAACTGAAGCCTCAGTTTTTCTTCCTGCTTTGACAGCTTCAAGGTCTCATAGCCTGGGTTGTGCACATAGCACCCGAGCTCACAGCCATTATAACGAGCTAGTACTTTTCCATTTGTATCTCCTGCCAATTGTTAGGCCTGTTCTGCTTGTACAACTGTTCAAGAGACCCATGGCCCTCTCGGCTGTGGAGCCATCCCTCAACAACGTCTGTATTAAGGGCAACGTGATTTTCACATTAAAATTCAAGATAAAGAGTAATACATTTTATAATAAACTTTGCCATGTGCATCACCTTACCATTCCTTTTCTTGAAACTTGCTGTAAACCAGATGAATTTAAGAGGTTTTCTGAAGGATAGTTAGAGTAGGGAAGGTCATCAACTAAAATCTTAATAATTCTCTGCTGTTAATATCCAGAGGACTATAAATGCTTTAGTTACATCAGTATTGCACACAGGAGCTCTGATATTTCTGTATTATGTCAGTAGAGACTGGGCATATTGGAAACAGAAGCATCGCAGCTGCTCAGGCAAATAAGTCTCACTATCATAGCCTCTCTGTGAAAATGAGCTAAAAACTCCTAATGCTGTCATGTCTCAGTGTACTACATGTGGTTATTCATATTTATTTAGAATGATATTTTCTACATATTTAGTTTCTAATATTGAGTGGTTCTAATTTTGCTACAAAATCCTAAGGCTTCAATTCCGCATAAGTCATTTAGAGAGTGCACTCAAGCTGAAAATATGGTAAATAACATTGTTTATTCAGGGAAGGGGTGATGGGGAAAAATAAGTTTTTATTTTAAAATTGAAAAATTCAGAAAAATAATTTAATGCAAAGTTATGCATGAGCCCTCAATCACTGAGAAAACAATTAAGGTTTTCTGACAACCCCCTTCCATTTCACATAGGGAAAGATTCTGTTTAAGTAGATACATCAACCTTTTCATTTGCCATATGAAAATTTTAGCAGAGAAATCTGCAAATACGCATGTTGTATTCAGGTAACATGCAGCCAATTAATTCGAAGTGTTGCTTCAACAGGAAAAGGACCTGTCTTTAAATACTGTTTTCTGAAAACTGGATCTACATGACATCAAACTACTGGTTGGATCAAGTAGAGAAGCAGCAGATAAACTCCTTTCACTCTTTAAATTCCAGCGCTGCCATGTGCTCAATATACCACACATGGAAAAGTTCTGACATTATGTATCACTGAGCATGCGTTACCACTTCAATAAAAGACTTTCACTGCAATACCATGGGGGTAGACTGAAAGCCTTTTATATGGTGTTACCAGCCACCATGCAGACAGTATTATGCCGATGTCCAGACATCCAACTCCCCTTTAATCCCCCCTTCTAAAAAAAAAAAAAAAAAAAAAAAAAAAAAAAAAGCAACAAAATAACATTTAGGGCAGATTTCCAGCTGCTTTGTTAAGTCCAAGATAGGTGCAACACATGCCTTTTAGAATAATTGCATGTCAGTGCCGAACAGATTCAACTCTTAAAATTAGATATGGTCAGGACAGCATTGAGGAATTATGCACCACAAAACACATAGCATCTGTAATACCAGAAAACACAATTGTCTCAATTTACTACAAGCTTTATGACTTTTCTATAGCCACTCATGCTAGAAAATAGAGCCTCATAATTTTGATGGCACGAATCCCAGAAGCTCACATACGTTTTTATTATTTTCTTAAACCTAGGAAATTTGCTCAGAAATGTAAATAACCTGTTCTTTTTATTATTATTTTTTTTTTTTCCCTCCAGGAAAATCTCCAGATTTTCTTGGAGCAGACAAGAGCTTGCAAACTAAGTACTCATTTCCAGTGTCCCTGCTGTACATAAACAGTTCAACTATGTATGCTTGGCAAACATAACAGCTCTTTAGGATACATTCAGCTCAGAGCTTGAAAAGGTTGTGCAGAATTAAAACAAGTCTGGGAAGTCAGGAAGTTGGTCTCTACTGCTAAGGTTAACATGCAACACTGCCAGAAAATCTGCAGTTACACTGACTGTTTAATGATGATGATCCCGTTCTCATATGGGAACAACATGCTTTACCCTCTATCATGTAACTTGTTGCTCTCTCACTTGCAGACAATGATACAGCCATTCTTCGCAATATTTTTCTCTAGATTCCCTAGCTAAATCTCTTAAAAAAATCAGTCCTGTGTTCTCATTTCAGTTTTGTCTTTAACTATGGATGGACAAAAAAATGTGTACAAGAGGGGAGGAAATAACTTAAAATATATTTCCCAGCAGAGCGTGGCAGATGAGCAAACAGCAGATGAACATTAGCTTGGAAAACTGATTACTTCAAACCCAATCTAAGGTTTTACTATGGCAAAATAAACAGGGTTCAATACAAATCAGCTAGCAGAGAATTTTAAAGATATATATATATATATATATATACACACACACACACACACGTTTACAGCAGACAGTCTGCATCATTATAAAAGTAGTCTTGAAGGTATTCCTACTCTTCTCAAAGAAGGGACAGAATACTCAGGAAAAGTAGTCTGTTTGCAAGTTTATACCTTGAGATTAGATATATAAAAAAATCAGTGGTACAATTACACCAATCTAATTTTAACCACCTGGAATTTCTACATTTCGCCCATAATGTTTAAGAGAACTGCAGGATGTGATACTTTTTTTTTTTTTTTAATGAGGTCTTCTGTATTTTAAAACATGTTCCATTAAATTTTAGGACACTGGCTAAGGAAACAAACTACATTCACGTGAACGTTACTGCATATTTCACAGTAACTGCTGCTTTTGATGTCGCCTTTACACTTCAGAGTTATGGCTCAAGTTTAGTATTTTCCCCAGATTTAAACAGAGTACGAAAGTAAAGAACTTTACCTAAAGCCTTGATCTCTGCTTCATCACAGGTCTGAATGCTGACACCACTAAGTCAGTGGAGCAAGAGTTGTTTCACACCAGTTAAAGATGGCCCTCACAAAGAAAGTGACTTAACAGC
The DNA here is from genome assembly GCF_016699485.2 of Gallus gallus. Lineage (NCBI taxonomy): Eukaryota > Metazoa > Chordata > Aves > Galliformes > Phasianidae > Gallus > Gallus gallus. The sequence continues at coordinate 51,478,638 of NC_052572.1, forward strand.
AAAAGGTGTGGCATTACTGTGTTTAGTAAGACCATATTAGCAATATCCTTAACAACTATATAGCGTTGAAATAAGACAGTAACTGCTAGAAACATTGTAAACGGGTTTATTTTTTCACTTAAACTTACACACAACATGTTTATTAGTTTAAAAAAAAAATCTCAACATGAAAGGCAGTAGTTTGGCTTTTTGTTTGCAAAGGGTAAAGCATCTCCTCACTTAAAACGGAGTTATAACAATTCTGAGTAATCCACAGTGGTTACGCTTACTTGTCATTTAATATCAGCGAAAAACCTGTTAACATTCCAGATTGTTGTAGAAAAACTGTATACCACACTTAGGCATACAAGATTTAGAACACACAAAAAATACCCTGTTTTAAAAGTACTCTCCATTCCAAATAGGTTTGCATTTTAGTCCACCCTCTCTCTTTAGGCTTCACATTTACAATTCTCTATATACAGAAAGGTACAAGAAATTGATACAGTATTTATTGTAACAAACTAAGGATGCCACAGTATGCTAGTTTAAATTAGCCTCTCCCCAGCTTGCACACCTTCTTGCTTCTTATTCCTCCTGTGAAGCAGTCTTCTCTGGTTCCAGAATTAAGTTCTTCCATTGCAAGGCACGTACTTATCTACAACAGAAGAAACAGATGCATTAATGTGAAATCCTGTTTCAAGGGTAACATTGGTCTACATTTTTAAAGACCAAACATTAAGACAAAAAAGGTGCAACTCTTTGTTACTAAATTTGTCCATAAAAACAGGTAGTTACCACATTATTGTGAAGTAAAATGCCATAAAACACTGTTCACTTAAACCTCCACAATACAAAGGTAGCACATTTACACACGTTCCACCTTTCCATGTTAGAGTTATTAGACCTTTTTTTTTTAGTTTTGTTTTATATATTATATACATATATATAAAATATATAAAAATATATATAACAAAACTAAAAAACTTATGTTATAAACACATATGTAAGATGCACAGTCTGTAAGACTACATGCCACATAAGACAGTGAAATTTTGGTAACTCTCAGTAACATACTGTAACTGGAATGCTATCATAAATAATAGAGTAATTGTGACATGCAGTGCAGCAAGTACTGCATACATGAAGTGATTTAATGAGGACTACAAACTGTCAGTGTGACACAGCTTCAAAAAACAAGGATGTGCTTGCAAGATACTGTCCGTCCGCTGACATCTAGGCCACAATGCATGATGAGAAACCAAAGGTCAGAAGTTCAGATTTTGACATGCAATAGAAAGTTACTGAACAAAAGGGTTAAAACTCCACATTCAGGTAAGATGCCCTGAACAGAACAGGCACAGAGACAACATGTTATACAGAGCACAGATTGCAAACAGAGATTAAAATCAAAACCCATCCAGGACCTCTCTTGCTAGTTTCATAGTTGCTCCATGCCTGACTGCATATTTGCGTTACTCTAAAATAAAAAAAACAAGCTCCAAATCACTTCAAAGTACAAAGTAAAAATATCATTTGAAAATATCTGAGGTATTGCTATCATCAAATTGTTTCAGTTTTATCATCAAGCTGTTTCAGTTGCTTTTATTACTTACACATTTTGTACTCCTTAATTAGGGAACAATGATTATTAAGGTATGCATTGAACCTATGTGGCAAGGTTCTGGTAGAAGGGGAGGCCACAGGGTTGACCTCTGCTCACCTAGCCCAGCAGTACCTTGTGTCAGAGCAGTGCTGCTCCAGCTGGTCCAACAGGGACCTGCCGCTGCCAGAGCTGAGCCATGGGTGATGCTGGGTGTGCTCCAGAAGAGAGGATTTAAGAAAGGGAAAAGCACTGCACAACAGCAGCCAGGAGAGAGGGGTGCAAAATGGGAGAGAAGCGGCCATATATACAGGCCAGGGTCTGTAATGCAGGAGGTGCTCTAAGTACAGAGCAGAATTTCTCTGCAGCCCAGGAGAGGCCCATGGTGGAGCAGGCTGTACCCCTGCAGCTAATAGGCACCAAGCAGAGCAGACTTCCATGTGTAGCCATGGTGTAGCAGAAGAGATGAAGTGTTGTGCGTTGACCACACCTCCCACTTCCTGTTTCCCTGTGCTACTTGGGCAGAAGAATTACAAGAGAATTTATAACTTGTGAAATTTTGACAGCTTTTCTCTATACGGGAGAGAACACAGCAAGCTTTCAATATACATGTGTGGAGTATGTTCACTTCATTGACTAAAATCATTGACTTCATTGACTAAAATAACTTAAAATCTTTGTTTTCTCAAGCTTCCATTACGGAAACGATGTCTTTCATCACTTAAGAACTTGCTTTCTGGGCAATCCTGAAAAAAACAGTAATGTTTTCAAGGATCAATGGGCTGACGCCAGTTGTTCAATAACCAAGTGCCGGGTGCTGCACTTCAGTCACAGCTCCATACAATACTACAAACTTAGGGCAGTTTGTCTGGAAAGCTGCACAGCTGAAAATGATATGGGGGTGCCAGCTGAACATAAGCCAGCAGTGTGCCCAGGTGACTTGTATTAGGAATGGTGTAGCCAGAAGAAGCAGGGAGGTGACCATCACACTGTACTCAACTTTGGTGATGCCACACCTTCAGTGCTGTGTTCAGTTTTGGGCCCCTCACTACAAAAAAGAGGCTGAAGTGCTGGAGTGTGTCCAAAGAAGGGTGGCAAAGTTGGTAAATTGTATTCAAATTGTTTAGATCATATGTCATCCTAATGATTATATTAAATTATATTTAATATATAATTGATTATATTAAAAATGATCTGGATGAGGAAGCTACTTTCAAATACTTCCAAATTTCTTGGTTTGGCTAAAGTAAATGATAATTTGCAGTAGTCCTTCAATTTAGAAGGAAGCTGAGTATGTGGAAATTAGGACAGCTTTCTGTTTTTGTTTTTTTTTTTTTAAACTACAACACTACATCATAACATGATATTTTTCTTAGGTAACATCTAAAAGTAACTGACAATAGAGGTCTGTTGTTTTATAGCTGTAAAGCACCTTAATCTAAACCATACTTCTGGTTCTTACTATTCTTGTTTCTATCTGCTTATACATTCAATAAGTAACAAAAGTGAAATATACAAGAATGGAATAACTGAAGTGTGTAAAGCTGATAAATTAGTTGTTGACTTGCTCTGGAACTCATACGCCAAAGACAAAGTCAAAGACAAAGGTGTTCCGGAGTAGATCAAGAACTGAAGTACTAACCTTATCTTCTTGCCTACTTAATTCTTGCCCATTTAAAATTCAATTTATTTTGTCATTACTTCTCAAACTATACACGTATTAAACAAAACACTGAGCATTGTCAGTCAAGCTTCTTATCATCTGCACTCTTTCATTTCCATTTGTAGACATACATTCAGCTTCTACATACAAACCTTCGAGGATGATTGGCATCAAATAGTGTTGTATCATCATCATCATCATCTTGCTCTAGTGGTGTCAGCTCCAAGTTTTCTACGTTTGTATCCAAAACTCCGTATCTTCTTGTTTTTCTGTTAAGTCTTCTGAGCCTGAAATGTATTTTGAGATATTTAAGTTCTATAAATTTCAGCCTACTTGCAGTTTCAACAGTGTAAGAGAACTACCCCTTAAAACACTGCTACACTGAGACTGATCATGAATTTTAAAAAGTTACTGTAATTACAGTATACACCTTTAGTGAAGTTCAGTTGTCAGGCAGCTCCAAGCATGACGAATTTACAGGAAATGACTGAGGCCAATAAGAGTTTGTCACTTTTAGTTTTGTACAGAATTACTGAAGAGAATACAAAAAGGCACTTAATGGCCAACAAGAAAGTGAATGCAGAAAGCTATTCAGTGGCTAAGTGCAAGAGACAGATAAAAATACATGCCACTGTACGAAATACACTACTAGCAGACCCTACAGTAAGAAAAAAAAAATCTCTTGCTATGTATTTGCTGCACACTTTACAGAACAAGAGATCAAATCACAGAGAAACACAGGAAAACTGTAACAGATATACAGCACAATCCGTAGGTGTCATCATTTTTAGCTCAGCCTGTGGAAGACTTCATGAATAAAAAAAAAAGCGATACTGTTTCGTATTAAGTCAAATAAAGTGCAGTAAAACAGGTAACACAAAGTGCGAGAAACGCAAACAACTTATATATAGAAATGAGTAATAAACATCTTGAATAAATAGCACTGCTTTTATACAAATCAGTCTGTTCTGTGGCTTCACTGTGTAGGTCTGGCTCCCACATAAGCCCGCTTTTGGCTTTGCAGCTCTCTATGTATCAAGCATGCCTTGCATGACTCTTCGAGGGTGGGGGAACTCAGAAAGCAGATGTAAAGATACCTGTTACAAAATACTTACAGTGCTGCTTTCAGTTAGTCTAGTCTCACAAAGAGCAGCAATGTGAAAGCTGCAGGATTGAAAACAAAAAATGTAAAAGTCTGTATTCTAGACTCTTACAATTAAATCCAGAGACACAGCACTTCCTTTCAGCAACTCCAGAAGCAGAATTTACAAACTTAAGATAGGTACCTAGGAAAGGTGTTCACAGCTTTCAGAAACTTGTACTATGTACAGTTTTTATGCTAATTATCATCCCAGTGACCTAGATCTCCTTTGGTACAAAATCCATACCTTTCTTCAGGGTATGCCATAAAAGAAAAAAAAAAAAAAAAAGAGAGATAGATACTACAAGGGCTGCTCTGAAAGAATTGCCTCATATTTTCTTATGCTGGCCCACAATGTCAGAGGCAGATGTTGGTGGCATAGCAGTAGAACTGATATAGCAGCTGAACCTCTTCACCAATATTCCATTACATTTTGTTGCTATGTGACAGATGGCAGCAGAAGGGCACTCTGAGAAAATGAAGTTTGACACAGAAATGCAAATAAAGCAATGATGTGTCACTGAATTCCTCCATGCAAAAAAAAAAAAAAAAAAGTATCCATTGATATTCATTAAGCTTCCAGAACATTTCTGGAGACCAAACAGTGGATTATGCTCACTGTGAGCACAGTGAGGCAGCAGATGATGCATTTCAGCAGCAGCAACAGCAGCAAGGACATGAAAGACAAGCCACATTCTGGATACCATGAAGATTTTTATGAGAGCAGCGTGCAGGGTTTTGTTCATTGCTGGGAAAAATGCATAGTTAATGGTGGTGGCTATGCTGAAAAAGAGTGTTTTGTAGCTGCAAATTTGCTCTACCAAACAGTTTTATTGTGCTCTTTGTATCTGTTGTAATTCCATGGAAATAAATAGGAGGCATTATTTATGGAACAACCTAGGTACAAGAATAAATAATCAGTGTTATAATTTCCTCTACCTGATTTGAAACAGCAGCAGCCGTTGTGCCATACATGTGCTTTAGCATAATTTATTATTTAAAGGTAAGGCTAATCACAAAAACTCAAAAACTTCACCTTTCAGCTCAAAACAAAAACTTTTTAATCAGTTCTCAACACAGAAAGAAGTAAAATACTTATAATGTACGAAGCTGAGGAAAATTCTGAAACCTTATGATGAAGGTGTGATGAAAAATAGGGTAGCTTTAATGTGTCTTTTTTTTTCCACTGAAGTAAAAGGTACACAATTGATTTTGGTGTAAGCACTCACAGATATTCTAACAGACTAGACCGTGCAAATGGTACCACAAGTCTCTCACAAATTCAAAGGTTCACATGAATGCTACTGAGAAACAGAAAACTAAGTTACTGTGATATGAAAACTTAGTTTACATACAAATTAGTTAAACTAAAGCTAAAAGGATACTGGAGATACTTGTGCAATATACGCGGACAGACATAACTAGGATGCTAGAGCACAGTTGTGTTTACAAAAAACTTAGTTTTTCCAATCAGTGATCGAAACAAAATCTACCACAAAATTCTGATTGCATAAAGGCAGTAGCATTCTCAATAACTTAAAAAGGATTATTTTTATCACTGTAGTTACTTCTGACTCCTTGTGGTCTAATAAGATGAAGCTATGAAAACTAGGATTAAAGTTACACAAAAACCCATGTTATATTTATACATGTTCAGTGTCAATAACCTCACAAGAACAGCTGACAACAATGGAGGAATCTGCAATAGGATACAAACAAATATTAATACCAGAAGTGGTATAGATGATTGACTGTAAGAGAAGGGCTAAGTAAGAACTAAGAAATGTTGGTATTTAAAAGAAACAACAAACTGAAAATACATTAATAAAATGAGAGTTGTAGCAAAACAGGACAAGTCCAAAGCACATCTAAAGAAATAAGATTAAAGAAACAACGTGTACAATCAACAATTATATAGTAAGCAGAGTGGTGTGGTTAGGCTGGTGTTTTACAAGTTGTGTAACTAGAAGGATCAGCACAGTGGAAAGAGATAACCAAAAATACATGCTCAGTCGTGCTGTAAGCTCACAGTAAAAAACCTCTAAAGGGAGCAATATCCAGAAAGAGAACCTTCCCCAGTGACAGTCAGCCCTTAAATGGGATCTAGCAGAGGTGCAGCCAGGCTCCACCCTGATTCTGAGAAGTACAGGAGAAAGGAACTGTAGCCTTCCAACCACCTCAAGCCTACAGACAAGTTTTACGTATGAGCCAGCATACATCTTCTTAAAAGTGGAAATATCTTCTCATACCACGTACTACACAATACGGTGCAATCTACTCACATTCTCCATTAATGAATATTTCAGACTAAATTGATTTTTTCCTGAACCATGAACTATGCCAGTTACAAAAAGTATCCTCATAAAAATAAAGTTTTAGTTGAAGCTAATATCTTCTGTGAAGGTCACACATGAGATACAGATTTTATATCCATAAAATAAATTCAATAATCCTAATCCCAAAGTCTTAAAAATTAACTTCCTAGAAACTTATTTAAAATAAATATCTGATACATAATTCATACTGAACTGTTTCTTGGAAGTCTGATGTAGTATGACAAATTGTGCGGCATATTGTAACAGTTGTCTAAAAGAAAAAAGCCATTCCATCTCATCTGCTACATCTGTTTTCTCGCCGACTCACGAAGACTGAAGAACTAAGAGCTTGCTCTTCTTGGTACATAAATATGGGACATCACCACTGACTGCAACAGGCTTCCTGTAAGCAAACAGAACTATCCAGAAACAGGAAGGGGAGGGGGGGAGGGAGGGGGAAAGGATGTATGAACTGTAATATTGGTGTTTCTGTGCATTGCCAGGCATTTTGTGTCAAGTATCAAATCTAAGCGTGGAAGGCAAAAATAAAATTGTCAAAATGAATAAGGCATCACAATGTCTAAATTTCCTTATTTCTAGTTCTGATGGATACGTTCTATGGTCTTGTTATTATATACATTGTTCTTTGAAAAATCTTCTGTTATAAAAGGAATTTGATATCTAAATGTATGAACATGCACAAGAGACATGAAGTTTTATTGTAAATGACACAACTAGCTATCACAGCAAACAAAGCCTGGAAGAAATCTCCAGAAAAGACTTGTGCTGCACTGTAACAAAAGCTTTCCTCAACCATACAATTGAAGGAAAACAACAACAAAAGAAACAATAACAAAACCAGAAAACAAAACAAAACAAAACCAGACGGTTTCTTCCTGTGAGGGATAAACACAGGGACGTGTTGGTCACAAATCTTCTTCATGGCACATACTCAAAGCAACCCATCAAGAGCAGAGCAGCCTGCTGGAGGTTGCAGGATGCCAGAACACGGAATCTCCAGAGGTGCCTCAGACAGCCTGCTATTGCACACTCCGTTGTCACAATTGCTGAAATACCTCCCAAACTCATCTTCTCAGCATACCACAAGAAGGAAAGACACAAAGAGCCCAACTTTTATAGAAGTGCAGTTGAAAGAAGAAGTCCCATACACAAAGCTAGAAATCAAATCAAGATATGTATTTTTTTTTCTGATAGAGAAATTGCATCATCAGCTTTATCAGTAAAAGACAGTCTGTGAGAGCTTGCTGTAGTTTACATTTATTATATGTGGAGAAAAAATCGTGTTATAGCCACAGTAACAAAGCTGTATCAGCTCTCACATGGTTTTCTTCAAAATGGATTTTCTGGGCATCAGCTTCAAACAAAGCCAAATGGCTCTGAAAACCAAGAACTCATATCTTTATCAGAATGTACACAATTGATAAAGAGATTGCAAGAGATTGCTACATCATGTAATCAAGCAAGGCTTGACTAACTGCATCCCAACAAACAGTATCTAGATTTTCCAAGTAGTCTTTATCAGAGCTCGAAAAATGTTATTTCTAATTTTTAAATTATAGATTGTTTCTATGAATAAAGGAAGCTGAAGTGTGCGACTACATCTAAATTTTGTAAAAGCTTCTGAAACCTTTACGTTTGTTAATAATATGCAAGGTTTCATCCTAAAAAAAAAAATTGTTCAAAAAAAACTGGAAGGCTTGTATCTAAACCTTAAATTTCTAACACAAGTACTGTCACAAACTTCAGCCACAAATCCAATCTACAAAACACATGCTTTGTCTATGCTGATGTACGTGAGCAGGAACATAACAGGACAAACACCAGGCAGCTTGATCAAAGCACAGTACCCATTTGCTGAGACAACATCCATTCAGAAGGGTTGCAAGTTTCTGGTACAGTAACAAAGTATAATAGCTGAAGATTTCATTATTTTGGAAAGAGCTTTCATTGTTATTCAGTACCTATATGCAGGTTACCTTAAACAATACCTAAATTTCTGGCAATTAATGGTTTATGAGTGTAACAAAACTATTCCAGCAGCAGAAAGATAAAAACAACTATTTTAAAGAAATAAATTAAAAATTGTTGAGAGTACAATATAACTTGTATGCATTTTCTCTCAGATTGTCATTAGCAAACAAGCATTTTCCTCACATGGATGTAAGGTTGCAACTGCAAGTCATGATGTCCAAGTTAATTTGATTGTCTTCCACAGGTATACACTGAATTCTTCAAACAAGCATTTCCAACAATTAACATTTCAAAAGCACTGCACTAAAGAAATGTGTAAAAAAACCCAAATTTACTGGTCCTAGATGGTAAATGTTTTTGTGCACCAAGAAACAAAATCAAATCACTTACACATAGACTTAAACTAAACAAAAGAGCATGTTGAAAACACAGGCTTTTAAAGTCTAATCCTGTAAACTGGTAATGTCTAGAGCATAAGGTACTGACCTTTTCTCTCTGGCAACAGTGGCAGGACACGAGGGAAAGGCATGGAGCTGCGTCAGGGAAGGGTCAGGCTGGGGATCAGAAAAAGGCTCTTCACCAAAGGGCAGTCAAGCCCTGGGTGCCAGGTTGACCTCAACTAGCCTCTGGGTTTCTACTCTCACACTCCTGTTCCTCAGCAGGACAGAAGGAAGAAATTACATGAAATAGTTCATAGGTTGAAATAAGAACAGAGGAACTCACCAACTACTGTCACTAGACTAAACTCAGGGAAGACTAATTTTATTACCAGTCCGTAACAGGGCAGTAAGAACTGCAAGTAGAAACATCTTCCTCACCCTTCCCCTTCAATTCCATGTTCAGTATCACACCCGCTCTTCCATCTTTTCCCTGATCTGGAACATCACAACAGGATGGGGAACAGGCACTGTGATCAGTCAGTTCATAGTGCTTTATCTGCACTCTTCCTTGCTAGAAAACCATGGTGTAGTAGCCATAATTGAAACCTGGTGGGATGATTCTCATGACTGGAGCTTGACTATCAACAGCTACAAGCTGCTCAGAAGGGAGAGGTGAGGAAGGTGAGGAGGAGCTGTTGCCTCCTACATCAAGGAATGAATAGAGTGTTAAGAGTTCTCCCAGAAGAATGGCCACGAGCAAGTTGAAAGTTGACCGGTGACAGTCAGAGACCAAAGCAACAAAGAGAGCCTTGTGAATGGTGTTTATTAAAGGCCACTTGATCAAGTGGAGCCTGTTGACGAAGCCTTCTTCCTCCAGCTACAGGACTTGCAGGCTCTCAGTCTGCTGAGGTACTTCAACCATGCTGACATCTCCTGGAAAAGTAGCACGGTGAGCTGCAAGTAATCCAGGAGGCTCCTGGAATGTACAAAGGATAACTTCCTGAGCCAGCTAATAGACATCACACCCAGCGTGGTGGTCAGTGGCTCAATGTTTAGATGGAGATCAGTGATGAGTGGTGTTCCTCAGAGGTCAGTACTAGCACAAACGCTCTTTAATATCTTCACCAGTGACATCAACAGTGGGATCGAGTGCATCCTCAGCAAGTTTGTAGATAACACCAGGTGGCTGACATATCTGAGAGACAGAATGCCACCAGAACAGGTCTAGAAAGGTTGAAGCAGTTGGGTCCAGGAATACCTCATGAAATTCAACCCATCCAAGAGCAAGGCCTTGTACCTGGGTTGTGGCAACCCCCACTATCAGTACAAGCTGGGAACTAAAAGCACTGAGAGCAGCCCTTCCAAAAAGGACGTGGGGGTACTAGTAGATGGCAAGCTGGACATGAGCCAGCAATGTGCCCTCAAAGCCCAGAAAGCCAACCATATCCTGGGGTGCATCAAAAGAACCACGGTCAGCAGGGTGATAGAGGTATCCTGCCCCTCTACTCTGCTCTGGTGAGACCACATCTGGAGTAGTGTGTCCAAATGAGTCCTCAGTACAGGAGAGACATGGATCTGTTTTGAGCATGTCCACAGGAGGACCACAAAAATGATTCAAGGGATGGAACGTTTCCCCTGTGAGGATAGGCTGTGAGGGCCAGGTACTGTTTAGCTTGGTCAAGAGAAAGCTCCAGGGAGACCTGATAGCAGCCCTTCAGTACATAAAGGGGGGCTACAACAAAGAAGCAGACAGACTCCTTAGCAGGCTCATAGGACAAAGGGAGACGGTTTCAAGCTAAAATGGGAGATTTAGATTTGATATAAAGAAAAAGATTTACATGATAAAGTTAGTGAAGTACTGGCACTGGTTGCCTAGAGAGGTGGTGGATGCCGTGTCCCTTGAGACATTCAAGGTCAGACTAGGCAAGGCTCTGAGCAACCTGATCTAGCTGTAGATGTCCCTGATCATTGCTGGGGAGTTGGACTAGATGGCCTTTAAAGGTCTCTTTCATTCAAACCATTCCATGATTCCTCCTCATACCTGTTCTAGCGTGGGGTCAATCTCACAGGATGGTGACTGCTCCAACAGTTAGAAACCACATGGCTCATCCTTCAGGAGCAGAATGCTCCAGTATGGAGTTCCACAGCAGACACCTGCCCAAGACATCCTGCCCCTCTATAGGCTCCTCTTCACAGGCTGTGCTTCTGGCCCAGGGTCTGCTCCCATAGGGGCCCTCCAGGGACTCCAGTCTCTTTCAGGCCTCATCCACCTGCTGCACCATGTACAGGGAGGTCTGCTCCCCATGGTGCCCATGGGCTGCAGGGGGACAACTTGTTTCATCATGGGCATCTCCTGGGCTCCAGGGAACTTCTGCTCCACACCAGGAGCATCTCCTGCCCTCCTCCCACACTGACCTTGGTGCCTGCAGGGCTGCTTCTCTCCCATTTCTCATTCCTATCTCCTAGCTCCTGTTGTACGGCAGCATTTCCCTTTCTTAGATCTCTTCTTCCAGAATGCAGCCAGCAGCACTCATGGCTCAGCTCTGGCCATAAGTGGGCCCCTTTTGGAGCAGTTGGAGCTGCTCTACTCTGACATGCGGCACTGCTGGGCTCTGCTCACAGAGGCCACCTCTGTGCCCTCCCTAGATACCAAAACCTGGCCACTTATAGCCAGACATGACCGTCTCCACTTTCACTTTTTCCACGGAAGGGTATCAGAAAAAATAAAACCACAAGATTTTGCTGGCTGACTCAAAGCACATCTTAACTCAGAACATGACTCTGTCACCAACACAATCAAATCTGAAGTAAAAGCTTTAAATCTGTAGTACTTCCACAGCCATATCACTCTAAATTTCAACAGAGCTGAGTACTTATGTTGGACAAGGTTTGAATTTAAACCCACTTACTTTTGTCATAAAAGTGACATTCCTTACACATAGGGTATGTTTTAGCATGACATATTTCGCTTACTAAAAATCAGTCAGAAGTAATTATTTCTCCTTTGCTCTCAAAAAGGAAAACCTTACACAGTACTTCACACATCAAGATGCGACTCTTGGTTAAGCATCAGTCGTTTGGTTCTTTTATTTTATTATGTATGTTATGCATATACATAACAACACATAACCTAGATTTATAACTGTTTTCCCTCCGAAGAGGAAATATTCACAAATATTCATTTGTCTTGCAGAATCAGTGAAATAACTAAGCTCGGTGCCTTTTCTTCTGATTCACAAACATTTACATAACCAAGACAAAGCTGATTTTCTCTATAGAATCACAGAGGGAATGAAAGCCTCTGCATTAATAGTTCAGGATCTTACAGAAATTGCTGCAGAATTCCAGAACAAAAACACAAGGCTTAACTTTCATGGCTACATTAGCGTCTAGAAGACAATGCTTCAGTTTCAAATGTAGAACAGTAACCTTCCTAACTGCCCTGGTTTCAGCTGGAACAGTTATTTTCTTCACAGTGCCTACTGTGATGCTTTGTTTTGGCTTCAGGAGAAAATCAGTGTTGATAACACACCAGTGTTTTTGTTGCTGCAGTGCTGCACAGATCCAAGGACATTCAGGTTCCTGTGCCAGCAGGACTACAACACTATTCCAAGCACAACTCCCCAACTATCCAGAAGATAATGACAGGAGATGAGATGTTCTTTCTGCAGCTCATGTAATAACAGGCTTTTATTTATTTTTTGTTCTTTCCACAGTACTACTCAGAAATCCAACACCAGTCCATTTTCACTAAGAATCTATACAGTTTCCTTTAGGATATGCAGCTATCAAGATATGCATGATGAAGACAGTAAGTCTGATGGCTACTGGAACGCATCCTACAGAAGTGAAGGAAAAGCAGGCTGTCCTGCTCTGCTTAGATGGGGATGTTTTTGTAAGGGCTCAGTACAGAACAAGTTTTTTCTACCTTTCTGGAATCAATCATAAAGGCACTGGACATGTAAACTGTACTAACTATTCTGAGAAAAAAAAAAACAACAGAGAAACATAGTTACAAAGCATATACTTTCTGTGTAATCACACATTCCAAGCTCGCCCAGGAGTTTACACGTGTTGTTCAGAGTTTAAGTATGCAAGGACAAAACCCAGAAACAAAGACTTCTTGTTATGGTGTTAATCATAGAAGAATATACAGTTATGCAAGCAGTTTCAATGAGAAACAGAGACAGCTTAAGTGGTAGTGCAAGATTTTAAGGATCTTTCTCTTAGGAACGCACAAGAAGCGTTCACTGAAAACGAGATGCACAAAACTCGGTAGCTGAACGGTGCCCGCTTGCACACGGGATGAAACCTCCGCAGAGAACCCCACAGGGACTAGCAGGTGTCAGTGGTGCTACTCAGGCCGGGACAGCACCACGAGGATCCGGCAAAGGCCGTTTACTGGCACACAGCCGTCGCAGTGCTGAGCCTCAACGAGTCCCTGCCCGCTCCTCCCGCCCACCGCCTCCCAGCTGCCGCCGCGCTCACCGCACAGTCCGGATCACGAAGTAGACGATGAGCGCGGCGCTGGCCAGCACCAGTACGGACAGGGCACGCTGGGTCATGGGCTGGCCCTGCTCAGGCGGCACCGACACCTCCGCCAGCCGCCCGCTGCTGCTCCGCGTCGCGCCGCCCGCCGTCTCCGTGGGCTGCGGGGAGACGAAGGGACTGCCGACGAGGGCCACCGCGGCCTCCCCGCAGCGCGCCGCCAGCACCAGCCACGCCAGCAGCCAAGGAGGCGGCGGCCACATAGTGCCCGCTCGGCCCTCCCGCGTACACCCCTCTCACGCGCCGCGGGCCGCGGCCTAAGGGCGGCCGGGCCCCGCCGCGCAGCTCCGGAACCGGAAGTGCCCGTTGCCAAGTGGCCGCCGCCGCTGCCGCCATAATAGTGCCGGAGGGGTGCGTGCCGTTCCCGGCGTGGTCACGTGACGCAGGCGGGGTGAGGGGCCGCTCGTACGGGCCCTCGTTAGTAGTGGTTCGTGAGCTCATTGCGTGTGCGGTTTTCTAAGGGATAGCCTTGGAAACCTTCCAGGTGTATTTCTGTTGTGATCAAATGTTGGATCAGGAAGCGAGTGTGACTGGGTTGTTTACAACCAGAGCCCTCAGAGTAATCAATAGCTTACAAACCTAGTGGAAATTCATGAGCGGGGGAGAGGGGACCCCATAACTGTGTTACAGCTTTGTGCAGAGTGAGTCTACCATGTTGATTATGATGCTTGTGCCAGTTGCATCAGACTTATTTTAATATCCAAGAAAACTTGGTATTAGTGATGGTTTTGTGGGAAAATAAATTCATGTTCTGACACACATACAGGGAGAATTTGGAATTGAAAAGGGTCTAACTAATTAAAATAGCATGTGTGCCTATTTACCATTAATTTTATGCCTTCCCTTCTTTATGTGAATGTTACTGGTTATTGTATAGGGTGTTACTGTTTGGGTGACCCCATAAAGGCTTCAATCAGGAAAGTTCTATTTAAATAATAAACCCAATATCTGTCATAATTCAAGTAATGAACCCAATATCTGTCATAATTCCTCACCCATGTGAGTCCCCTTGAGATGTGTTTCTTCCTAGCAAGGCTGAGCAAGTGCATTCCAGCCCATTGGGAACATCAGTTGTAGGTTCAGTCAACAGTGTTAAGGACATGTCAGTGCTGTGTGGGTGCTGTATGCTGTGCAGCACTGGGATACTTGCTCAAGGGAATATGGTGGTAAATTTCATGGCAAACTGCATATCATAATTTACGAGAAGAAACGGGAGATTATCCTGCTCAATATCTTCTTAATACTCTCTTTTTTTTCAATATATGTGTTTTCAAAGCTATTCTTTGAAAGTAGGGGAGCCCAGTGTTGTATGGCCAAGGAATTTTTTGTTGTTGTTGTTAAATTAGAAGATAATTAGAAGATGAAACAGTTGCACTTTTTTTTTTTTTTTTTTTTTTGTGTGTGTGTGTGTGTGTGTGTGTATTTTTAAATCATTGAAATCTGTGGCTTTGTTCAGGATTCATTTGTGGTATAAAGACTCCAAGTTTATAAATCATTTGCTGTCAGAAGAATGTAAGACCATTCTTTGTTGAAATATATCATGAACTAAATGTGTCACGACTTTGAACCTGCATATGAAAATTGATTTGACAGCCATTTTTAAGTTTCCTAAGTGTACCTGCTTTCAGTAATTATTGCTTAATTTATTTTCTGCAACCAAAGAAAGAAAAAAATAAGTGCAAATGGTGATATTCTGTGATCATCCTTATGACAGCTTTTGAAAGAAATGTCAGTCTATGTGTAAGTTGTAGAACTTTTCTCACCTACAAGAGAAAGGAAGAACTTTCAAATCTTATACCCAAAAGGTGACAGAACTTGAGTACCACTGAAAGACTCTGAGACTGCTAAATCGTCCATTAAAATTAATGGAGCTTACTTGACTTCCACCTCTGAGTAAAGCAAAATTGGGCAATTTTTTGAATTCTTTGAAATAGGCCTTGCAGATGAATTGAAAGAGCAGAGAAATTACTTTGCAAGAGTATGTGAGTGTCATGCATGTCTGGGAAGAAGCCTTTTCATCACAGAATGAAATGATAACTTAGAGAAGGGCACTTAGGAGTTCTGTATATCCTTTCTTTTTCTTTTCTCTCTCTCTCTTTTTTTTTTTTTCCCAGTTCTACTAAAACTGCACTGCATGTGTCCTGATACTTGTGGAGACGAAGGGCACAGTACAGAACACATCTATTTCCTTTTCCTTCTGCTCTTTCATTCTGTAGATGTCATCCTTGATGAAATCCTTGAGGAGCAACTTTCAGGTGACACTGAGAAATTAAGAACCCGAACATGACACTCCACACTACGTGCTTCTCTGCTCTGATAGGATGCCACTCAGATGCAGACTGTCTTCTGTCCCCTGAAATGCCTGAATAGCTCTACTGTATTCTATAGGTCTACCTAAGGGTGGTGTTGCCTGAAAATATTTCTGCTTGCCCTTGTGTAGATCAGTAAACTTTTTGAACAAGCTACAGTAACAACAAAAAGAGAGTATGTCCCTTTTAAGGACTCCTCCTCCTGATAAAATGGAAATAAAATAACTATGAAATATGAGGTGTTTTTGCTTGCTGGCATTTCTCCTTGCAAAAGTGTCAGTAATTCCAGTATGTTGTTTCTGTGGAGAAGTATACCATATAGGTTTTCAGTGCATTCCTGAAAGGTGGTTTTCTTGAACGGTCCAAAAAAACACAACCAGCTCAGAACAAAAACAAAATGTCGAATCTGTTGTAAACGTCTCCGAAAAAGGCTTGTCTTAGAAACAACAAAAGTATGATAGTTCGATAAAACAGTTATAGGAATTCATGTTTTCCTTAGTAAAACTGTGGAATTATAGCACAGTTTTCTGCTTAGGACTGCCTGGGCTGTACACAAAGTGTGAATTAAATCGCAGAAGCCTGCATTCTCAGTGTTATGCACACACGTAATTTGCATTTAAACTCGTAAGATTAGATGCAGCTTTGAAGATGTACAGAGCAGAGTCCATTATCAGATTTTACTGTAATCCTGAAGCAGATGGTGACATTAAAAGAATAGTCTGTTTAAAACCTAACTGGCTTTCAACATAAAAATGAGTTAGAAATGTTTTCAGATTCACTCTACATCCATGAATCAGGGTGCCAAAAAGCATAGCTTCGTAATTGTACTTTAAGAAATGTTTTTTTTATCTTTCTTTTTGCTTTGTCTTCAAAGACACACTGAATGGAAGAGAGAAGTGAAGAGCTGGCCGTATTGGCTTAGTAATTGAATACTATTTAAATAAAATGAAAAACACTTCTGTTTATAACAGTTGTCATTTGTTATTGTTATTAAATATTTGGAAGTATTACTTGTAAAAATGAAATATATTAGTGGCAGAAATTGAATTTTTAACTAGGTTTTTTTTTTTAGTAATACAAGTTTATCAAAAGAAAGTATGAAGTATGTCATGCCCAAGCAAGATACAGACAGAAATTAAAGCCTTAAAGTGGGCAGATGATTTTATAATAGTGCCTGTCTAGACATTACACCAAGATCTGAATCTTTATATACTTTAAAACAGGGTTTTTATGGACATAAACCAGTGAGAATATCTTTCACATTTGCATTGTGTTCTTTCACTAGATGGTATTAGAACAGAAAAAAAGCTATAATTGCTATAACTAATACCTACATAAAGTTCAGTCTTAAATCATGTGATTAAGTACTGTAATACTATTCTAATTTGTTATAGGAAGTAATTTGTTATAATGAGCTTTCTTTTACATGTCAGTCCTTTTTATCATTAACAGCTTTTCCAATGTGAAACATTCAAGATTGGCTTTTGGGGATTTTTCTTACCCTCTTTTATGTAGAGGTTCCTTGCAGACAAATTTAAAGTGAGTCTGATGACAGATGACATTACTAAATTAGGTTTTTAGAGTCATAACACCCATCTTTTCCACCTAAAGTAGATTTGCAGAGTACTTGAAAAGAGGGCAAAAAAAGAGAAAATTCAAAATATAGTCTCTTATGTGCAATCTTATTCCAAAAAGTGCCTCAGAGAAAGGTGGAAAATACCTTTAAAATTGAAATGTCTTTGTAATCTTTTAATGTCACTGGAAAATACTAGTTCATATATTTTAATCTAATGCTTTATTATGGAAAATGAAACTTGAAACTTTCTAACAATTATCTGCCACATTTAACTGAACATTGTAAAGTCTATTTCTCTATGAGCCATCATACTATATATATAAGAGGAGATTTAGGAGTAAACTGAGAGAGATGTGAGTTTTCTCCACAACTGGAAGCAATGCAAAAAACATATTCACTGTAAGTGATGCCTGTAGTAGAATTGTTTTTCAAACTATACTTTACATTATTACATTTTGCATCCTTATTTTGTCACATGCATGCCTGCCTCCATGAGAAACTTGTGACTATATATGTAATGGGTGTATCGTTATTCACAACAGACATTTCATAATATATCTAATTTTAAAATGTAATTAAAAGCTTCTCTTTCACAATGAAAACTTTGATTAAGAAAATAGGGGAAAAATTGTATCCTCAAAAGAATTTAGTTTTTGCTGCAGAATGCAGGAGCCTACTAGAAGCCAATGCAATTGGCCATCAAAGCTTGTTAGTGTACAGACTCCAGCAGTCTTTTTGGGTTAGAATGAGAGACAAATCCTCAGTGCCGCAGTCTCACTGACTTGCAGAAAAGACAAAGAGGGCAGGAGAGTGCAGGGGATGAGGGGCTGCTCCTCAGCCCACTGCTGCAGCAGCAGGTGTCACGCTAGGAAAGGAAGAGAGACCACAGTCACTCACTGTCCCCAGCAGGGGAGCAACAAGTGCCCAGGTCCCTCGGGAAGGAGAGCCTCCCAGCTGCCCAGGGTGAGGCGTCCCCTTACCGGTTCCCTTTGCTGCTGTGGCCTCCTGGGTGCCCCGACTGCCTGAGCCAGGCAGGGCGGGGAAGAAGTTCCAGTGGCTCTGGGGACGAGCACTGAGAGCGGCTGTCAGCAGCTCCCAGAGCACGAGACCAGCACCAAGGCTATCCTCGCTGCTCGCTCCAAACCTCGCAGACACGCTCAGCTGGAGTGCAGGCACAAGCCAGAGTGAGAGACTCTGTGCCCGGCTACAAGCAAGGAGGGCCAAGAGGTCACAATCCACTGCTGCGTATGTCACTATCCCTCATGAAAGGATGCTACTGTTGGGGACATCACAATGAGCGACTGTCATTCTGACTCCAGAAAACGCATTGAGTTTTCCACAGTGCCTCTGTCCAATCCATCCCCCACATTGTGTGCAGTTAGTGTTGGCATTTTTGCAGCAGTGACCAAAGCTTTGACCAGATCTTCTCAGGGCCCTGTCAGGTTACCCCAACCTTGACACATCTTCAGATTCAGTCAGCATAGGGATGCCTTCAACAAAATCCATGTCTGCCTTTTGGGCAGCAGGACACAGGCCTACTGACTCTCCCCACAATCCAGCACTGCTGCCCTGCCCTCTGCATGCATTGGTTCCTTCCACACCAGGTCAAAGACAGCCTGTGGCTTGCTCTTGGGCATTTTCTGCTGTCTTTCTCCCTTAACTGGTGGCAGCAGTGTTGATCTTTTCTGCTCAGTACCCACCAGGCCTAATCCAGGTTCTGCCTTCTTTCTGGGGCCAGAGGCAGGACTGACACCAGCAAGCCAGAGAGGGTTGTTGGATACTACTGAGACACTGAAGCACCTGTCATGTGAGAAAAGCTTGTGTGGCCAGGTCTGGTTCAGCATACAGCAGAAAAGGGGGAGAGATAGTTGCCATCAACTGGAGTTGTGAGGTTCACGTTGGACACAAAGAAAGATCATGATGAAACACATTAAATGCCAGCAATATGTGGAATCTGTAAGTCTGGAAGTTTTGAAGAGCTGAGTGGGCACAACCCAGTCGCAACTGTCATTTTTACACATAGTCAAGTCCATTTACACATAGTCAAGTCCAGGAAGAGAAAGCAATGCCAGTATGAAATGTAGCAATGACATCTTCATTTGCAGCAACACTTAGAAAGTACAGTATGAGAAATCCAGCTTCTTCTTCATTTAGTTCATTAGCTTCCAAGAGGATGTTTGATTTCACGATTAGCAATCCTTGTTATAGCAGGGGCTTGAAAATAGATGATCTTTAAGGTCCCCTCCATTCTAAGCCTTTCCATGATTCTATGATCATATGACCCTTGTGCGTCCTTTCCAACTCAGGATATTCTATGGTTCTGTGTTTCTATCACAGGCTAGTAAGATGAGATGGGGGAGTCTCACTTTGTCTAAAAGTAGAAGTCTACTCAGAAGACAAATCTAAGCATGAAATCAAGTTCAGTTTTTTTCATTAAAGGATTATTTGAACTTCAGTACTTTGCTCAGTTATTACAAGTTGTAGTTCTGGATCTAAATTCTTGATGATTGCCTGCACAGATATTATAAATAATGTATTTATCTGTTAAAGGAGACTGGAAGAAGAATATACCTGACTTGGGAAATGCTGAGAAGGCGGAGATGCAGAACGCCTTCTTTGCTTCTGTCTTCACTGCAAAGACTCCCCTTTGGGAATTGTGGACCCTGGAGGCAAGTGAGAGTTTGGGGAATAGAAAGCTTTCCTTTGGTAAGGGAGGAAATGGTCCAAGAGCATCTAGGCAACATCAGTGTACATAAATCCATGGGCCGTGATGGGGTCCACATGTGCTGAGGGAGCTGGAAGAGTCGATTGCTGAACTGCTCTCTATCATCTTTGAGAGGTCTTGGAGAATGGGAGAGATGCCTGAAGACTGGATGATAGCCAATGTCACTCCAGTCTTCAAAAAGGGCAAGAAGGAGGATCCAGGAAACTGCAGGCCAGTCAGCCTCATCTCCATTCCTGGAAAGGTGATGGAGCAGCTTGTTCTAGATGCCATCTCCAGGCAATTGGAAGAGAAGGTTATCAGGAATAGTCATTATGGGTTCACCAGGGACAGGTCATGCTCAGCCAGTCTGGTAGCCTTCTGTGATGTCATCACTGCCTGGGTGGTTTGCGGGGGAGCAGTGGATGTCATCTACTTTGATTTCAGCAAGGTGTTTGGCACTATCTCCCACAGCATCCTTATAACGAAGCAGAAGTGTGGGATAGATGAGTGGACAGTGAGGTGGGTTGAGAGGAGGCTGGCTGGCTGAGCTCAGAGGGTAGTGATCAGTGGTGCAGCGTCCACTTGGAGGCCTCTGTTAGCAGTGTTCCCCAGAGGTTGGTGCTGGGTCTGGTCTTGTTCAGCATCTTCATCAGTAAGGAGAGGGGAGGGGAGGGGAGGGGAGGGGAGGGGAGGGGAGGGGAGGGGAGGGGAGGGGAGGGGAGGGGAGGGGAGGGGAGGGAAGGGAAGGGAAGGGAAGGGAAGGGAAGGGAAGGGAAGGGAAGGGAAGGGAAGGGAAGGGAAGGGAAGGGAAGGGAAGGGAAGGGAAGGGAAGGGAAGGGAAGGGAAGGGAAGGGAAGGGAAGGGAAGGGAAGGGAAGGGAAGGGAAGGGAAGGGAAGGGAAGGGAAGGGAAGGGAAGGGAAGGGAAGGGAAGGGAAGGGAAGGGAAGGGAAGGGAAGGGAAGGGAAGGGAAGGGAAGGGAAGGGAAGGGAAGGGAAGGGAAGGGAAGGGAAGGGAAGGGAAGGGAAGGGAAGGGAAGGGAAGGGAAGGGAAGGGAAGGGAAGGGAAGGGAAGGGAAGGGAAGGGAAGGGAAGGGAAGGGAAGGGAAGGGAAGGGAAGGGAAGGGAAGGGAAGGGAAGGGAAGGGAAGGGAAGGGAAGGGAAGGGAAGGGAAGGGAAGGGAAGGGAAGGGAATGCCTGTTCTAAATGTTTCCCATATTAAAGAAAATATATATAAAACCTGGATTATAAGGCACTTTTGACATGCTTGCTGGTGTCAGTCCTGTCTCTGGCTCCAAAAAGGAGGCAGAACCTATAAAGCCTGGGTTATAAGACACTTTTCTTTTAATTTCATCCCCCAAAGCATCTTTACTTCCATGTAAAACCATCATATTAAAATATACCATCATATTAAAATATACCATCGAAAATATTCTGGCATACAATCTAACAAATTGGTAACAGTTCATAATCATCACATTCTGTGTTTCTAACTGTCATTAAAAAGTGCTGTCTCCTGCATACATATGGATTTTCATGGTTATGCAGATCATAAAAAGATCATTAGTAGGGACTCCGAATAATGTAGTTTTGTCTAGTACATCAGTTTTATAGACATGCTCCCCTTCTTTATAAAAAGAATTAAAATCACTCCATAGAAAAAAAGAACTGAAGCTCAGTTCTATTGACAAGAGAGGATAGCTAATCATATCAAAAGCGATACACAAATATGTAGTGCTGCACCTTTCAAAGCTAATGCTTGTCATCTGTTAAGTTTAAACAAAGCTGTATTTGCTGACAGTCTGAATTATGATGGTAATGTTTCACTATTAGAAACATTTCTTCAAAATTTATGCCCAGAATTTCCATTACTTGAAGTCTGAAAACTAATTACTTGATATAGTAATACTGGCCGCTCTCTAGGTCTTTGATGGCTCTCCATGTTCTCTTACGCAGGGTATGTATGTGACCAAATTTAAAGACTCCCTAATTACTTTAATCTCATCCTCTGTACATTATTAAAACAGTTTACTCCTGTGCATGATCCTTCTACAAATCACTAAGAAACAGACACAATAGGTGATACTCAGAGGCTGCTTTATCAAATCAGTCCATAGTCTATTTTTTTTTTTTTTTAATTTATTTAAGAAGTCTTGATACCCGTTGAGAACTAAGAAGACATACGTAGGAAAGGAATGCTGTGTACTTCTGCCTTATACAGCTTTTCCAAAGAATTAGCATTTGGCTACTGTTAGAATTAGGATATGTTTCTGGGCAGAAATCTTTAATCTGATTGAAAGCTGGCAAGGAAATTCAAAAACACCAGAGGCTACATTAAAGAAGCTGGGTCAATGGCTAGAGAACAAGTGTCTTTCCTGCTGAGAAAAGCTATTCTGGATGCCATGCTATGTAATACAGCTAAGCTGTACCATTCAGCTCTCTCCCTTCACTGCCAGAAATACCTCATGAAGGCTTTTCTTTTTCTACTACCTCAAAGATTCCAGGGATTTTTCTTTATAGCATTTTAACACTCACTATTCTTTTTCCATCTCTCCAATTTTCTCACTCACCTATGCATGGTACAATTTGTGAATGAATAGACACAGTCTGGAAGCACATTATCCTCACTGGCTAGACGTAGCTTAGATCTCATTTTGGTGTGAAGATGCATCCAAGACTACACCCTAACCAGGTAGTTAAGTGTAGCGGAGACACAGCTGCTTTCAACTGGCCTTTCAATCAACTCTGTTACATGTTCTTTGAACTCCTTGACTAGAGACACCTTCATCCCTGCAACATGCTCAATGATCCGACTGTCTTTGAAATTCTGGATACTTCTGCCAACTCCATACTGTCTATTTATCTCATTTTTATTTTTACCTCTTACTGTGCCAGTCCTTGCCTGCTGCAGTTTGCCACATCTTCCTTTTATTGTTCATTTCTGATAAATTAATTTTTATCCATACAGAATATAAGCATACTTCTTAATACATATCTACTATATTTTCTCCTCACGTGGGTCACTTTCACAGAGCTTATTTAAACCATATTATTGGGCAGAAAGAAAGAAGGATGAGGAAGGGTTAAACATTAAACCCAGAGAGATTAAAATCATTTGTAAAAGTTAGGCAGGCACCAGGCATACAAAATTTTTTTATTAAGAAAGAGGAAAAGATAAAAATACTAATGAAAGTATAGTATAGTAGGATTAATTACAGCATACAGCACCAGTTCAGCATCAGTGTCTACTGGCAATGATCACAGGAGCCTTGCAGTCATTTAAAGATAAAATACATTTATGTAAATTCATCTCAGTGGAAGTTATAAACTCTAGGAGTTAAGGTCAGTAGCTTCTACAGGCAGATATAGTAAGAAAAATAGAAAATCAGCACAAGAAAGAGGATGACAGAAACTAAAGTTATCTAAAAGAGAGAAGGATGTATTAAACATTAGCTGACAGTATTAACACTACAAATGTTTCCATTCTTTGATGTGAAAGGTCAGTCTCTGAAAAGAGATAATGAGTAAAAGGTTTCCATTAGAAGAAGAAGCTGACAATTGGAAGGTTTCTAATGAAACCCATCAAAGAGAATGCCTGATCTCAGGGTAGGGATTTGGGGGGCACTGAAAGTACCACCAAAGAGTCACTGAGGTTGTGATCAACTATAGTATTTTTTTTTCCTATCAAATTATCAGAAGTAGGGATTTTAATAGATTAATTTTAATAATAAGGCTAATAAGTGGTTATGAGTGAGAATCTGTACTGGGAGCGAGGCTCACTATACCAATTAAACTTTATCTCTGAAATAAAGGGACAGACTGATACCTAACTTCAGGAAGGAGCAATGAGCTGTCAGAATTAAAACTATAAAAGAGTATTTAATGTAGAAGACCTTAATTGGCTCATTATATTTGCTGTGCCTGAAGTTTTCTTCTCTCTTCTGGTACTAGCTTTTGATAATCATCATTATTAAGACAAAGCTTCAGTATTTTCTTATACAAGTCATATTCAAATCTGTTCTGTAGAGCATTTGCCTTAAATTCTACTGCACGCTGTGACAGACTGGAGAAACTGGGACAATTTAATATACAGTAAAGAAGAAATTGATTGCATTTTTCTTTTTCCTATTTATTTAATCTGTTAGGCTCTCCTGTTTTACTGTTTTATTTATTTGGAGATTAAACTCATTCTATCTTAAACCATCACCACACAACCTGTTTTTTTGTTTGTTTGTTTGTTTGTTTGTTTTTTGTATACTGGAGGTTTTACTGGCAACACACAACTGCACATTTAAGGACCACAGATCTGCAGTCTTTAATGACTATATAAGTGAGAGCTGAGCCATAACAAAGAAGATGTTAGAGGCCTTTTGAGCTGTAATATAAATATCATAGTTGGATCGTTCCACTAGAATACTCAGCAACTATATCATTAAGGTAGGTTTTGCATTGTGATTTTTATTTTCCCCTTAACACTCCATTGAGAGGATAGGGTGCATAAATCCTCCTCAGACCTCTTGTTTCAGGCTGTCTGTAGATTTAGGAAGAAAATACTGATAATGAATTCCTTGTTCTGTGCTATGCAATAGCAATTGTATGGAGTCCACATGAAAGCTTTATTTTTTATATATATATATTTCAGTCTCTCCATGTATTTCTTCCTTTAACAAATACCTCATTTTTTTTGTGCAGAAGTCTGTGCAGTAGCTGCAAGAGATCCTAATGACTAAATATCATTCAGCACAACTCGGTATTCAGAGGTGAACCACTTATTAACGTTGTAATCGCTTTGTCATTCAGTAGACTGCTGAAGCCACCCAGGAACTGGCTTACACTGTAGCAGTACTGCTAGTCTGCATGCTGGGGGCAAATAGAAGGCAGGAGGATACCACACATTGTACCATGAATACCGATTGTAAACAAAGACCTTTGCCAGTAAAGTATGCCCCTCTGAAATGTGATGGTGGTGGGTTTCTAAAGATAAGTGCTCATAGGCCCAGCAATTTGAGTCTTGACAGAGCTTATCTTTAAGGGTTGCCAAACATAATATTTTAGTTTCTATACGAATATGGAACTTACTCCCATCATGAAAATCCATTCAGCTGTATAAAAACAAACCTAAAACACAGATTTATTTATTTTAAGCATTATCCTTGGTTAAGTAAAACTAACTGTAATTCCAAGACAAGTTACAAACCTGAAGAAAGTTTTAAACATTCCACTGGATACTATGCTGATTTCAGGACAACATACTTCCTTGGTTTTAGTAATCTTTAACAACCTTTGTTCTGATAAGAGTGAACCTACGCAAAATTGTTCTGCTACAGTTTTCCCTCTAGAAATCAATGAAGATGTGGCTAATTAATAATCTGTTATTTTGCATAGTCATTTACATGTATCTTGGAAATTTACCATCTATTAAAACTTAATAGAGAAAAAGCGCAGGTTCCTCTCCAAGAAATGCACAGAAACACAGCAAAACATAGGACATCTGATGGAACATAAATCAACCACTTTCTCCATCCATGTTCCCTTACTCATTTTTCAAAATGAGAAGTAGTTTAATAAATAGCAGCTCTTGCCACTATACAGATACACTGATATTGAAAAATCACTCTCATTGCAGTTGGCTAGATTTGCAGTTAAAAAAAAAAAATCAAACTGCAGTTAACTGTATCACTGCTGTCTGAAATGTTTTTCAAAAACAGCTTTTCAATAGGTCTATCAGTATTATCACTACAGCACTAATTTAATTTTTATTTGTCCTGCTACTATATTAACAAATAATTAATTGTTTCCTGAAGATTCTCAGTGCAAAGGGAGCATGAAAAGAAATAACTGAGAAAGAAAAGATAAGCATAAATGTGCATGAGTGAGAGAGAAGAAAGTTAAATATAAATCAAATAAATTAATAAGATTCAGAAGGATGCAACTTTGGAGGAGTAGCTAGCACCAGACTTGGAAACCAACTACCAAAAGAGTTTTTAATGTGGGATATGAAAATGAACAATATTCAAGACAGTAAGACCTATCTATAATCAAGACATCAGGATGAGGATGTTTCCTCATCTCTCAGTCTGAGAAGACTGGGAAGAAGTAGCAAAGTAAAAGTAAGAGGGAGAATGCTAAGGCTAGAAACAGGCCAGTTTAAAGAACGATTAGATGACCTACTCTTAGAAGTGTGGTTTTAGCTTATCCTTCAGTTTGCACGAGCTGGGGAATATCTAAATTGTACTACACTACTAAAGTACTTAGATGTCTTATATTTCCATTTTTCTCTTCTGCAGAACTGACTACGTGAAAATGACTATGTCACATCAACAGCTCTGATCACGGATGGGAGTTGGCAGGATTCCCTGTCAAACCATTCACTTTGTGATAATTTAATAGATCTACTCATCACAAAATAAAGGAGTAGTATGCTGAGGCAACTGCAGCTCAATGTTTTTTTATTGATTGTTTGTTATAAATACTGTTTTAGAAAATGAGAGGTCTGTATTGAAAAAAATTAAAAAATCAAAAACTAAAACAAAAACATTTTCTGCCAAGCTGGAGTAGGCATGGAAGAGTGAGATTTTACACACAAGCATGTGCTTTGACTTTCCTATAGCAATCTTAGAAAACTCACTTTTGATCTTTCTGGCTTTTATTATCCTCATTCCTCCAAAGACTTTCCTAAGCTGTGAGTTCCAGTAGTTGGCAGAGCATTTTGTTTAATTCAAACCTCAGACTCATTTGTGACTTTAGTTCAAAAGAGGGACTGACATCACAAAGTCCAGGCCCTCTCAGCCATGCAAAGCAGAGCCGACTGTTTTTCAACAGGGATGTAGTTTTGAAACTATATCACTATTCCTTATTCTGTTGTTTTTGAATAAATGTATTAATTTGGGAGTTTATATGTAATTTTCTTGACTTTCATTTGATTTTCTCTTGTAATTTGCTTTTCCTCACTTGTTCTGCCTTTTATGCCAGGTATTTGATTGTTCTAATAGAAGTCAAGGTATGGAGAAAGTATTGATTATTTACAGTGCAAGTGCAATTAGGACAATGTTAGACTTCAGCACTCTTCTTGAAGCTCTTCCTTGCATTAGTAGCTTTATCAAATGTGGTGGGCTTGTAGCATAGAATAAACCAGGATGAATGACAAATGCATGAGCTCTTTCCCCAAAAGACACAGAAAGCTGAATTTCCTATTAAGTCATACTATTTATTGGCAGCTCTTCCTTGAACTACTGAAGAGGAGGAGGTATGTACGGACCTGCTTAAGTGTGTGCACTTCTACAGTGTGCATCAATGCTGCAAGCTGTATGTGTACTACTTAGCAGTCCAGGTTAGTTACAGTAAGATACTGAATGCACATCAAGGTTTCTACCCTGTGGGCAGTCTATATATAAATTCAAAACCTGGCAGAGTCTTTGAAGAACTCCATAGAAAGGTGACTAGATTAGCTGATAGACATTTTTTTTTTCTTATGTTGTTGTTAATGGTTTGAAAATATTGTTTTGAAGAAAGAATTCTGCTCAGAGACTGGCTCTGTGAGTACTCTTGGAGTTTATTTCAATGTAGTTGTGGTTATTTTAACATAGGGGTTAAACCCATGTCTGCATTTGGTAGCAGGATGAGTTTCTCCTGATTAAATACAGATATTGCTCTTGGTGACAATCTGGACAGAGGTGGTTTTCTCTCTATCACTAAAGGGAACCGTCATAGAAAATAGGTTTGTTCTCTTTCCTGTAGTTCTAACACAAATTTTGCAATTTCTGATCTTGGTTACTACACAGTCCCTGGGGAAAAACAAGGAAGGTGAAAGAAGCCAAGCATCCAGAAATATATTTCAGTTGGAATTATACTTTAGAAATACAAAATGTTGCAGAAGGGAGATATATTCTGCCTCTACAAAATGCTGTGAATGTTGACATAATGAAGATCACAGTGAAATTATATTGCTTCTTGATCTCTGGTGCACTGAGCAAATGGTTTGCAGCTACCTAAGACAACAAAAATTCTGACATGGATGCCTCTTGCATTTAAAGCATATCTACCTGGTGAGAATTTGTCTGTAATTGTTATGAACTGTAATGCCCATTATTCTTTTTTCTATGCTATTAGTACTCTTTATGCTCAAACTGACATCAAGTTTTTCTCACAGGAGAGCACTCTCAGACCTCATCCAGTAATTTGTAAAAACGTACTCTGTCTGAAAAACTTCATTGTTCTAAAGGTTTGTTGGATTATATGAAAAACATCTGAATCTACCTTTATTGAAAAAAACATAACTTTGACTTTCAAGATCATTACAAACATTTGCCTTTTTTTGTACACAAGTTGAAGAAATCATCTGGTTTTTTTCTGTTATCTGATTGGATGCTTGATATCACTGAACGACAGAAAACACACCGGGAATTACATTTTACGACAAAATCCATAGGTCACTCTGAAAGTAATGCCTCCTATTTATTTCCATGGAAACTACTTCAGATGCAAAGACTAAAATAACGCTATCTGATAGAGCAAATTCTCAGCTACAAAACACTGGTTTTCAGCGGTCACAGCTATTAGATTTGTGTTTTTGCCAGCTGTGTACAAGAGCCTGCATGCTACACGGATAACAAATCTGCAGCAATGGAGGTGACGCATTGTTGATGTTGCCACTACTGAAATGCGCCACCCACCACCTCACTGTGCTCACATCCACTGACTGGTCTCTAAGCAAGCATCACTTGATGTCAATGGGTGCCACTTTTTCCACGTGAAGGAATTCAATGACACACCTTTTCTTCATCTACATTTCCATGTCAGGCTCCATCTTGTCAAAATGCCCTTCTGTTGCAATCTGTCGCACTGCAACAAAACATAATGGAACATTGGTGGGAAGGTTCAAACTCTACTGCCGTACCACCAATATCCACCTCTGACATCATGAGCCAACATCATAAAATAGGAGGCATTATATTTGGGGCAGCCCTCATATTTGTGCTTTGTATATATGTGTTATCCTTTCTATTTAATGTCTGCACAGCTGAGGAACCTCTGTTTAAAAGGGGATCAGACACTTTCAGTACATCTTGGTGTTCACAAGTTGGTTCTTTGCATCCCAAGTCTACTGAAGAGCAGCCATAGACTCCCGTAGACTCCAAATTTCTCTTAGCAGAAAGAACTGCCTAAATTTCAAAAATTTCAAATATTGCAATGACTACTCCATATCTTTGTCCCCCAACATTTTATTTATTATGCATTTCTCCCACCATCTTGCCTGAAAGATTTCATCTGGAAAGATTTGATACCTCTTGTTCTTCATAAAATGAAGGGAGGGCTCAAGATGGTTGCCATTACAATGAAAGACTTACCTGAAATGCTCAAAAGTTAAAACACGTTCCCATGAAAAGGCTTATTTCAAACCAATTTCAAAACAATTTCAAAATGTGTCAACACAGATGTTTTAACCATCAGGCTCTTGGGCACCATTCCGTATCTGCTTCATTACTTTGAAGGGCTAAGAAGAAAAGTCGATCTGATTTTTTGCCTAATTACAGAAGGCAGTTTGCAGGTGCAAATTCAGGTTGAGAGACCTGCCACTGAAGTGTTGGTGTTAAACCTATGTTTATCCTCCACCTTTCCTACTATTTAGCATGACTTTTTTTTTTTTTTTTTTGCTTAGCATGAATGCTTATGTGAAACAGATTTTGAGTGTTTATCTTTGTAATGAATTCTAAAAGGGAGCTTATCTGATCACCTGAATCTTGGATGTTACAACACCTAAGTCCCACTTGTGAGGAAAGATGTTTATCTGTGGAAGCTGGCAAAAATCCTAACTCAATGTGACTACAATGAAAAGGGAGACTGTTTACTATCTTTTTTGACAACTAGTACTTTACCATGCATAGTTAATTGTAAATTATCAATATAAGATGTTATAATTATCAAGTCTCTATAAGTTCAAGCATCAAATTGAAAGTCTTTTAGAAGCAAAGGTTTTAGAAAGACACTAATCTTGTATTGCATCTGTTAATGGCTTTGGAACAAATAGGTTTTCTTATATCTTGTATATCTACAAATTATCTGCTTCTCCAAAGTGAATTTGTTTAATTACCAAAAAAAAAAAAAAAAAAAAAAAAAAAATTACCTCTTCTTGCAAACTATGTATTTTATCCTTCCTATCACAGCTATAGCAACAACACATGACTTAACATTTCATGCCAGTATGTGTGAAGCAATAAGGGTACTGGAAGCAGCCAAGAAAGATTTATTAAAAACAGTCAAATTATCATTCATTTTTAAACTAATATTTTTTTCTCTTATTTATTCAGTTGCATTTAAAACTTTAGTTTGTAGTTAAGGCCTGAGTCAGCCACCATCCACCATGTTCAGACAATAGATAGAAAGAAAAAGAGCTGGCTTTGCAGAAGCTAACAATATAAGGAGCTTGGTGTCATACTCTGGCTTATTTAGGTGTGGCCATTGTCTCCAAATTTAACGGCTACCACTTTTCCCTTGCTTAAGGGAGTTTAATTACTTAGACTGAGAAAACATCTGATTCTTTATTTCTTTTTTCATGACTTTTCTGTTACATGGCTCTGTGTTCAGGCTTTAATATAACTGTCTTCAAATGTGCAAGGATTTTTTTTTTTTTTTAATGAAGAGAACAGTAGGCTATTATTGTAGAGTATAAAACAGAGTTAGGAGATTATTCTCAGTGATTGTGATGTTGTAATGCAGTTTTATAACTGAAGTCAGTCAGGCTGTTTGGTTAATGTGTATATCCTGTAGAAAATAACTACAAATACTCTTTCTCTGACTTCAGAAATGTTAATATTTACACTACAAGACTCATCAAAAAGATATATTATATATAAATATGTATGAAGATATATTTATCAATTCAAATTTTACTGACATTTCTTTTGCCAAATACACTTAGTCATACAAAGCCATATATCCTTAGAGTCCTTCTCACTAAAGTGTAAACATATCATCCTTAGCCACAACTATATATTTATCTTTGGAAAATGCAATATAAAATTTAAAGATTAAATCTTTCATTTGATTTTGTGCCAAACAGCCTTTTCTTTCTGCCACTTCTTTCGTTTCTGGTAAGTAAAGTTACATTGAAGATTTTATACTTTCTGTATCTTGAATTCACTTACTTAAATGTTCTTTCTTTCAGCAGTCATTTTTTTAAATTGAGTCTAAAAGTTGATTGTTAGTGGATAAACACTGTGAATGAATACTTGTTTGTAAAGTGGCTTAACTTATATTCACGTAAATCTGTATTAAGAAAAGCCTTCTAGAATCTGTTCAAAACTAGGGAGAAACTATGATCTGGTATTATATGTCAGTGTATCTCATACATGCAGTATTTACAAGAAATGTTTCTTCAGACCAGAATCTGCCTGACTGTATTCGAGTGCAGAAGCACAATACGTTGAAGTGTTATGGTGCAAATTGCACTGACATTCACTCTTTGAAATCTGAGATAATTTTGTTTTTCTATATAATTCGGTTCATTCTTAAAACTTGAAAAATCAAAGAACCTCTTCTTAGTCCATCAGAAAATTCTAACTCACAATGGTTGTAAGACTTCAGTGAAAGCAGCTTGTCTGGAAGCTTTTGGAGGTACAGAGACTACTTTGAATATATTTGTTCTGAACCTTGCTTAATAAAGACTCTGAGGAAGTTACAACATGGAAGTATGCATTTTCTGACTCAGCTGATAACACTAGTGATTGTTTCCTTAAGTTCTAATGTTACCCATCACTATGGCATATGAGTATATCCTGGAAATTGAACTTGCAGTAATGACTTTCTTCCTTCTTTCTCATCCCTCCTCTGGACAAAGATGTGATCTATAGATTCAATCTTGATGGCAGTCCAAAACTACCTAAAAGAATTCAAGAATATTGTAGCTCAGGATGGCGCCCTTTCTCTTACTGAAAATACATAATTTAAAAATGTTATCAAAAACATAGGTAATTTTGTGTGGTACGTTTCTCTTCACCTAAGATTGTTCTAAAAATTCTTCATTACTGAGAATTCAAGAGCTCCTAAATTACCTGTTGTAGTAATAACAATTACTTACAAAATGAATGTTCCTTGGACAGACTTTAAGCCTACATCTTCTCATACCTTACTTTAGGTATTGAAAATGAATTACTATATTTTAATTTACAGCACTTTTTTTTTTTTTTTAATTGAGTCATGTGACTTTCTCAGATTCCAACTACCACAATTCATTCAGTCCTTCTACTTAGATTTTGTAACCTACAAGAACCAGATCTGAAGGTTGGTGGCCCTTCCTGTGGCAGAGGAGTTGGACTGTGATGATCCTTCGAGTCCCTTCCAACCCAAGCCATTCTATGATTCTATGAAGTGCAGGAAATCACACATGGTCTTGTTGAACTCCATCCTATTGGCCTCATCCTATCAATCCAGCCTGTCCAGATCCATCTGAAGGGCCTTCTTACCCCCAGGCAGATTGACAACTACTCCCAACATGGTGTGACCTGCAAACTTACTGAGGGTGCACTCAGTGCCCTCATCCAGGTCATAAATAAAGATATTGAACAGACAGGCCCCAGTACTGACCCATGGGGAACACTTGTGACCAATCGCCAGCTGGATATGACTGCATTCACTACCACTCTCTGTGCCTGGACATCCAGCCAGTTCTTTACCCAGAAAAGAGTGCATCTGTCCAACCCAGGCTGCCAGACTCTCCAGGAAAATGCTGTGGGAGACAGTATCAAACGCTTTGCTGAAGCCTAGGTGGATTACATCAATACCATTTCTCTCAATCACCAGGTGGTAACTTGATCACAGAAGGAGATAAGTTGGTCAAGCAGTTGCTTTTCATGAACCCATGCTGGCTGGGCCTGATCCTGTGGTTGTATAGCACATGCTGTGTGATCTCCCTCAAGATGATTTGTTCCATAACCTTTCCCGGCACTGAAGTCAGGCTGATAGGTTGTACTTCCCCAGATTCTCCTTATGACCCTTCTTGTAGATGTCACACTGGCAAGCCTCCAATCCTCTCTGTTTGAATAGGAATGCTGATAGATGGTGGAAAGCTGCTTGGCTATCACCTCCACCAGCTCCTTCAGGATCCTGTCTGGTCCCATGGACTTCTGATAGTCCACATAGAGCAGCAGGTCTCTAACTGTTTCCATCTGAATTGAGGGGGAGCTTTATTCTGTTCCCTATCTCAGACTTCAAGGTCCGGAGGTAGAGTATCCTAAGGATAACTGATCTGACTTTTGAAGACAGACATAAAGAAGTCATTGAGAACCTCAGCCTTTTCCTTATCCTCAGTGATAACATTCCTCGCCATATCCAGTATAGGACAGACATTCTCCTTTACCCTCCTCTTACTTTATATATTTGTAACAAAGTTTTTTTTTGTTATTGTTTTTTCTACAGTGGCCCGGTTGAGTTCAAGCGTGACTTTTCCTTTCTCATTTTCTCCCTGCATAGCCTAATAACTTATTTGTACTTTCCCTTAGTTGTCCATGCTTTCTTCCTCAGGAAGCAGTCTCTCTTTTTCTGCTGGAGTCTCAGGAAAAGCATCCTGTTCAGCCACACTGATATTCTTGTCCTACGACTCTTATTACAGAACACAGGGAAACAGCCCGGTCCTGCACCTCTAAGACTTCCTTATTGAGGAGTGTCCAGCCTTCATGGATACCTCTACCCTTTAGGTCTGAATCCCAAGCAACCTTCCCTACCTGTGTCCTCACTAGTTCAAAGTCCACCCTCCGGAAGTCCAAGGTCCCCCCTTGTGACTTCACCAAGAATTGAGAATTCTGCCATTCTGTGGTCACTCTGTCCAAGGCAGCTCCTGAGTTCCACATCTCCCACCAGTCCTTCTCTGTTTCTGAACATCAGGACTAACCGGGAACCTCTCCTGGTAGATTCTTTTACCAGCTGTGTCAGGAACTTATCTTCCATATGTTCTAGAAACCTCCTGGGTTGCTTCATCTGTGCTGCATTGAATTTACAGTGAGTATCAGGGAAGTTGAAGTTCCCCATGAGAACAAGGGCTGCTGATCACACAGCTTCTGCCAGATGCTTGTGGAATGCCTCGTCCTTCTCTTCATTTGGTTAGGCAGTCTGTAACAGACCCCCACCAGGATGTCAGCCCTGTTAGCCATTTCCATGATCCTCACCCATAGAGACTCAAACACTATTGTTCCCAGTCCTGAACTTAACAACACCAGAACACTCTCTAACACAGAAAGCAACACCACCACCATCCCTCCTTCCTTGCCTGTCCCTTTGAAAGATCTTATAGTCATCCACTGCAGCACTCCAGTCATGGGAACAATCCCATCATGTTTCAGTAATGGCAGTTAAGACATAGTTTGCCTGCTGCACAGTGGCTTCCAGCTCCACCTGTTTGTTGCCCATGCTGCTTGTATTGGTGTAGCTGCACTTCAGCTAAGCCATTTGCTTCACCTCTAACTCCATCATCATTCCCCTAGGATCCTCTCCAGTGAGCCTCATTTTAACCCTTTCTGCTTTCAAGACTAGTTTAAAGCCCTTTCAACGAGCCCTGAGAGCAGGGCTAGGATCTGTTTCCCCTTTGAGACATGTGACCCCTGTCTGCAGGAGACATAAGGATAGACGCCGAGTAAACTGCCCAATTGTTTAAAAAGAAAAACAAAAAACACGAAATTCCTGTGGTTGTACCAGCCTTTTTGCCACTTATTTATGAGATTGGTTTTCCTGGTCCTCTATGTATCATTCACTGGCACTAAAGGATAGAAGAAAACATCTGTACTCCTGCTCCATCAACTAACTGCCCTGAAGTTCCTTTTGATAGCCCTCAGGCTTCTCTCAGTGATTTCATTGCTGCCAGCCTGAACTGTTAGTGAGGTATAATAAAAAGAGGGGCAAACCAGACTAGGGAGTCTCCTGGTAATGTCCCTGACCTGGGCCCTTGGGAGGCAGCACACTTTCCTGTGGGTAGGGACTGGCCAACATATTGGGCTCTCCATTCTTTTCAGAAGGCAGTCACCTACAACAACTACCCTTTTAAAAAACAGTCCAATTCTACCTTAATAATACTGTACCTATCCCTCGCTGACTGCTGTGCTATTTTTCATGCTCACCAAATGAGTAAGAGGTGTGAGAAACACATTTTAGTTTCAAATTTTGAATCTTCTGTGTTTCTGCCCCTACAGTAATTTGAAAAATTTCCTGATGGAATCAGTGCTGCTATTCCAGTGTGTCACAATTGTTCAATGTCATACATGTTACACAGCCCGCTACTGTACATAAAATAGTTCAAATGATTTTAGAGATTTTTTACTATATTAAGAACAGAAAACTGAATACCTACAATGTCCAGCACAAATCTTACCAAGAGGATACAGCATGTCTCTCTGTGTCTGTCTTGCCTTTAAAACTGTGAAAAACTTGCAGGAACAATACAAGTGAGTAGGATAAAGGAATGCTAAATATGATCACAGTACTTGCACATGAGTTTGGCTGTCTCTGAAGCTGCAGAATAAATTTAGCACTACTGTGTTGTTAAGAGTTAAGGAAATATTCTGTTATGAATATTGAATATGCCTTTGCAATCTTCTAAACACTGGTCTAAACAAAAGAGATTGTATCTAACTTCTCATTTAGTTCAAGATAACAGATACTAAGTGATATTCAGATACACTTTTAAAGTGCTTCTTAATGATGTATAGTTACTGTGGAAACTGATCCTTTCTCATTCATTTTATGGCATCTTATTGTAGCATTTGAATAAATTTAATATGCCATAGAATAACAAAGCAACAAGGAAAATAAGAATTTTGTCATTGGGATTAATTTTGGCATAGTAAGTAATACCTGTTGTGAATGACTTTTAAAAATCCTCATGTTTAGTTAAGAACAAAAACATATGGTACACCAAAGAAATAGGGAAGTCAAATGTCTTTCTGATTTGGAAAATGCTTTCAAGATTCTGCTGAGAAGATTCTTTGGGTTTTACACACACAACTTATTTCTGAGAAGTACAAATTAATTTTAAGTGTATTTAAAAGACAGGGTATGCATGTAGATAATGTTATGACTCTAAAGTGCAGTTTACACTCCTGTTTGCATGTAAACTCACGGACCTTCCAAAGTACTGAGCCACCCAGATTGATACTCCAATACTTGAAGTGGAACAAACTGATGTGACTCTTCCTAAATTTGAAAAATTAGCAAACTGTTAACATTCACTGTAGAAAATAGATTCTCTGCAATAATTCTAAAATAAACTTTGTTTTGTAAAGTTGTAACATAGAGCCTCTTTGTTTTGAGTTAAAGTCTTTGTGCTGAGTTCATGTATGATATCTCTTCCTATGAGAAATGTTTGCAACAGAAACACTCAAATCTTTTCCAGGCATTTCTTTGGAGAATCAGCAGGTGTCTATTTCCATCATCATCCCACACGCTTCATCTTTTCATAAGTTTTCATAGTCTTCAGACTAATACAGTGGTTGACATTAGATAATCAATATTTTGACTTTTTCCTAACAAACCGGGTTATTCCTTTCACTAGCAACATAATACAGTGTACTAATGGTACGTTTCCTGTTAAAATTCCTCCAGTTAAGCTCAATATGACTATTTTCGCAATCTACTCACCAGCTATGAAATGCTGAAATGGTTAAGATCTAACTGTATAAATAACCATAAAAAGAGGTTATGTAGCTTTGCTGCTTGATACTCTTATAATGAATGTTATATTGTGGATCTGATTGTAAAATTAGCAGGTTTGCTATTCATGGAGAGTTGATGCATAATGTTCATACAGTCAGTTCAAGAACAGAGAAACTAGCATGGCATGTTGAGCTGACCCATTTCACATGAATTATTAATTGCAGTTAATGGTCTGTACCATTCTCTAAAGTAATGTATGCAAAAATTACTGGATATGAATGCTCTTGAGCCTATTTGTTAA
The DNA here is from genome assembly GCF_016699485.2 of Gallus gallus. NCBI lineage: Eukaryota > Metazoa > Chordata > Aves > Galliformes > Phasianidae > Gallus > Gallus gallus. Next base: position 51,515,781 of record NC_052572.1, read on the forward strand.
CAACAAGCAAACCAGAAAAGAAAACAGTTTTTTGTTCTGGTGCTGCCAAATGGGCAATTGCCCTTTCATCTCCTGATTTAGATAGTGCTCTGTAGGCTCTGTGGCTGATGTAAGGTGGAGAGAGTTTTCAATGAGAAGCAGATTGGCGGTATTGGCCATTCATAACCTAAGCCAACATAGTCTCCTGCTCATAGTAGTCCTGTCCTTCTCCTTGGTCCCAGTGCTGTATTCCTACCATCTTCTTTGTGCTTCTTTGTGCTGTCCCTAGCACTTATTCAGCAGTGATCTGTCAGAAAGCCAACTTGACAGAAAAAGCAAATCATTTTCTGTTGAATGTGTGATAAAATGAATCAGTGGAGTGCCATGCAAACGCAGAAACTTTCAGGAGCAAGGAACTAGATAGACTGCACAGTAGGAAGCCACGTGTGACAGGAAGAAGGAGATTAGAAGAGTCAGGTGAAACTTCTGGCTGTTTTTTGGTGTTGGACTTTTTGACTCAGTAAAATCTGAGTTAGAATTCATAGATAAGGTAAAGATGACAAGTCTCTAAAGAGAGAGAGTAACATGCTTTTCAGTAACCTTCTGGTACAGATAGAAAACTGGTCCAACCACTGTGCCCAAAGTTGAAAGAACGATAGTCCTTATATACTGCGTCAGATGTCAGTGCATTCTCCTCTCAGTTTGCAATGACACAGCACCTCAAAATACAATAAAAAACTGTGTAATCCATGTGATTTTTTTTAATTTCTTTTAGATGTGTTTGTTAAAATGAATAAAAATTGGCTTCCTCTTTAAAAAAGTACTTTTTTTACCAGGCATAGAAAGGAGTAATTTCATTTTTTTAGTTTATGTTCTTACTTTTGGAGGCCACCACGCACTGTAGAACATGAGATTTGAGTTCATGGTTTCTGGCATGTAGCATTTCCTCTGACTGTAGGGTAATGTCTCATCCTCTTGTCTTGTGACCCAACACAGTGAATGACTGGTTCAGTCATCAGCTGTCAACTTGTTGTGTTCAAGTGGTACAAAAAAAATGGAATGCGTCATCATGACTTATTATGATTCATAAACAGGTATAAGATACCTGGAGAGGAGAGAATATAGATATCGAAATTGCTCTCAAGACTACAGAAAATATGGAAAAAGAGAACTACTGTATTTCTAGACAGAAATACGTACACATACATACAGCTCTACAGGTAACGGCAAGTAGACTTGATGATACTCAAAGTGTTAAACTGACTACTGCCAGCTACACTGTACATAAGCGTCCAAGAGCTCTGTCAAGACATCCAGAAATCAGAATGAAGCTAAGATTGTAAACACACTTTTAACACTCTAGCTAAGATTGTAAACACTCTCAGCTTTTAACGCTATTGCAGAGGTTGAATGAAATGAATATAAATTGAGAAATCTTATAACTTTTGTAGCTTGGTCTCCTAAGTACTCAGATTTGCAATCTGCTTGCTCTCCTGCCAGATCACCAGAGTGCAAACAGATGCATCTATCGAGTGATCACCACAGGCTTGAAAACATGCCATAGTTTATACTGAATCCATTACAGTACTTAATTCTTGAGTACATAATGCAAAGTCCATCTGAACCTCCAGTGCACAAACACAGCACTGTCCCCTAGTGCAATGGGGAATAGAAATACTTGTAACCTTAATAGTAACCTGCATTCAGAAGTTTAGCAACCGTCTACCATATGTAGTATGTCAGTATGTCAGTATTGACATCTTGCAGCAAACAGTGCTAGATAAGAAGCAAAAAGCTCTATGAACGAATCTACAGTCATTATCAAGCCTCTCTACAACAAACAAACAAACAAACAAACAAACAAAACTATTCAGTGACTGAGTGTGTTTTACTGACACAGAAGGTCATTTCATAGAATGTTATCAATTAATGTAAATTCTATGGAGTCAACAGATGTAATAGTATTTATAGAAACTTTGTTTTAATGACAGATTGATTTATCTCAGAGTTTCAAGAAAAAGACAAAATCTTCACAAACATCTCTATTTAATCACTTTGCCTCTTGCTCTATTCCTTCCTTCCTTCCTTCCTTCCTTCCTTCCTTCCTTCCTTCCTTCCTTCCTTCCTTGCTTCCTTCCTCCCTTCCTCCCTCCCTCCCTCCCGCCATGAGCACTCTGGTACAGAACAGAAATGACAGAAACAAGGCAATTTGCTGTCCAAATTTGATTATGATAAGTGAAGTGGATTATTTTAGCTATGGTATTTATATCACATAAATTACAATTATAATTATAATTGTAATTGTGTAAAGGTAACTTTTGTAAATCAATGTGATTTTTAGCTCCATAGTGATTCTAGACAGTTCGACTATAGAATATCAACAACAAACAGCTAATGAAATAAAATACCATTCAGTACACATTAATTAAAACTACCAATCTGTCATTATTAGGTGACTGTAGTGCACTTGATAGCATGCCATGTTTTAAATGTACAGAAAAATTAAAATAGTTTTGAAAGATAAAAATCTTTCCAAAATGTGATGAGATGCATATTTGGCACACTTCTTTTAAAGTATTTGGTCACTAACAATCATAAAACTTTACTACTCACATAAGGAATTTTATTTCTTTAATAATACCAATACACATTTCTCAATGCTGATGTCACAATGGTAGTAAACTGCCATGTTCCCAATACTCTCCAGTGGCAATCAAATGTTTAGATTCTTCTAAGGGAAGTCACAGTTTATCTGCAGTTCGAGTAGTTCATACACCATGCTAAAATTCAGGTTTAATGCTTGTAACACTGGGGATTAGCAATTACTAATTACACTGCTAAATAAAGAAAATGTAGCAAGCTGGGCCTGTATTGGATCAGAGAGCAATACTTTCATTTCTATCTCTCATGATTGCAGTTAAATTTAAGTTTGAGGCCTACGAACAAAAAACATGTAGAGAAACAAGGCTAATTTTTATTTATTTATTTATTTTCCATTCAGTGAAGTCTAATAAAATAGTCCCACCATTCCTGGATATGTACAAACAAGAAGGGGAGTGTCTGTTTACAAGGGTGGATAGTGATAGGACAAGGGGGAATGGTTTTAAACTGGGACAGGGAAGGTTTAGATTGGATTTTAGGAAGAAGGTTTTCACACAGAGGGTGGTGACACACTGGAACAGGTTGCCCAGGATGGCTGTGGATGCCCCATCCCTGGAGACATTCCAAGGCCAGGCTGGATGTGGCTTTGGGCAGCCTGGTCTAGTGGTTGGCGACCCTGCACATAGCTGGGGGGTTGAAACTTGATGATCACTGTAGTCCTTTTCAACCCAGGCCATTCTATGATTCTATATAATGCTATTTCCTTCAAAGGGAATTGTTATCCACCTGAGGGTGCTGAGGATGCTGTTGGAGGTGATAGCCAAGCCACTTTCCATCATCTGTCAGTGTTCATGGTCAACCGGAGAGGTGCCAGAGGATTGGAGGCTTGGCAGTGTGAACCCCCTATGCAGGAAGGATCATAAGGAGAATCTGGGGAAAGACAGACCTGTCAGACTGACTTCAGTGCCAGGAAAGACTATGGAGCAGATCGTCTTGAAGGAGATCACGCAGCATGTGCAGGACAGTCAGAGGGTCAGGCCAGCCAGCATAGGTTTATGAAAGGGAGGTCCTGCTTGACCAACTTGATCTCCTTCTTTGATCAAGTGACCACCTGGTGATTGAAGGAAATGTTGATGTAATCTGCACATTGATGTAATCTAGACTTCAGCAAAGTCTTTCATGTTGTCTCCCTCGGTATTCTCCTGGAGAAGCTGGCAGCCTGTGGGTTGGACAGTTGCATTCTTTGCTGAGCAAAAAACTGGCAGAATGGCCAAGCCCAGAGAGTGGTGGTGAAATCCACAAGTGGTGTTCCCCAGGGGTCAGTATTCAGGCCTGTCCTGTTCAATATCTTTATTGATGACCTGGATGAGGACACTGAGTGTACCTTCAGTAAGTTTGCAGATGACACCATGCTGGGAGAAAGTGTCAGTCTGCCTGGAGATAGGAAGGCCCTTCAGAGGGATCTGGACAGGCTAAAAAACTGGGCTGAGGGCAGTGGGATGAAGCTTAACAAGACCAAGAGCCAGGTCCTGCACTTAAGCCACAATAACAACAGGTAATGCTACAGGCATTGGGCAGAGTGGCCGGAAGACTGTATAGAGGAAATGGGCCTGGGGGTATTAGTCAATGCTCTGCTAAACAGGAGCAAGCAGTGCGCCCAGGTGTCCAGGAAGGCCAATGGCATCCTGGTTTGTATCAGAAATAGTGCTGCCAGCAGCAGTAGGGACCATCTCTCTGTGCTCAGCCCTGGTGAGGCTGCATCTCAAGTACTGTGTTCAGCTTTAGGCCCCTCACTACAGGAAAGTGCTGAGGCCCTGGGGCGTGTCCAGAGAAGGGCGATGAAGCTGGTGAGGGGTCTGGAGCACAAGTCTTATGGGGGGTGGCTGAGAGAACTGAGATTGTTCAGTCTGGAGAAGGGGCTCAGGGGAGAAGTTATTGTTCTCTACAACTACCTGAAGGGAGGTTGTGGTGAGATGGGGTTCATCCTCTTCTCGTATGTAACTAGCGATAGGACTAGAGGGAATGGTCTCAAGTTGAGCCTTTGGAAGTTCAGGATGGACATTAGGAATTACTTCTCAGAAAGAGTGGTCAGGCACTGGAACAGGCTGAGCGGGGAGGTGGTGGAGTCACCGAGCCTGGAGATGTTCAAGAAGTGTTTAGATGTTGTACTGAGGGACATGGTTTAGTGGGAAATAATGATGATAGGTAGATGATGGGACAGGATGATCTTGGAGGTCTTTTCCAACCTTGATGATCCTTATGATTATACTATTCTGTAATCTAGTTACTTTGAAGAATTTACTAGCCATGAATCTGTGTCACTAGCCAATGTGAAAAACAGAAAGCCCATAATTTGCAGAAATAGTTCACTTTTGCTTTTTTTTTCAGTGAAGATTGAAATTTCTGTCTAGTGTTAATGATCCTTCTATTTTCAAGCCAATCTAGCATCTCTTAATTCACATTTTGAAGTTTCAGATGTCCCAGTAAAGACTATGTGGGTATCTTCTGGAATTTGTCAAAAGGCTTAAGGCATTAAAATCCAAAGGAAACCATGGAAAATTATGTGCTTAATTGGTGCAAGGGCCTTCAAAGTCTCACAGGGCAACTGTTCAGTCTTTAAAACTACAACCTTTTCATTCATTCACATTTTATTAGAAGAACAATGCAGGGCTTGATTCAGTTGCCCATTCTCGATCTGAGAAATATAATGCTGGGAGACAGGCAGTCCCATTGAGATAAGACATTACTATTATATATCATAAATCTCTCCTTATGCTTTCAGATACCCTTGTGAAATACTCGTTTGCATATTCTGTGCTACACCTATACCAAGTCAACAGAGAGAAAGTAATTTGTGAAAAATCTCTTTCTAAACCACTCTTACTACATTCTGAAGATTAATTTTAACAACACAAAGTAGCAGTGAAAATGTGCTGGAACAGAGTTTAGTGCACCCAAGATAGATATTTTTCTTCTCATTCACAGAACTGCACATGAAAAAAGGCTGTGCTCCTCTCTAAAAATAAATTGTATGGAATGTTTTCCTTCCGTACGAAACTGATCTGCCTTCCTCAGGCATACCAAGAGTACTTGTTCTATAATCCCTTATTTAGCCATCACTGTCTGGAAAAATTTTATTCTGAGAAGTGGGGGAAACAAGTTGTTTCATAGTTACAGGCTGTAAAGAGCTCCAAAGCTTTGTTTCTGTCAAAAGCCAGAATTAAAACAGTCACCAGCATTGGTGGTATTAGGCAACACACAAACAAATACGGACTTTATATGAGTTCTCATTTAGTCCTATTTTAGGCTTTGGCTGATTTAGATTAGAAAGAAGTGGTGTGATGAAAAGTAGTGTGGGAGTCTTCAATGAAACAGAAAGTACATGTATTGTGGTTATTGCTGCTACTCTGCTGCACTGAAGTACTATTATTCAATGAAGTGCCATCTGATACTAAAAAATAAATGGACCAGAAAGAAGTTCTTAAAGAAGTTCTTTGTGAACTTCTGTTTATCAAATAAAAGGAGTGACTGTGTCTAACGAAAGTTGATTCTCACTAAAATAAGTGTTGGAGGAGTAACTGTAAAACACACAAGCACTTGTGAACACTCAATACACATACAGATGCAGAGAAATGAACAGATTATCTGAGCAGGATGAGTATGTCTCAACACAAGAAGACATGACAGAAGTCCAATGTTTTGGAGTAGAGGTGCTGATCTGTAACAATCCCAGTAAGAAAGGTATAATTCACAAGGCTGCTTGTTAGAGCTAACAGTATAGGGAGAAAACAATATGGATGGTCATATGTTCCCTTAGATCAGGCACTTTCAACTGCGTTCAGCCCAGCTTTGCCCATCCTGCAGCCACCCCCTACCCCATGCCATCATGGCAGTGGCTCTGCCCTACCAAGCAGCCTGGCCTGGCCTTAAGCATGTACCCATTGCTCATAACAACCACACATTGGTGTGCAATTGGCACTATATAGGCTGAAACCAGGGCATGAGGAGGGCACAGTGCAGTGCTGACTCAAATTATGGTGAAGAACTGTATGCACTGTGATACTCCAGCTGAACACAGTCCTGTGAACAACAACAAATATGCAACAGTGCTTCTTGTTGTGATAATGGAACAGGTTTCAAGATTGGCAAAAAAAATCATCAGTTTTTTTTTTAAAGTTTGTGACTCCATTTCCAGCCAACACAAAGAAAAACTCTGCAAATTTTGAAGTGGAATGTGTAAAGTTGCAGTTAGATATTCAACTCAAAAATTTGAGTCTGTCTCTCTAATGGACTTTTATAAGCCCTATCTTAACAGAGAAAAATATTCCTTGCTGCACTATTACACCTTATTCATGTCATTGCTTTCTGGCAGTATGCACATTTGTGAACAACTGTTTTCAAGGATGAAGCACAGGAAGAATAACATTTCACCAAAAGTCTTTGATGAACAACTTGAGAGCTCACTAGGAATTGCAGCCACTGTCATTGAACTAGACTGATACACCAGTGTCACAAAAACAGGGTAAATATCTCACTGATTTTGTGGTTTTGTTGCTCTCTTCTTTATGTTAAAAAAAAAATATTCCTCATATACATTAACTATATGATATGTTTTGTGAGGGCTGCTCTGAAAGTAATACCTCCTGTTTTATGATATTACATCAGAGGCAGGTGTTTACCCATTACATCAGAGGCAGGTGTTGGTGTAGAGGTTGAGGTTGAACCTCAACCTTAGACTGAACTGTAGAGCAGTGGAGGTTGAACCTTCCTACCAATATTCTGTTACACTTCGTTGGCATGTGACAGATAGCAGCAGATGGGCAGTCTGACAAAATGGCGTCTGTCGTGGAAGTGCATATGGTACAAAGGTATGATATTGAATTCCTTCATGCAGAAACAATGGAACCCATTGACATTTACTGACACTTGTTGAATGTTTATGAAGACCAAACAGTGGATGGGAGTACAGTGAGGTGATGGGTGATGCATTTCAGCAGCAATGATGCCATTATAGTAGCTGTGGAACAGTGGGTCACCTCTGCTGATGGAGATTTTTAGGAACACAGCATTCAGGCTCTTCTTCATGGCTAGCAAAAAGGCATCGCTAACAGTGGTAACTATGCTGAAAAATAGTGTTTTGTAGCTGAGAATTTGCTCTATCATGTAGTATTATTGTGCTCTTTGTATGGGTTGTGGTTACCATGGAAAAAAAAAAGGAAGCATTGCTTTCTGAGCAACTGACATTCTATTCCTTTTCACTCAGTGCATCCCAAACAAACTAACAGGCTGGACACCCATACCATAGATGCTGGAAACTCAGGCAGTGTGGCAACTCAGAGGCCTCTGATCCATGCTGAGCAGGCCCAATCCATAGCAAATTCAGTTAATTGAGCTATTATATGATTTCCTTGCAAGAAAGTATCTCTGCTCATCATTTCTGCTGTCAAGCAGAACTGGTGCTGTCATGTAAACTTCTTGCTGCTCTGTTAGATAAAGGTAAGTGCACACAGCAGTCATAATCACTGTTAACAACAGGAAAGTGGTGGGAGCTGCACAGATGCCAAGATATTTACGCAGCCCAGCACAGTCCTGAAGGCTGCACGAGGCTGGCCTGGGCAAACTTGAGTTGGCTCTGGTGTGAACCATCAGCTCCTTGGTGCACAGTGGTACTTCACTCAGGATCACCACATTGGCAGTAGTCTTTGGTTCATTTAACTCCTGTATTAATGATCCAAAAACGTAATCAGACAGCATTTTACTCAGATGCACTAATTTAAAATGGACACAAAATACAGAAGGTATGAAACGCAAATAAACACATCCATCTGGAAAGGTCAGAGAGGAGGGAAGGGCTTCTGTGGCTTGTTGGTTGTTTTATGCAGACAGTGGTAGCTCACAGCATATATTTAATTGATTATATTCATCTGATACAAGTCACTATAATGATTTTTCCCAAATGTGTCTGTGTGGGTCTTTGATGTGTCCAGCTGTCATCGGCCACAGCTTTCAGCATTCGATAACACTTGTAGTTCTCATGTCCAAACAAAAATAATGAAGTGCCTCTGACAAGATGATACAGTTCTTCAGAGTATAAATCACTGTGCAGAATCACAGAATCACGTGGGTTGGAAGGAACATCAAGAGGTTATTGAGTCCAACCCCCCTGCTAAAGCAGATACCCTACAATAGGTCTCACAGGTAGGGGTCCAGACAGGTCTTGAATATCTCCATAGGAGGAGATTCCACAACCTCTCTGGGCAACCCGTTCCAGTCTGCTGTCACCCTTACTGTAAAGAAGTTCTTCCTCATGTTAGTATGGAACTTCCTATGTTCAAGTCTTAGGCCATTACTCCTTGTCCTATCACTACACACCACTAAGAAGATGCTGGCCTCATCCATTTGCCTCCCACTTCCATGCAGATATTTATGAACACTTATCAGACCTCTCTCAGTCTTTTCCAGCCTGAATAGACCCAGCTTACTCAGTCTTTCCTTGTATGGGGGATGCTCCAGGCTCTTTATCATCTTTGTGTCCCTTCGATGAATTCTATTCAGAAGTTCCCTATCTTTCTTGAACTGGGGAGACTAGAACTGGACACACTATTCTAAATATGGCCTCATCAGGGTGGGGTAGAAGAGGAGGATCACCTTCCTCAACCTGCTGGCCATGCTCGTTTTAATACACCCCGGGATACCATTGGCATTCTTAGCCACAAAGGCACACTGCTGTCTCATGGCCAACCTGTTGTCCACCAGGACCCCCAGGTTCTTCTCCACAGAGCCCCTTTACAAGAGGCCACCCTCTAACCGATGCAGGCAGATATTCCTCTCCAGGTGCAAAATTCTACACTTGCTAAGCTTCATCAGGTTCCTCCCTGACCAACTCTCCAGGCTGTCCAAAACTTGTTGAGTAGTAGCACAGCCTTCTGGTGTGTCAGCCACTCCTTCCAGCTTTGTATCATCAGCAAACTTGCTCAGTGTGGTCACTATTCCTTCATCCAGATCATTGATGGAGATGTTGAACAAGACCAGACTTAGCACTGACCCCTGGGGGACACCTTTAGTTTCGGACCTCCAACCAGACATCGCTAATGACAACCCTCTGAGCTCTGCCAAGTCATCCAGCATGCTCCTGTACCTCTAATATTTCCTTATTGAGGAGTGTCCAGCCTTTCTGGATCCCTTTACCATTCAGAACTGGATCCCAAGCAGCCCACCCTACCTGAGTCCTCACTAGTTCAAAGTCTGACCTCCCGAAGTCCGAGGTCCCCCCTTGTGACTTCACCAAGAATTGAGAACTCTGCCATTCTGTGGTCACTCTGCCCAAGGCAGCTCCTGAGCTCCACATCTCCCACCAGTCTTTCTCTGTTTGTGAACATCAGGACTAACCGGGCACCTCTCCTGGTAGGTTCTTTTACCAGCTGTATCAGGAACTTATCTTCCATACATTCTAGAAACCTCCTGGGCTGCTTCATCTGTGCTATATTGTATTTACAGTGAGTATCAGGGAAGTTGAAGTTCCCCATGAGAACAAGGGCTGCTTATCACACAGCTTCTGCCAGATGCTTGTGGAATGCCTCGTCCTTCTCTTCATTTGGTTAGGCAGTCTGTAACAGACCCCCACCAGGATATCAGCCCTGTTAGCCATTTCTGTGATCCTCACCCGTAGAGACTCAAACATTATCATTCCCATTCCTGATCAGAACAGCATCAAAATGCTCTCTAACATAGAGAGACACACCACCATCCCTCCTTCCTTGGACAAGGGGCAATGGGTGCAAGTTGGAACATAGGAGGTTCCACATAAATATGAGAAAAAACTTCACAGTAAGGGCAACAGAACACTGGCACATGCTGCCCAGAGAGATTGTGGTGTGTCTTTCTCTGGAGACATTCAAAACCCACCTGGAACATTCCTGTGTGACCTGACCTAGGTGTTCCAGCTCCAGCAGAGGCATTGGACTAGATGATCTTTTGAGGTCCCTTTCAATCCCTGATATTTTGTGATTCTGTGATTCCCTGCCTGTCCCTTCGGAAGAGCTTACAGCCACGCATTGCAGCACTCCAGTTGTGGGAACAATTCCATCATGTTTCAGTATGGCAGCTAAGACATATTTTGCCTGCTGCAGAATGGCTGCCAGCTCTTCCTTATTGTTGCCTATTCTGTGTGCCAGGCACCAAGTAAGCTGCTCCATGGTAAAAAAAAAAAAAAAAAAAAAAAGGAAGAATGAAAAAAAATCCTTCAGTTGTACCAGACTGTGAGCCACTTATCTATGAAATGAGTTTTTCTGATTCCCTCTGTATTCCTCACTGCCACCGAGGGGACAACGAAAAAGACCATCTATACTAATGCTCCATCAGCTAACAACCACAGTGCCCTGAAGTCCCTTTTGATAGCCCTCAGGCTTCTCTCAGTGATGTCATTTCTGCCAGCCTGAACTATCAGTAAGGGATAATAACCAGAGGGGCAAGCCAAACTAGGGAGTCTCCTGGTAATGTCCTTGACCTGGACCCCAGTGAGGCAGTATACTTCCCAGTGGCTAGAATCTGGACAACATATGGAGCCCTTCATTCCTCTTGGAAGGGAGCCACCTCTGACAATTACTCACCTTTCCATTCTGGCTGAGGCAGTCTTGACGTGTGGAGTTGAACTGCTTGCTCTAGACAGCCTCCTCAGTGGACCTTCTGCCACATCCTCTGTCGCCTCTCCCTTGAGTTCCATAGCTTCAAACCTATTACAGCAGGATACTTGAAGATGTGAGGTAGAGGATCTGCCTCAATAGGCACAGGGTTCTGCCTTCAGTGCTGAGTTGGGACCTTTTTCCATTCCTCTTCATCTCTTAGGTCCCCTCCTTTTGCTCAGTGGTGACAAGACAGGAGGTCCACTAGTATACGGGATGTGTCAGCCTGGAGCTTTTCTTGTAAGTATGGCAGGGAGTTGCTTCACCAGTCTATCTCCTGAGGAGAGGAGTGGAGAAATGACAGAATATCATTATTTCTAAGTAGATTTTACAGTGTATTTCTACAATTACTAAAAATGAAAATGGATAATAACACTAAAACATATTTGATGGATTTCTGCTAAGAACTGCCTGAATGGACTTGAAGTCTAACAGAAGCATATATTATGTCTGTACTCTGTAGGACCATTGCAATAAATTGTATGTTCAACTCTTCATCATACAGCTTTTGATTTTCAGGGCTATATAATGCAGGAGTAAAGACTCTCTTTGAGCTAAAACTTGAAATAGGAAGTCTTGACTCTGGAAGACATTTGAACACATTCAAACTAGAGAGAGATGGAATTACTCACAGAGTACCTTTGTGCTTAAATTCTGATCTCACTACGAGAGTAAAAGTATCTATGTCACATTCCAAAAAGAAAGAAAAAGCAGGAACTCTTTGAGTTCTAGACATGTAGATCTTCTTATCAATTTTCTATGATTCCTCTATCCAAACATATATTTTCATATCCCTTCATTTCTTAGCTCCTCATCAATCTTCATCACCTCCTTTGTCCCGTCTGCATTTCCTATTTTATTCTACTCCTTCAATGCCTGCATAAACTATTGAATCTAATGTGTCAACAGGAGGAGCTCTGTCTAAGGAGTAGTGGGTGCAATGTGCTCTGCATCAGGAAAGCCTTGTACTGCAGAATGTGAAGGGCTGAACGCAAAGTATTGTTCAACATAGTGTAAAAGGCTGGGAGGTACTGCTATGTGGGGACAAGTAGACATTCAGCTGGACAAGTTCCCTGTGACATGGTGTCCTTGGAAGTGACATGGACATGCTGTCAGTATAAAGCACTACACAAACTAAAGGTGTATGGAAGCAGCAGGGAACTTGAACATAGAGAGATATTCTGGCTGCAGTTCTGTGCTGTTTGATGGAGGTCCAGGGTTTCTGAAGCTTGATCCTTGTGGCAGAGATGTGGCATTACACAATGTCACACATCACTGTCTGTCATTATGAAGTCTGTTGTTCCATGGCTTGCTGGTCTTGTGGGATTGGTACTGGTATAAATGAGGTAGGATTTATTGATATGTATAATAAGCAGAATAACAAAGCTCTGCAGGATATGGGATGTTGTCAGAATGTATAGACAGTGTAGGTTACTACACAGAATATGAAGTGAGTTTTGCAAGTCCTATTTGACTCTTTGCAATAAAGAAGTCTTCACGAAGATATTTCAGTGGTACAGCATATCTGTATAAAGTATAATTCACCAAGGAGAAGAACAGATGTGTCACACATGAAGAAAAATATGAGAAATTCTCTGTGAATTGTGAGCAAAAATATATATAGCATATTAAAACATCATTGCTTTTCTATCTTTAACTGCAAAACTGGTCTAAATGTATCCGAAGTCTGAAAACATTTATATCCTGCTTACTCCCACCCTTCATTTTACGTAGGTATATTTTACAGATGGCAAAGTAATTGTCCGAGCAAGAAAACTGAATTTTTAAAATGCCTGAAGTATAAATGTTGCCTTTTAATATTTCTCTCAGGTCGGTTAGATAAGATTATCTTGTGAGACTTTCCACCACATTTTGCAGGTAGGTTTATTGTCTGAACTTTGCTCACTAGATCATAATTATATTTAAATTTGTCTCTCCTTTCCTGATCCAGCAACTTAAGTGCTTTTACAGTCATCCCATGTGACAGAAACCACTATGGTTCATGTCTCACCACAATTAATTTAATTAGCACCTGATGAGATCTATAGTAGGTTAACCATCAGTGGCCACTAGGTGCTCACCAAACCATTCTCTCATTTCCCCTCCTCACCATAGCAAGAACAAAACAAGACGAAAAAAACTGATAGATTGAGATAAGGACAGAGAAAATCCTCACTAATTACTGCCATAGGCAGAGAAGACTTGACATGGATAAGATTAATTTGATTTATTGCCAAGCAATATAGTAATAGGATAGTGAGAAAAACAAAACTTAAAGCACATTCTTCCCACTCCTCTATCCCTTATTCCCAGGCTCAGCTTCACTCGTGATTCTTTGACTTCCTTCCCCTTGAGCAGTGCAAGGAGATGGAGTTTGAATGTAACGGTTGGTCCATGACGTGTCATCTCTGTCACTTCTTCATCCTCACACTGTTCCCTAGTCCAGCATGGTGCCTCTTCCACAGGATACAGTCCTTCATTAATTAATCCAGTGCAAGCAATCCACAGGCTGCAGGTCTTTGAGAACTACTCCAGCTTTTGTCTCCCATGGGCTGCAGCTCTGGCCTGGGGCTGCTCCTGCCAGGGCTTTCCAGGTGCTGTGCCTCCTCTGGGCCCTGTCCACCACAGCTCTGCAGGTGCCTCCATAATGGCCCAGGGAAATCTGTTCCACATGGTGCCCATGGGCTGCAGGGGAACTGTGAGAAAGACTGTCTAGAAGTTTGTCAATTTGTAAGTTTGACTCCAGCAAGGATTTTAGTGAAGCCATCATGTCTTATTCATAATTGCAATGGTGGATGTACACTGTCTTATGGCAAGAGAGGAAACACACCTTTCCAGCAAAATACAGACTGTTATATACCCTTTCTCCTGGTGGACGTTCTAATCTCCCCAAGTTAAATTACTCATTGGTGGAGCATCCCCTGCTCACAGTCTTCTTGATGCAGTTACTAAGCAATATTTCCATATTAGGTCTTTTACCAACCATCCTTCCAATGTATCGACTGCACCGCTCAGCTTGATGTCATATGCAAACTTGCCGAGGGTGCACTCGATGCCATCATCTGTGTCACTGATAAAGATGTTGAAGAGCACAAGCAGGTTGAATGGCAAAAATTGTTATCTTTAGTCCTTATCTCTATTCGCTTAAGAGACCATAAAGGATTAAACAGCACCTGTTGCTGCGCTGTTTTCAATTATGTAAGGACTTGTGTTAAAAATATAAGGAGTCAATTCCATAGGAGGTTGAGTGGTCATGAGCAACTGCTTGAACTCAATTTTTATCTGCAGTGCCATGCTAGAATGAACATTAGGTTTTTCCCAGAAACCATATTATGAACACTGGGTATAACAAGCTGATGGCATACCAGCATTCACATTCAAAAGGACAAGCATGTACTTGATCTTTCATTTTGCCTTCCAACATACTTGATAATAATCTGGGAGACTGCTGCACATTCAGTATTGTTCTCAGTCCAGCACCTCACTGAAGTGGTATCTCCATTCCCTCCTATTCAAGAAGGAATCTGTTGATGTTTATCCTCTTCTTCTATTTCCCATTCCTAATTAGGAAAAGTGATTTTATTTCTTAATATCAGTGGATAAACTTGGCATGTGATCAGTATGAGCAACGTAGGCATCAGTCCATGGCCATCCTGTGACACACAGATTTCATAAATCTTGGGTGTCACTCATAAGATCAAATACTAACCCGGGGCCTCTGTGGCCTCATTTGCAATATATGAATAAAAATTTCATAAAAGTGAAATTGTACCAACAGCCTAACTGACTTTGTCGTTTTCTAACAATAGAAATCCTAATTTTTTTGGTAGATTTAGAGATTTTCTGGTACAACATAATTAGTATACAGAGCTTCGGTTTCAGTGGGTGTATAATAGGCATATCTATTAATTTCTTGGCAGCCAATCTGTGTATTCTTTCCTGGTACAGCATGAAGTTTGCCTGTCTGATAAGTGTTGTCCCAACCGCAGTCTTGTTCTAAATACAAATTAGTCCCACACATAAACACAGCAGCCAAATTCAGGTCTTTGTCACTGGTATGTATTCTTACACTTCCAGTGTAATTAATGTAAGCTTGAGATCACAGCCATTTCAGATTGACCTGACTATAATCTTTTTTTATTATAATTAGTAGAAACATTGCCTCCTTCATTGTAAATTTAGTTCATCATATTCTCCAGAATTTAAAACTGGGGCTTTGAAAGTTACTTCCTAATTGAGAATTTACAACTGGAACGTTAAAAAGTCCCTTCCAAGTGTTGAATACAATTGATACTTGGTCTCAAAAATTGAGCAATCTACAAATAACAGATTGGTTTACAATATTTTACTCTATTCTTGTGCCTGAAGTGCTTTTAACTCTCCTTCCAGTAGCTATTATGTCACTGGATAAGCCTTTGAGTTTTACCAGAAACCTAGGAATTTAGGTTTGCAAATCAGTATTCCAGATACAAACAAGCACACAATGAAGAACACCAGTAACCCCCCTGGAGTACACTCAAATTCTGAATACATTAGTCCTTCTTTCCAGTTACAGGTTACATTCATTCTCTTACTTCTTCATTGTGAAGATGATTGATTTTCATCTTTCAGTGAATCTTCTCTGTTCCAAGTATTTGAATCTGTGGAAGCTTCTACTTGTGTGTCCACCCTTTTTCTGCATTTCTCTTAGCTGTTTCAGTGAGCATTAATACCTGAAATGGTCCTTCCCACTCAGGTTGAAGCTTTGACTCCAACAAGGTGCATGTTAGGACCCAGTCTCCAGCCTGGGTGCACTGGGAATTCCAGAAGTGGAGTCTGAGCCCACAGCTCACAGACCTTAAGAGGTTACAAGGAGGAAGACAACCTGAGTACATAGTTCTAAAGAAATTTATTTTTGATTTTAAGAGTGGGCATCTCACCATTTCCCTCTAAATGTGGTAATACAAACAGCATCTCATGTAGTGATACTCTATACCTTTTCTAGGAGCAGTTCAAATCCTGAGGAGAGCCAAGGGCAAACATTTGATTTCTAAAACCAGCTTTGACAAGTGCTTTTTCAAAGTCTCATTATCCGTTCCACTTTTCCTCAGGAAGGAGGTGCCATGGAGTATGGAACTCTCAGTTTCTCCCTAAAATTTTAATTAGCTCCTGTAGGATGTGTGAAGCGAAATGACTTCCCTTATATGAATCTGTATTTTCCACAATCCCATATCTAGGGATTATTTGTTCTAAAATTGTTTGTTTCACTACACTAGCTGTTGCTGACCCTGAAGAGAAGGTTTTTACCCACCCTGACAAATTATCTACTAATATTAACAGATACTTCAATCTTCCTTCTTAATGTAATTTGGCAAAATCTACTTGAATGCTCTGGAAAGGTCTGAGTCCCAGTTCTCATCTGCCCAAAGGTTGTTTTCTCACAGCCTCTTGTTTATCTGTTGATATGTTACACAGCTGTTGCTTATCTGTGTAGCTACTCTATACATTCCTGTAACCACATACTTCCTTAATACAGCATCACACATTGCTTGGAACACCCCAGTGACTCCCCAGATGCAAAAGAGTTAAAATTTCTCTCACTGTTTGTTTGTTCAGTATTTCTCTACTGTCAGGGAGACTCCATTGACCTTCTAACTCTTTTGCATCCAGTGCTTTGAATGACACTATCTCTTTTTCACTGCAGATTTGCTTTTCAGGAGGAGGCTTTGTTTCAGGCACTTGAGACAGCTTCATTACTTGTTCTGACTGTAAAGCAGCCTCCTTTGCTTTTTCATCAGCAACTCGATTTCCCCATGCTATTGAAGAGTTCCCTTTTTGATGTCCTCTTATATGTACTACAGCAATTTCTTCAGGTAGTAACAGGTTTTACAAAACCTGTCTAATCAATTCCTCATGGGCCACGTCCTTCCTTCTGCTATTTATTAAACTCCTTTCTTCCCATTTTTTTCCAAATGTGTGTACCACTCCATACACATATTGTGAATCTGTATATATAGTTTCCTGTTTTCCTTGTAACAGTTTTAATGCTTGATTCAAGGCATCTAATTCACAAGTCCAAGCTGACCAATTATTAGGCAAGCTTCCCATTTCCACTACCTCCCATACGCTCCTTGAATAACTGCATAGCCTTTACACCGTTTCCCATTCACGAGTCTGGATGATCCATCTATGAATAAAATTTCCCATTCATCTACAGGTACATCCTGCAGATCTAACCTTATCTTTGTCTGGTAACCTGTTAGGTTCAAACAGTTATGTTCCACATCTACAGTATCTTCAGTTTCCTTTGTTAAGAAGCAAGTAAGATTCATGATAGAGTCAATAATTATAGTTAAATAATCTTTTTCAATCAATATTGTCCTATATTTGAGTATTCTGGAATCTGTCAGCCATATTCTGGCTTTCTGAGTGAAAACTGTTACCGGATAGAGGTAACAACAATCAGTTGAACCCCCAAAAGTCAGTTTCTTGCTTTCTTGCACTAGTAAGGCAGTTGCTGCTACAGGCTGAACACATTCTGGCCACTCCTGAGATACAGGGTCTAATAACTTAGATAAGTATGCAATAGATTTTCTTTTGTCTCCTCAGTTGTGTTAGAACTCCCAAAGTGACTCCTTCACTGACAGTTACAAAAAGATGTAATGGTTTATTTAAGGAAGGAAGAGACAGTACTGGTGCTGTAGTCAAATCTTGTTTCAATTTTTCTATTTCCTTTTTTGTCTTCTGTCCAATTTAATATATTAGATTCTTCTTCTGACAATTTAAGATATAATTTCTTTGTCTTTTGTGCATACGCTTCTATCCACAATCCAATTAAACCGCAGAATTTTCACAGATCCTTCTTTGTTCTGGGCAGAGAATGTTGCACAATTCCCCGAATCTTTCCAGGGTCTATTCTTCGTTTACCTCCAGGAATTACCTAATGTGACTATTAAGTCTCTCTCTAATAAATAGTTCCCTGCTTCAGGCATATATGACAGTTGTCCTGTGTCTGTTTTATCTTTCCACTTTAATTCAGAATTCTCGACAAGCAGAACTGTCATCCCTGATCCTTCTACTGCTCTCTTAAGGTATCCCCAGTCAAATTAAGTCCCAGTCCTTTATAAGCTAAAGATGATCTAGCTGCCCCAATATCTGCTAAAAATACAGTTTCTTCTTTGTTATGTCCCACCTCCAAATTTATCAAGAGCTCTGAGTGGGACCAGTTCTCAGAGAGCCCCTGAGCCCCCTATTCTGCTTGATTTATTTTTTTATTTTTTATTTTTTAATGACAGCAAATAACCACTCTTCCAATTCAGGGCACTCCTGTTTAACGTGCCCTCTTTCCTGCAGTGTAAACATTTTCTCAGTAACTGTTTCTGTGGCTCTTCCAGTTTTTCATTCCTATTCCTTCTGTCCTGGTTCCACCCATAACCTTGCCTTCTCTGGGGACTTCTCCCCTGCTGGGTCTCCATTTTCTGTTTTACCATTTGATGTGCTGCAACAATCATCATCTCTGTCCTTTGCTTCTGTCTTTCTTCTTCCCTTCTAACATATACTTTCTGTGCTTCCCTCAAAAGGTTTTCTAATGGTTGTTTATGCTACCTTTCTATTTTCTGAAGCCTCTTTTGTACATCTGGCCTGGATTTAGTTACAAATTTCTCACCTCTCCACTAATACGAGGAGAGTTTACTTACCTGGTGACACTGCGACGCTAAGAGGACACATAGAAGTGTTAGCAGGGTTAGTTTTGGGAAAGAGGAGATTTCTAATATCCTTTTTGCTTTGTTCTAATTCGTTCCTAAGACAATAGAACTTCTTTTCCAGCATCCAGATAAGCTGGCAATGGGGTGATCAGAGCCAATATCCCCCATCCTTTTAGCAGTCTCCAGCTCCCCTTGTGTTGTTATAGGAGTTGGTTCAGTGTCAAAATTACAAGGGGGAGAATGCTGCGCAGGAGGAGAAAATAGTTGGTCTAATTCTGTGTAATGGTGCAGGGGGGATGCAAGTTTTCTAAGGTATCTAAGGGATCTGGAATTTCTCTATTCCTCTTTATATATGGAATTCTGTCAAGTTATGATAAACTGTTTCACGCCCTGCACCCAACATGCAGTGTAAACTGATTCCTCCTCTGAGAAAAAGAGTTTTACTGTTCACATGCACACTTAAAGTCTGACATGCCCAAACTTTGTCAGACCCATATTTTGGCCAAAATACTGATTCTCCTTAAGTTAGTTCTATGGGCCACACAAGAACACAATATTGAATCCTTTTCTATCTTTAGTTTTCAGATTCCTTTTCAAAATTCTTAACATGGCTCCTAAAGGACTTACAGCAGGCACAGCTTCAGGGACCTTCTCTCTGTATCCATTTCCCCTGGAACTCTTATTCCCCATTTCTCCTGGCAAGTTTTAGTTGTGCTGCTACAGAAGACAACCTTCTGCAGGGTACCACATGCCAAAATCACAGTTCTTGAAAAAGAAGTGTAATGTCAAGCTCTTCATCATGCAGGAAGATACTGTACTATATAAGAGTCCAGAAACCCAGCCTCCAAGGCTATACTTAATCATGAACAACTGACTATTCTTATGTTGGTCTGTGCACAGAGTTGCCAAGAGTCATTGAGTCTATTTCTCAAAACCACAGTGCCAACCATCCATCCCTATCCCCAGCTGTTCATGGATCCTGCTTTGCTTAACAGCCTTGGGTCTTTGGTCAGCTCTCTGGTGAATTTGCCGCCACCAGCTAATGGGCTGCTTAAAATGAGAGAGGGGTGCACCTTCCTGTTTTGTAGCAATGGAGGTCTGTCACGGGCAATGTTCGTTCCCAGGTTTAGGCACTAAATTGTGAGAAACACTGTCAGTCTATAAGTTTGACCCCAGCAAGAATCTCAATGAAGCAACATGTCTTATTCACAACTGCAATGGCAGATGCACATTCTCTTGTGGCATGAGAGAGAATGTGAACCTTGCCAGCAGAATACACACCGTTACATGTGTATACCTTTTCTCCCAACAAATGTTACCTTCTCTCCAAGTTAGTTGTTGGTTGAGCATCCTAGGCTCATGGTCTTCTCGACACAGTTACTAAGGAATATTTCCATATTAGATCTGTTACCAATCTGTTGTTTTTAAGTATATCTTGCATTTCTTCATGGACGTAGGAGAGCAATATTTTGTAAGGTTATTGCATTTGTTCTAAGGATTAAGGTTATCATGTTTGTTCTGTTCTGTGCTGGAAATTAAAATTATCGCAATCATTCTGTCCTGTGCTAGGCCTACCCTGCCAATTTGCCCTATCTTAGATTAGTCAGAATGCTCCAGTTTCTGCTTTTAAGCAAAATGTTTGCCCCCTCTTGTGCTAGTCTCTGCCAGAGCAAATTATTGTGAAAAGCAACCTATGCAGACATTTTATAATAATTTTATAAGCTTAGTAAAGGCCTGTACTTTGGTATTACCTAGCCTTTTTTTCCTCTTTCAATAGCTGTTTTTTGTTTGTTTGTTTGTTTTGTTTTGTTTTGTTTTTGGTGACTATTTACCAAAATATTAAATTGTAGCATATGTATAAAATATATTTTAAGTAGTAAGAGTATGCACAAATTCTGATGGAATTTATAGTATTCATCAGTTTTCTATAATTGTTTCAGTATATTTAATTATTAATTTGTTCTTAAATAGAAATGCACTGTAGCTTGCCTTGGATGTGTTAAATTTTAATACATGTATTTCAGTACAAATAAAAAAAAAGTTCCAATCAACTATTTAATAGCATTAGGATATTCGTTTCTCCTGATAAATTCCACCTCCCATATACACTGCTTCAAAACTGAAGAGTCATTGATGAGAATGAAAGCTAACCTACACATTCGGAGAGTGAAGAACAGTGTAGAAGAAGGTGAATAGACATGGAATTAAATGGTTACTATTCATTTCAACCAATGTTAGTTCCATTTAACATAAATTCATCAACTTTACATTCATGTTGGGTAGGCATTTTTATTAATGTTCATTAGACATAGAATACTGGAATCATATTGGCTGAGAAAGAACATGAAGATCATCTCATCCAACCATCAGCCTGAATGAAGAAGTCAAATCCCTCAGTGCCATGTTCACCCATTTTAAATGCCTTCAGAGTTGGGAACTCCAATACTTAAACACCCTCTCAACAAAGACAGTCTTCCTAATAACTAATTTAAACCTCCTTAGGCATAGCTTGGGGCCATTTTCTTGTGTTCTGTTACTTGCTATCTGAGAAAAGAAACCAGCACCCATCTCTCCTCAAATTCCCTCATCTAGATGCTTCATTTTCTAAATCCTCAGAATCACCATATCTTAGTTCAGTATGTGCTGCTATAGTGGTGCTGCTATATATTTTGCTAGTAGTCACCTTTTTTTCAAGCAAATAAATTTTTCTTTTCTCAACTCTGCTGGGAATAGTATAGACTTACAAATGAAATGCAGAGAACAAATGAATTACCATCAAAATGTTGGTCAGTCATTATACTGGTAATGTCTTTGCATTTGTAGATCAAAGACAAAATAGAATGCTTAGTTTTTTCCTTTGTTTGATATATATGAATGTAAGATTATTTGTAAGTGTTAAGAAATAGTAAAAGGCAATAACAAATGAATATCTTACTCTAGTACTTCATGAATACATCCCTAACATAGATCAATGTTAGTAATAAATCTACAGAGCTTGACACAAGTATATTCCGCAAAGATGTATGTTTCTGTATGTATCCCTGTTTGTGTTTTGCAGTTGCAGTCTGTGCAAACCTAGTTTTAATATAAAATATGATTTTCTCCCCAAAGGAACCTGAGTAGAAAAGAAGTAACAGCCTCAGAAAGATTTTGTTTTTTTTTAAACCAGGAAAAAACTCCAGTGCTACCTTTTTGGGATGAAAAAGCAAACAATCCCACACACTATCTCAGAATCTAAATCAAAATAAATAAATGGTATGTGTATGCATACCTGTATATTGCATCTACTATTTCATTGGAGTGTTTCTCAATTTGTCTGCTTCTTTACTTACTCTGTTTTAGTGGATAACTGCACATACATTTTCCATGACTCTCATCTTCAGTGACACACAGAAGATCTACATTCACATTTACTATACTTGGTTAAAATCTGAGTTAGAGGAGCAGATTTCAAAACAAGTTCATCCATTTTCATCTTTGATCTATCGCTATCATTCAAATGGCTACATAGCTAGAGTCGTCTGTGAAATTATATAACTGATTCAAGTAGATTAAATGGGGAATAATTTCTCTGTTCAACATTTTTTATAAGTGCTGCAAGTATGGAGTGCATCCTCCATACTTGAGAAGATGAGAGATGAGAAGTGCTGTTGACTTGTTGGAAGGGGCAAGACACTTTGCAGAGGGTTCTAGATAGTTTGGAGCACTGGGCAATCAGCAGTGTCATAAAGTTTAACAAAGGAAAATGTTAGGTGCTGCATCTAGGACAGAGCAACACCACCACAGGAAAAGAATGGGAGGCATGTGATTGGAGAGTAGGAAGGAATCAGCAGGGAAGCTCAGCAGGAAGGGATGTGAGGGTGCTGGTGATAGCAGTTCAGCATGAGTCAGCATTGTGCCTGGCAGCCAAAGGGCAAACTGCCTTTTGGGGTGCATTAAACACAACACAGACAGCGGGTCAAAATATTCTCCCACTGTATTCAGCATTGATGCAACCTCACCTTAAATACTGGGAAAAACTACTTTAGTCATTTAATCTGTCCAGAGGGTAAAATGCTTTGAAAATTTTCAGGACTTTTAAAACTCTTGCATTGGTAGGCCTGTTGCGGTTGGCCACTGTATGTGGAGAGTGCTCATTGTCTTGCCAGATCAACCTTAACCAGTTTAGAATAAAGTTACATTCATTTTTATCTGATTCTATTTGTTAATTTTTCTAATACTATTATAATTAACACATTCTGTAAAGGAAGCATTGTTACTGAACTGATCCTTGCTCTACCAACCCATCTGCTCAAAGCGCCTTCTAGTTGACAACCTGCCCACTCTCATGTTCTGCGCAAGCTGAAAACTATGTATTTTTCTGACATAAATCTGCTGCTATGTATTGCTTAGCTGTCCAGTGCAGTGGAAAAAAAAAATGTTGTCAGAAATAGGTGGAGCAGTTTCCTTTACAGATGAAAATTTCAGTGCTTCATTAAGTCTGCATTCTGCAACCTAAGCTTTTCATCTTTCAGGTCCTTAAAAGAATGTCATGTGAACTACCACATATATCAGTATTAAGTAGCAATAAAAAACATTTTTTTTCTTTTTTCTCAAGGAAAAAACAGATTAAGGTTTTAGTTTATATATATACATATATTTTGCACATTATCACTTTCTTGTCCTACATAGCTCCCTCTCCTCAATCTGCTGTCTGCTTTAGAGTCTTAAGTCAGAACAGTGAGTTGGCACTTATAGGACTTAGGAATGAGTACTTGGCTTACATAGCATCTGTAGTGTCAACTGGTTACATAACTGTCATTTTCTCTGTTTTTGTAGTTTGCTTCCCTAACAGCTCCGGTATTCTTTCTCAGTTTACAGTATGTTTATCTAATCCTCTTTGAATCCTAATATTTTAACATTTAAATTATACCTCTTATTTTTTCTATTTCAAAAATAATAGTTTTCATATATTCCAATCTTTTTTTGTAATGTCAAAGCACTAAAAAAAATACACCTGACACCTCTCTGTGCACTAGCATCCTAGATAACAGTGAATAATAGATCTTCCTGCTGAGCAATGAGAGTACATCCTCTCTGCAGGAGTAAAGTGATCAGTTATTCTGAACAAGATACCAACTAAGTACATTATCCCAACAAGCTCTCTTTCCCAGGTGGCTTACTCCTATTCCTAAGAGTTATTGATTGCTATAATTTCTGGCATAAATACATTTTGGTACAGTTTCTATTTCAGAAAAAGAAGCAGAAGAGGCAGTTGTGTAATTAAACAAACAAAAGCAGCTTTATACCTTCCTATAAATATTTACTCATGCAATCACATTTATTCTCATATTTGCCATATAAAGCCATATTCCTTGTAAAGAGCATTCACATGTGTGCTATCTACTTTATATAATCTTTAATGTAACACACATTAAAAAAAAAAAAAGGTGGAAAAGGAATTCTGTTGATAGTATCATTTGTAATACTCTTACTAAAGACAAGCAGCATTCTGCTGCACAATAATGAGCACAAAACATGAAACAGCTTAGCCTGAAAGAAAGAATCTAATTCCAGGTGAACAGATATTGGTATTGCATTGACATTTATTTGAGGAGCATGTAACTGGTTCATTTGCCAAAACTTGAGTTTTCTGTGTCATTTTAGAGTTTATAGTCTACTTAAGACATCCACATTGATATGGTAGATATTACAAAAGGCAGTTAAGCCCCAGTTTTTCTCCAGTAGCTAGGAAAGGCCAAACAGGATAATTACATAAACAGACAAATTAACGTGTATTTAAGCACCAGAATTACTCTAAAGATGCAGACCATGCTGAACAAGCTGTCATAAAGGCCACAATTTGGAGAATGTTAGTAATTTTGCAGCTTCCTTGTAGCATTTTACTTTTACTTTGGATCCAGCTCATAAATTAGGAATTTGTCACTCTCTGCTCTGAGGATTTTTTGCAAGCTTATATTCTGTCACTATTATATTTATTGCACCTTTATTAATCTAATTCTGCTCCTGAGTTGCATGTATAATTTTTCCATCATGGAATAATTCTTCATACTGCCTTATAAGTCTGAATATGTATTCTACAATTTTTTGCAGTTTTCTACTTTACACCAAACCTTACTTGATATTGGAAGATAATATAAGCTCCAGTGTCTACTTCTGTTTGTACTTTTATTTAGTCACATACCAAGGACTTCAGAGTGGCCTGTGGATTAGAGTACATCTTGCCTGACCATCCTGTTTTCAGGACACAAATACAATAACCATTATTTAAAAGCCCTGCTTCCAGCCAGGTGGAGAGGAGGAATGGTTGGATTTATTTGTCTGTATGGATCTGATAGCCTGGCACGTGAGAACCACAGAAATACGAGGCTTTAGGGTACACTGGTGCACAATGTACTCTAACACCATCAAGTTATAAAGTGGACAGTGTTCTATTGCTCACCACTGGCTGACCAATTCCCAGTCAGACCTTGAACAGCAGTTGCCCTACAGACAAACTGTCCAGTTTTATAGTTCCACATGTTGTCATATGAGATAGAATATCCCTTTGGCCACTGTGAGGCAGCTTTCCTGTTTCTTTGCCCTCTCAGGTCCCTGTGTTTCCCCAGCCCCTTTGCTGGCAGGACAAAAAAGAAGCTGAAACATCCTTGGGTTACTGCAGTGCTGCTCAGCAACAACTATGACACTGGTGTGTTATCAACATTGATTTCCTCCTAAAGCCAAAACATAGCATCATACCAGACACTATGAAGAAAATCAGCTCTGTCCCAACTGAAAGCAGGACATTTGCATACTCTGTGCTGCTCAGACACTGGCAATGAGTGGGTGGAGAAATATTTTTCATTAAAAAAATGCACAAGCCATTCCCATTTCATTCAGAAGTTTCTAGTGAAAATAAGAAACAACAAACTCCTGTCTTTGGAAATTTGTTTCATAAAAAAGACAGTAAAAGTACTATGAAATATTCTTCTTCAATATTAAAGCACCTCAGGGGTGTTTGCGGAGAAAGAGTCGTGAAAACAGTAATACCCCTTGCTGATTCAAGTCATTAATGAAAGGGAAGCAGGTTAAAGTTTCTACTGATCTTTCAGAAGAAACAGCATTGTAATGATACTCAGTATTTTGGGGCTATTCTATGTCTCTACAACCTAAAGCAGAGATGTTTTGTAGGTTACACTGTGCAGGATGAAGCTGGTTCTAGGCAAAGTCACAAATAAGCAGCTTCTAATACATGTTATCCATCCTGAACTATTGTCAGAGACAATCAGGGCAGTTTGCACTGGACGTCAGGCTAAATGGTGAAGTAATGCTAATTGCTGGGATCCTTCCTTTTCTTTCTTCCAGGAGCCCATGAAAGTAATGCTGGGTTTGACTGCAGTATTTTTGCTTCAAGTTTGATTAACTTTACTATGGTGATTTCAATAACAGAATAAATAAGTAAAGATATTATGGTCTACTATTACCACCAACTCAATGACTAAATTGTGTGGCTTCAAAAGAGAAAAAATTGTACATACAAACAAAACCTTGACCT
This sequence comes from Gallus gallus, assembly GCF_016699485.2. Classification (NCBI taxonomy): domain Eukaryota; kingdom Metazoa; phylum Chordata; class Aves; order Galliformes; family Phasianidae; genus Gallus; species Gallus gallus. The sequence continues at coordinate 51,542,261 of NC_052572.1, forward strand.
GATTTATAAATGTAAATGTAACAATTTTCAACCACAACTTTTAGAGAGAAAATTGCAACTGTTAATAAAAAAATCCAGACCCCATTTTCAGAGAAAAAATAGCTAAAAGGATGGCATCAATTATACATGTATCAACTACTAAAACTAACGAGAAAACACAACAAATAACTCAGTGTGCTTCTACAGAATGTTGACTGTGAACTGAAGAAAGCATATCCTGTTTTTATTGTGTTCCACAAATGAAAACCACAGACTTCCACAACTAAAATAAAGAATCTATCAAAAATCAGTTCAAAACTGAATGTTATGACAGGCAATATGACTATATAGACCAACAATCCTTAAAAAAAAAAAAAAAAAAAGAGACAAAGTGAAAATGACTTTAGCAGCTTTTGAAAATCACTGGATATTCCTATCTGTCAAAATATTTATTTTCAATCAAAATTTTTGAATTACTGGATTATATTCTTCCTCAGTGTTACTAACAATTAACAGAAAGTACTGTCAGTAAAAGAAGGTCTCTCTTGCCTTAGCCTGTCAAAACTTCATTTAATAATTCAGTTAGAATAGAAAGGTTGTTCTATGCAAATCTGAAGAAAACTGTTTTTACTTTAGTTGGCCATGGTTATATATTTAAAGCAAGTGACACATATTGCCTCATTAGTGAAAATACTACCAGTGAATTTATGATGGCTGCTGTGAACTTTACCTCACCAAATTTCATGTCTCAGTAGCAACACGTTCTCTTGTATTTCTGAACAGTGATTTAATTTTTCATGGAGAAGTTTCCTTTCTGTTCTCACCCAGTAACTGTCCAAGGCATTCAATCCAGTCTCCACTGCGTCACTCTAATTTTCAGAAAGAGATTCAAGAGGTGCTGCAGTGAACATTCAGTGATCATATTCACTCACTTTAAGCTATTACTGGTACAATGGCACGATATCTTGGCACCTGGATGGCACCAAATTATCCACTGACATCACACACAGCCCTAGGAAACAGAGTATTCTACTGACAGTGTATTTCTGTTTGAAAATTCAGCAATATCCATCCCTGCAAATGCAAAATGCAAATACAGGCTGTGAGTGGACAGTAAAGCATCTAGAAGCCATTTGGACTGCCCAGAAAAAAAGAGCAACAGTCAAGACCTGGCAAGGTGTGTGGGAGAAGCTGTCAATAAGATGGGCTTTTTCACTGTCAGGTATGATAAGAGGTGATTTTAAACCAAGAATAGCCTGAGATCCGGAGTCTGAAGAGTAAATAAAGACTACATGGAAAGTATGATAAAGAAATGCTTGAACATTCTGCACAATTTATTGCTTCATCTAATTATTGAGTAGAAAGAAGAAATGTGTTTGTTACAATGCATCATGCTTTGAAGTACGCATTGCTATTTCAAACACATTTTTCAAATTCAAGCTGGTTCCACTTTTCAGGCTGCCACTGGACTTCACTGGCTGTGCTGAAACAGATGTCTCAGGAACGAAAAGCCCTACTTAATGAAGGCACACGGCTTGGAAGCACACCCAGTCCTCTCCCTGGCAGCACGTGAAAGTGAAAAAGACCGCGCTCAACCAGATGACGTATCTACCGTGATGCATCTTCCTTCTCTGACCATGAGGTCCTCTGGGATACGTAGTTCTTCTCTTTTGTCCCTGATGTTATGATGTGGAATACCAATAGCAAAGTTACAAAACCATGACACTGTGTAACATGAAGACTTACTACATTTCTAGGAAAATAGTCTCACTGATATACCGTAACTGATTTACAGACACATGTTCTGCTGCATTTCTCCTACAAGAATCTTTATCAGAAAACAAACAAACAAACAAACAAACAACAACAACAACAAAAACATTTGGAAACATGATTATGGGTACTAAAGAGGGATGCATCCATAGCAAAAGCAAGTCAGGAATGATCTTTAAAAATAACTCAGTTCTGTCTCTCCTACCTCTGACACTCACTTTTAATTCCAGTGGTTCTTTTTGTCACTAAGATATGTAAGCACTCTTCTGGATTTATGTGATACTGTAAAATCAGCTAAACAACATTGAGGATCTAAGAGCCCAGGAAAATTTTATCTGCTTAACCCTAGACCCTATTTCTTGCCCCCAGAAATAGAGCAAGATGGATAAATTGAGGTTTAGAAGTGTAAAATAAGGTGTAAAACTGAATACCGGTACTTTCTCTTACTGCACACAATCACAAATATTCTTCTCCACATTCCGCTTAGCATACTACTATAAACACATCCTGAAAGGCAGCATCTAATTTAAAAATAAAAATCCCATAGTTACTTTAAATGTAAAACATTGTAAATAGAACCTTACATTTTATATGAACTGATTTTTTTCTTTTCTCATAACCTAAAACAATGAGATATGTTGATTTTACCAGAGCTCAGAATAATAAGGTTTGTTTAATGTGAAAGAACATTTATTATTTGAAAGCCATGAATATGATAGGGCATGTTTTCTATTTTCCAGACAGAAAAATCCTGTTCACTTCAACTTTTGTTATTGTATTTCTTAGTGATTGCTAAAATTGGGTTATACTTAAAAATCTTCTCTGAGTTAAGATTTTAAGTAAAAAATCTTCTAGGATTACAACTAGGTCAGTGTATTTCTCAGAAGACATATAGGTCTTGACACTAAAATATTTTAAAGGGTCATTCCTTACTTTAATTTAGTACCAGAATGTTATTTCTGACAGGATCACCATAAGGTGTCACCATAAGAAAACATCAGGAAAAGAATAAGGGTAAGGATGTGGGCTACACACTAATATACAGATAAAAATAAAATATATTTATATGACAAAGATCTGTCATAAGTTATCTTCCCTTTCCTTTACAACTTAGTACATAAAATCATACCTAAAACATATCAGAACAGCTCCCAGACATCATCATCCTTATCTCAGTACCTTATTGAACTTCATTGTGTTGTGCCTTACAGCATGTTTCAGTTCAGCAAGAATGCCACAGAAGATAAATATATTTAATACTTTTTTTTTTTTTTTTTTCTGATAAGAAAGTACAGGTCAGAGACATAACACGTAGAATCAAGGAATCATAGAATGGCTTATGTTGAAATGGATTTCAAAGACTATCCAGTTCCAAACCTCTGCACTGTGGACAGGGTTGTCACCCATCATATCAGGCTGCCTAGAGCCCCATCCAACCTGGCATTGAACATCTCCGGGGATGGGGCATTCAGATTCTCTGGGCAGCCTGTGCCAGGGCCTCACCACACTCTGGGTAAAGAATTTCTTCCTAGGCATATCCCTCTTGTCCTGTCACAATCACAGTGTGTACAAAGTCAGTCTCTCTCCTGTTTATAAGCTCCCTCAAGTACTGGAGTGACTTCTCCCTAGAGCCCCTCCACTCCTCCAAGCTAAACAAGCCAGCTGCCTCAACATTTCTTTGTAGCACCTTTTTTTCAGCCCTCTGAGTATCTTTGTGGCCCTCCTCTGGATCCATTCTAACAGCTCCAAAACCTTCTTGCGCTGGCGGCCCAGACCTGGATGCAGTACTCCCGGTGGGGCATCTCAAGGGCAGAGTAAAGGGGGACAATCCCCTTCTGCTCCCTGCTGCCACCCCTCTTTTGATGCAGCCCATAGTACTGTTGGGTTTCTGGGCTACAAGCACACACTACTGGCTCATCTCTAGGTTTTTGTCCACCAGAATCTCCAAGTCTTTCTCAGCAGGGCTACTTTCAATTAGTTCTTCTCCCAGTCTGTACTCATACCTGGGATTGCCTTGACTCATGCGCGACACCTTGCACTTGGCCTTGTTGAACCTCATTAGTTTCACATGGGCCCTCTTTTCAAGACTGTCCAGGTGCCTCTGGATGGCACTCCTTCCTTCTGTTGTGTCAGCTGCACCACTTAGCTTGGTGTCATCAGAAAACTTGGTGAATGTGCACTATATTTCACTCTCTACTTGCTTGATAAAAATGTTGAAGATGTCCCAGGACAGACCCCCTAGGGGAGACCATTTATCACTGGCCTCTACCTGGATGTAGATCCACTGACCATAACCACCTGTTTGCAACCATTCAACCAACACTTTATCCACTAAATAGTCAGCCTTCAAATCCATACTTCTCTAGTTTACAGGTAAAGATGTGGTGCAGGACCACGTCAAATGCCTTGCTAAAATTCAGGTAGATTATGAGAATTGCTTTTCCTTTGTCTATTGATGTCATCACTCCATCATAGAAAATCACCAGATTGGTCAGGCCTAGTCTGCCCATGATGAAGCCATGCTGGCTGTCTCAGATCACCTCCTCATCTCACACGTGCCATAACATGTCTTTCAGGAGGATCTGCGTTAACTTTTTCCCCTTCTTATTACAAGCTAGTGTAGTTTTCTGTTAAGAAACATTAAGTACATTGACCAAATGTACACTTGCATACCAAAGTTCAGTTCATATGCTGAGGGAAACAGTTTTTATCTTATGGTTTTATAAGGACATATAATGTCATAGTGTTAATTGTTGTTGACAAAGATGATAGTTTATGTGTAGATCCAGATCAACTTTATATTTAGGCTGTTAGGGTTCACTTAGAGTTCAGAATAGGGCAACAAAGATGGTAATGGGCATGGAGCATTTCCTGTATGAGGAAAACTCAAGAGACCTAGGCCTATTCAGCCTGGAGAAGAAAGGACTGAGATGGGATCTGATCAATGTTTATAAATATCTCAAATGTGGGGCACAACTGGATGATGCCAGACTCTTTAGGGGCATATAGTGATAGAACAAGGAGCAATGGCCAAAAACTTGAACATGGGAAGTTCCACACAAATATGTGGAGGAATTTCTTTACTGTGAGAATGACAGAGCACTGGAACAGGTTGCCCAGATAGGCTGGGGAGTCTCCCTCTATGGAGATATTCATGACCCACCTGGATGCCTACTTGTGCCATATGCTGTGGTTTACCTGCTTTAGCAGGGGATTAAACTCCATGATCCCCAGAGGTCCCTTCCACCCCCTGCAATTCTGTCATTCTGAGATTTTCTTTGAATAACTTTCTAAAGTTACTTAGAAACTAACAAAACAAAACAAAACAAAACAAACAACAACAACAAATCTTTTCTGAAAAGTCTTTGACTTTCAGTAGTTTAAATTTTAGTCATTTGAAGTAGATGTTTCTATTTATTCCTTTCCTTCAAGCCCCTATACTACGTACGTTCTTAATTTTTATTTATTTATTTATTTTATAAGGCAGTTATTTATAAAGCTATTTTATGAGTAGTATTTTATATTCAAATATTCCAACTCATTGTCCCAATTGGAGAGACCATTTGATTTTGTTTACTACAAATCTTGAGAGATAGAAAGGTGAATGATAATCAGGAACAAGTGTTCTTTGTCATTCTCTGCACCTTCTTTCCCCATGTCCAAGAGTGAACTGATGACCCTGATACTCACTTAAATCTTTGTACATGTTATAGCAGCTTTATACAACAGTCCTCAGCACCTGATATTAAAGTTGTCAACATTATCAAGGCTAATTTCCATGTAGCATTCCATTCCATGTGCATTCCATTTTAATGCAATTGCTGATTAAACCAATCAAAGCATTATTACATTTATTATCTGTTATTTTAAATGTATCACATGATACTGATTTTAAATACATTGATTTCCACCTAAGGTTTCATTAAGTAGGTTTAATTGTCTTCATTAGCTAAGTCAATTTGAAATACTTAACAATAAAGAAATTATTAAACCTTAAAATATTCTCCATGAAAACTTAATGAATGTGTCAATTAAATATTTAGATTAAACTTTTGCAATGCTATGTAAATATTTAATTATCTCCTACAAGTATGCAGATTAACTAGATTGAAATATTTTATGCTAAAGGGAGGAGGTCAGAATATGTGACTAAGTGTTGCAGTAAGTGGCATAAGAAGCTTGGATCTCTTCTTAATTTATTAGAAAAAGTGAAAGTGACAAAAAACAATCAACTAGTTATGACAATAGAACCTGCAGCACTTTGATGATCAGTAGGACAATTTCAATGGACATGTGCTATTCAAACAGAGATGTTCTGTTTTATGATTTTTTAAGGTCTGGTGGAACATAAATTTCACAGTTATAAAATATAAACATAAGATTGAAATAAATACTGTACTAAGAATTTACAAAATACTTCATATAAGACAACATCTCGGAGGAAAAGAAACCTTGTCTCTTTTAAAGTAGATGGAAATTCTTATGGGAAAATAGGAAGGGGAAATAAATATATAGCACACAATAAAATACTGATTATGGAACATGCAGATAAGCATCACAACCGAGATGTGAGTGTACACTGCTGGTATAAACTCTACAAGTCTTCTAGGAGGGTTTACTTCAGTAGTTCATGAGAATCAGCCTTAATCATAGCTATTGCTAAATCTACAGGTTTGGGAAACATTGCCTAGTTTCTGCTCAAAGGCATTACTTAAAGTATCTGTGTAATGCATCGTTATTGCCTTCATGTTGTTATTCTTCTTTATGAAGGCTGCAGCACTCAGATTCCTACTCCTGACTTTCCTGAAACTATTTTACAAAAGAAGTACATACTCAGAACATTCTCTGAAAGCTGTATAGAATTTTTCCCTCTGAAGACTACAGATAGTTTTGGGTTCATTTTCCACCAATCATGCCCAGATTTTCCACCATCACAGTTCCCTCCATGCCAGGCAAGTACCTCCTAGTCTGGGTTTTGTAAGCCCTGCTGGGAGGAGTAAGCCTTTATTTGTGTCAACAGAGGAATGGAGAATGCAGTGCAGCAGTGTTGACAGCCAGAGTTATGGCAAGGAAAGGCAAGATAGAGCAAGGAGGAATAATATGTAAGGACCTTTCCAAAAGTAATTCCTCCTTTTTTATTATGTTGCCCCACAATGTTAGAGGCAAATGTTGCTGGTATGCTAGTAAAGGTTGAACCTTCCCACCAATATTTTATTTGTTTATATGCAACAGATGATAGGAGAGGGGCAGTCTGACATGGAACTGCAGATGAAGAAAAGGTATGTAATTGAATTCCTCCACTCAGAAAAAAATGGTACCCACTGACATTCAGTGACACTTGCAGACATTTATGGAGACCAAACCATGGATGTGAGCACAGTGAGGTAGTGGGTGATGTGTTTCAGCAGTAGCAATGGTGACATGATAGATAAGCCATATTCTGGACAGCCATGCAGGTTGCTACAAGCGCAGTATGCAGGCTCTTGTTCATCACTGGTGAAAGTGCACAGGTAATGGTGGAGTCTATGTCGAAAAACAGAGCTTTGTAATGGGAACTTGCTGTATCAAGTAGTGTTATTATGTATCTTTGTGTCTGTTGTAGTTTCTATGGAAAAAAGTGAAGGCATTATTTTTAGAGTGACCAAAATATTTAGCTGCAAGAGCATCAGAATTAGGTTTGAATTATTCTATTGCCATTAGCAGAAGGTGAAATCATTGCATTTTTAAACTTCTTAAATCGATTTTCATCAACTTTATTCAGAATGCACAGTTTTTAAATTAATGGTAAAACTGAATTACATTAAACTAATCCTCTCAGTAAATCAAGATTAAGTTTTGAAATGATAATTTGCATCATGTTTTGTGTAATAACAATTAATTGATTGCATTCTTAAGGTGCAGAGGATTTATTTATAACTCATTTGTGAGTTATTCCATTAGATAAGGTACTTGAGGATAAAAAAAATTCATAGTTCTGGTCACCAAAGTGTGAAACTAAGGATTACAAATTTTCTTAGATTTTCTAATGGAAGAAAAAAAGTAAAGAGAGCAGAAATAATACAGAAAAAGGACTGGAAATATCTCCTTTCAACCTTGTAATTATTGAAAACTTCCTTTCCCCCTCCCTATCCCCCCCCCCACCCCCCCCCCCCCCCCCTTTCTTTTAATCATGTAGGGGAAGTTTTTATTGAGTAACAAGATCTGTATCTAAAGGTACATTTTTAAAGTCAGCATATGTGTATTGCTGTGTATTGCTAATTATATTCTTGATTCTTAACTATACAAATATTTGGGAAAATAGCAAGGGAGAGAAAAATAGATGATTTAAAGTGGAAAAGCAAAGAAGGAACAACTTGCTTCTGTCTGCAACAAGACAGGATTAGTTAATTAACCACATTTTTAATGTATGCTTTATTTTTAATAACAAAGAACAGGCTAAAGAATCTAGGAGAGTATCACCATCAATGTGAGAATCAACACCATATCTGAAGATCATTCATTGCCATTTGTAGAAGATGACAGACTTCATAAGAAGACACAACCAACAACAAGACACAAAAAACAGTTGTAAATCAGGTGCCACTATGTACTGTTTCTTAAATCACTGTTTCATAAACAAGGAAAATATCTAGTGTGTTAAATGCATGCAACATAGCTTTATAAGTATGCACACTGAATAGACTATGTTTCTAAATATAACATTTGGTATAGAATAACACAAATAATCTGATATCAAAATGGAAAAGATTTAAATAATTTACAAGAACCATTTCAATAAGGTAAAAGGGTTTAAAAAATGAGGTTACATCTGAGTTTTGTCACTTGCAGTGAAATTATGTTTCTCTGACTGCTCAACTGGATTTAATTCATTCAGTAATGTCTCATGTGCTTTAGACTTTTCTAAAGCCTTCTGCAATAACATTATTTAAGAAATCAGATCTTGGATTGCCCTGAATCATACTTTATAAAAACCACAAGGATTCACTTCTTTCATGTACCAATTTTCCATAGTCAAATCTGTAGTTGTCATGGTACTTAAGAAGCAATTAGGAACCCCATTACTTACTTCTGTTAGTGAACAATATGTCTTTTCATAATGTTTTTTTTTTTATATATCTCGTTAATAAGAATATGCACTGTTCTGTCTTCATTTCAGCAGTTTCACATCCTTTTCTATAACAGTCTTCCAGTGTTTGACATTTAGTTTACAGTATAAATATGCAGCCCTAGAATGACAAGTTTGATACGAAATACTTATGTGATTACATAGTTCAAGCATTTTAAAAGTGTACATTATGCAGCTGTCAGACGTCCATTTTTGAGAATAAATCTGACAAAATTCATGTTTGATAAGTAACACAAGAGAAGTGAAAATTTCCCTTCTAATCCATTAGTCAGTGACAGACAAGATTTCCTGAGCTTCATTTAGTCTTCCGTCTGCCATTGTGAAATGAGTCATGCTGTTTAAATAGGAGGAACAATACACAACTCAAAAAATTATTGTGATTTTGAAAAACCTGGATTTCATTCTTTGGTCATGACAGATCTTGCATGTTAGCAGAGTTCTGTCTTCTTCAAGGTACTTGAAGAATGACTAGCCTTCACCCACACAATCAAAATTATCCAGAACTAACATCAACTTAAACACTGCAATTCTGAGAATGCCTCTGTATGTTTCTGTTTTTCATCTGTAAAACATGTAAAAGAAGGAGGCAAGACAAAGTATCAACCAGAAGTAGAGTTTTGATTGCTCCTGTTAAGTATATCAAAATGCTTTGGCCAAACACACACACGCACATACACACACACACACACACACACACACACACATATATAAAATTCACAGGGAACACTTAGTAATCTATCCAGGACGCCAAATAATTACATTCCTTGAAAGACAGATGCTGATCAGGAGTACCTGGGTGACCTCATTGTATATGAGCCATTTTTTTTTTTGGTTCAAACAATTGCTCTGAAAATGGCATTTAGATTTTTCTGTTTGTTTGTTTTCCCCTAGATTCCAGGTAAGCAAGTCGGTACAAGTGTGGGGACAGGCCACCAAGAAGACTTGGCTGACATTATTCCACAGATCCTCAAACTGTAGCAACACTGATGCTACAGGAGGGGGAAAAACCTAGTATCTATTTGGAAGTAATGATGGTTTTAAAAGAGAAGCATTCCACCTTCTCTCACTCCTACCCAATAAACAAAACTTTCTTTTTCTTTCTTTCTTTTTCTTTTTTTTTTTCTTTTTTCTTTTTTTAATAAATGAGTTAGAAAACTCTCATAGGTGAATTTATCTTTCTGTCTCAATTTGGCAACTTATTTATATAATATTTAAGTGTGGAAAAAGCACTTTGATGTTGCCATATATGATTACAAAGAACAATTTCAAGATCTGCAATACTTATCTCTGAAATACATTAAAAATATAATTTTGTAGGGTTTTTTTGTTTGTTTGCTTTGGCTTGGTGTTTTTGTGTTTTTTTTTTAATAAGGAATCAATGTGTGAAATGCATTTTAAATTTTCTCACTCTTTTTAGAGATGTCATTGACAAATTAAAAACTAAATATGACTTGTGAGGGCTCAATTTGGTTTTAGAAAAATGCATAAGCTTCAACACCTACTTCATTAAAATAGAAATATGTTCTATATCTCTGAAAATTAAATGCTGCCTCATTAAAATTTAGCCTGTACTTTAAGATTCTTACAACTGTAATGAAGAACTCAAGAAGTTTATGTATACTACTGAACAGTTTTGTATTGTAATCATCTATTTATCAAACTATTTAACAGATTCATTTGTTGTATTGAAACAAGTGTCTTCCCATCATCCGTTGGCCACCAAATATTTTAAGATCATCTCCATCTCTCCCAGTGTATCCATCTCATGATGTTTAACTATTTAATGAGGCTAGTAAGGTTAAAGCAGAACTGAAAGGTTAAATATTTAGCTGTATAAAATCTCTTTTTTAAATTATTTTAAAATCCTAACTAGGATTTGGAAAAAGCTCTCTAAAAAGCTGCTGCTTTACTTCACATTCAGTAAAAAAGAAATCCATAAAACCCAACTCTTTTCTTCATTTATTGCTGTTTCACACCATTTCACACTCCTTTACACCCCATTTACTCTCTCATGTTTTTCTGTCTTAGCTCCAGAAGATATTTCTACTGAATGTTTAGAAAGTTGTAAGAGAAAGTACTTTCATATGCTGCTGTGTTTAATTAGAGGGAAAAAAAAGGGGGGGGGAGGGCAGGAGAAGGGAAGGGAAGGGAAGGGAAGGGAAGGGAAGGGAAGGGAAGGGAAGGGAAGGGAAGGGAAGGGAAGGGAAGGGAAGGGAAGGAAGGGAAGGGAAGGGAAGGGAAGGGAAGGGAAGGGAAGGGAAGGGAAGGGAAGGGAAGGGAAGGGAAGGGAAGGGAAGGGAAGGGAAGGGAAGGGAAGGGAAGGGAAGGGAAGGGAAGGGAAGGGAAGGGAAGGGAAGGGAAGGGAAGGGAAGGGAAGGGAAGGGAAGGGAAGGGAAGGGAGGGGGAGGGGGAGGGGGAAGGGGAAGGGGAAGGGAAGGGAGGGGGAGGGGGAGGGGGAAGGGGAAGGGGAAGGGGAAGGCAAGGCAAGGCAAAGGCAAGGCAAGGCAAGGCAAAGGCAAGGCAAGGCAAGGCAAGGCAAGGCAAGGCAAGAAAGGCAAGGCAAGGCAAGGCAAGGCAAGGCAAGGCAAGGCAAGGCAAGGCAAGGCAAGGCAAGGCAAGGCAAGGCAAGGCAAGGCAAGGCAAGGCAAGGCAAGGCAAGGCAAGGAAAGGAAAGGAAAGGAAAGGAAAGGAAAGGAAAGGAAAGGAAAGGAAAGGAAAGGAAAGGAAAGGAAAGGAAAGGAAAGGAAAGGAAAGGAAAGGAAAGGAAAGGAAAGGAAAGGAAAGGAAAGGAAAGGAAAGGAAAGGAAAGGAAAGGAAAGGAAAGGAAAGGAAAGGAAAGGAAAGGAAAGGAAAGGAAAGGAAAGGAAAGGAAAGGAAAGGAAAGGAAAGGAAAGGAAAAAGGAAAGGAAAAAGGACGTTGTGTGCGTGTCTTACATAGTCTAAGACAATTCCTCTTCACTCAGTCTGTCCCAGGCAAGCCAAAAGGTTGGACATTCATGAACTAGATAATCTTTACGGTCCCTTCCAACTCAAACAATTCTGCAATTCTGTGAAAGATGCTTAGATCCCCCAAGAGGGACTGAGGGAGCTGTAGGATGAGCCTATGGCTTCCTTCAGATTTAAGGCTTGAGTGCCTTTGATTATGTGGATTTCTTGGTCTGTTGTAAAAGCAATGACCTCAAACTTGTCTTCTTCCTTTTAAGTAATAGCAGAGGTAGTATTTGTTACCTGTCCCTGTATTTTCACAGAACTGTCTGCATTTTACACACATAAAACCTATGAGAATTGATCTAAGCATGCTGTTTGATTGCAGTTTCATATATAAAAGGTAATAATAGTCCGGAACATATTTCTATGACTGTCATTCTTTAAAGAAATATATTCCAACATCATTTCCTATATTTATTCCTCTGCTGATTTTTAGTTTAATATCTACTGTCTTGCTTAAATGAAATAGCCTCTTCCTAGCATTTGTTTGCTTTGTTTTAATCTTAACTATGGAAGTCTTTAAGTGTGTAATGTTGTACAGTGATTTACCTTTAACTTGTATGTCAAGGATTTTTAACCTATTTTTGATATATGGTGTCTTTTGACACCATCTAAGTGTGTGCTTATATTTGAGACTTTGTGTTCTACAGTAAGATATGACAGGAATTAATCCAAAGAGTAATTCTAGTTTTGCAGGTACATATAGCTGATTCCTATTTTGCAATTTCTTATCAGTGAACAGCACAGCCATTACAAAAACTCTTGAAATTTTTGTGTTTCGAGAGATCTGAGTCAGGAAGCTGTAATAGAGATGAATCTCAGTGAATCTCAAAACAACAGTGGAATAAGGCCCATGTGAACTAAAAATAATTACTTACAGGTGAATAAATAAATAAATAAATAAAATGTCAATGCCTGAGTGCAAATTATGATATACAGATTAAGGGTACACAACTTATTAATAACATTCTAAATCCCCGCATATCAAAGTATTTAGTGTCTCTACTAAAATAAATCCTTTGCCCAAGAGGAAGACGGCAAGACAAATAAGGAAACCACTCTCATTCTAGGACACTGCTACTACTTGGGAATAGTTTCTTAAGTGATTTCAAGGATGAAATTATTTTTAATTTGTTTCTTGTTTAGCAAGAGTTTTTTGGAGAGAAAAATCATATGATGGAAGCTATTCAAAATGTGTCGGGAAATTACTCAGGGTTTGACTGAGAAAGAAAATTCAGTGTAAGAAAGAACGTTTGTATGACAGTCATTTCAGTGCAGAAATCACTGTTTACAACATTTGTCCTGCCATTCCACATAATCAAAAAATCTTTAAAATGTAAAATCAAGGATTAAGTGAATCTTATACACAGAGTATGACCTTAATTTTGTTACCTTTAATCTGTCTAAAGAACACAGTGTGAATGTGATACCACTAGCATCCCAACAGGCTGCTGCTTATTGAGATTAAGTCTTTTAGTGTAAAATTTTATTTAATAAAGAAAATGTAGAATTGGGGGATGTAGAAACAGCTCTGTCTTCTTCAGCCAAAACCACTCTGTCAACGCCAAATATATCATGGAGATATCTGAAAACTTTTGAAAGAAGATACTGCAATTATTTAACTTTAGAAATACAGAATATTTTATGTGCATAAGGTAATGCTAACCAATGACATACACATTTGCTTCTTTTTGCAGTAGCTGGAATGTGATTGTGTCAAGGGAAGCATGATTGTGGTTCTGATTCCAAACTTCAGCAGGCAGCTGGAGCCTGTCATTTACTGTGATTAAAATAGAATCAACAAGTAAGTGCTATAATAACAGATAAGTTTTACAAATATATTTTTAAAGTTCTATTTAAAGAATGATTTTAAAAGTGATATCTTTTTTTCTGACCAATTTTTCAGTAACAATCTAAAAATTCAGGAAATAATGAATCTGAATTTAGACATTAAAACATTATTCTATTTATGAATATGGACAGAAGGTCATCAAATGACATTTTAGTAACTACTCCTAAGTTTACAGTTAAAAAACAATGTCTCAGCACATTAAACTTCAATTGAAAAAAATCTGCAGGAAAAAATAAAAAAGACTGCAATAATGAACATAAAGTGTCAACTGATAGATTTTGAGGTTGTAAGTTATTAAATCCATATTAGAACTAAAGCAGAATCATAGAATCATAGAACCATTTGCATTCAAAGAGACCCTTAAAGGCCATCTAGTCCAACTCCGCAGCAGTGAACAGGGACACCTACAGCTAGATCAGGTTGCTTAGTACCCCATCCAGCCTGAACTTGAATGTCTCTGGGCACAGGAACCCACCACCTCTCTGGGCAATCTGCACTAGTGCTTCACTATCTCTAGTATAAAAAACTTCTTCCTTATACGCAATCTGAATCTCCCCTCTCTTAGTTTGAAACCATTTTCCCCTGTGCTATCACAACAGATTTTGCAAAAGAGTCTATCCCTTTCCGTCTTACAGTCCGCCTTTAGATATTGACTGGCTGCTATCAGGTTTCTTTGGAGCCTTCTCTTTTCCAGGCAGAACAACCCTAGCTCTCTCAGCCTGACCTTGCAGGGGGGGTGTTCTGTTCCTTGAATCATTTTTGTGGCCTTCCTCCAGCTGTGCTCCAACAGGTCCACATCACTCCTCGTCATGGTTTTATGATTTTTCGTTATCAGTATTCCACATCACAACATCATGCAGTGTACTGGAAGTTAAAGAGCAAATGCTTTAGTTCCGGGTACCTGTCTGGAAGAGAAGAAAAACTATGTTCCCCAATAGCCTTTTCGAGTACTGTTATCATTCCTGCTCAAAGGAACAGATATAAGGGCACAGGTCATCTGACTTGTCCCTCTTCTCGTCTCCCTGTGTTCCCTGCTGGAGCGGCTCGCTGCTGCTGCTCCCGACTGCATGCAAGGCTTCAGTATTAGCATAAGGCCTTTGGCTCTCAGACAATCTTTCTCTCAGTTATTTTTGATTTATATTGTATTATTGTGTGTTACCTTACATTCCGATACTATATTTAGTAAATTAGTTTGTTTCTCCTCAGATTGTTGCCACTGTTTTTAATTATTTTGGGGTCCCCTGTTTCCCTTCCTGGAGGCATGGATTTTGCGAAATCCCTCCGCCCCACTAGTCATGGAACTGGGCCGGACCAGCCCTTAAACCGTTGACACTCCTGCAATGAGGACTCCACATATGGACACAGTACTCCAGGTGAAGTCTCACCAGAACAGAGCAGAGGGGCAGGATCACCTCCCTTGCCTTACTGGCCATGCTTCTTTTGATGCAGCTCAGGATACAGCTGTCACCTGTTATCCCATGCCACCTCCCTGTCTTTAATATGCCATATCATAGCTTCCAGGAGAATCTGCTCCGTGATCTTCCCCAGCACTGAGGTGAGGCTGACAGCTCGGTAATTTCCTGAGTTGCTCTTCACTGTTCTTCACTGAGACACTTCTTCATTGTACCTCTGACCAAGTCCAGTTCCAGTTGGGTCTTGGCCTTCCTGATTCCATCTCTACACAGCCAACAGCATCCTTGTACTTCTAGATTACTTGTCTCTGCTTCCACTGTTTGTGTGTTTTCTTCTTGCTCTCCGGTTTGACCAGTAGAATCTGCTTCAGCCATGCTGGTCTCTTGCCTTCCTTTCCTAACTTCCTACACCTGGGGATGGAGAGCTCTTGTGCTCTAAGGAAAACTTCCTTAAAGATCTGCCAGCTCTGCAGTGCTCCCTTGTCTTTGAGAACAGTTTCTTAGAGGGATTTGTTGACTAGCTCCCTGAAGAGCTGGAATTTGGCTGTCCTAAAACTTAGCCTTTTAATCTTTGTCTGTCTGATAACCGTGAGGAATGTGAAGTTCAGCACTGCGTGGTTGCTATGGCCTGGGCAGCCTCCAGTTCTGATGTCACCGGTAAGTTCACTTGTGCTTGTGAGCAACAAGTCCTGCACTGCATTCCCCCATAGTGGGGCTGTCTATTACCTGGCTCAGGAAGCTAACCTCGAGAAGTTCTAGGAACCTCCTGGATTGCCTACAGCTCACTGTGCTATTTTTCCAGCAGATGTCAGGGTGGTTGAAGTCCGCCAGCAGGACAAGAGCCTATGACCATGATGCTTCTTGTAGCTGGAGGATGAAGGCTTCATCAACAGGCTCAATTTGATCAGGCAGCCTTTAGTAGATCCCAACCATAAGTCTCCGTTTGTTGCCCTGGTCTCTAACTATCACCCATAGGCTTTCAGCTTGCTCACGGCCGTTGTTCAAGGATAGCTCTTCAAACTCAATTCTTTCCTTGATGTAGAGGTTAATGCCTCACGCCTTCCTTCCTCCAAGACTGCTTAGGAAAGCTGAAGGAAAATATTTACTTTATAGTCTGAAGTGGAAAAGGTACTTCCTTTTTATTTATTAACACTAATGTAATGACACAGTTTTTCCTTTCCTGTGAAAAGATACTACAGGTACTTTATTTATAGAGATATTGGAAATGAGCCAATACCCTTAAAAATTATTTATTTCACATACACATGCCCAGGTACATACTTAAGAAGTAATATAAAATTTTACTGAGTAGGCAGTCTTGCCAAGTCTGTACAGCTTGAGTTAAAATCCAAGTTGAAAGAATCAGAAAGCTTACTCTTTTTTTTTTCTTCCCAAGAGAATATTAAACTGACTTTTGCTTTTAATGTAATTTATTTTTAATCAAAAATTTTTCAAAGACAAATGAAAACAATGCCATTACTATTTGCAGGTGTTGGTGAAATAGAATTGTCAAGGTTTTCTGTAGAAAGTTAAAAGGGAGAGAGAAAAATCAGTTTCCTGAATGGTCATCAGAAGGACTGCTATCTGGGCAGTAAGGAGTCTTGGACAACAACCTTGATTAGATGCTTTTCACTATTCCTTTGCATCTTCCTGGCAACTATTTGGGATGGAATCTAAATTTTCATTTTGTCCCAGAAGTCTGATTTACTGTTTCAGTGTAAAAATATACTAGTGTTGAATTCTAGTTATACAACTTGATTTCTGGAAAGAGGACATTGCTCCAACGTTAATTTAAATGAAGGATGAAGGTCTTAGCTTTTCTGTCAGTGCACTATGTTACTGGTCCTGCAAGGAGAGATAAGCCTTTGAAAAAACTTCTATCTATTTATTCAGAAAATATCTTCTATCTCTGTCTTAACAGTCTACTTTGTGATTCCCCCCTCTTCCCCCCCCCCAAAAAAAACCAAAAAACGAAAACAAAAACAACCCTGAAATGAAAGCTTCATTGGAGGTGCTACAGATGCTACAAGACAGAAAGGTAAAGACCTTTGAAATGAATTCCATTTTATTTCCATTTCATTTTAATTTGAAATGACAGAGATCCTGAAATACAAATTCTGTCACAAGCAGTCTTAAAAGAAGAAGAAATAGGTAGACTATGTGTTTCCAGGAAGAGATGAGTAAAGGAAGACTTGATAAATACTGGCAAGACAAAGAACATTACCTAGCACAAGGATTCTATTTCTTATCTATAGCAAAGTAGAAAAGGCAGTCAATAAACTCAGACAGTAGCTGGGAGTTGGGAAAAAAGTTTATACATTTCTTCCTACATAGTGGATATTTGCCATACTCAAACTATTGCAGCAAATTTAGCTGATACATTTATCCAAATGTAATCAATATTTTGCTATTTAGCATTTATGCTAAATACTACTAAGTATTTATGATAAACAATTCTGAGACTATTAGAAAGAATGCTAAGTACTTTTACTTCTTGTTCATAAACCATCTCATTCATCAAGGAAAAAGGGATGTTTAGAAAGAAACTTTCACTATAAGCAACTAGCACTGATACTATTAGAAATGTTATGCATTAGGTGGAAAACTCTCATCCACAGAAAACCCTATGATCTCTTCCATGATTTGAGAGAATCCATAATTGCTAAGCAAAACTTTTTTTTTTTTTTAAGAAGAAATTGTGTTAGAGATTTATTATTGGAAGTCTAATATTACTAAGATTACTGATGATTCATTTCATTTCACACTAGAAGCCAGTAATACCCCTCAGGTACTCTGCTAATTTATTCTGACATTATATATTATAATTTGTATCAAATTGTTTTATTCAACTGTTTATTTTTGTATTCTGCCTCAAATACATGTACCACTGGAAAGAACGTTACTCCTTCACTGGGAGTATTAAAAATGCAAACATAAAAGAAGCTGCTAGGGTTTGAGAAAGGAGGATGGAATAAGGAAGGGTGCTCCAGTGAGAAAATATAAAACTAAGACTAAAGTTAAGACAAGACTAGAAAGCAGAAACATACATACAAGCAAAAAAGCCATTACTACCAACAACAAAAAGTCCGTTTGCATTTAATGTGAACAAGGAAGAGCAGAATGTCAAGGAAAATGTAGGTAGATTCAGCTACTGTTCTTTGCTGGTTTTTTTTTTCCAGTCAGAAATATGATAGATTCTGATATCAAATTATTTGCTGAGGCATTAGGAAAACTCCAGGGAGACACAGTTTTCTAGAGCAGAAACTAGACAGTTTTTCCTTCTCAAAATTAAATAAAACCTATGCAGAGTGTATAATAGGGATAACATGCTACACAAGTTCAGAATTTAAACAAGACTACTGTAATTTGCAGTATTCATAAAACACAGCAAAGCACATAGAACAATGATCATTCTTATTGCTCTTACCTTGACAGATGTAAAATTGTAGATAGCAGTCCATCTAGTATTATCTCAATGAATCAACACTGAAGTGTACTGGCCTAGAAGATACTCATTAGACATCAGTCTACAGGCACAAGTAGACTGAATTCTGACTGAATTATGTCTGAAAGGTTCCATATTTCAACACACAAACAAAAACAGTAAAATTGGCATTACTTTTCAAGCAGCACTCATAGATATTCTTACAAAATTGATGATAAAAGCTAAAGAGTGCCCTGTCCTTCCCCCTACTCCTCACAAAAATTAAAAAACAAAACAAAACAAAAAAGCCCTTTCCTAGAATTATTTTATATCCTCTGTAATTCTGAGACTCTGTATGCATTCTCACGAAAGGGTAAATGTGGGGAATAAAACCATTTATTAACACAGACATTAAGAGTGCATGTGCAGTCAGATGCCTTGGCTCAGTTGCCTTGTGAAAAGTAAGAAAAACTGCAACAAAAATATAATACTCAAGTCAGCATGTTACAGCTTTAAAGGTATCCCAGGACTCATGATGTATAGAAATGGGCAAGTGAGACCACACGAAGACTGAACAAGTAACACATATAGCAAGTATGCTTGGTAAACACTATTTGCACAACTTGACCTAATTACCATACCTGGGAATGTAATTTCACATGATTAATTTTTTCTTATGTTGAACGTTCATGAAGATCTTTTTTCTCTGGTGTGAACAGCAGTACAGCCAGCTCTGGGAAGTAATACAGTGTATTTCACCTTCCTCTCTCAAAATGGTAGGGAACTGCAGCTCATTTCTATATATCTAAACAATTGATGAACACAGTTCTTTAATATTTTTCTTTTCACACAGAGTAACTAGCCTAATAAAACACAGTACACTCCAATTTTTTGTTTTATGGGTGTGACTTTAGATTCAGAATCTGCTCTGTAAAGAACAGTTAATAACAATTATTAGTATTAGAGTATTATTATCATTATAATTCAGTAGTATTATTATAAGTATTAGTATTAGAGTAAAAAAATCTCTTATATTCATGGACTATTCACAAACTTCCTAAATAAAACTAATCAATGAACTAAATGCCTTTTGCAATAACCTGTTCATCTTCTAAAATTGTAACTTTGAGTTTAGCAGCTCGAAAGATAGTGAGCACGGAAAGTTAGCTGGAAACTAAAGTATTGAAATAGTAGTAATTTTTTAAATAGCCAGGAAAGCAGTTTGAAAATATATTAACAGCGTTAAGGAAAAAAAAATCCAGATATATTACTTTAATTTATTACATCAGTCCTTAGCAGCCATTAGGAGCATGTATAGATATAAAGGAAAGAAAGAAAGCCTATTTTCTTCAATAATGAACATTATTTTAAATGCTTGTTTGTCTTTTCAGTTACCTTTCTGAATTATACCTGACCACTGATTTGTCATTGAAATTTATCAACTATCAAACTGTTGGCTGTGAAAAAACATTTGACTCAGTAAGAATTCAAATTAACTGAGGAAATTAGATTAATTGGTTTTCTTGTTGAAGCTCATTACTCTTTGGAAGAAGAAAACAGTACAAAGGATTGAAATCTGGTACAAAGAAAGTAAAGGATTCCTGAGGAAAATCACATTGCAGAATTTTGTAACAGGAGCATAACTGCAGATGTGGAAAATACATATACTTAGCTTAATCTAAAAAAAAGGAAAAAAAAAAAGGGGGGGGGGGCAAACTACTTCCATGAATCAAACAAGATCAGCTGCAACAATACAGATTGTAGTTTTCTGTCTATCAATCTATTTATTTATTTATTTTGCATTTCTGAAAACATATTTCAAGGAGAAAAAAACCTCTAAGTTGCTCTTAAAAATTTAATTTGAGAGCTCATCATAACTAACTGCAACTAATATGGAATTAGCAATATATATATATATAAATTATTAATCTTTACAGAATTATTTCTACTACTTGCACAGAAGCCTGTACACTTGTGAGCTTGATTCTCTACTAGCACATTTATGAATCCCCTGTGACATTTTAGAAACACAGAATAATTCATGTTAGAAATACCTGTCAAGCTAATCTGGTCCTATTTTCAGGAGAGGCAATGATAACCCCAGAATTTTAGCAGGTTGCTCAGGATCTTGTTGAATCTTCATTTTCTCCAGTCTCTCAGGAGGAACATTCTCACTCTGATTTATATATTTGTTATGCTTACTCAGTGTTTTCCTTGCTGCAATGTGTAAAAGCTCATCCTTTCACAGGGCACCTCTGGATGAAGAAGACTAGCTTTATTTTCTTTATAATCCCCCCACAGGTAAATGTAAATGGTACAAAGATATACATCCGATACTCCCTTCTCCAGGAAGAGCCCTGTTCCTTCATCTACTCCTCAGAGCCCAAGTCCTCTAGGCCCTGACTACGTTAGGAGCAATGTGCAAAAGTTGCTGCAGTTCCCAAAAGAACAGAATGTTCAAGATGCAGAATGCAAGTAGTTAGTAAGAATAATCACGTGTATTGACCTGATGGCTATGCTCTTGCTATTGAATTTTAATAGGCAGATGTCTTTTTATACTCCAGGCTGCACTGCCAAATTCATGTCTACTTTTTGTCTTAATTGACCTTTTCTGCAGGCAACTCCTGAGTTGCCACCATTTTATTTCTCATTACAGCCATGTTCACTATCCTTTAGTATGTCCCTTTGAATGGCAGTTTTGCACCATGCACACAGATTTCTTCCTTCGGGTTGGTATTACCCATAGGCACAAATAACAGGACAAACATGACTTTGCTCACTTCCTCATTTTGCCCAAAGCCCCACTCAACCTGTTGTTGAGTACCTCCATGGACAGAGCAACCACAGAAATATTCAGTTCTCTTCTGACTGTCATTTTTCTTGCCTGCTTGCCATCCCTGTCCTGCACTCACCCATAGCGGTGCTCTGAGGCATGTAAATTATTTCACAAGTTTCCTGTCATACCAAAGGCACTGCAGGTCTGTGACTAAACATGGACTTACCATAGAACCAACTCTAAGGTTGGAAAAGACATCCAAAGTAATCTAGTCCAACCATCAGCCCTTCACCACCATGCCCAGAAAATCATGTCCCTCAGTGCCACATTCACACAGTTCTTGAACGCGTTCAAGGACAGTGACTTCACCCCCCTGGCCAGCCTGTTGTAATGCCTTCCCACTCTTTCTGAGAAGAAATTTTTTCCTAACCTTAGGGAGAGAGGTCTCTCTCGAGCTTCCTCTACTACAGACTAAACAAACCCAGTTCCCTCAGTGTTTTGCTTGTAGTGAGGTGTCCAAAACTGAACACAGTACTTGAGGTGCAGCCTAAATACCTTCTGTTAGTTAATAATTGTGCATAAATTTTCATATGTAGATATGTCATCTTTCTTTATTCTTTTTGAAATTCAAGACATGAAATAACATTGAATTGCAAGGTACTTAATCTATTATTCTTCTGAATGGCTTTACATCACATAAATTAATTTATCTCTATTCAAAATTATTCCTTAACAAAATTTATGGTAATTAATTGGCAAGATTAAAGGTAATCTAAAAAAAGATAATGGATTTTCACAAGTCATTGCTTTTCCTAAAATCATTAAATCATGAAAAAAATTAGGACATTATGCGCTGGATATTGTCAGAATACAGTTTTTCAAAGTTACACACAATAGTACTCTTAAAATATTGTAAAGGAAGGAAGGAAGGAAGGAAGGAAGGAAGGAAGGAAGGAAGGAAGGAAGGAAGGAAGGAAGGAAGGAAGGAAGGAAGGAAGGAAGGAAGGAAGGAAGGAAGGAAGGAAGGAAGGAAGGAAGGAAGGAAGGAAGGAAGGAAGGAAGGAAGGAAGGAAGGAAGGAAGGAAGGAAGGAAGGAAGGAAGGAAGGAAGGAAGGAAGGAAGGAAGGAAGGAAGGAAGGAAGGAAGGAAAGAAAAGCGTAGAAAGAAAAGATTATTCTCTGTAGTTGAAGAAATACAATTCAGAAAACTATTTCTGTAGTCTCTGTTAATGTCAGCAAATGAGATTTTGTCCCTGGTAATGTATGTAAGCCATGTTCTCATACTGTTGTAGCAGGGGCTGTATATTTCTCATACTTATCACCAGGCTTCTGTCTCACTGCATGTTAAACTTTTCATGTGAATACCTCTCCCACTTGGATGCTAACTGGCAGGTAATAGCTAACTTTAAGCCTTAACAGGTAATATTAAGAGGATCCATCACAGATTTGGAATAAAATTCCTTAGTAAATATTACAAAATGTTCATATTTCTCAATCTTTTTTGGGGAAAATAAAGCTTAGATTATTATTTTACCTCAGCCTCACATAGTCAACTAGACTCTCTACTTAAACATTCATTTACTGAATATATATTGAATATATACTGAAGTAAACACTAACAATTTTTCCCCATGAAAACAGTTGCTATCAGGGTAGCAGGTAAATCAGTGTTAACACTGAGAAAAAAACTACCTTCTTACTAAGAACAAAATTATTACTATCAAAAATTCCATATACAAAAAGCAAGAAATAAACTCTTCAAAGGAGATTAACCTTTTTCTGAACTATCCCTGAGAATACTGCATCTAATTCTATCCAGTCTTTTAACATTTTTAGGTAATTTGCTCAACATTTAACTGGAGTAAGAAAGTCCTTTCCAAGCCTAATCTGAATTTTACTAGAATTTAAGCTTGTTACTTCTTATCTTGTTAACAGTAGACGTTCATAAAATAGCTTTTATTTCTTCCCATATTGGTCTATTTTCTATTTGATAGTTTTTCTCTTATGTCAAGTTTCTCTTTAGCATTTTTTCATCCTTGGTGCTAACCAATTCTCATTGTATTTTTCTCTGAATTTCGATCTCAAGCTGAATGAGCAAAGACAAACCATAAAATATGTTTATCTTCCTGATTTAGTCTGTATACGTGGACATTTGAAATAAAATTTCTTTGAACTGATATCTTCTTCAGATAAACTTCTCCAAATATAGGTTAACTTTTCCCCATTTGACACTGGGCATGACAAAGGTTCCGTGTATTTATCAGGTCCTACTAAAGATATGTGACAAATATGGAGGCTTCACAAGACAAGTTCTATCATAACTCCTTCAGAATTAATCTGGTCCATATGATTTGAAATTTAATAGGTAATTCCTTAGTTTGAACAGCAAGAAAAGAAGATCAGCTTTCACTGAAAGTATTTTAACAGCATGTAAACAGTAAAATATTAGCTCTACTACTGAACTGATTTTTTTTTCTAATTTTAAACTAATTCACATATGAAGAAAAACCCAAAACACAGTGACTTGAGAGTTATCACGTATTCAGTTTTTACTGCTAAGATTGACCCTTAGGAATCCCAGGCCCTGGAAACAAGAGAGAGAGTCTGGAAAAAGGAAGACTTCTCCTTGGTTGAGGAGCATCTGGTCAGAATGTTAGGCAAAACTTGACAATGCACAAATTCATGGGCCCCAACAAGAAGCACACGTGCTGGGAGAGCTGGTAGAAGTGACTGCCAAACCACTCTCTATCATCTTTGGAAGATCACGGAGAACAGGAGATGTTCCTGAGGAGTGGGGGAAAAACAGTGTTAACACAGATTTCAGAAAGGGAAAGAACGAGGACCCGGAAAACTACAGGCCAGGAAGTCTCACATCCATCTCTGGAAAAGTGATGAAACAACTTATTCTGAATACCATCTCAAAGCAAATGGAAGAAAAAGAAGGCTATCATGAGTAGTCCATATGGATTCACTACTGGAAAATCATGTTTTACCAGCCTGGTAGTATTCTAGGATTTCATGTCTAGATGAGTAGATGAAGGGAGAGCAGTGACTGTTGTTTACCCTAACTTCAGCAAGGCTGTTGACACTGCCTCCCATAAAATCATTGTAGGTAAGATTAGGAAGTGTGTGACAGACAAATGGACAGTGAGGTGGACTGAGAACTGGCTGACTGGCAGAGCTCAGAGGTCTGTCATCGGCAGTGCAAAGTCTGGTTGGAGGCCTGTAGCTAGCGATAATATGAAGCTGGGAGGATTGAATGACCTGCATATCCCGATCTTGGCCCTTATGTCCAAGAGAGCCAGTGGTTTCCTGGAGTGCGTTAGAAAAATAGTGTGGCCAGCAGCTTGAGTGGAGTTCTCCTCCCCCTCTACTCTGCCTTGGTGAGGCCACCTGTGCCCTGTTCTGGGTTCCTCAATTGAAGAAATACAGGAATATTCTGGAAGGAGACTAGCAGAGGACCACACAGATGATGAGGGATCTGGAGCATTTCCTGTATGAGCATAGGCTAAGAGACCTGGGACTGTTCTGCCTGAAAACAAGAGGACTGACAGGGAATCTTATCTAAGCTTATAAATAACTGAAGGGAAGGTGTCAAGTGGACAAGGCCAGGCTCCTTTCAGTTGTGTCCAGCAACAGGAGAAGGGTCAATGGGAACAAAGAGAAACAGAGAATGTTCCACCTGAACACGATGAAAAAAAAATACTATGGTGATGATGACAGAACATTGGAACAGGCTAACAAGAAGGGTGGTGAAGTCTTCTCTGGAGGTATTTGAGACCCATCTGCATGCTTTCCTGCGCAACTTACTATAGAGAACCTGCTTTAACAAGGAGTTAGACTGGATGATTTTCAGAGGTGTCACCTAACCTCTTTGATTCTTTGATTTTGTGATTCTAAAATTATCAGAAATCCTTAATATATGTAATCTCTTGGCTATATATTTTAAAATCACATTTGAAAATGCCATCAAATACAGATTTAAGTAAAACTTCTGTTCTGAAATTAGAAAATCCTGATACATTTTTATGCTTTCAACATAATTTCAAAAATGTTTGTATTAGAGTGTTCAGGGAATGAAATACATTAACTGATACTTTTAAAATCATGTACAGTATAAAGTTAATATAAAATTAATATTCATAACATAACATATAGTTTTAATATTGCATATATTTGTGGCATTTCATATACATTAAAATAATGAAATACAATAAATATTATGAAAATGGTAGTTTATACACCACAATTAAAAATTAATATACAAAAATAAATACTAGACTCAGATTTTACATGTGGAAACTGACAGTAAGATGTACATGCCCATTTATCCAGACTATCATATGATTTATTTAAGCACAGTTTTGCATCTGTTATCTGCAGTACTCATGATTACGGACATATACTGATAGACATTTCCATTTATCTACGGACTTGTAGACTTTCAGCTTTTTACAATTTGAATTTGAAGTTAGCTGGGTTTGTTTGAGTAGTTTTAAATAAAAAGCTCAGGGAAAATAAATTTCAGAGGTTATTTATCTGAAATGTTGAAAATGAGAGGCATTTACATAATAGTAGTAAGTGCAATACTTTAGATTCTGCTTGAATATAATAATTTCTGTTTCAATGTTTTCTGTTTGTTTCCTTGATTTTAATTTCTATACTATTTTAATATTAAAAGTGGAAAAAGTTCTCATAATTCTAAAATAAAAAGTAACTAATTAAACTGAAGTTACTACTCAAATGTTCTCTCGGAAAAGCCTCTAAGTTTAACTGCCTATTGACACAAAAGTAATATGCCTGTTGGTCATAAACCTGAAAAGTGAATAAGGTCTTTTTATCAAATTTACCATGTAATCATACTCAGATAATTAAAGAAACAAACATAATGTGCTCTGTGGTGTGTAAATTAGCATCCATGTAATTATATTCAGATAATTAAAGAAACAAACTTAATGTGGTCTGTGGTGTGTAAATTAGCATTCAAATTCAGTACAATTTAGACAGAATAATTTTGAAGTTCTTAATGGTTTTTTTTTTAATATATTTTATAATATTATTATCTGTTAAGCTAATTATGAGAAAAAAAAGTGTTCCTGTAGATAAGTTAACTAACACAAAACTGAAACCAGAGCGTAGATATTTTGCCTTGTCTTAGTCATATCAGAGCAAGACCTCTTATATATTTATATGAATTGTACCTAGGTATTAGACAAGATAACACAATGGTAGAACACAAATATATATATATATTTGGATGAAGAAAGTTGAAATGCTATTAAGCAAATACTCTAAGCTGCTTTTCAAAAAATCGCATATTGCTTAGAGCACGGAGGCTGTTTAGAACATCACAGCTCAGTTGTGAAGGTGGTTATGTGGGATCCAAAGCTGCTTTTATACTTACCAGTAATACAGCCAATAAAGAAGATACAATTGGAAAGGGATAAAACTCTTTTCTATTTGACTGTAAACAAATAAGGTGCCCTTGAAGATATTTTTAAAAGACTGTCTCCAGTAGTTATTGAGTATTTCTGTAACAAAGAAGAGGAAAAATAGGAATAGAAAGGAAGTTATTTCTTCCATAACATATAGTAGAACATTTTTGATTGTTCCTGATGTCAATTCTAACGAAAATAAAATTCCAGGGGACTTACAAACTGGAAGTCAGCCAGATATGAAATAAAAGAGTGGAAGAGAAAATGGTTTGTGGCAAATGGTAATAGGGTTCAAATCTTCCCCATTTAACCTTTATGACTTAGATCTGGATATGAATATGGTTAATAACTCAAGTGCAAGTCCATCTTCCTTACCAGCAAAGAAACCTGAAATGAACACTGTCAGTATAGCAGTCTAGTCTAACACCTTTCCTCTGGACTAACTATATAAAGAGTTCTCTGTAGGAGCATATAGTACAAGCTAGACAGATATTTCAGTGGTTTTGAGCTTTATTTAAAGAAAAAGATCAAGACAATTGATACTACTCAATTCAAACACAGAAGAGAAAATAAGCCATTTGTGGGTTGTGGTTTAAGGAAACAAGACAGCCAATGAAGTAGGGCTGAGGAATTAACTTCCAGACTTATCCCGTCATCTTGTCAGGAAAGGACTGTTATCTGTGACATATAGGTGCACTGGAGATAGGAGATAACCAGATGTCTTGCTTTACTGTCTATTGCACCAAGTGAGCAAGATTTCACTGAGAGTTCATGAAAACATTTGCTGGCCTTGAGTCTTAACTTCCTCTGTACATAGCAGCTGTGAAAAACATTCTTTAAAAGATGATGTGCTAAACTTCTCATTTCACTTCGAAAAGCATTTTGAGAACTCTACTGAGATGCTTCTTTCAGAGAGATAAGTAACACTTAAATGCTATCAGGGAAACTATTACAAATTATTTCAGGAATGTAATATAATACTGATAAAAATTTTTCCAAGGCACCATAATAATGATGTTGACTTGTGAGATTTCCATTCTTCCATGTGCTTCTGGATCAAACCTGGAATCATTTTACTCTGTGCTGAATTTGTTGGAATGTCCCAGGTGTATGCAATTTTCATTTCTGTAGTTGGTTTTCATTTACCTATTTAGTTTTCCCTAAACTGAAACATTTTTGATATATCACTTTACAATGAGTAATGGGCTTCCTGTAACAAATGTATTTATGTTCTCTGTATTGAACACAGAGAAGCAGACATTTAAACTGAGACTACTTGATGTTACCATTTGCAGAGAAGGCAAAGAGGACCCTGTTGAGTTGTAGCAGTTAATTAGATTATAATCAAATGACTGAAAGGAGTGCTTTTCATATGCAATCCTTTGTAGTCAAACTTCAATGCTGGTGATTTATGTGATGGTTATGTTTATTTCCAATATACCATGTTTTGTAGAAAAGAGTAAAGTTTTAAAAGTTTTTCTGGGAAGGCTGCAAGACAGAAAAGATGAAACTTTAATTTTTTTATGAATCGAAACATTTTTGTTCAGATCAACTGAAGGATGACAAATCAGTTTTTACTGTCTTTTGAAAATATCTACTGACTCTCAACTATACTCATCCTTCACATGTAGATCCATTTTTCTTCCTTTTGGTCTGTTATTAATTTTCCTCATAGGAAAATATCTCAGCTCCAGTGAGCCAAGACCCTGGAAGTCCATTGTTAGCTATACTGGTGTAAATTTTATTATTTCTACTTCATTACAAATTACTAGTTTATTTACTAGGTATTCATGAAATAGAATTTCTCCAAACAGACTCATATGAGACTCAAATTCCTTTAGCTTATATAGGCTGTATTTACTCTCATTTTATTTTTTTCTTCCTATTTCTATTACAAAATCCAAGATTTAGGCTGCTCTCTAAGTTTCAGTGAAAGTAGTTTACTTTTTCCTTTGCAGTATCTGTCTTAATACTCCTTTGTTTAATTTCTCACTCATGTTCATTTTCTCTATCCTTACTCCCCCTCTCCTTCTTCTAGCAGTCCCCCTTTGCTTTAAACTCCTTACCAATTCTTGTTTCTGTGAGGACACTTTTTATCTGCATAGAAACTCTCTCCTAAAACTGTTTCTAATTATTCACAGCACCAAAACGTCATCCCACCTATCCCATGCCTTCAGCTAAATTTTCAGTCTTATGCTTCACCATCTGGGGCTAAAAATTTACAAATGGAATCCCTAATCCTGGCATGTAGCACTGTTTGAGTGTGCAAAAGACTGTGGTGATACTGTGGAGAATCAGTTGCTTCTCTCCTAGCTATGTTCCTGAACTGTGCATAGAGGAGCTTGTAATAATGCTGTGGGCATGAAAGAATACATATGAATATATATGCAGACAGCATAGATATGAAAAAGAGGTTGTCCGTTGAAGTGATGCAACACTGCAGTCTTTGATGATGATAATTTTGACTTATTAAGACAATAAGATAAGAAGGTAAACTGTGTCTTGAACCTATGGTTAAAAAAATAAGTTCTATTTTGCACACACTTAATTGACTTGAGTTTCTGAAACATCAGTAATAATGGGCTTCAGTTTCTAATCAAGCAGCAGCAGAAAACAGACAGAAGTACAGGTGCAGGCAACAAGTTGGAGCTCTCAGCTGTGCTTAGGAAGGAACACGAGTAAGGAGCAGCAGTAGTGTGAAAGGCTGGTGGGAAATTATCTGTGCTGGTTATTTAGACTGCCAACATTGTTCCATCTTTTTTTTTCCCTTCATGACAATTTGCTTGTTTACTGGAGCAGGTATGAAAAGTGATATCCATCAAAACTCATTTTCATGGATCTGTTTTTGTGCTTCTCTGACTGCGTGCCTCTGTGTGTCTTTCGGTCTTTCTCAGGATTCCAAGCAGGCACAGCCTATTAGATAATGAAAGACAAGTATCTTCTGGAACTGAAATTTTAGAAACAGTCAGCTTTCTGTCACCCAAATGTTACATACCATGATGCCTTCAGACTTTAGCCTAGAATATGTTGCAGGAATTTTATGATTGTTTTTCTACTGAAGTATTAGGGCAGGCAAGAGTTTATCTAGTGAAGTATACAACTGTCTAGTAGATCTAAGATAAAATAATGTTTGCTTAGTTAGCAATACTTTTAATCTCTCTCTCTTTTTTTTTAATTGGCAGTCATCTGTTCATTTTAAGGAATTTGTTTCACAGTCTTCTGAAAACTCACCAAAGAAATATTCCTCACCTAGAAATATATGAAATTACATGTTTTACTGGAACTTCATTTAGTTCTCATGGGAGGGCAGGAGAAAACAAACTAAAAAAGATAGGTCTCAAGTGTAGACAACTATCTTGGTATTTAAATATAGGAAATGAAAAAGTCCACAGGGAGTGTGGACTGAAAACATAAAAATTCAGTAACACTAATATACCACTGCCATAACAGCTTAGAATAGAAAGGTATCTATGAGAAAGATTGAGTGATGCTTAACTGGGGATACTTGCATGAAAAAAAGTACTCTTGAAGAAATGGAGTCTACCAAGCGCTTATACTAGGGAAGTAATAAATTTCTGGACTGAAATTGACATGATTAGTAAGATCAACTTCAAATAAAGTAACAAAGGAAGAAGACTGAAAAGAATCTTTAAAGAATGAAATAGTTAACACACTAAAGCAAAAAAAAAAAAAAAAAAGGCTTTTAAGTTGCAACACAGCACTGTAAAATACAGATTTTAAACATTGCTTAAATTAGATTAGAATCGGCTTAATTTTTGCAAAGAAAATTCTAAGATACTGCATTTAACTTTTGAGATAAGAACTGGATATGAATAGAGATGTCAATTCAATTATTGGGATAATAGACCCTTCAGAGGATTGAGTCATTATAAGAGATTTTGATTTACCAAAGAAAGGCATGAGAAAAAAATGCTACCAATAAGTAGCATACTGACATCCCCAGTATCTAATACATTTCCTCCTTCATTAATCAATTGGCAAATTATGGTTGCATTTTATGTCTGGTATGTCTGGTTCTAGGAAACATTGATGGTTCACTATATTGAACCACAGAGATTAAGTATTAAACCTGAATGAGACAATACTACTCACAGAAAATTAAAGATAAGCTAAAATTATATAGGTTATTATCTTGATTTTCAAATTGAAGTTTACATATCGAATTTAAATTAAGTTCATATTTTACCATTAATAAGCTATAATTAGTCTAAACATTACTTCTTAAAATACATTACAAATTCAGATTTTATCAAGATCCTCGTGAAATGCTTAAAGTTGGGAAAAAAATTGAATTTCACTAATTAAACATGAGTTTACAATCATAAATAAAATGCTGATATCAGTATTTAAATTACTGCATATTTCCCTATGGAATTTTTTATGAAATTCCACATAAATTTCATAATTAAACAGTTAATTAAGTTAAAATGTGATTGTAAAACTCATATTTTTAATAAGTAGGCTTATGGTCAACACATCTTTTATTTTGATTCAGAAAATCCAGTTTTGAAACATTGCAAGTTGTTGCTATATTAGACTGTTCTTGAAGATTTTGTCAGGAAAGATTTTTTTATTGGGCAGTATGAAATTTTTGCCAAGCTGAGTATCCAACCCCATGGCTGCTGAAGTACTTGCTTGATTCAGTAGGTTCTAGTTCAAAGCCAGGCTAAATTCAGCCTAGATATTCCATCCTGATGTCTATCAGGAAGCATTTTCTCTGGAAACTTTAGTGTAAGTAAATACACAGATGTCCTTAAGATGAAAATTATTTACCACATATATGCTGCAGTTTTCATCAAATGCTCTCTTTATCATAAAGTTTACAACCTTCCCAGCTATCCATGTAGTTTTTTGTTGTTGTTTTTGTTGTTTGGTTTTTTAATCAGAGTGTGGTGGATTTCTTCTTATATCTTCCTTGGACATTAATGTCTGTGGGTAGAGACCACGTGTTTTTCGGAGTGAGAGGGACTCTTTCCCATTCCTCATACAATATAATGGAAAACTGGGAGGTTAGGAGGATTTACTGTGATGGTGGATGGGGCTGTGTTTTGTTGAATTACTTGCTTTTGTTGTTTGATTGTTCTGTTTGTTTTTTTTTAAAGGAGAAACCAGGTTATTGGAAAGGATTGACTAGGAACTGGGGAATTGAGATTCTGGTGTAGGCTTCCTAAGACTTTGTCTTCCTTGTGGTAAATTAACACAGACTATAGTCCTGAAACACTAAACTGACATCATGTCACAGATGTGCGGGAGTACGTGACAAAGGTGTAAGGCTGCACGCTGCAGCATATGCCCTTGCACAAGATCACATGCCTTTGGCATCAATGGACTAGAGAGAAAGCATAGATTTGCAAGCATTTACAAACAACTTGTAGCCCCAAGTTCTTATGGTGCAAAAGCTGTATCCAAAAAGGAACAGAAAGCAGAGAGCTCAGACCTTGAGGATAGGGAACTGAAAGGTTTCCAGGGCATTAGTGTAGAAGTGTCTATTTCTGAGCGACACTGAAATTTTCTTTCAGCAATTCTGTTTCATAAAAATTCCTATTTTTTGATACAATTTATGGATAACTGCACAGTGTTTTTTTATCCTCTTTAGCTATTAGTGGTGTAAGTTAAGAATACTTGATCTTCTTAAATTAGAATAGAAGCAGTGAATCATAGAATCACAGAATGACTTGGGACCTCAAAAATCATCTAGTTCCAACCCCTGTGCCCTGGGAAAGATTGCTAACTATTACATCAGGCAATACATCAGATTGTCCAGGGCCCCAGGCAACCTGGTCATGAATGCCTCCAGGGATAGAACATCCATTGCTTCTCTGGGCAGCCTGTTCCATCACTTCACCAGTCTATCAGTGAAAAATATTCCCCAACATCTAGTCTAAATCTCCCACCTTTTACTTTGAAATCATTCCCCCTTAACTTGTTAGACCATGCTAAAATGTTGATCTACTTTCTGCTTATAAGCTCCCTTCTCCTCTTCAGCCTGAACAAGCCCAGCTGCCTCATCCTGTCTTCATAGGAGAGATTCTCCATCCTCTAAGACATCTTTATGTCCTTCCTCTGGCCACACTCTAAATGCTTTATGTCTCTCTTCTGCTGGGGGCCCCAGGCCTGGATGTAGTATTCCAGATGGGCCTTACAAAGAGGTGAAGAGGTACTATCAACTCCTTTTCCCTGCAGGCCACTCCTCTTTCTGATGTCACCCAAGATACAGTTGGCCTTCCAGGCGGCAAGCACACACTGCTGGCTCATGTTAAGTTTTTCATCTACCGGGACCCCCAAGTCCTTTTTCTCAAAGCTGTTCTTAAGGAGTTCTTCTCCCAGCTCAAGTGCAACATCTTGCACGTGGGCTTGTTGAACCTCACTATGTTCACACAGGCCCATCTTTTGAGCTTGTTCAGGTCTCCCTGGATGGCATTCCTTCCTTCTATCATATCAACTGCACCACTCAGCTTGGTGTCATCTGTAAACTTGCTCCAACACATGCAGAACAGTGATAACATATACAGGTTTGATTAGGAGAGGATGCAGTGAGAAGACAGGACAGGCTGCAGTGATTGGGTGCAGGGCTTGGCCAGACAGGAGTGCTGACAGCACCCCTCCACACACAAAGTGCTCCTTTATTCCTGTTCTGCCCACCCCTCTCTGTTTCTCTCACCCCCCTCCCTTGCACAGCCCCCACAGGTGGCAGAGCTCTGCCCACCCTGACACCTCTCCCCTCACCACTCCCCAGCCCAGGCTGATCTGGAAGCAGCACCTGCTGCTTCTCTGCAGCCCTCAACCAGCATCATCTGGAGGTCTGCATTTGTGACTGTCTCCATGACTGTTTTGTCAGCTCTGGGCCTTGGTGCATTTTGATTTCTGGCTACCTCTTTCCCCTCAGTTTTCCAACAAATCAGAGCTCCAGTCAGATAAGCTCACTGGAATAAACCTTCCCCCTACCATGGTCTCAGCAATCTGTGTGGCTGACCAGGTTTGGGTTCCATCACCACCTCCCTTATTCATTCTTGGTAACTGTTGTGTCTCTGTGAGCTCTCATTCCTTCCCTTTCTTTTTATTTTTTCTTCCACTGAAATTTTCTTGGACCAGATAACAGTAAAGAAGCAGACATTCTCCTTCCATACATCCTTATCACCATAAAATGTAGTCTGGTGCTGTAGATGTTTTCACACTGGAAGCTGATTTATGTTGGATAACAGGGAGAAGTCCTTTACCAGGAAAGTGTTGAGATGCTGGAACAGGCTGCCGAGAAGTGTTCTGGAGATGTTCAAAGTGGCCTAGGATGGGGTCCTGGGCAGCCTGGAGTAGATTAGATATGTAGGTTGCCGGATCTGCCTGCAGCAGGGGGATTGGAGCTTGATGATCCTTGGAGTCCCTTCCAACCCAAGCCATTCTATGATTCTATGATTCTGTGATTCACAATGGCTTGAAGATCAACAGATCCAGAACAGAACACTGCACAAAATGGCAGTGCCCATGTAGAATTAGCCAGAAAAAAAATCATGTAAAATCTGTAGAAAACTCCTTTGTTTGATCAAAGGAATTGCTATGACCAAGAAATTTCCTTACCTCTCGACTCTTTCAAACATTTTATGTAAGACCTGCTTGTACCTGAAATTTGGCAAAAGCTACCAACTAATTCAAACTTGCACAAATTGCATGTTGCACAGAAATTAAATATTTGGGCTTTTTTTCTTAATAATTAAATATTTTCTTAATAATATTAATAATAGTTGGAGATTTCCATCTATTCCAAACATTCACCCATTTCATTGCAAAAGTAGGTGCCACAATACAAAATGTCAGATTATTTTTTTACTCATCACAAATTTTCTGCATACTCCAAGTACAAACCAGCTTTCTTTGAAATCCAAATACTAAGAATAAGCCTTTCCAGAAGCACCTGTTCTCAGACTGAGAATCTGTCAAATGTGGCTAAGAGCAACGAGGGAAGAACAAATCTCAGTTTGGTTCCCACATTACAGTGGATTCCAGGTGGTAAAAGAAACTCTGGAACAAAACTTCTGAAATTGTAGAGAACATCATGGACGTTGGAACTTCACCCCAGAGATATTTTTTCCTTAAAGCTAGCAGCACTTTTGCTACTAACATGAATTTTCTTGCTGGCTGAGCCCGAACAACTAGGGAAAAGCACTTTTGCCCTCAGAACAGGTGGAAAGAAAATGACAAATTCGTTAGTATGTCTGAACTCATTTAACTGTGTGCCTGAAGGAACATTATGGTAGCTGGCTTCCTTTGATTTGATTATCCACCAGAAAGTAAGTTGTACCTAAGGTTACAACTAAAAATAAGAACACATGGAGCCACCAAATGACTGAGCTGAAACTTACATCCAACATTCATTTCAATACATTTAAGATTAGCAGTTAGAATATTGTATATCTCAAAAGTGGCATTTTGAAAGTAGAAGCAAAATAATTACTGAGTGAGAAAGACAGTATTTTTCAGAGAAAGAAAGGATGTTAACTAAATATACACCTAACATAAGGAAAGTTGAAATATTTCACAATGTCGTACTGCATCCCAATCTACTTCACTAGCTTTGGTTATTCCTGAAGAGATTAGGCATTTGGACTGATCTTTGAAGGTCCTTTCCAGCTGAACACCCCTCCCTTCCCTTTTCCTCCTTTTGTCCCATTTCCCTTGCCCTTCCCTCTCCTTTCTTCCTCTCTCCTATACTCCCCTCCCCTACAGGCTTCTAAAACCTGTGTGAGATAAAGTCTTTTAAGAGATTGAGACATGGGATTTAAAGGCAGGTACACTGGCATTTTTTTTTATTCATATATTGCTACTGAAAGTGCTATGTGGACTTCATAGCATAACAAATGGATAGTTATGAAGGGTTAATGGACTCCCTGAAAACTTTATATGCTGAGATTCATAGAACACAACCATGTGTAACAGCCTCGTATAGTACATATATGGCATGGGACAGACATCAACGAATAGTGTATGTGGTATGAGTGACATGCTCTCACAACAAGACTTCTGTATTACAGAGTGGAGAATGCCTACAGATATAAAATTATACAGTTTCCAAAACACATGACAACTTTTACGAGTATATATATATGTATATTTCTAATTTTAGCTCAGAAGAAGGAATTACCACTGCACTCTTCGGCCACATGGGAATAAATACATATGAAAACTACATTTTATAAAACAGAAAAATATTTGACAATATAATTAATGACAAACCTTTATTCTGTATATGGGAACAAAGGCATTATTTCTAATTAACTTCTGGTGAGAAATTTTATAAAGATAAAATAATAGATTGTGCTATGTTTTTTTCATCCTATTTAAGAGAGAGAATAAAAATAAAATACTTCTGTTTACACAGGATTTTCCCTCCCCATTTATAAAGGCAACATGTTTTTGAAAGATTTTTATGAAGTTCAGATTTAGTGCTTGTTATCTTTAAAGTTTTCATCAGTGACTTGCATACAGGACTCAGATCTTCAGAAGGCTGGGCAGTCACCAACAACAAGAAGTTTAACTAGAAGTTAAGACAGCGAGTTGAACATGAAGCAGCAGTGTGCCCTGGTAGCCCAAAGGGCCAACCATATCTTGGGGTGCACTCAGCACTGGGTGCAGGTTGTGTGCCACAGTAGAAAAAGGATGAAAAACTATTAGAGAGTGCAAAGGAGAGCTACAAAGGTGAAGGGTCTGGAGAGGAAAACAGATGAGGAGTTGCTGAGATCCCTTAGTGTATATAGCCTAGAGCAGTGGGGAACATTCTTTTGGAAAAGAAATTTTTCCTAATGTCCAACCTGAATTTCTTCTGGTGCAACTTGAGACCATACAGGTAATGCCACTGCAGAACTGCATTCACATTCTGCACTGCAAACCACACCTGTCCACAGCACTCTAACTCATGTGCTGAAAACTCCCATGCCAGAGTGAGGTAATTGTTGGGAGTTTCTTATTACTGTTATTATTTAAGAGTAATGGAAGTAGGAATTCTCTAAGGGTCAGGACTTTTGTTTGATTGGTTTGGTTATTTTTGTCTGTTTGCTTCTGGTTTTGTGTTTTTGTTTTTTCTAGGTATCCTGAATGTGGACCAATGCCAAAATAATTTTATCAAAAGTTTAAGAGCGATCTACAAAGTTTTCTGCTGGTTTCTATTATTCTGTAAGAAAATCATGAATCCCAAAAGGTCGTTCTAATTCCATTATTTAAAACAAATATTTTTGATCTGGGTATAACCTCTAAGACTGTCACTGGCTTAGAGTGGTACAAGCTTAAATGAAGTCATGAAAGCAGGTTTTCTTTCT
This sequence comes from Gallus gallus, assembly GCF_016699485.2. NCBI lineage: Eukaryota > Metazoa > Chordata > Aves > Galliformes > Phasianidae > Gallus > Gallus gallus. The sequence continues at coordinate 51,579,350 of NC_052572.1, forward strand.
TCAGCAGCAGCACACCATGTCGAGGAAAATAGTAGGTGAAGGTAGAAGGAGATTTTAGGTTCAAGTAAAACTCTAATGGAAGTCAAAAAGTTAAAAACCAAAGGAACAAAAGTAATAGTTTTGCAAAAGAGATTTTCTTTGTAATGCTTTTATTTTCTGCTGGGATATAAATGCCCCAAGTCAAGAACTGCCTGAAATAATAGATGAAATCTTTACATGAGGATACTAGGCCAATGTAAACTGTAACCTGATAGAGCTGGAAGAAGGTATAAGGTTACAGAAATTCCCACATCCCTCGTTTTGTTTAGATTCATTTCTGAAACTAGTCCATACTGTCATTCTGCTCAGAAAAAAATTACTACTGTATTGACTTGTACGCTACTCTGTTTTAATTTTCTTGGGTACAGTTCTTATTTATTCACAGTTATCATTCAGCAATATTTTAATAGAATATCCCCCATGAACTTGCCACATTTGAGACCAAAAGCACAGACTTGCTTTGCTGTTGAATGGTTGACTGGTTTTGAAGTTTCTTCATTTTCTTTTTGACAGTCTAAAAATGTGCTCCATTCAAGTTGTTTATGCCCTTGGCATTTAAATGCTTGAGTTTACTAAGAATTTTTGTTCAAGAGGTTGAGTTATATAATTTCACTCAGTCAGTGAAAGTCCTGCAATTCTTAATACAAATCAGAAAGCTGTCATTTGACTCATTAAATGATGGACTACTTTCAGCCTGTTCTTCAATCGATACCTCTTAAGTCTAAGTAATCCATCATTAGCAGGATGGCAAATAAAAGCTTGATTATGCAGAAACACTACAATTCTACTTGAGAAACAAATTTTTCACTTAACAAGGCCAACCAATATGCTTTAAAATTGTAGGAAGTCTTGAGTTCTGTTTTTTCATTATAACATAAGCAATCATAGCATAAGGCATTATGAGACAAGAGTTTATAGCTATAGGTAATGGCTGAAGCCAACTGTACCCACCACTTTATTAAGTTCATGATATAAACAGGATTACAGAACTGTCTCATGTTTGAAGTGAGACTCTAGACAAATTACTTATAACTTAATATTTTTTTTTTATTTTTTATTTTTAATCAGACCATGGTCATGATATTACTATTTCTGTCACAAATAACAAGCTTACTTCGGCTTTTGAGGCCGCTGTCAGCTCAGTTAAAAATGCTTCCAGAAGAATTTAGTACTATAATACTGGACCAAGCAATGGTTTTAGCAGGATAAGGGATTAATAAGGATGAATGTTGTTTCTTTGTTTTAAATTCTTCATTTCTTTTTAAACTCTTCAGAATCTCAGTGCCTATCACTGTCTGAACCACCCAAGATAAGACACTGAGCAGCAGACAAACAAATTTAGAGTTTGTTTATGCTGTAATCACTATTGCCTGTTTATTAACACTTGTGTTGTTCTGCCCAGACTCTCTTGTCTTTTGTCTTTTTTATCTGGACAGGAAGATTCAGTTTACCCTCAGCTTCACTGTATGCAGCACAGACATAATGTACCAATACCAAAGGCATGGAATGACTTCCTGATATAGATACTACTTCACTTGTTAGTAAGAGGGAACAGACAGACATCCAAACAACCATTTCACAGAAGACTGAAATAACTTACTAAGAAATCGATTACAGAAATTTTGCTGATGTCCAAGTGAAATGTTCTACAAAAAGCATGTTTTCACATTGCTGAATGTTCCATGGTTGAAAAATAGTTATTCAGAAAAGCTTTTATCCCAGTCTCAGTGCAATTCCAGTTGTTCATCATTACCTCTCTGATGGACAAATAAAGTCCAGGCCTATGTATCCCTTGTGCAGATACCGTGTGTATTAGCTAGGCTTAGACACAAAACTGAGTTTTGCTAGCCTTAAGATCTGTCTCCTCTGTAGCAGCTAGAAGGTTGCAGTCAGTAACTTGTATTGACTAAATAATTGAATATGGATGGTCTTAGATTAATCTCTATCTAGCTTCATCCAGCAGTAGATGTCACAGGTGCAGAGCAAACAACTCTTTCAGGTTATTACAAAATGCACTTATAGGCATTCTGGACAATTTCCTGACGTGTATTTTATAAGCCTGGGTGCAAGAAGTTACTTGGTTTACAAAAAGTTCCTTTTTTAAGATTTATGTCTTTTAGCAAACACTTTGAGAAGTCCCTCAGAGCATCACTGTTTATGTAAATATGTATAAACAAAAACTGGAGAAGCAAACCACCTTCTTTAATCAGACCAAGGTTTCAATTCATTTACAGTTCCACAACATATGCATTGATTCATACATTCCTTTAACACTCCTATGGACTCCCCTTTCGAAGACTTCCTGTTGTTCAACTTCTGCGATGAGCTCTATGTAAAAGGATATAACTTTCTGAGTATACTCAGTCTTTATTATCTAGATTTTTCACTCTTTATTTTCATAAAGTAACTCAAGTTCTGTCTACTGATCTATCCATAGAGCACTCAAAGATTATTAATAAGTGTCCTACGGGAATTCATAGCAGTTGTGGATGCATCCTCTCTGGAAATGTTCAAGGCCAGGTTGGATAGCACTTTGAGCAACCTGGTCTAGTGAGAGGTGTCCTTGCCCATAGCAGAGGGGTTGAAACAAGATGATCTCTAAGGCTCCTTCCAACACAAACTATTCTGTGATTTTATGATCTTTTAACTCTACTTAGCATCACATTATTTTTAATGTTCAGAAATGCTCAACACTCATCAGGAAAAACTCATAATAAAATGTTCTTTTGTTGTTTGGATCTTTTTACTGCTTCTGCATTCCCAGCTTTTCCCTCTGCAGTTGAGCTGCTGGAAGTAGTTGCCACCTCCAGCTGGCCTCTGCTGCTCCTGCTATAGGACCAACAAACTGATTTCTCCAATCTGCTGCTTTATTTCCATTAAAATGAGTCTAGTAAGCTTCCTTTTGTTTCTGTCATGAGACACGTGTGTCTTCATTTCCAGTGGAAAACTCTGTATTCAGGTTATGACCAAGCTTACAAAATAAAAAAAAATAGACACTTGAGAACACTAGGTATGGTACCTGCCTGAGATTTGCACTGTAAATCTCTGCACTGTACAGAGGCTTGACCTCTATGCCAAAACGTAATTGTTGCAGCAAGATGAAAATTATCATCTCTTTCTCATTGGAGATAACTTTCCCCACATAACATAATTTTCTAGTGCGCAGAATGTCATTTTCCATTGTTCACTAACATGGGTGAAATGATAAGCAAATTACATTTAGGAGGTAAAACTTTACAAGATAGATGAACAGGACTGCAATCACTATTTCCCAATGCATAGCTGTAACGGTCTAAAGCCTGTTCATCTATACTGGCAGTGATGAGACCAGCAGATTTTTTTCCCTGTCCTGCAGTAATCTCCAATTCCACTTTGTAACTTTAAGTCCCAGTAGATAGCAAGCCTGATTTAGGATGAGGTATGATATGCCAAGTGGTGTGACACACTTTTTTTAGCTGCAGTCTTGACTGTCTCACTCCAATAGCACCTCCAGCTAACACTAAATTCAGCTCATTATTTTCCCTCATTTTGCTTCTTGGAGAAGTACAGGTCATGTTGAGAACATGTCCCTCAATTTAGATGTCTTTTAACCAGTTCCTTCTCCCTTTCCATTATATCAAATCACACACACAAAAAATTACTTCATCTTCTTCTTCTTTTTTTTTTTTTTTTAATTCCAACCTGAAAACCATAGCTTAAAATTAGAGTGACCTCTTACTGCAGGCTCATTTACACAGTGGTCTAGACATCTGCTTAGAGTGAGAACCAAAGCTATGCTTCATTATTTGGTAAAGCTTTTTATCAGAATTAAAACTCAAACTTAAAAATGACACAGGAAAATGAGCATATTTCAACTATGCCAGTTGCTCTTTGTTTTCCCCTCTAATGTCTGCAGAATTTCAAAAGTTCACTAGCAAAGAGAAAATAGACATTTTTTCTTATTCATTGCAAACATGGATCATTCTAAATAAATTCGGAATTTAGCTCATTCCTACAGAAAGTCTGTTGATCAACAGTTTGCCCATAGCCAGCCGTACTGTGGAATAAATAACACCAATATATTCAGAGATATGCTACACAATCAAGTTTATACTTAAATTTATGTTCTGCTCACCTCTTTGAAATGCAAACTGTAATGATTTCCTGTTTTTTATCCCTTGTGCTTTATATCTCTTGAGACAGTATGTTCCCACAGGCAGAGGCTGTCTCTCAGTGTGTGTATCACAATAATATGGAGCAAGTTTATACTTAAACCAATATGTCTTTAAAATAAAATAATAATTACTTCCTACTGTAGTCTTAGGAATGGTAAATTTATTGTTTATTGAGTAACATTGCTTTATCATTCATAAGACTATACATTATTGCAGCCTCAGGAGAACTTCTGCTATACCTTCATAGACAGAACCAGTAAATTAAGATTTCCATTATCTTTTTTTTATATATAGGTTTTGGGTGGTTTTTTGTTTGTTTGTTTGTTTGTTTTTCACTTTTAGAAAAATTAAGTTCCGTGAAAGCATGAGAAATCCTGAGTGTTTTTTTTTTATAAGACCCAACTGATTTATTGGTTTAATTATTAGTACTTTGGGCATTATTAGATAGGATTTCAGTTTATATGCCACATCATTTGACATTCCGGAGAATTTATTACTGTGATTTCCTTTTCTGTATCATCTGAAAAACAGCAGAGAGATTTATTTCACTTCTTCATTTCATTTTAAATCTGCTTTGGTAAATAAATGTTTCTTCTGAGGATCTTCACGCACTCAAATCTTAGACTTGATCTAAAACAATAAGGGAGAAAAAAAAGTATTTTTTCCCTTATCTGTGAGAATAAAACATAATTCTTAAATACCTAATAGACTACGCCAGTGGGTAATCCTTGTGGTATTCTGGTAGTGCATTAGGATTATGGCTCATTTCTTTTCCAGATGTTTTGACCATTTAAAGTTACAACTGTGATTTGTGGAATTAGTCAATAAGACTTATCAGAGGTGATTCATATCCAATAGATGAGCACACTGTGAAAAATTTGTCTTTGATGCAGCTGCTTTTAGTTCAAGTGAATTGCAGTAAGGAGGAACATGACCTTAAAAGGTTATGTATTTGGATATGCACCGAGAGATTGTTTAAGTGCTATTTGAATATTTTCGTAGTTTATTATTTTTAATCTTTTAATTGTTTTAACTTTTGAAAGATTGAGGTTCATGAATATTATTTTAACTGATCTGTTATATGAATAGAATAAAAATAATTATGTGTAATTTGATAATAGCAGCCTTTGTGGATTTTTCATTAATCTACTAGCCCTAAAAATACAAGCTCCATCCTGTAGACAGCCCTCACCTTGTAATGACTGAGAAGAAGGAGAGCAGTGCTAAAGCAGATATTTTGTTTTTCCATTCAATTACTCAGAAGTTGTGTCCAGGACACTGATTTTAGAACGACATAGACCACAGATGGAGTTCAGCGTTGAATGACACAAAGCCAAATATGCTTAGGAGAGCATAGGATAGTTCTCAGAGAGATAACCACAACATCTAAGAAAACACCATTTTTAATTTTGTATGCTTATAAAACATGCAGAAGTGTATTATGGCAAATTTCCAAATGCATTGACGAAGTACCTACACAATTACTCAGTAGACTGAAGAGGAATAACTCATTTGAAAATTCCTAGCAAAGAAGTATAATGAAAATGGAATAAACTAGATCTTCTAATTATATCAAGCTCTAATGCCCACACTGGATTCTATGAAGAATCTTCTCATCTGGTGATACAGAGTTGTGTTGGAGCAGTGCTAGGAAAGCTGTAGCCTGCAGGAAACCCACACAACATCAGCTGGGGAAGGAAAGTATGCATGGGAAGGACCCAAGTGTACAGTGGCAGAGAAAGAGCATGGAGGAGAGGCAGGGACAGAGCATTATGGAGTGACTGCAGCCCAAATTCCCCATTCCCCTGAAACTCTCAGGGGGAGGAGATAGTGACTGGAAGGAGTTTTTTTATTCTCACTGCTCTAATCTGTTAGTAATAGACAATAAATTATATTTATTTCCTGTATGCTGAGTCTGTTTTGACAAAGATGGTAACTGGTGAGTGATATCCTTGTCCTTAACTTTTGAGTCAACCTCATTATTTTTTCTCCCCCAGTTCCTGCAAGGAGAGAGAGAGATGGAGCACTGTGGTGGAATTTAGCTGCCCAGCCATCTGAAATCACCAGCCTTCTTCATCTGTATAGCAATATTTTCTGGATCTTTACCTTCAGTATCAGAGATTTTGAGGCAGGGCAAAACTGTAAAGGAATTGTCTAGAACCTGGGTCCAAAACAGTTTTACACATATGAGGAGCTTCAAGTGGAGCAAACAGAGCTAACAGCCACACAAAGTGGACACTAGTAGCACCTCAGCCTTGTGCCCCTATTTAACTAAATGGTCTGTGAATTCCATTTTCATAGAATCATAGAATCATAGAATGGCCTGGGTTGAAAAGGACCACAAAGATCATTGAGTTTCAACCTCCTTGTTAAGTGCAGGGCTGCCAACCACTAGACCAGGCTGCCCAGAGCCACATCCAGCCTGGCCTTGAATGCCTCCAGGGATGGGGCATCCACAACCTCCTTGGGCAACCTGTTCCAGTGTGTCACCACTCTCGGAGTGAAAAACTTCCTCCTAATATCTAACCTAAACCTCCCCTGTCTCAGTTTAAAACCATTCCCCCTTGTCCTATCACTATCTACCCTTGTAAATAGCTGTTCCACCTCGTGTTGAATGCTCCTTTCAAGTACTGGAAGGCCACAATGTGGTCTCCCTGGAGCTTAATCTCCAAGCTAAACAAGTCCAATTCCCTCAAACTTTCCTCATAGGAGAGGTGCTCCAGCCCTCTGATCATCTTAGTGGCCCTCCTCTAGACCCGTTCCAAGAGCCTCACGTCCTCTCTGTACTGGGGGCCCCAGGCCTGGACGCAGTATTCCAGATGGGGCCTCACAAGAGCAGAGCAGAGTGGGACAATGACCTCCCCCCCCCTGCTGGCCACCCCTTTTTTGTGCAGTTGGCCTTCTGAGTACACAGTTGGCCTTCTGAACCACAAGCACACACTGCTGGCCCATGTCCAGCTTCTAGTCCACCAGGACCCCCAAGTCCTTCTCTGCAGGGCTGCTCTCCAGCAGGAGTTCTTTCTCCAGTTTGTATAAATACCTGGGATTGCCCCAACCCAAGTGCAAAATCTTGCACTTGGCCTTGTTGAACCTCATTGGGTTTTCACGGGCCCACTTTTCCAGCCTGTCCATCTCCCTCTGGATGTCTTCCCTTTCCTCCAAACACCCATTTTCCACCAAACATCAGTAGGAATGCAATACTCAGCAACTGAAAAATCTCCTATTTTGTAACAGAGCTTACGGACAAACAGGCAAACAGGCCTGTAGTTCCCTGGATCCTCCTTACAATCCTTCTTGTAGATGAGAGACACACTGGCAAGCCTCCAATCCTCTGGGGCCTCTCTCATTGACCAGAAATGCTGATACATGGTGGAAAGCAGTTTGGCTATCACCCTCATCATCTCCCTCAGCATCCTCCTGTGTATCCCATCTAGCATCATGGACTTGCAACAGTCCAGGTTGAGCAGTAGGTCTCTAACTGTTTCCAGCAGAATCAAGGGTTGGGGTGGTGGGGGAGGGTGTTATTCTGCTCCCCATCCCAGACTTCCAGGTCTGGGAATAGAGTACCCTAGGGATAACTGGTCTGACTTTTAGAAGAAATCAGTTCAAACCTCAGCCTTTTCCTTCACCTAGATGGTAAAATTCCCTGCTGCATCCCCTAAAGAATAAAGATTCTCCTTAGCCCTTTTTCTGGGGCTAAAAATGTAATGAATCATGTCTGAGTTCTCTTTTACAAAAGAAGATGTAAGGACAGAGTGTGATTAATACATCAAAATTTAATTCTACCTTCTGTTTTAGTATATATCTTGTTGGAAATACATAGTATAGTGATGGGTTATTTAGCAAGCTGCACAATTATTTCAGTTGAACTTCAATATAAAATTAGATAATCTATGATGTCCTAGGAAATCAGATATCTTCCCGAGTCCAGATTTTTTTAATCACCACAGAAGAATATTTGCATCTGTTATGGCAACTGACAGCACTGATTCACTTCTCAATACACATCCTATGAGTAAAAGTCAGACACTGCACCTAATGATTGTTCTGATCCACCTTTCCTTCTCCCTCTCCATGATTACCTCAGGCTGTCAATTGCTGAAAAGTGCTTGAAGGTCCTTGAAATCCATTGCTCCATCTCCTATCAGGTTTAATATTCTGTCCACCTCTGTCACAGCTTTAGGCTGTAATTTAGAAAAGAAGAAAAAGTTAAACAATCTAGCTATAAACAAGCTTACTGTAAAGCAAGTCTACAGAGTCTTGATAACTTCTTTTCATCTTGGTTGTGCGGTATAGATTTATTTTCTTCTCATAACCTCAAAAAGATAAATGGACAAAAGATAACACATGTAGGATCAGTAGCTTTCAGTTTTATTCAGAGGCTTTTCCCAATTCCCTCTGAATGCAGTTGTCATATTTCAACTGATTTTGGTTAATTATGTATAACAAATTTCCAGTGTGGTTTATAAGTAAAACCAATAATGTATGGCATGGCCATACATTGACTTGGATACATAAAAATTTTATTGAAAATATGAGACAAAGAAGAATAAATCATTAGCTATGTACTGAAGCTTTGATCTTAAGAGTGAGAGGGAGTTTAAAAGTAGCTCGTAAGGTCTCAGAAAGAAAATATTTGGTTGGTTAAAAAAAACAACAAGAAACTTTCAAAATTAAAAACTAGTATGAAGGAAAATATTTGAAAAAAATAAAGACTTGGATAAGATGTCTTCATCACATTGAAGACAGAATTATTCCATACTTTCTTAGACAGTTGTATTTATGAAAATAAGACAGAATCTCAAGGCAACATTAAAAAAGGTGGATCAGTAACTTCTGATAGAGAAATATCTAGTGTTCTGAATTGTGATAGATATGATGGGAAGCTTTTTTCTTACCATTTCTTAAATTAATGTTGTGTCATTTTGATTGTAAAGAACAAAAATAAAAATAAAAAAGAGCATCTGGGGTAAATGTTCATCAAACAGATTCAAGAGGAGATAATCCTCTTTTCTGAATTTCAGTCATAGAATAAGCAGCTACTGAATAGAGACCAAGGTCCTTAGCTATCTTGGTGAGAATACCAATCTGGTGTACTGGTTCCTGAAGCCTTCTTGAAGTGGAGAGTAAATGCTACATTCCTAGTCTTCCAGCCACTGTTACACAGTGTATGTTTTATAATATGAAATAAATGATATTTCAAACTACTTGAATATGGTATTTATCTAAATATAAATTTAAATATTTTTAAATATATATATAACAGGGTATGAAGTGAAGCTATCAACTAGAAATTGAAAGCATCTTATTACAGAAAATCCTATAGCTTGGTGATTTGAATGTTCAGCTGTCAGGAAATGTGAATTCAAGCCTTCTGACCCATCAAGCAGCACTGAATCCAGTTCTATCTCAGATAATTTTCCAGGTCTGTCAGGCAAGTAAGGCCATTTTCTGGAACAGCTTTGTGTTTGCATATAATGTACATGTCTTTGTAGAATCAAACTGTCCCTGCATATAACTTTTCAGTCTGCATGAGTTAGTGCTTTCAAACAAAAACTTGTTTCACGGAACAATTTCTGACTGGATCTGTTAAACACGTTAACTAAATTGTCTACCTAAAACACATCACATTCAATATAAATATTGGTAAATCTAATTTTATGAACTTTTTTTTTTTTTTTTTGCTACATGTGCATTAGTGAATATTATGTATAATGAGGAGTCTCACTTGCAGTGAATTTACAAATGAGTGAGTTTGCATATCTTCCTTTAAGTAAAATTTCATATGCATTTGATGGAAATTTTGTGTTGGTAAAGACTTTGAGAACTAAGCTTCATATTCTGTGCTGTAAGTTGAGCACTTTATATGAACATGCATGCTGCTTTACTGATTTATTCCTGTATAAGATATTCCTGTTTCTTTAGAACCCAATTCAGATGGTTAAATTGATTTACTATATTTCCCTCACTTGATAATTTTCTCGTTTTTTGGTTTTGTTTTTTTAATCCTCAGCTATAACAAACAAATTCTGCATATGCAGTATGAGATTTCACATAGAAATGATAATTAATGAATTAATTCATGAATTTAAAATTTAATCCATGTAGCTTGAATAAACTCTTACCAGTTTTAGTTATATTTTAGTAAGTTTAAAAAAAATGCAGGATGTTCCCATTATAGAGAGTCAAGATGTACTTATGTAGCAAATGCAACCTAGATTAAAACCTCCTAGAATTCTTAATGCAAAGAAAACATGAAATTTTATTAATCTGACAGCGAAATTAACACTTCTTAGAAGAGCAAATAGTGTATGTCAACTTCATCCATTGTTGGAGTGGTGCACTTCTAATGATGTCATATAAACTTCAACTTTTAGTGAATTTGGACCTCAGTGTAGATAAGGATTAGAAAAAATCTGACAGTAAGACAAAATTCTCTGATTTCTCATGTTATAATGAAAATTGTTGATATTTTTAGTTGTTTTTGCCGACGTAATGTTAGAACTTACAAATACTCTTACATTCTCAAATGAAAATAAAATCTTCTGAGAGGGTTTCTTTCTGCTCTTTCTGACATAAACAAGAGAAAACAGAAAGACAATGAAACAGAGTAGATTCAGTCTTCCTGATGAATTTTTAAAATTGTGTTATCTATGCAGCTGATATCTAACTAACAGCATGAATAAAAGTTTAAAATAATCTTGAACTCTTTCTCAGAAAAAATAAACACGGTAGATCTGTTGGGAAAACAAGTCTTCCTAACTACAAAATTAAATTATTTAAAACAGAGCACTTTAGTAAACAAGTTGAAAAAATGTTCCTATCTGTTGTTTTAGAACTTATGTGAGCCTTTAAGAAAAAAAATAGCTATTCATATCCTGATCAGTTAACTCTGAATTGTACCATTTTAGCTGAACTTCGTGATATACTCTGTGGCACTAAAGGACATGGTTTAGTAATAGGACTCAGTAGGTCAGGCAGATAGTTGCAATTGATGATCCTGAAGGTCTTTTCCAAAATAAATGATCCTGCGATTCAATTCCACATACAAGATATGAAGCTGTATCCTCCCTGTTCATTGTTCAAACTGTATTATAGAAATTATCTTTTGTTTGATGATTCTTTTGCTATTACAATATCTGTATTCATTTCATATTTGCCCCTTGATATTGCAGTTCCACTGCAATATGCTTCAATAAACATAACCTATAGAATCATAAAATCGTAGAACAATTGCAAGGGACCAACAATGATCATCAGCTCCAACTCCTAGCTCCAGATAGGACCACCCAAAAATTAAAATTCAAAAAAGTTTAAAGCTGGTTTTTTTGTTTGTTTGTTTGTTTTCCGTCAGCTCATTAAGAAGGGAGGTTGTATCATTTCCATTTGATGCATTTTGATAACTGAAAATCCATGCCATTCCTACATGATGGACTCAGCCAAATCATACTAAGTGATGTTGTTGTCTTTCGCAGAGTGCAGCTGCAACAGCTGTAGCCCTCAAAAGACCACAAGCTGAAGCTGGCCCCCTGTGAGTTACTGACATCACCAAAAAGAAGATTTACAGAAGTATGATTTTCCAGTCTTGACCACTGTACTTATGTAGTTCACATTCCTCCAACAACATCTAGTGGCCTCCATGTAGTGTTCATGATATAAATAATTTCTTAGAATTATTCAGATACATAGGTGAACTATTGGAAAGTATACTTACTGAAGTATGTCAGCTTCATTCTTGGAGGTTGAATTAACATCTGGAGAAAAATCACAAAAAAATATTACTAAAGGAAGCCAAACTAGCCTTCTATGTTTAACCGTTCAGTAGTAAGCAATGGAAAAAAAGAAAAAGCAAGTGCAATTTTTCTGTCCTCTTACACTATGCTTTTTGTAGTCAACACCAACTAAATGGATTTATTGTTCTTTCCACAAAAGGTTTCTGAGAACCATTAGTTACATTTTTGTAGCCTAATCTATAACAAGATATTCAGAAAATGGTCTGGATAACTATGCCTGGGAACACTCACATATGCACATAAATTTACTTAAACAAGAAATTCTAGTTCAGTCACAGATGTTAGCTGTCAAAATATTCTTAATAAAATAAAAGGTTCCAAGATTTAATCTTATATGTTTGGAAATATATTCTCATGTAAATCAGAGCAGTTCTGAAAGTATCTTTTATGTACTTCAAAATACTCTAAATAAGTTGTTTACTTTTATCAATCTCTATGAAATTTTATGTTTCCTGTTTCTGGAGAAAAGAACACCCGTAAATGTTCTGCATGTGATCATTTGGGATGTGGGAGAGGGGTGAAGAAGTTCATTTTCTATTTTACTTAGATATTTTGTGTTTGTTTCTAAATGTTTTTTCTTCTGGTAATTTATTGGAGATGTGTTTCACCTTGTTCTAATTTGATGGGGACGTGTAATTTTTCATGCCAAATTGAAGGATGGAGATACCCGTCTTTACTGGATAGATTCAACCAAAAAATTCTTCTTGTACAGACGCTAAATAAATGCTAACAATCAACATTTAAATGTCTGATTAAAGTTCCCTTCCTCTTTAATTTCAACTTTACATCTCTTAATCATTCTTTGTTGTTTCATCAAGATTCTTCTTAGATAGACATGATCTCATGGTATGAAATGGAAAATAAACAGAAATACTGGAAAATGAAGTTTGTTCACTCAGATCATTCCAGGTTATACATAAAACAGAAATATTTACAGAAATCCAATTAGTCCTTCTTAGGGAATCCTTTGGAAATATTTATTTTATTAATGTATTATTTAAAATGCAGTTATGGTATTTACTATACTACATGTGCAGACACGAGCACGTTATTTGGAATGAATAAAAACAGGTGTTTCTTTCATTTGCTTTGATTCTTCTTAATGCCTTTGTCCTTTTACTCAAGAGGCTGTCTCAAGCATTCACCAACTTCAGTTGAAGTTTTTACTGAAATAAACATTTAGTAAGAGGTGAAAAGAAAGTATCATCTTGTAATATAGTTATTCTGGAATAGTTATATCTTTAGCAAGAGTAAAGATTTTTGTTTTTATTGAGAAACTAGGAATGAAACATATATTCTGATAAGATAAATATAGTTCTTCTCTTTTTTTTTCCTTTCTAATTTAGTCTACTATATACATATATATATAAAATAACATTTTACACTTTTCCTTAATTTCTCCTGACTACAAAAAGTTGCAAAGCTGTGAAGACCTAAAAGCAACTGGTTATCTAAGCAAGTATTTGTGGTTTAGGCTGGGCTTTTGCACGTATCTATGCCCTGGTCTCTATGGATTTGGCTACACTAGTAAATTAAACAGCACATAGAAATGCAGCTGTCTATGAAGACATCACCCAGTGTGGTTTTGTTCCAGGTCACATGAAATATTGCCCCACATTGCTTCAGGACTCTGAGCGTACTTTGAATATCCCCATGCTTGCATCCAGACTATTCTAGTGCATGAGGTCTAATAAATGTCACTGGACATCCTCTTTCAGTTGGGGACCATGCTGCATGTATTTCTGGGCACACTGAATTGACTAGCACAGATGGATCCTTAGTGTATGGGTACAGTTAGTTTGGAAATGTTAGATTGAGGAACAAGGCAGGCCAACTAGAAGAGTGAGAAAAGTCCCTTATCTGCCTCCCATGACATGAGCCAGAAAGCCGACCATCTCAAGGGTGAGCATAACTATGGGGGATCCTCTTTCATCCCTCCAGGAAATCCTACTCCCTTTTCTTCTCTGACATGCCTATATATCAATGCACACAGCATGGAGAATAAACAGGAAGATTTAGAGATTTGCATGCAGTTTGCAGGGCAATGATCTTATTGCAATCCTGAAGACATGGTGGGACAGTTTGCATGACTGCAATGCTGTCATGGATGGCTGTATACTTTGTAGGGAAGACAAACCAGCTAGATAAGGTGGTGGAGTTGCTTTTTATATGAGAGAACATATGGAATGTATTGAGCTCCACCTAAAGAAGAATGATGAAAGAGTGGAGAGCTTGTGGGTGAGAATAAACTAAGAGGCCAATATGGGTGACACTGTTGTGGATGTTTACTGCAGGCTGCCTGATCAGGATGAGAAAGTTGATGAGGCCTTCTGCAGATAGCTGACTGTAGCCCCATGATCAAAGTCACAGGCAAGAAGGAGGAGCCGTGAAACTACAAGCCAGTAAACCTCACGTCCACTCCTGGGAAAATGATGGATAAAGCTTGTTCTGAATTTCATCTCTAACTAATTGGAAGAAAAGCAGGTTATCAATATTTCTGAATTTTCCTTAAGCTTTTTGATCAATGCAGTTAGAAAGTAAAGGTATACCATAACAAAAGAAGCACAGAAAAGTGAGGTGTGTTGTATATGAATATATCTTGCTTGAGTTCTGGAAAAGGCTTGCAAGGATGTAGTTACATCAATGAATCCTGAGGTAGGTAGCAGAAAAAACTAATTTTCGTGTGTGTTTTTCTTCAAAAGCAGAATGCAGGAACACACCTGCACATCTATCCCTGAGGAAAGTACCCAGAGTCAATCAGAGAAAATGAAAAACTTCTAATAAAAACTTCTTTGCTTGATTTTTTTTTTTCCAATTTTTGTTCACCTCACAGCAAAAGAAGTCGCCATGCCTTTGGCCAAACTTGGGAAAGAGCAGTACTTGACTTTTACTTGCATTGAGGACAGTTTTAAGTATCTTCTTCTCTCTGCAACGAGGAAGACACTTTTTCACATAAATAAAAACCAAGCTCAAAAGGCTGGTTTCCAGCTTTGCATACACGATCTCACTTTCAGGCTGACTGTGCTCAGGCATACCACATTTCTATCTCCCATTCTTCTTGATCTTCAAAAATCTCAGCTCCTTGCTATTGAAAAAGGAGAAAGCCTGCTTGCTTCAGGACTTTCTCTTCAAAGGGATTGATTTCTTTCAGATCCACCAGTGTGCTTAATATTGGAATCTTTAACAGAAGTGAATGAGTGTGAGGCACTTATCAGAAAGTTAAAAAAAAAAAAAAGTCAAACACTAACATTTCTCCTTAAACAAGAGATGGAGAAATATGAAGTACTATGAGAGAATGTAAAATAACACTGGGAATAAAAATCTTGGTTGCATAAATTTAATCAAACCCCAAAGAGTCATAAATAGATTTTAAAGTGTTATGTTTCTAAAAGGATATAAAATATAACGGACTGTCCATTTATATTGCATCTTCTTCATGTATTAGTTGGGAACAGAGTCAAGTTAAGGTTTATGAGGACACTAAAGAAAAATTAATTCTGCCCCATAAAAATGTTATCACAGTATTTATTCCATTAACAGTTTACTTTACTATAGTTAACTCAGGAAAAGAGAAATTAAATTTAGAGTGGAAAAAAACACATTGTATTTTATAAGATGCCAGTTAATTATAGCCTTTAAATGAGAAATCGGGCAGAGAACAAAAGTCATGCCATTTTTCTTGTACTTTTTCCAAGTGTTTTTCTTGTGTGTATAAAGGGCTGACGCAAAATAAAAATCAGCATGTAACAGTACAGCACTGTTTCCAACATGTCTCCCAACATTTCCCATTGTTTGATGTATTTAGTGCAGTTATGGTTCCAGGGATATTAAAAAGGAAATTTCTAATAATGAAGGCAAAACACTGCCTTTCTTTCCTAAAAAAAAAAAAAAAAAAAAAAAAAAAAAAAAAAAAAAAAAAAAAAAACGGAAGGAAGGAAGGAAGGAAGGAAGGAAAGAAAGAAAGAAAGGGAGGAAGGAAGGAAGGAAGGAAGGAAGGAAGAAAGGAAGGAAGGAAGGAAGGAAGGAAGGAAGGAAGGAAGGAGGGAAGGAAGGAAGAAAGGAAGGAAGAAAGAAAGAAAGAAAAAGAAAGAAAGAAAGAAAGAAAGAAAGAAAGAAAGAAAGAAAGAAAGAAAGAAAGAAAGAAAGAAAGAAAGAAAGAAGGAAAGAAAGAAAAAAAAAGAGAGAAAAAAAGAGAGAAAAAAAAGAAAAGCTAGTTATCCTTACAGTGTGAATTGTTAATGGTTGTCTTAAAGAATTGTCATTTTATGTTGTTTCTGAGACAAGATTATGTTTTACTTTGCCATAGGAAAATCATAGCCTCGAGTTTTCTGTAAAAATCATTATAACAGTAGAATAGTGAAGTTATCAAAGGTAACATGGAATCAACATAACCATGAAAACAAAATTAAGAGAAAAAAAAAAGCTTCCAAACACTGGATATGAAAAAAATATTTGTATAAGAATTTTCTAGAATTACTTCATTGTAAAATAATAAATGCAGATGTGAAAACTCAATGCTACTGATGGAATTTCTCTCCTTCTGTAAAAATGAAATTCAGCCAACCCTGAGAGAAAAATCAAGCCATGAGGACCATCCTCTAGAAAATGCAGATCTCTTTGCAAAATAAGAGGATTGCTCTGAAGGTAATGCTTCCTATTTTATGATGTTGGCCCATGGATGGTACGGCAGTAGAGGCTGGACCTTCCCACCAACGTTCCATTACCTGTTGTTACTGTGTGACAGATGGCAGCAGAGGGGCACTCTGACAAAGCGGTGTCTGACATGGAAGTGTGGATGAAGCCAACATGTGTCACTGAAATCCTCCATGTGGAAAAAATGGCACCCACTGACATTCACTGATGCTTGCTGAACATTTCTGGAGACTAAACAGTGGATGTGAGCACAGTGAGGCTTTGGGTGGTATGTCTCAGCAGTGGCAACGGTGGGTCAACTCTGCTCATATAGATTTTCATGATTGCAGCATTTAGGTTCTTGTTCATTACTGGCAAAAATGCACAGCTAATGGTGATGACTGTTGAAAAATACTGTTTTGTAGATGGAAATCTGCTCCATCAAACAGTTTTATTGTGCTCTTTGTAGCTGTTGTATTTTCCATGGAGAGGCATTACTGTCAGAGTGACCTATGTATAAAGAAAATTAATTCACATGTGCATGTGTCTTTCCTGATAAGCTAGATGTAAATTCCCCAACAAGTTCCTGAATTCTGTAAGACTTTGACTCTTCATGTATCCTCAGGCACCAAAAACTTATATTCATTTAAAAATATCCTCCTTGATTTTCTCTGGGCTCATAAGGAGATTAGTACCTGCTTCTAGGCAAGACAGCAAATAAAGATTTAATAAACAGCTTGAAATGAATTCTGAAATGACCAAAGTTTTCTCTGATGGATTCCTACACATAGGACAGAGAAGTGTTCTTTATTTTATTATCTGACTGCTCAAAATTTTAATGCTTTCACTTCTCTATCAGGCAATGTGATGTTGACTTAAAGATAAATCTCTAGGATTAAGTTATATGTGGCACAGTGAGAAAACTGTCCAGAATTCCTGTAAGGAGCACACCATCCTTAATCAAGGTGAGGAGGTGAATAAACACACTGTTCCATCACAGCTACAGTACAGAACACTGAAAAATCTACACTGTTCTCAACTCTGGGCAGATTATTTTACTAGCTCAGGGACATGGTAAGGTGTGGCATTCTGTAGCACATCGAAAATACCTACATGTTCAAAAAAAGATAGGAGATCTCATAACTGCTGTCTGCTACCTCCACCTTTACCATGCTTCCTTGTTCTGGACCTGGAAATTGTATCAATGAGCAATAAATCCAGCATAAATTCTGGGGAATGAGACACTGCAACTCTATACTGATGTGAGAAGAAGAGAAGAGCTTCTCATCAAACAGTCTTTGAGACTGTGGAAGTTGTATTATTCAGTCACTTAAACTGAAGGGTCAGCTTTGCTGTTTAACACGGATGTCATCATAGTAACAGAAACTTTAAAACCGAAAATCAATGACTTCTTAATTTTTCAGTTTTTTCTTATGACAGGCAGCTCAGCACCACACTGATATTCACTCACTCCTATATCTCTCATTGGAGTGGGACAAAAAATCAGAATAAAAAGTAGAACTTGAGACTTGTAGTAACTATTTGCAAGGACAAAAAAAAAAAAAAAAAGGTAGATAAAAAGTAGCAATTATTATATATGTGTGTGTATATATATATATAACCAATGCTGAACAAATTCCTGAGCAGTGGCCGGCCCCGAAATCAGCTCTCCAGTTTTACAATTTTCACATGATATTGCACAGCATGGGACATCCCTTCCGGCAGTTTAGGACAGCTATCCTGGTTCTGTCCCCTCCCAGATTCTTGTGCACACCAAGCTCCTCACTGGCAGGGCAGCATAAGTTGAAACATCCTTGACTCTGTGCAGCACTGCTCTGCAACACTGAAACATCATTGTGCTACCATTTGTTTTTCTCCTAAAACCAAAACCAGTAATCATTCCAGATACTATGAAGAAAATAAACTCTGTCAGAACTGAAACCAGGACATTTTATTAAATCAGAATTAATTCATCAATTCTCTGTTTGTCTGTAACATTTCTAGTTGCATTTTATGTGCACTAAGACAGATATTTTAGTGTGATAAATGAGGGCACAAAGCTTATTAATGGCTGTCAATTCAAGCAAATATAAATTATATGAACAAGCAGTAGCATGAAAAAAAAAAAAAAACAACAATGAACCCTGACATTCAAGCACCATCATGTAGACGACACCTATATGAAGTGTATGGAAACTAAATCTGCTTATCTGCTAATCTGTACAACAAAAGGTTGCACAGTATCATATACACTTTGCCAAGGAATGGGAAGATTGTTCAATCAAGGCACACAAATGTTTAAGCATCATCTTTTTAAACTTTTATTCTCACACCAATGTGTTAGAGTCTTGTTTATTGTTTTCTGTTGTCTTTTTTTTTTTTTTTTTTTTTTTTTTTTAGCAAAAGTGCTGTAATGCCACTCTTACATAACTGTCATGTAGTAAAAAGTTCTTCACATATAGGTAAAGCTGGTACCCAATCTTTCTGCTTGTTGGTGCTTGCTGTCCTGCATTACAGAAACCAGCGTGTAAATATAAATCATCAACTCTGACATTGAGTGTGATGTCCTCAGTTATATCCTAGCTGCCATGTTTGAGTATTCTGCCTGACAGAAACAGAGATGTCTTATGGCCAGCATTCTCCAAAAAGTAAGAAGCCAATGTACTTAGAACTCTTGTAAAAATGCTGAATCTATGCTGTCACAGTGGACTAAAGGAGAGAAAAACGAAGAACAGGCTGATCCAGAAGAAAAAGCAGCTAAAGGAATGCTAAAATTTGTCCATGAATTCTGAGAAGTACAAGCCAGGTCTACAATAGTACATCACCATTCTATTTCAAGCATAGATTCAAACGATGGATAAACTATATCACTCAGCAGAAGGTGGTTTGCCAGGAAAACAAAGGAGATTAAGGACTAGAGCAACATCCAACACAATATGCACACATTGTAAAACCACATAAAATACTCCATGTACGACACTTTCTGATTGTTCAAAACTTGGATTCATTCCTAGTCAGATCAACTGCTAGTATACCTCAAGGCTTCGCTTTGAGGTGTGTTCATGATCAACAAGAATGCTCAGTTTTTACAAGGATGAAGGGGTGGATGTCAAACCATTTCCCAGGCCTTCTGCAAAGACAATGATCCTATGGATTCTTTTCTATTCATCAGACATAGATTTGCCTTAAGTCTTGTCAGAAGTAATGTCATAACCTTGACTGCTCAATCTGTATGTTACATTTGAAAAGCAATGAGTCAAGGTTGCAGAATAAGTCACATAAACTTGGGAGTTTTAGCAAGATCTACCAGTAGAGCAGTAGAGAATGCTCTTGACATGGAAATAGCTGTTGTTTTGGGTTGACCTCTGAATAAAATGAATAAGAAATTTGTTCACTGTTGACATATGCTTCCATCTTCTTTATTCATATTTATTAATACCAGTTTGGGCACTGGAGCTAAATTATAGGACCATTTAATATTAAGAGATATTTTGCTTTATTAGCTTTGCTGGTGGTAATAGCACTCTTGAAGCAACCAGCTGTAGCTGGAGCTATGGGAAGAATTAAAATAGAACTAGTATATGCCTCTGAAGATACTTAACAGTAAAGCAGGTTATTCTGGAGCATTGCAATCAATGAAATAAACAGTTTAACAGAAAAAAAATTCTTTGTCTCTTAGTAGCTACAATGGAGGTAAGGCAGATGAATACATGTTTGAAAAACAAAATAAAACAGATATTTTACAATTTGATCTGAGACTTGGCCACACATCTCCCACTAATTCTATTAAATCAAGTAACCTTATTTCTGTTTCCTTGCAAGATTTCCTACATCTTCCTCTTACTTCTTGTTTCTACTGATGATCATGAACATTATTCAGCATAATATTAGAAGCTGCACAACAGATTAGATGTGATGGAGATCATCTGTTTTCCTTTCTTATTTATTGATGCATGCCATGGAATTTGGGAGAAGGAAAACAAAAACAAAGCAGGAAGTTTGGCAGATTAACAGGCAGCAGAATCAAGAACTAGAAAATATCAGTGATTTTTGTGACTGATTTCATCTGATGTCACAATCTTCTTTGTTATTCTATTTTCCCAACATTTTAGCACTCTACAAGATTCAGGGAGAATAAGAGCATGTTTTGAATGTGAAACTGAAGGTTATGATTACACTACAGATTTTCTTACAAATTAATGCTTTTGTAGATATTCACTTTAAAAACAATTTCCTCTAAGTCTGCAAATACAGTTATAGACTGTGGTTATAACTGAAGAAATACTGACCAAATGACATCAAGGTAATTAAAGAGAAATACTAGAGAAATACCTTCTTCAGTAAAGACTTTTTCATAAGTGTACAGTAGCATAATGTAGTGAGTTAAAACTTTCTGGGAAGCCAGAATTTCTATGTTATACTCAGACAGTTTGTAGTTGTAGTATTTCTGATCAACTGCCTGGTAAAACAACAGCAAAAGGACAGAAAGCACCAATATGAGGTTCAAACAATTGGGGGTAACCTGTGTAAAATTTTCTGAACCCACATCCATCCTAAGGAACTCTTATGGAAAGTGCTACTATTTGTCTGCTGGTACAGTATCCTCAGTAGTGTCTGTTCCAGAGACAAACATTCTATAGAGTTATTCCCTAGAACCAAGTACATATTGCAACAAAGAAAGACCAGCAGATTTTTTTTTTCTCCTTCATTTAAAGAAACCAAAATCATTAATCACTTAAAATCAAAAAAAGACAGCAAACAATCTGGGAACACAGTCAATAAGACTAACAGAAGGAAGGGAAGATCACAGCCTGTATAAATCTGCAGCACTGAGCCTGCATTTCATAAATATCCAGTGTCCTTTGAAGTCTAACCCTTACATGGGTGTTCTGTGGTAATCAGCTCTACTTTACATTTAATTACAGTAATTAATCAGTGAAAGAACTCACCAAGGCCTGCCAAAAGGGAATTTATATCCATTCATTAATTTCAGTAGTATAAATTAGTATTTGCATACAATTTTTTGGCACTAAATTTTCCACATATTTACACCACTGCTAACCAGTATTGCTTTGTACTTCCTCTTAAAAGCAAATAAACAAATGTGATATTGAATCACAGGCTTTTTAAACCAGAAGCACAGTTTTACATAATAGTATAGAATATACAGGCTGGAGATAACCCTCTGATAATTTCTGATGCAAATCTACAACTTCAATATCATATTAACTTTCTATTTACAATTCATTAAAATTAAATAAACCTCCACATCCATAGGTGAGTTCTTTCAGGGGCTGACTGCTACACTGACACATTTGGGGGTAGTAGGTTGATTTTTTTCTTTGTTTTGTTGTTGTTTGTTTGTTTTTATTTTTATAAAATGGGTCCAGCTCCTGGAGCTGGCGTTTTACTTCCTGGAAAATTGATAAATTCTGTATATAACCTTAGTAAAGCCAGTAGCGGCAGCTACCAATTTGAGTACTCTGCCAGTGTCTGCTGGGCAGAAGAGCCCGGGGTGTAGTTTTCCTTTTTTGCTCGCAGCTCCTGATGAGCTACCCTTTGTGTTCTTCTCACATCTGAGGGTTAAATGTATGTACCTGCTGTAGATCTGTGTATCCATCTATTTTCCAGTTTCCCATGCTCTAAATAGAGTTTTTTTAACATGACAGACTTGTTTTGTGAGGTTATATACGTAACTCAGCTCTTCTGTTGGAGAGATTCTGTCCCATCTATGAAATGTTTTTTTATTGGGTAAAGAAAGCACCAGGTGTTTGGTGGGAAGTGAGGAATTATTTCCAACTGGTGAGTTAATGTTACCAGAATGTTAACAACTACCAGTAAACAAAGTGGCAAGGGTTGATTACTATAAACCAATGAATAAGAATTAAAATCTGGAATTGCTAACTCATGAGTAGCTTTAATGGCCATTAATTCTCTTGCCTCGGGTTGAATTTTACTGACACGAGAACATACTAAAGAGAACATACTAAAAATACAACAAATAAAAAACTGACCCTGTTAAAGGCAGGAGAAAGACATTTATAAATGTATTTCAGGGACCTTCCCTAATGAGTTTGTTATCCTTACATTTTCAGTATACAGAGATAGTTTATGCTTGGTTTTGTTTTGTTTTACTGTTTGTTTTGATGGTTTTCTTGTAGGCAGGTATACTTTCATAAAATTAAACTAAATAGGAAGATCATAACCAAAATACTCCAGAAATATTTACAAAAGTTGTAGAAGTCATGGACAGATCTCCATGGGAAACATACAGATGGAAACAACTATAGTACATACTTACCACTATCATATCTTTAAATTAGTCAGTCTATACATAAATCTTGTGAGGCAGAGAAAATGAAAGCCAATCTTAAAGCAAGAGAACCATAGACTATCAAGAACAATGCTTGTACCAAGCACTTGCACCTTCATTTCTTTATGAATGATTCTAAAATTGAATTGATACATGAAATTGTGTGTACCATAAATGGAGTTATTTAAGACAATTTAAAGGAAATCTACTAAACCTCCAAAACAATGGAACAAATCCAAATGCTTAAGGATTTATTTCCTTATTTAGAGATGAATTCAAGTTTTAAAGAGAAAAAAAGTAGTATTTATAGGTTTCAGTATCAGTTGGAGGAAGGCAGAATTAAAAGCACAGCAAAGTCTGATTAATAGTGAATTGACTATATTATGGTTATCTGAGAAATACGGATGCTAGCTATGCTTAATGGTGTGACTATGGAAAAAAGGAATTGAACAGATTTCAAAACAGTTTATGGTTCACAAACTTCCTGAAATACAAAAATTGTAGTGAAAAGTCCAGCTTTAAAAGCTTACATAATAGAAAACTGCACTCTCCACAAAGCCCATTTCAACATTAAACCAAGCAAAAAGAAATACGAATCATATCGCAATGAAAAAAATCTACATTTTTAGACAATTATTTTGTGTGTTTGCTTTTCTTCTTTCAGTTGTACAGATTATATTAAAGTGAACACTTCTTCAAAGAAACTATTTCTACTTCCATATGCAGCAGAGCAAATTTAGAAAGAAGTCGTTAAGACATGCCTATACTTTTTATCAGCATAGCTTGCTGATAGAACATCTGAAGTGAAAAGTTATGTTTCAAAAACATGTTAAAATATATATATATAAAAAGTATATTTTCCAGGCAACTTTGCCGATCATTTTACAATGATACTTTTCTGGCCAACAAATCTTGACACAAGGGCTGCTCTGAAAGCAATGCCTCCCATTTTTTTGTATCAGCCCACACCATCAGAGGTAGAAGTTGGTGGCACAGCAGTAGAGGTGAGGCTGAATCTTCCCACCAATATTCTGATATCTATTGTTGCTGAGTGACATGGCAGCAGAGGGGCTGTCTGGCTGAAAGGCTTCGGACATGGAAGCGTGGATGAAGCAAGTGTGTTGTTGAATTCCTCTATGAGGAACAAATGGCATCCATTGTTATTCAGTGATACTTCCTGAATGCTTATAGATACCAAACCGTGGATGTGAACACAGTGAGGCAGTGGGTAGTTCATTTCAGCAGTGGTGACAGTGATGTGAAAAACAAGACATGTTCAGGATGGCCATGCGTAGCTGATATACCACAAAATGAAAAGTGTCTTGATCTGCTCATCCATGCAAATCCACAGATTGCAACCAGGGAACTGTGTACAAGGCTGAATATTGGCTTCACTGCACTGGGAATGATGGTGGCAACATTGCAATATTACAAAGTGTGCAGCAGGTGGGTCGCACAAATACATGAGAAGAGGAAGAACCAGTATGCAAGTTTGTCAGAATCTACCGAACCCATAAAAGGCTGAAGTGGACCATTTTCTGATTCACATCATTACCAGTGATGAGATGCGATGTCACCACTACAAGGTGGAGTCAAAACATCAGTCCATATTCTGGTGACATGTGATTTCTCCATGGAAGTAAAAGTTCAAGGTATGTCCCTCAGCAGGTACAATTATGTGCACTGTCTCTTGGGATAAGAAAGGTTGATCCTTCTGCATTTCCTAAAACCTGCACAAACTGTCAAATCTGGCCACTATGTTTCAACACTGACTAAGCTGAAGGCTCAGACTTCAGAGCTTCTTCACTTCAGGCCAGTGAAGAAGACGGCTTTTCTCTTGCAACACAGTAAGGCTGGATGTGGTTCTGGGCAGCCTGGTCTAGCGGCTGGGATCCTGCCCATAGCAGGGGGTTGAAACTAGATGATTGTTGAGGTCCTTTTAAACCCAGGCCTTTCTGTGATTCTATGAATAACATCAGGCCCCATGTGTAACAGACTGATGAAAAACACTGTATCTGTGGTATATCTGTAATTGTCTCAAACACTCAAAATGTAAGCCTATTGCTATGCCAAGGAATTGAAAGTTGAAGACTTGGTTTGAAGTGGGGAGCCCTATGAAAAACAAGACTGCCTTGATCATTACAAAACATTTCTGTTTTGCTGCAGACGTTTTGACTGCAAACTTGTCTGTGACAAAGTTATTTATTGTACCCATTTGTTGATGACACTGGGTCAGCAAACATTGCAAATCTAGCAGGTATAACAGGACTCTAGCAGGCCTGAGAGAATAATAGGGGTTTTTGATACTTTGAAACTTTGAGACATTTGTGCTCCCAGGCCCAGGACTCCCCATGTGCTGCACCAGTGCAGAAACCTGGACCTGTGATCTCTTTCTCTGTATATCTGTCCATCTCTCTCTGTCTCTCATTCTATCCCCTCGCCTCCCACACATCCCCACTTCATTCTGTCTTCCTCTTTTCTTTTTATCTCAAGAAGTATTAAGCAATTGCAAGATTTATTTCAATTTCTTATAAAGTTGCACTGTTTAACTGCACTGCTTAGGCAGGTACAGTTATAAGACTACCAGTACATTTAAGATAATTGTAGTACAGAGATTCTCATTAAAATTGATAACTGTGCTTGGACTTTAAGTATCATTTTACCATAATCTTACTGCGGGGTTCACAAATCTGATCACACCTACCTCTCTTCACAGGAGGGATGTGTCACCCACACCAGTTTGAAGATTATGGAGCACAATGCCAGTCTTGGCTGAATTTTCCTACCACACTCACTGTACAGTTTGGATCTGGCGCCCTCTATCTTCCATCTGTTTGGGCTGATAAAAGATGGACTGCGTGGGCATCATTTTCTAGCAAACGGTGCTGACATAGCAGCTGTGAAACAGTGGGCTACATCCTCTGGTACAGGTTTTTTTGAGTGCAGCACAATCACAAAAATACATAGCTAATTGTGGTGACTGTGTTGAGAAATAACGATTAGTATAATTTTCTCTATCAAATAGTGTTACTGTGTTCTTTGTATCTACTGTGTTTCTATGGGAATAAATAGGTGGTACTATTTTCAGAACAAACTTAACAGTTATACTCATTTTACCTTTCTGCCTGCTAGAATAGGTCATACAGTGACTGCTGACTATAAACACTAAGGGAATGCTTTGAAAGTGTATGTTTTCCTTAAGCTGGTGATATCTGTTATTCTCATTACAACTGCCACCTGTATCTCTTGATTGCCTTTCTATAGTATTTTTTAAAGGAGTTAAGCCTGCCCCTCCTTTCTTTCTGCATTTACCAGTATGTTCATGGGCTATATACCTTCTGATATGAAGCCTACACTTATGCTAGTAAAATGAATAAAGACAGAATATTGGTCCAAACTGTCTTTCCAATCATCCATGCTCTTTTAACTGTTATTATCATCCATGGCACAGTTTTGACCTGTGCCAACTAGGAATCTCATCAGAATTAGAAAATACCAAACTTATAATGCAGCGTGGGATTGGAATTGTTCCTAAAAGAGGTGAGTGAGTTTACTAGCATGGGTAAAATTCGCAATGTGCCAGATGGCCTTAGGACGGAGAAAAATTGCCTGATCATTCTGTTTAATACCATAAATGTAACTGCAAATGTCATCTTTTTAAAAAGCTAGTTTTTCTAGGAGACCTGGGTTTGAATAAATGTGTTTATGTGTATTTTTAAGAACATTTCAGATTTTAGCAAGAATGAGGGGATAAACACTTAACCAGCTGAAAGAAAAATAGCATATGCACCCTATGTATTACTCCAAGATTTGATTTATAATGGACAGCCTAAAGAAATCAAAGAGAGCCAAATACTAAGGAAACAAAATTATAGAAGTATTCATGCAGCAAAATATATGTTTCTTTGTAGGGCACAATTGCATTCTTGTTCATGCCTGAGCTTCGACTGCTGAAACATTTATGGTAATGAAGTTGAAAAATATTCTTTAGTATATCCCTGAAAATATCTATTAGGGATATACCCAACAGGGACAAATATGCTATGTCTCTGCCAGATGCTGTAGTTGCCAGGGAAAATAAGCTGTAGATTTCCAGTGACTTTTTCTGATGGAAAAACTGTTGAAAGGAGGGAAACAGCAGGGTGGGAAAAGTGTCCTTAAGGCCAAAATATGTCATCAACAATCCCATCCTTTACCAGACATGTTCTTTGGGTTTTGTGTTTTTGTGGTTTTGGTGTTTGGGTTTTTTGTTGCTGTGATTATTTTTCCCAAGGAAACAAACAAATAGCAACATTACCTTCCCATCTAAAATTAAGAGCAAATCTGATTACACATTTGTGGCTGTGAAAGTGAAAAATTTAAACAGAATCAACATTTTAGTGCCTTTTTCCATCATGACACTATAGTGACCCAAGCATATAAATTGTGGATGGAAATCTTGACTGGTGGTTAAAGTGTAGCTCACTGTTCAGGACATTAAAAGGTATGTTGACTCTTTATCTTCTAAATCAGATGTACCTAAAAATATTATAAGCCCTACTGCAGTGACTGCAGTTAGCTGTAAATATGAAGAAATGTGCTAATACCTGACAAGTAATAGATGAAAATAATCTTAATTGAAGGAAAATAAAATTTGAAAGGGCAGAACATGACATGGACTTACCTTCATCAGTACTCTTACCAGGGAAATGTCAACTAAATTGACTTTTCCTCCAGTATTCCAAAGCATTTACAGAGCTATCAGTAATAAATGTAGAGAGGATATATAGTGGAAGAGTGGCAGATCCCTCTGTGCTTATTTGAACAGCATATACTCTCAGATTACTTATTTTTTCATCTTATAACTGCTACCATTTTATCTTTATATGTTTGGAGTCAGTGTGCAGCAAACAGAATACTTAGATTCATATAAGGATGATGAGCAATCACAATAGGAAATTGACAAGGCTACAGAAAAAGAAAAAAGAAGAGGAAAAAAAAGATCTGAAATAATAAACCTTCTTTTAGCTGAAATTCACTGTATTAGGGGAGACAGAAAAAATGCTCAGATGTAGTTTCCTTCTACTACTTTTCCACTCACTATTGATCACATCACAAGAGAAAGACATTCAATGTCTTTGTAGTCTGACAGTAAGAAATCTTTCAGTTTTTTGTATAAAAATGTATACCCATTTCTAATTTATCATATGTGATTATTTTAATCTTGGATATATTTTTTTTTCCTTTTGAAGTGTTTATAGGCAATAAGCACTTGCTATCTTATTGCAATCTTGTTAAATAAAGTCAAACCTTTATATTTGGTTCTTAGTATAAGGAAATTCTACTCCACTGTCACATTAAATAAACTTTTTTTTCTCTCCTGTGTTAAAACTTGATCTGAAAAAAAAAAAGACCTTGTTTCAATATCCAGTATCATAAACTGCAAGATAGTAATAAAAGTGATAATATTGAAATGACTTATATTTAAATAAAGTTAATTTACACACTTATAAATATACTACTCATTACTGTATACAACACTTTACTGTGAGAGATGAGCAACATCTTTTTTCTTGGTTGAGAATATATTTAATTCTTCACCTACATTTTTTTAGAGGAAATGCACTGCAAAATCTGCCTATGAGCAGACATATATTATCAGGTACCATGGATCAACACTGAAGCTCAAGATTTGCATTTTGGCAAAGATTTGCAAGATTTGCAGAGTAGAATTTTTTAGTGCATATATATTTTCTGCTGTCTAATAATAATAATAAAAAAATTGTGTTACTGTTCAGGTCTATGTGAAGTAAGCATCTGGCAGCTATGCTTTTAAAAAGATTAGGGTATATTACCATAAAATTTAAGACATATTACTTTCTGTAGGAAAGCAGAAAAAAAAAATTAAATGTCTTGGCACAGTAAATGTCAATTTATTATTACTTTATCATGACAATCCATAAAATATGACATAGAATCTGGTAGTAGCTTCATCTTGCTCTAAGGAAAAATAAAACTGCATTGAGATTTTGCAGTAAATCCTATAGAAGACTGTATGTTGGCATTTACTGCACATTCTTGCCGTGATTTAGCATTTCTACCCCACATAATATTTCTTTTTCCAAATACTTACCTACCTTCCATTTTAAAACAATTTATATTAGTGGCTTCTTTTATTGCTTTTGTAGTTCTTCGCACATATAATATTGTCACAGATGCAATACTGTATTTAAGATTGTGTCAGGATTTTTATGGTAAAACCCTATTTTCTCAGGTTTATAGTTTCAAAAAAGATCCTTCGAGGAGACTGTAAAGAACAAAATAATTTCCTCTAGAAAGACCCCTACTTTTCAAATTGTATTCTTACTATGAAGAAAAATATTTAAAATAAATTGCTAATGCTGCTCATACTTTACAGTTTGTATCATTGAACAGTTAACTGAGTCATCTCACCTTGACTGTAGAATTCTTGCTTATATTAAATAATGGTCTTTCTTTTATCTGTTTCCACTGAATTCACTGAGACTTCAGTCAGAACAAAACACTTCCATACTCTGAGACACAAAAATTCTCTAAGGATTAATAAAAGCAATATAAAATTATCTCTGTAGAGTTTATGGAAATTAATGTTTGTTAATGATTACTTAAATAAATAATAGATGCTGATATTTTAAATGAAGAAAACCTAGATTTAAACAAGCAGTTTTTCCTAATGAATAAATAAAATGACTGTAGTACATAGTTAAAGACTGGATGATCTTGACAAAAATGTATGGATCACACAAATTGGAAGGAACCTCTGGAAGATATCTGGTCCAATCCCATTGCTCAAGCAGTGTCACCTAGAATTGCTCACCCAGGACCTTTCCACTTGTATTATATTATGCCTTGTTGCTGTGTGACAGATGCCAGTTGCAGAACTTTTTGGAGACCAAATGGTGAGCGTAAGCACAGTAAGGTGGTGAGTGGTGCGCTTCAGCAATGATGCCATCTTAGCAGCTGTGAAACTGTTGGTTACCTCTGCTGGTGCAGATTTCAGCAAGCTGACAGAAATGCAGAACTAATGATGGTGAATATGTTGAAAAGTAGTGCTTTGTAGCTGAGAATTTTCTCAACCAAATAGTGTTATTGTACCTTTCAATTTTTGTATCTGTTGTAGTTACGATGGAAATAAATAGGCGGCATTACTTTGGAGTGACCCTCATGCACACTTCCATGTAGACATCATTTTGTCAGACTGCCCCTCTGCTGCTATCTGTAACAGAACAACATATAACAAAATGTTGGTGGGAAGTTACATCTCTACTGCCATACCACCAACATACACTTCTGACGATGTGGATCGATATCATGAAATAAGAAATCCTATTTTCAGAGCAGCCCTCATAGAATATAAGTAAAGATTTACTGCATGATAACAGAACTTGTAAAAATGTTCAAAGGACTCTTCACTTCTACTCCTTACTGCTATTTTGCAGTAAATGAAATGTGCTTTTATTGCCTTCCAAGTCTTCCTGCCATTATAAATATGAATAAAACAGCAATACAAATAACTAAATAATTCTGTTTAATTAAGGATAATAAATACATGAGTTTTGGAGATGGAAATATCAAATATGTTTTCCACAAAGATACATGGTTAGATATCATAGAATCATAGAATCATAAAATGTCCTGGGTTGAAAAGGACCACAGTGATCATCTAGTTTCAACTCTCCTGCTATGTGCAGGGTTGCCAACCACTAGACCAGGCTGCCCAGGGCCACATTCAGCCTGGCCTTGAATGCCTCCAGGGATGGGGCATCCACAACCTCCTTGGGCAAATGTGTCTAGATATGGCCATAAGTACATAATTAATTCTAGGTTTTCTTCTTTAAAAAACAAAATAGAATGAAATATAGAAAGATCTAAATTCTGTCTTTTGTTCCATTTCTGTTACAGCTATAGACTGAAAGAAGGATTTCTCTAATTTTTGGGTAAATGAGATCTTTGTGTACATGTATTATTTCCCTTATCTGATAATTTTTCTATTGTTCTTTCATTAAGTATACATTAAGTATATTTTGAAGCAGAGCTACAATAAATTCTTACTGCAAATTAACTTCTGAAGAAATCTTTGCCAATTTTTTGTTTTGTTTTAGTTTTTTAAAATAGTACATCTCATTGCAAAATGATCTCTCATTTTAATTTAAAGTGAAACTAACCTTTGGCAAAATAATTTTTCAAGGCATATCACAAACTGGTTCATCCCTAATTCCTATTTCCATTGTTCTCTGAAATTATATTTAAACGAATCCTTACTTCAGTAGCCTTTCTCTTCATCATTATATAGTGAAGAGGTTCTTAGTCTGTTTGATAAATATTCCTTCTTCCAAAGTTACCATGATATTTAGATGTATTGATTTTAGGCAATGCAGTTGAAACCAAGTGAAGTACATGACCTCAAGGCAATTGATCACATTGATTATAACATTATTAATGTCCAACATACATACGCTTTTCTTATTTTGAGGATAAATGCATTACTAGTGCTTACAACTTATTGAGTTAAAACTATAATATAATGTCTCCAATGAACCTAGAAATTTGACAGAGTCCACATGAATTTAGACCTCTTTTGTTTCTTTTTCCTGCTTTCCCTGGCAGATTTTACTTTACAGGAAATGGAAGCATTTGTCTAGGAAGATGTCTATGGCATGAGCAACTCTGATGAGAACAGAACTATGAATAAATTCCAACTTTCTCTAAGAAGTTCTCATAATGTACTGTGAACTTTCAAAGACGGGAAAGTGGCCACCGGACATTTTTTGGCAGTGAATAAAGAATGAAGATCTACCTCAGGATATCTTCTTCACTTGACCCTTTGTCCTGACCCTTCTTACTCTCAAGAAATTTCATGCATCTTCAGCAACTATATTTTGGGAATAAGGGGACAATTCTGCCTGGCTCAGCCTCTGTGACAACACAATACAGAACTGGAACACTGTGAATTCCCTCTCTGATTGGCTAAGAGGTGGACTTGCAGCTAACTGGTTACTGGAGACAAAACCGTAACAATCTTGCAAAGGCCTCAGAGCAAACTCTGTACTTTACCACCCTTGTGAAAGGTGCAGAACAAACACATGCAGTGCCCAAGCACAGTGGAGAAGCCAGGAGGTAGAGGTCTTGCTTAAGGTGGTCTCAGATATCCCCCCACGCTACAACCATGAACTCCCATGACCACCGTGAAAAGGGAGAAGCACAGCCAGTATGACTTGCTCACGATGTGTGATACCAGACACTCTCCGCCTGGCAACAGCTCCTGGCCTAGTTGGAGGGGACCTGCCCATGATATAAAAGGCATTGCCAACTCATTGCCAACTCCACAGCCAGCTGTGTTTGCCCCATCACATCCTCAGCCACCCCAGAAAGAGGAGGAGAACAGACCCTCAGGACATCAAAGAATCCACAGTGGTGAGTTGCTTTTCTTTCCTTTCCTTTTTACTTTCTCGTGTTCTCTGATATTTTTCCTCCCTCGCTCACCTGTCTCTTAATAAATGAAGGCACAATCTTGCTTGATCAACACCTTGCCTCTATTCCAAGTCTTAATTCATAAGGGCTAGGATCAATAAAGCAAGCTGCAAGCCGCTTCAGCTTCCAACATGCGTAAATAATTCTCCTTGTACTACAAGCTAAATTTAGTAGTTAGGAGAAAACAGAATAAGTTGGAGTCCATACTGAAGGTGCAAAGGATGAAACAGGGCACTTTTTTTACATACAGGTGAACAAGAAGCAAAAGAGTAGGGCAAAGCAAGGACAGGAGATATGTGTGCTTATTAGAGGGAGAATCTTGCTAAGGAAGGAAAAAATAATGTAGGAATGGAAAAAAAATCACAAATACATAGCTTTTTAGGTAACAAAAGGGAAGACAGAGACTGAAGCAAAAAATATTCATAGCTGCTGCTCTGATTTGTATCAGTCTCAATCCTACCTTTAGAGTTGTAATGAAGAATGGTAGTCAATTTTGTCACTGAATACTTTTATATTCAAACTTTTTGATGTTCAAAAAACTTTATTTTCATTCTCCACAATTTTGAAAGGTTAAGAACATCTAGACAAAAACAATTCCTTTGGAAGGAAACATTACTGCAAATAAGAACCTGATTTTACATAGCCTGCTTGGAAAGGAAATTGTACTCCTATTTTTGCATTTCCAATTCATACATCATGAAACAGAAGGAAGGGAATTTGAGTGTTATGGGAATTCACCATGGACAGTGGGTAAAAAGGATGAGCGTAATTCCACCAACTGAAGAAAGCCATTCTAGCTTCCCAGGATTTAATTTTAGCATTACAATGAGAATTAAAAATGTTCATCTCCATAAATAATGGATGTTCAGCCTGATCAGACACTGTTATTTCTATACTCCTTACTGTCCATTTTAATGTAAGCTTTCTATGTCATTTTACATATAGTCAAAAAGTTGCTCCCTCCCTTAATAGTATCACTTACACAAAGATTACCATTGACACTTCAACTAACAAGTTCCCAAAACAAAATTCTGAAATGAATTCATTCTGCTTTAGCATAACTTGACTTCAGAGGGGTTCCACAAACTATCCTGGGGCTGAATGAGGCATTATGTTCTGAAATAACCCCTTTCCAGTGAAACTTAATTCATTTAACATCTTTTAAAATAAACTTCTATTTCTTAGGCTTTAGAGGTATATTCTGACAGAAGATGAAGATGAATCTACTTTTTATCTGAGTTTATTACCAGGTAAAAGTTATAGAGCTATGAAATAATGCAACTTTTGTTCGGTGGTAGAAACAAAAAGGAAAATCACAAACTCTTTCCAACAATAATTAAAAAGAAAAAAAAACCCACAAAAAACTAGTTGTAAATGTAGTTGAAAAATGCATTATTAAAGTATGTAAGTACATACATGTAAGTATGTAAGTTTACATACATAGTATGTATGTAAAGCTTAAAACTGAAAACACTTCCGCAAATAATTTATATATTTTCAAAATCGTAGAAGAAAGCTTTTGAAAATTTAATGCAAACAAGGCAACTTCATTCTCATTTTCCAGGTGAAACTGTCTGAAAAATCAGAAGAATTTTAAGTATATACTTATTTATGTTAGTATTCTTTTTTAATGTCATAAATAAATGAAGCAAATCCATCATATATCTAAGAAGGTGAGAAAAATCCTAAATTATGGACTTTGTACATGATTATTCCTATGATTATCTCAAAAACCTAGAGTATATGAGTCATACAACAATAAACAAGTAAATGGAAATACCAAACAACTCACAGATAATGTTGTGAATTGATATTTCTGAACAACAATTTCTGTTTATAGCAACTTCAGAAAATTCACTGTGTTGTCCAGACGTAGGATACTATCCTATTTTAAGTACTACATTATGTTACGTGTGCTAGCACAAAAAGTACTGCATTTTAATCCATTTAATTCCAGCAAAACAAAACAAAACAAAACAAAACCTCTTCAGAAACCTCATGGTTTTTTGTGCTGAAAAATTAAGTATTTTTTATTTTACATTGCTGTAAGAAAGCTGTTTTTGTTTCTTTGTTTGTTTAAGTTAAAAAAACAGAAAAAAGTCATGAGAATAACATATAGGAAATATATATGAAAAACAATCTGAATCAAAGCAAAGCTTTGCATACTTTGCATAGCTAAAGACTAAATGGACCTTAGTTGATTTTTGCTTGACTAGATTCTGAAATGTGGATTACAAATCTTTGGCCAAAATGTAGCTTTTTTTTATTTCCACTAAGGCAAATAATTGGATTAGCTTGTCCCTATGAAGAACACTTTACAATATTTATTCACATACAAAGGTACTGAGGCTATTCATTTTTATTTTATATGCCAAGAGGAAGAATTCTAAACATTCTTTAGTACAATTAAGAATCTAAATTTGTACCAAGAATATGATATATTTATTTTCATCTTGTCCGAAGGGACAAGCTCCTTTAGGTAAACATCTCATTTACACAAGTGTCCTAGAATAATACATAATGAGGTACATCCTATTAAAATAATGTACTGAACAATTTGGTGTTCCAAGCATGATCATTCAGAGCATTGTGATTCAGAGGTTGATTATATTCTGACAAGATATTGTAGACTATTTTGTATGATTAATCACCTCTTAAAATTACTTAAGCTATTTAGCTCTCCAAGTCAATCACAGCTCACAGAACTTTCTTTAGTTACAACATGAAATAATGAAGTGACAAAAGTCTTCTTGAGATATTTGAGAGCAGTTTATACTTCATATTGATGGAGACTGTAAACTCAAGGTCAGACAACAGACGTGTGTTATGGCACAGAATATAGCCCTGCATGTTCACATTACTTTGTAGTATGAGCTAAACTGGGTCTTGATGGATGAAAAACTGACATGGGCTCATGTGTGCTCATGCTATGTGTGGCTGCAGCCCAGGAAGCAAAGCGTATCCTTGGCTGCATCAACAGAAGTGTAGTTAGTAGGTTGAGGAAGATACTTGTCTCCCTCAGCTCTCATGAGACCCCCACCTGGAGCATTAGTGTGCTCAGCAGCAGAAGAACATGGAGCTGCTGGAGTGAGACAAGAGGAAGGCCATGAGGGTGATCAGAGGATGATCAGAGACCACCCCTATGGAGAGAGGCTGAGAGAAGTGGGGATGTACAGCCCTGGAGAAAAGAAGGCTCTGTGGAGGGGTTGTGGGGGCACTACATTACGTAAAGGGAGCCTACAGGAAAACTGGAGAATGACTCTTTCTCAGAAAGCATAGTGGCAGGATAAGGTGCAGTCTTTAAATTAAAGGACGATAGATATTAAGAAGAAATTATTCACTATGAGGATGGTTAGGCACTGGAACTGGCTGCCCAGAGAACTTGTGTATGCCCCCTTCTTGGGAGTGTCTGAAGACAGGCTGGATGTGGATAAAACCCTCAAATACTTTTATTAGACATTTTTTCACAGAATTCTTTATAGAACCAAAATCCCATGCCTAAAACTAACCTCTAACTGCGACCTCAACCCCTAACGATAACTCTAACTGTAAAATTAATTCCTCAGCACTAACCTTTACCTTAACTCTAATGTTATCCCAAGCGTTATCCCTAGACCCTAACCCAAAACCTAAGCCCCTATCCCTATGCCTGAACCCTAAAACCTAAACACTGCTACTAGCTTCTGGCCTGAAAGAAGTATACAATACGTAGAAGACCAGCGGTTGCCCATTTCCCTAACGCAGACTGCAGTGAGCTGCGGCAGGAGCTCAGAGATCAGGCGTTCATACCTCAACTTAACTGCTGCAGTTGCTGTAAAGCTTGCTGGCTAGGTGGGAGCTAAGTCATCCAACAGATGTGAAACTTCAGGAGTGAGTTGAACATCAGCTGAACATCATTCCTTTATTCCATCTGTTTCTTTCTCTGAGGGATTTTATGTCTCAGATCACTGTTTTCCATCTTAGAGGTGTCACTTCATTGTTTTAGACATCTACCACTGTAACTTGCACATCATAGCAAGACACTGTTGTCCTTGATGTGGTTAAGAAAAAAGGAAGGAAAAACAAAAGAAATAGGCAGATGGATATAAAAATGTTTACCCCAAATTTAGGGCAAATAGAGTTTTCTGTGACTATCATGAAATTCTGGCAGATAAACAAAGAATAATTAAGGAAATTATTTTCTTCCATGAAGTTGTGAGTGTACCACTTAACTTTGCAAAAATCAGCCCTTTAGTCTGAAGCAAATACTTTGACATTGGCTCCAAACTCAGTCAACTGGTTCTCCTTTAAGATTCAAGGCATTCTTAGAAGTTCTTGAAAGTATTTTCTTTCAGCTGTACTGGCTGGTTTCACAAAAGCTCTTCCCATAAGCCTGTGCTTATTCTTTTTCTCCATAAAAGTAATGTTGGCTTTCAAAAAGTTTCCCGATGAAGCTTCACAAAAATCTGCAGAAAATAGGGTAAGATTTTGAGGGATTCAATTCTGGAAAGCCAGCCAGAAGACTGGCATTCAAAGCCTACAAGATGGAAACAGTCTGAGCATGACCTCAGAGATTCTGATGTCTAGAAAAAGGTCTCAGCTTCATGAGCAACAAGCACTATAAAATAGAACATGGTTATAAATTTGTTTACAAAGAGAGTAGGGAGGAAAAAGAGAGAGAGAGAGAGAGAGAGAGAGAGAGAGCTTGGGCCCCAAAGCTTTTATTTGCTGAAGGGAAATTGAAAAATAGGCTTTTTTCCCTGAACAAAAAATCATAACAGAAAAAGCAGGATTATTGTTAAAATGCCCAAGCTAGAAAATTATTTACTTGTTTTCACAGTTCTAGGCAGAATGATGAGGGGCAAAAGAGACAGTTAATGATAGGTGTGCAGCTTGTAGTGGAATTTAGTCAGGGAATATTGATGAAACCAGAGTTACTTAGAAATAGATGACCTGAGAGAATCTGGAGAAAACAGGCAAATTAAGATCTGCTGTCTTCAAGAACTATTTGGAATGTAACAATTGACAAGAATGCTGATGAATATATAAATGTATGTGCTCCGTCAACTATATTCAATTGCATTAACATTTTGAAAATTAATTGTTAGAGAATCTGCTGACAACAAACAGAGTGAGAACATAGCAAATCAAAATGAAACACATTTGTAATGTCAGAGAGGAAAATTACAACATGCAGAACTGACAGAAGAAAAAAATGATGCACTAAAAACACTAGCAATAAAATATGCTATTAGTCATTCAGTGTATGTTCAATAGGGATTATTGCACAGAGAGCACCAGATTTTGACTTGGGTTGGTAAGAAATGACAAGTTGGTGCGTAAAGTAGTTTTGTATTCTTTTCTGTGGTGTTTAATGATGATATGAGAGTAATAAGAGAAAGAATACCCCCCCAAA
Organism: Gallus gallus; assembly: GCF_016699485.2. NCBI lineage: Eukaryota > Metazoa > Chordata > Aves > Galliformes > Phasianidae > Gallus > Gallus gallus. The sequence goes on from NC_052572.1 coordinate 51,617,165, forward strand.
AAAAGAAGTGAACATGAAGAATGATATCAATATAGTGTGTAATTTATGAAGCTGATGTATAGTACTTCATCGTTGAGTGTCATAGGCATTATCTGTGGACAAGAAGAGTACTACTAATGTGTGATCTCACAAATCAAGACAGTGTTAAATACCATTAATACTGTCTGACTATTACATGACTTTCCTCTTCTTTCTATTAAATCAACATTTTTTTAATCTTTTTAAACAGTTTTATTTCCATGCACTGTTCCTCTTCTAACCAGAGCTGCTGAAGAATGCATCCATCAGTATCCAGACTGTATTCTTCTCTGTGTTGATGTAAATGAGCTTTCCTGTACTTTAAAATCTATTTTTATTCAACCTGAAATAATTTATTATCAAAATATATACATAGGCCACTAATAAAATAATGTCTCCTATTTATTTCCCTGAAAACTACAACAGATACAAGAAGAATAATACCACTAGTTGGTAGAAAAAATTCTCAGCTACAAAACACTGCTTTGCATCATAGTCACAACTATTAGCTGCACATTTTCACCAATGATGAACAAGAACATGCATGCTGCGCTTGTAACAATCTGTATGTCCACCCAGAACGTGGCTCAGAACTGCCTCTCTATGCTGACATCTAAAAGTTAAATGACTCCAAAATACCCTTTCCGGCTATTTCATTTAGAAAATTCTTTTCTCTTCCAAAAATTGCAGTGTTCATTATTTAATAAGCCCTTTCCTGGTGTGGTGCAAGTGGAAGTCTCTCTCTCATGATGTTATTCTGCGGTTTATAGAATTGTACCAATTAATTCAGGGACAACAGAAGTAATCAGTTGTCTTAGTTTCACCTGGTTACAAGCATGAAGTACAGTTTTTACTACATAACCCTCACATTCTGTGGGGAGTTTGACTTTGACTGGCTACTGAGTGCCCAATGTGCTTTTCGCCCACTTTCCTTCCTCAACAGGACAGGACAGGGGTAGAAAATATGATAAAACAACTCATGGGTTGAAATAATGAAAAGAAAATTATTCAGTTATGATCATAGGCAAAACCAAGTCAGCATGCAGAGATTAATGTCATTTGCTCTTATTGATAACAGCTTAGTGCAGTGAGGACTAAAACCAAAATAAAAATACTGTCCCATGTTCTCCTTCCAGACTCAACTTCCATCTCAATTCTTCTGTCTCCCCTACTCCCTTACTGCCACTGCCCCACGCAGGTCCCTACCACGCCTGCCGTCCATCCCAGAGCAGTGCCCAGAGGCTTGCCACAGGCCACAGCTCTCCCGGCACTGCTCCGCCCCGGCTCCGTAGCGCCGGGCCCACCCCTCGGGCAGCGGCGGGGCACAGCTGGAGGGCGCTGCTGTGACATGGGGCTGCTGGGAGCTGGGAGCACCGCCCTCTGCAGCCCCTGGTTCCAAAACACAGCTGTATAAATGCAGTACACCTTCACCCTTCTGTGTTCCGTTTTCCATCAACTTTTACGTTAGCATATTTTCACAATGTCATTAAATGTATTTTCAGTGGAGCCTGACTCATGTTAAAGCCCTTTTTTAATAGGTCAGGTAATGGAAGATTTTTCCAGCTCTCCTTTTGTTTTACACATTGTTGGTTTAGAAACTTTGATAATTAATATATTATGCATTATATGTTACTGTAGCTTTTGTACTTTTTGGTAAGTCCTGATTTCATAATGATCTTTTCAGTATACATTTGTAAATTTCAAGTACTACTTCCAAAGTCAGAAAGCATCATACCCAATTAAACTTTCACCTGTGCACTCCTTTTCTAGTTAAGGCAAAAAAGAAAATGAAAGTAAATACTACTTGATAGAGACATTTTTGTTAATTTGATCTGATAATGATCTGATAATAGCTTAATCATGGCAACTCTTGTTTCCTTGTAGAAAACAGATTACAGATGCATGGTATGAGACAGTGCATATGCAGAAAAGATGAAACAATGGACTCTTTATTTATTAGCTCTTGTCACTCAGAAAGGATATTTAAGGCTCATCGTGGTGAGTAGTCCAAAGAGATCAGTACAGTGTGTATTACCAGTCAGAAATAGCAACAGAATTAAGAATTGTCAGGGAAATAACATGTAATGTTATCACATTAGTGTGAAATGAATAATACACCAGAAAATATGAGAAGCCGGAATAATTATAGATAAAGAGTAGTTTCCACAGAAATAGAAACTAAATAAAGTGTAAGTTTTCAGCTTGGAAAGCAGAGGACTGCGATACATTCAAGAAACATTTAGCTGTTGTAGTAAGGGAGATGGTTTAGTGGGGAAATATTAGTGGTAGGTGGACAGTTTAACTAGATGATCTTAGAGGTCTTTTCCAACCTTGGTGATTCTTGATTCTATGTTGTAATCACTGGGGATCTGCAAACATCTCAAAGAGTATTATGAAGTAAAGGAAAAGGGATTGCATCCCGTTTCATCTAACACAGGAAAGTTATAGGGCTTCAACAGCATGCTGGTTTCCTCTGTTCTCATTCAGAGTGACCTATACAGTGAGAGTGACCTAACTGTTCTTACTGTGGCTGAACATAACAGTTTTAAACAAAGGGAATACATTTATCAGTCATGGTTGCAAACAACATATGCAGGATGTTGCAGGGACAAAAATATGATGGGGCTTCTAAATGCAATTGCATGAATTCAGAGACAGACATGTGGAGCAGTGATTATTAAAAATGATACCCACCAGCAACCATCCCCTCAAAGTCTCTTTGTAGAGACAGCTGGAAAATGATCAATACAGATACAGAAATCTACTCTTGCCTCATCTTCCCAAGCAGGCTCTCCAAGCTTCTATCAAATGTAAGCTTCGGATGTAGGGTCATCTTTGGCTGCATCCATGCTGGTAGTTCTCATGGTAATCATGAGTACAGGGAACATTTTTCTAACTGTTTATGTCAAACAGTAAGCTCTTGAGCCAGTGACTGCAAAATATTATAGGTACACAGTGAAACAGAAAATTAGTGTGGCAAATTCTCATTCATGGTAATTCTAGTACGTCAGTTAACACCTCTTTGGGCAGTTTTTATTTTTCCAGAATAAGAAGAAAATACATCAAATATTTTGTGTTCTCCTTCATAATAAGATAGGGAACAAGCAATAACAACAACAAATAAAAAGACAGAAACAAACCCCACTATGCTTAAAAAGGAGGACTATATAAAAAAAACAAACAAACAAACAAAAAAAAACCCATCAGTGCACTGATGTAATCCACACACAGCCATACTACTGAGTTAAGTATCCCTCAGTTTATTGTAAAATGTATGCATTTTTATTGTTCCCACTGATAAGATTTTTTTTCTACTCTTATCATGGAATCATAGCTTTCCATCCTGAGGGGACACCACTGATCATCTGGTCTTGATCTCTACATAACACAGAGCAGGAAAGATTTCAGTTATTACTACTACATTTGTGTCTTCTGTTACAGTCTGTTAAAGACGAAGTAATTCTGCCTAATTGCATGCCTCAAACTACTATTCTACTAGATCCATTTCATTTATTGTTTCAGTTGTGTTGAAACCTGTGTCACATCAAATCAAGGGCACTTCGTTGCTGATCTGTGAAAATGATTGTACTAAGACAATTTTATGCACAGGTACTGGCACAAAGAATGCAACAGTAGCAACATTTGATTCCAACCTCCATTTTATGAAGTCAGAAAGAAGTTAAATTGATCTTAGAAGAAAACATAGTAACTGAGATATTTTCTTTCTTTTTTAAAGAGCAAATCAGAGCATCCTTTGCTCTACAGTAGAACTCCATTTTTCCTGAAAAATCATTTAGTTCTCTATTCTGTACAGACATTGCATTAGGTACCAGAAAAATTACTTTTGCAGTAAAATTGTTTCTGAAAATCTGTTAGGCATACTCAACCCCTGATAGCAGTATGGCACTGTTCAGCAGTCACGAAAGCAAAGTCTGTCCATCTCTACAAATCAGTTACTAGAAACTGAGGAAATGTCAAGACGGTGCATTTTATCTCTTTGTACTCTTTTAAAGTGCTACATCAGAGAAGCAGGTCTTCTGGCAATATCATAGTCCCTGATCCCCTGAAGAGATATTTTTGCATTCTTGTGATGTAAATTGAACAACGGGACCAGTAATTCATCTCCCAATCCTCCACAGCCTGTTTTCTCATGAGGAGAGAAGCACTGTTAACACTGCTTTCCTTCAGTATAACTGTAGCCATGGAGCAGCCTTTTAGATATGCTGCATTTGACAGCTGAGGGAATTTCTCTGGGCAAAATCTGGTCAGTAGGATTTGGCCAGAAGGCCCAATTTTCACTTCAGTGTTACTGCAGGATTGCTAAAAATTAAAATTGCTGAAGAATTGCTGAAATTAAAAAGAAGCTAACAAATTTATAAGTGGCTTCCTAGTAGAAAGTAGTTTTCCTTCTCTTATGTTTTAGTGAAAATGCAAGCCGCATAATGCAACTTCCTATTCCACATCTGCAGATTTTTATGGTACCTAATGTAATATCATCAATCTTACAGGAGAAGATGATGTGCTACAATATATAATGTAATATAACTGTCCAGAATTCCAGAGATGCAGATGTCCCTGATGTATATTTCCTCTTTCCATGCATATATACACATTACACATAAACGGACACAGAGTTCATGAAAATCAGAACAAAAGAGGCAGCAGCAAACTCTATTTAAAATGTAACAGTTAGGATGTTGTATGCTTAAGAATATTTCAGAAAATGATATCGGTTTTTTGCTAGTGTCTGCCTCTGTCTTTCTTGAGAACAAAAGGGCCTTTTCAGACATGCTTTGTTCATATATTGAGCTGTGATTTACAACACATGAAGGTACACTTAACACAGTCCTGTGCCCTGGAGCATTTTGTATGTTCTGAGCACATTGCCATTATACTGCCACTGTACAATTACATGGCTTCTGGCTTGTCTCTATCTCTTGTGAAACTGCTTCATAACACAATATGATGATCAGAGAAATGATACAAAGCCATATAACTTTGTAGTTAGCTTTAACAGTAATATTTTCAGATGGTCTTCAGAGGCCTAAGTTCCATTTTTTGAGAGGGAATGAGCCTCTTACGCCGTTAAGAATCATAAATTATTTCTGTGATCTTAGAGACCTTACAAGTATATATAAATACCTGAATGCACAACCAGTGAGAACAGAGCGAGGCTCCATCCAGTGGTGCCAGGACAGTGGGTGCAAACTGGAACACAGTAGGCTCCTTCTGAACTTCAGAAAGCACTCCTTCACCGTGCGGATGAAAGAGCACTGGCATAGGTTGTCCAGAGAAGTTGTGGAGTCTTCTTGGAGATCTTCAAAAGTCATCTAGACATGGTTCTAGGCAGGGGATTGAACAAGATCAGAGTATCATAGACTATAATGAATTGGAGGGGACTCACAAGGGTCACTAAGGAGCTTATAAACAGCAGTGAGGCCATTCCTCTGTCTCATCTTTTCCAAGCTTTTCTAATCCTCATCTGCTCCTCATAAGCCATGTGCTCTAGTCATTTTAACATAATTTTTGCCCTCCTTTGTGCACATTCTAATACGACTGCAGATTCAAACATTCTATGAACTTATTCAAGGAAAGAATTTAAATGAAATGCAGGTTCTAGATCCCATTTCATTTAAAATAAAATTTAAAACTTTTATTTTGCAGAATTGTAGCATCATTGAAGATTCTAAGTTTGAAGGGATGTCAAAAATGTCAACAGGTACAACATTTAATGACAAAAGGTGTTTGGATGAAATTATCCAATCAGATCTTGTAAACTTCCTTTTACAGGGACTATGTACACGAGGAGGTTGTTCCAGTGACTGATAACACTAAATGGGAAACAGATAATTGCCCTAATGAGCACTTAACAGACACTTTGATATTGTATCTAATAATTCTTTGACTTAATTAACTTCCTCTGCCTGACTCATTACCAGCTGGGCCTACCTCTACACCACTAAGGTAAACAAAGCCTGGCATAAGTTAGGCACTTTACCATTCCTATTGGATTTTTCACCTAGCTCTGACATGATATTTGTTCTTGTCAATCAGCATTAACACAGGGATAACTCAGGAATTGGAAAGCATTGTTAACAAGGTTCCCAACAGCTAGTTTTAATGTGACCACTCTTTTTCAGAAGGCTTATGGATCCAAGCCATGCTTTGTCAGCTGGCATCAAGGGCAGAAAATTATCCATTGCACTTGTTAGTTGCTAATAATGATATATACAACCAAACTAGAAATAATTCACCAAGTCTTCATCATTACTGTGCTTTTTATTATTAGCCCTATGAATTCTCACTTTCTATTCCAAACATTTTAGAACATACAACCAGTTTAGTACGTGCTACCAGCAATTTATAGGTTCAACGTGGGATGGTAGCCAGAAGCTTTTGTAGGACTACAGCTTTTTTTTTTTTTTTTTTTTTTTTAAGTCATATCCACACACAGAAAAGAAACAGATAGAGTCAAAGAACATCTCTTAAAATAGGATAAGATAGATGAGAGGGCACTGAAGAGTGCCATGCTTTAGACATAATGCACTAGGGATGCAGTGGAGACAACCTAGAGACACTGGAGTGTCCAGCAGAGCAGATGAGATGTGTTATCAGTGAAGATCTTTTTGAATAGCTTGAAAGAACAGTAAAAATATGGCCATCAAGTGCCACAGCACTCACATAGGTTTTGCGATTACTATAGTTTCTGAAAAATGTTTTGAGAACCTCAGAAGCCCAAGGATGCAGCACAAATACATATTTTAAAGACAGGGAATCCATTCAGTGCTCCATAATAGAGTCTGTTTTCACTTTCTAAGACTGCACATGTGCATGAACAATTACAGTGAAACACATTTTGAAGACATTTTGGCTGGAAGTATGAGGTATATTTCACCCAGATTTAGAAAAAGATGGCAATTTAAAATCCTTTCCTTCAGTGTATTCTAATATGATAAAACAAGGTTAGACTTATGTGATGCATTAATTATTTAAAGTATCAACAATTATAATTACAGATTACTAGAACATATTATGTCTCACACTGACAATTTATGCAATGTTTTGATTAAAATGAAAGTGTTCTTTTTTCTGATAAGATGATGAGATTGTTCTCAAAAGAAATAACTCCTGATAAGCATTATATAATTATGTTTAATAGTTGTTGGAAACAGTAGAGTGTACAAGGAAAAATAATTCACGATAGAACCTGCAAACTACTGGGTAAAGATCATCCCTGGCATAGTGCCACTGAAGTCTGTGGCATTTTACTCAGATTAGATACAGATTATTGTATTCTAGTTTTAGTATTTTCTAGCATTCTCCAATTCCATCTTTGGTTTTGTGATTACTCTCTAAGATTACCCTAATTAAGGCTGGCAAAAAGCCATGCATATAGTAGAGTGGATCAAACTAATCAACTAATATATTGTCATAGATAATGAAAAGCAATGTAATCTGACAGATATTTTGCACAGTTATACAGTAATATGTTAAAAGGACATGAATTTTGGTTTATCAGTAACCAGCATGGTCTAATGGCCTCAGAAGGCCTAGAGAAAATATTTCCATGTGTGACTTCTCACTGTGGGCTCTGCCACCAGCTTCCTCATGGACTGGGATGGTCAGTGCTAATCAAGGAGATGAGTCTCTTGGTAGAAAGTGGGTGCTGGTGTTCTCTGTTCCAGAGTGACAGAGACTGTGTTTGACCTTCTTGCTGCACTATTCTGGAAGCGAAGGGCTGTCTACTTTCCACAGAAAGGGCAAACCTCCCCTCTCACCACAATTCAAGACTGGGAGCCAAATCAGACCTGACAGGGAACAGTTTTAGTAGGGAAAGTAGGGAAAGCACTACTTCGCTTGTTCTTTAATCATGGGATTCAGCCATGTCTTTCAGACATATATAACACTGTTAATTGAACTCCAGACCAAAACTAGACTCTTAATCAAAACTCTTTAAGTCCTCATTTGTAGAGATAGAGACAAAGTTTGAAAGTGTAGCAAAGTTTGGACTGAGGTAGGAAGCACTCAGTGACATTTGAGACAATATTTTGTACTTACACAAAAATCACAAAATCATATTGTAGAATTGTAGAATGAACTGGGTTGAAAAGGACCATAATGATCAACTGGTTTCAATCCCCTGCTGTGGGCAGGGTCACCAACCACCAGACCAGGCTGCCCAGTGCTGCATCCAGCCCGGCCCTGAATGCCTCCAGGGATGGGGCATCCACAACCTCCTTGGGCAACCTGTTCCAGTGTGTCACCAACCTCTGTGTGAAAAACTTCCTCCTAATATCTAACCTAAACCTCCCCTGTCTTAGTTTAAAACCATTCCCCCTTGTCAAATCTAAGAGAATTTCTTTCGTGTCTGCTTTATCAGGCATGTGCAGAAGTATGATTATGATAACTCTGAAATGACAGCATTTTGATAAGCACAAGTTTTAGAGGAGTCATTTCACTAGTGTAAGCTATAGCCTATTAGGTTCTGATATAAACTAACAATTTGTAAGCTGGAGCTGTTGTCTCTTCTGTGCCTAGATATATACTTTCTCAGCATAAGTGATAATTGTCAGTTTGTTCACAGTTTACAGTTCAGTACAGGAAGAGGGATATCTGACTGGCGCATACACATACCATCACCAGCATCAATTTGCTAATTCAGGTACTAAAAGAGATAAGTATACAGTGTAATAAGTTTTGACCAGCAGTCAGAGTGATTAGGGATGTTGACCCATGCTGAAACAGTCAAGTACATTTTTCTTGTTATTACACCTCACAGGTCTATCTTCTGTGTACTACAGTCACATCTTGTTTTGGTTCCCAGCATAAAGATGCAACTCACTTTAAGGAACAAATATTCAAATACTATTACCAAAAGTTGTTTTCAGAACTTTTATTAGCAAATAGCATAGGGATGGAGTCAAAGTAATTTTTGAATATTTCAGGTTACATTCATTGCATGGAATTTTCTGAATTGCAGTCTGCTTTTATTGAGCCTTTCAGCAAAATACCCACAGAAGGTATCTGTATGACTACCTGTGCAACCTATTGTAGGGTACCTGATTTAACAGAGGGGTTGGACTCTATTATCTGTTGTGGTCCCTTTCAATCCCTGTGATTCTCTGATTCTGTGATTCTGTGATGTGGTACATAGGGACATGGTTTAGTGGACTCAACTGGTGGTAGTTGGATGGTTGGACTACATGATCCTAGAGGTCTTTTCCAACCTTAATGGTTCTGTGATTTTATTGTATACAAAACAACATGTAAATAATTTGAAGAAAGCTCAGTTAGATATGACCTTAAGAGACTGAATGAATCTTATTCCCGACTGCTCACCTGAAATAAATCATTTGATATAATATTTCTTCTTTTATAGAGCTACTGTTAAAATATATCAGACAATAAATCAAAAGTTTGGATCAAAAGAAATGCTGTGTCCAAATATACGCAAAGATAGTAATGTTCTGAATGAAGTATTAACTTTGTCTAAAAAACCAGAAACATCTTAAACACTTTTCTCATTGACCTACAACATAATTCCAGATTAGTAAATGTAAAACCAGCCATTCAATCACGTTTTACCCTTGATAACAAGTCTTATCTTATGTTGGTTTTGTGTATGTGATTTGAAAGGAAGAATTTCATTAACATTTAGGCTCATTGAACTCATAAAGAAATGCATTAATTTTTGATAAATATTCAAGTTTTTCTAAATGACTTATCTTGTTCTTTTGTTGATTGCTATCCATCTGAATATAAGACTAGAATGGAAGCTGAGGAAAACTAGAGAGAAATTATTGCAATTTTTCCATTACAATTATTCCGTTTCCTAGCTACTTAAAATATTTTCAAATGTCTGTCTTAAATAAATATGCTTTTCCAATGTTTAATAGTCTTGGTAACATAGTAAATATAACGTCTTTCCAAAAATGCTATCAAGGTTGAAAAATGATTATAAGGTTGGGAAATTACAGAACTAGTATTACCAGAGGAATTCAGAAATAATTGTCCTGCATATTTTCTTTACCCCACAGTCACCGGGAGAAGTATTATTTTTCCCCACAGGGCCTATTCATTCTCTGGGGATCAGAGAGGATAAGAAGATTGTCAGTGTTTTGTTTTATTCTTGATAGTTAGTGACTGACATGTATTTTTTCTTATATCATAATGTGTTCTGAAGACGAGATTTTTGCTTCAAGTAGCCACATCATAATGTGACATCATCATCATAATATCATATCATCCTTTTGACCTAATTCTTACAGGTTAAAAATACTTGAAATCCTTCATACTTTGAGAAACAATGAGGTTATACAGCTTTGTCTTATGGATAAGGGTCCGGGGTACATCTTACAGACAGTCTGTCATTCTATGAGTGCCTAAGTATGTCATAATTTTGGGTATTTCTCATGTCCCCCTGCCTACCCACCCCAAGAGGTTGCCATTACAGACTACAGAGGGGAGCACACATGTAGATACCGTCTTTCTTCAGATACTTCATCCTATTTCATAGTTTTCTGTTTCTCCCATTCCACAATTTTTTAGTCTCACTCCTATTTGTTTTCTTTTATTATGTTCTCACACCTGACCACCTTCATTTTCTAGTTTGTCCAAACAGATATTGGTTGGATACTTCATTTCAATTGCATGGTTCAGAAAACTGTTATTTCTTTAATAGTCAGATTTTCCCATTTCCTTGTATTTTCTATTCCACCTCCTGCACAGTGGATTTAGTTCCCTCTGTTTCTCTCAATGTCTGAAAAATTTCCCCCAGATTTCATTATCTGGCTCTTACGCATAACTGTCTGTTCTCATTGAAACTGCATCTCTGGTTGTTTTCCTAGAATTATCTAAACTCAGTGTCCAGCTGCTCCTATCAGTCTACTCCTTTTGCTAGTCATTCTCATTAAATTTTAATTTATTAAAATTATTATATTTAATTTATTCTACCTTCATACAACATTTCCCCCCACAGCAAAAATCAGCAGCCTCCCTATCCCACGAGTCCAAAGCTGCAGACCTCTGACCTTTAAATTAAATATTTTAATCTGAGATATCTTCTCCCACAGTCTGTCTATAATTCTGGCCAGTTTATTATTCTGAACACAGTTTGAATCCAGCAGGTCTTCAAAAACTTTGTTAAATCCTGTATAGTTCCTATAAAATGTTCACTGACAAGGTGAGAGGGAAATCTCCTGGGTCACACAAGCTAACTGTAAACACATATAAAGCATGCCTCCTGATTTACTCAAACACCAGTGGACCTTTCTGGACAGAAGGCACAGCTTTCTCACAAAGGCACTGCCAGATTTCTAAATTTGTATTTCTAATCCTGGGTAAGCCATGTCATTAAAAACAAACAAAATTTCTTTGTTTACATGTATAAATTTCTTTAATGTTTATTAGTTCTTCCTCATACTAGTAAAATAGTCTCTTTTTTTTTTTTCCCTTACTCTTATGTAGAGAAATATTTGAGCTGTTCTGGATTATACTGTGTACAAATATTCCATCTGATGCAGTGACCCTTAAGAAAGTGCATTCCTAAGATTTGTACATTTGTACGACCTTATGCAAATGCAGAAATATTACTAGGTGTCCAACAGTACTGTGATGTAATTTCAAGATTTTAAAATATGTTGTCTTAAATATATATAAGCAAAGTATAAAGGAATTATTGAGTATGAATTGCCTGGTAGCTAGCTATTAAGTACACTCTTACAAGGGTAAACCAAAATTTAGAGGAGCTATTTTTTGCCTCTATTGCTATACCAACCATTGTCAAAACACTGCTACAGTAGCTTCATGTGAGAAAAACAAACAAAACCAAAACCTTTTCACTTCGTTTGAAAGAATTTCCTTAGTTTGTTCTTTACGTTGAAAAAAGGAATTTTGAAAATGTCTCAGTGAATGTCTTAGGGAGTAAAATGTAACCAGATCTACTGAAAATGATTCTATTTTTCTTAAGATACACATGGGCTGCCCCAAAAGTAATGCTTCCCATTTTATTATGTTGGACCGCAACATCAGAGGTGGATGTTGGTGGTACAGTAGTAGAGGTTGAACTTTCCCACCAATATTCCATTACACTTTGTTGCTGAGTGACAGATGGCAGCAGAGTGGCAGTCTGACAGAATGGCAGCTGTCACAGAAGTGCAGATGAAGAAAATATGTCTCATCAAATTCTTCCATGTGGAAAAAATGGCACCGACTGACATTCACTGACACTGAACTTTTCTGGAGACCAAACAGTGGATGTGAGTATAGTAAGCCAGTAGGTGGTGTGTTTCAGCAGTGACAACAGTGACATGAAAGACGAGCAATGTTCCAGACAGCCAGGCAGATTGTTACAAGCTCATGCAGGCTCTTGTTCATTGCTAGAAAAAATGCATAGCGAATGGTGGTGATTATGTTGAAAAAATAGTGCTTTGTAGCTGAGAACTTGCTCTATCAAATGTTATTGTGTTCTTTGTATTTGTTGCAGTTTCCATGGAAATAAAGGGGAGACATTACTTTCAGATCAACCTTTTTACTATCTTTTTGGAGTATATTTATTTTTCTATGTATGCTCCTCTAGTGGGAGAGCAATTTCTATTTACTTTTCACTTTGAGGTGTGTCACTTAGAAATATTTCCAGGTCTCATGATACGCAGTTTATCAGTAAGAGATTTCTACTAGTAAAAAAAAATCCCTTCATACTCTATTGTCACTCCTGTTAACTCTCAGAAAATCACTGATGTGAGAAGACCAGAACTACTTGTATTTGATCAGCTGGAAAATAAGTGAGCTGGTGTATTGGAGCTGCATGAGAATAAACATTTCTGAGAAAATTAACATTCTGAACATACATTTGTGACATTCCTTCCTCTCTTTTGCTGCCATTTTCATAAATTTCATAATTTGTTGAATAATATTTGCCAGCGCACAACCTTGGTGATGAAGAGTTTCTCCATTGCATCTAGATGCTAAGATGAGGGTCATGCTGGACAACCTATAGGTGCTGGTTTTGTTATTGAACAGATATGTGTTTGTATCAAAGAAACTGTCAATGGTTTACAGGCTGGTTCGGCCTGGTTCTGTGACTAGGATCACAGATCCAAGCTTCTGGAAAAGGGGAATGAGGGACCCCAAGATAATTAAAAACCACGGCAACGATCTGAGGGGGAAAAAACATTTACTTATTAGTTATTGGAACACAAGATAACAAAGTATAATATAATATAATTAGAATCAAAGCTAATAAATCAAATATAATGAGAGAAAGAATGTCTGAAAAGTTGAAGGCCATACACTAATGGTGTGCAGTCGGGACGAGCAGCAGTGAGAGATCCTGACAGTCGAAAAGAGGAACGTCAGATGACCTACCAAGACCTTCTATGTGTTCTCCCTGAGCAGGAATGATAACAGAACAGCGAACAATCTTCTGAGAATGTAGTTCTTCTTCTCTTCCAGACAGATACCCAGAACTGGAGCATTTACTTTTTAACTCCCTGTGCACTACATGATGTTATGATGTGGAATACCAATAACCAAAAATCATAAAACCATGACAGAAACTCATGCTAAATCTTAGCAAATATTTGGCTTTTCACTGAAAAATAACAGCAAGACGTTTATCTAACATGACCGGCTTTGCTTACCTGGGATGTTGTTCAATTTTACTATACACTGACTGTTCAAGATAAAAAATAATGGTATCTTGATCTTATGTACACACCCAAATCAGATCGATCTGAAAAGACTTTCTGGCATAAAACATTCTGACAGCAGTGAGTGAGCCAAAAAGACCTGGTTCAGTCTAAAAAGACAAGCCTCAAGCTGCCAGAAAGAGGGACAGAAAGCAATTGGGAAATCATTCAGAATTTGGGATTGTTTATGAAGGTTAGTAACTCATAGTCATCTTATCAATGACTGACATCAATTTCCAATACAAATTATTAATTGAAAACATCCTCTACAATCTTTTTAAATTTTTTATTCCGTTTCCAAGATCTGATTTGTAAGTCCAGGTGATCACAGCCTACATGATATCTGGGTTGAAGATGAATGCAAGCAAGCAGCGAATATTATGGATGGACTGTGGCCAAGTTCAGAATGTTTGTGATTTGTTATAGGAAAAGAGCAGATCTGAGCTTATCAGACATGATCTAAGCCTGGAATTCATAGCTAGGCTCCTTCAGACTAAAAGATATGTCATTTTGTACTTAAACATAGTGGGCTTGGGAGCCTGCAGATCTCAAATTATTGTTATCTGTAGTAATCTGGGGTCATTCTGGAGCAGCTGTGCTTCAGTCCATTGTGCAAACGGACCAGGACCTCCCTCACCCATTACCTTTGGAAACATCTTCACATTCAAGATCTGCCATTCTCAATAGCTCAAACAAAGAAGAAATCCTAGCCCACACTCTTGTTTCCAAAGCAGATGGCAGCATCCAGTCTTTGCTAAACAAAGAATTGCAGTTTATGTATTTGCTTTGATGCCAGCTGTCTCTGTACAAACTCATTGGAAATGATGCAGTGTTGGAAAAATTCTCAGTAGAGAATTGTCTGATTAGAACTGTTAGTACTCTGGCATCCAGCCCTGGCCAATTTTTGATGCTGGATGAGTATCTTGTTGTAAGCTGCCAAATTTAGAAGTGACCTGAGTGTTGGATTTAATTTATTTCTCCTGAAGATTTTTAAACTTTTAAAAATAAGCATAAAAATGAAAGTAAATAATATCTCAAAAAAGAGGGTTTGTCTCTGACTGGACTTCCACACATTTGAAGAAGCCTCTATTCATTCTGTCACACTCTCAGGATGTAAGAAAAATATGTATCTATTCTGCTTATAGCCTATAGATGTACTCATGGGTTTTAGAACAGCTACTTTTTTGTTTTGATGAATTATAGAAGTGAATTACTGAATTCTATAACCAGCTACTCTACTGTGAGTTTTACCTGAAATAGTAGCTAACACAGTGGAACTGCTGCTTACCTCTGCTTATCTGACTCTGCCCTACGTGACTATTGGCATTCCCTTACTGTTCCAGCTTATTCTATCTACCATGTTTGACTGTTTCTAAGAGTTTGATTTGCTCACTCTTTACTGGATTAAAACACTGTACCTCCTTTTGCCAGCTAGAGAACTAAGGAAAGTACAGAAGCCATGTGGGAGCACAGAAACTAACAGGTTTTATGAACAAATAACAGCATCTCTGCTCCAATAGGACAGTAGCAAGTCTGAAATACATAATCACAATTGTTCCTCTAAATAATTTCTAAGGTTTATGGTTTCCATGTTTTCCTCTATGACACTACTCTTGTAAGGCTAGAAGTTCCATGAATTCAGTGAAGAGGATTTTAACTAGAGAAACAATTCAGTTATAATGAAAATTGGTGTATTCAATTGAGCATGTATTTATGGAGATGATTATAATTACTTGTATCTGATCAGTAGTGGTTACAAATATTTTAAGTTAGGAAATGAATTTTTCATCCTTTGCATCCAGGATACTGGCTTTAAGAAAACAATATTAACAATATTCCTGTAAAAAAGGAAGATCATTCTTTTAGCAGTGCTCAATGAATTTAATTCACAGACAAATTTTGCAGAGCTATGGGGCTTCACAGCCTCTATTAAAAAAAAAATCTTCCCTCTAAAGTAGTTTTTTATTTATATTACAAACATCAGATGGAAAGTTCCTTCTTCTGAATTACATGGGCATTATAATGAAAATGGACATTAATCATATTAGGTTTGATACAGCTCTTAAATCAAATTAATTTGTAATCCACAAGATTTAGAATGTGATGAAGTTTGGCAGTATCACCTGTCACTGGTCCTATGAGGACTAGGTTATCAGGTGCTTGAAGTTATAAAACACAATGATGTTTTTACATGTTATAAACCTAACGTGACAGTATCAGAATACATTAGTGTCATTATTTTCTCTCTTGATATACATACATTTGGGGTTTGTGATTTTGAGGAATTTGTCTTGTGTAATGGAACATAAACGCTTTAGGGTATTGTTTCTCTCCAAATATTTCTGCAGAAATCTTTTTCTATCAGAAGTAAGATATATACTTTGATGAACTTTTATAGTCTTATTGTTCTGCATTTGCATTAATAATTTACATTTGTCTCTGGAAATACATGAGACATGTGTGGATTTTCAAATCACCAAATGAAAAACATTGGTCCTCCAATGGGGAGCCCTTTCCCACACAGTAGGTGCAGAGCATGCACGTATCACTCTTTTGCAAGCTTCAAATTAGATCTACCACCAAACAGGAGATCCATAAGGTGGTTAAGTCCCAGCCTTCAGTTAGAGGAGGAAGGAACATGTCTGACTGTATTTAACATTTTGCTAGTGAAGAAACATATAACATTAATATAGAAGTAAATAAAATATTAATTTAGATTGGCTGAGGACAGATCACAGGTAGAATCCTTGCTCAAAGTTGATGTTTTCTTAATCACGTAAGCTGCTGTAAGCATGCAACTCAAATTGCAGTATTTTTTGCCTAATTCTTCAAACATTGACTTCACTGGCTTTGTGGGAATGTTACATCAGTTAAATATGCAGCAAGGTTAATCTTTCTTTGTAAGAAGAAGGTTTAAATGGCTCCTGGTACAGCTAACCTTCCCATTTTTCTGTTCTAAATTACCTCATGATATGGTAACGCTCACAATTCCACAGGTAATTAGAAATTCTGAGAAGGTGAATGATAAACATCATAAATCATGAAAACTAATTAATTAGTTTCTGATGTGAATAAGGCGTAAATGACATGATCTTTTCACAGTGTATCATATGAGCTTGAGAAAGTTGTTTCCCTTTTAATTTAATGAGCTGGTGGCTCAATTAGTACAGTACAAGTTGTAAGTTTACTTCATTTAAAAGGAAAAATAAATTTTTATTAACTTGTTCTTCTTTGCTCTGTAACATAGCACCCACAAGACAAAGTTGTAATACATATTGCCTTCCAAGTCACAGCTCTGTAATTTAAATGAAGCTTCCAGTTTTAAAATATCAGTACAACAGCTGAGATGGAGATTGACTGCCTCTGTAAAAGTTAGGAACTTAGTTTATTCTCTCAGTGTTTTAGGAGTTACAGAGCATCTACAATCAAGTAAAGTGAAGTAAAGTAAGCATAAATAATAACATTCATTGCATAAAGCTCTATGAATGTCATTTGAGAAGCTTTCAGCTGAATACTATGAATGTTATTTTCTCCTTTCAAGACAAAATTCCTTCATAAATGATCTCATTCCAATTTATAATTTTTTTTTCTTTTGTAGTGGGAAGGCATCATTCAAGTAAAAAAATAAATCACGTGACTATATGGATTATCTCAGAGTCTCTCTGTATAGGTCACATTGAAGTTAAGGTGATTGGTGGTAACCAACATAGCTTTACCAAGGGCAAATCATGTCTGACAAAGTAGATGGCCTTTTGTGCTGGAGTTTCAGAGTCAGTGGATAAAGGAAGAGCAACTGACATGATATCTGGACTTGTGCAAAGCATTTGACACTGTCCCTCTGACATCCTGGTCACCAAATTGGAGAAAAATGAATTTGATTGATGCACCACTCTCTGGATAAAGAACTGACTGGATGATCAAACTTGTCGAGCTCTGGTCAACAGCTCATTGTCCAGGTGGAGACCAGTGATGAGTAGTGTTCCTCAGGGATTGGTGTTGGAACCAGTGTTATTTAACATCTTTTTAGGAGACATGGACAGTAGGATCAAGTGCACTCTCAGCACGTTTGCAGACTACATCAAGCTGAGTGGTGCAGTTGACATACTAGAGGGAAGGGACACTATCCAGAGGTACCTAGACAGGCTTAAGAGGTGGGCCCATGTCAATCTCATGAAGTTCAACAAGGCCAAGTGCAAAATCCTGCACCTGGTTGGGGGCAATCTCAAGCACAGAGACAGACTGGATGGAGAATGGCTTGAGGTAAGAGCAGCTGTGAGGAGGAGGATTTGGGGGTGTTGATTGATGAAGGACTCAACATGATCCAGCACTTGCAGCCAGGAAGGCCAACCGTACCCTGGGTTGCAGCAAGAGCAGGTCGAGGGAGATGATTCTCCCCCCTCTACACTGCTCTCATGAGACCCCACCTGGAATACTGCATCCAGTTCTGGGCCCCCCAACACAAGAAGGACATCCAATTGTAGCAGGTGCAGAGGAGGGTCACGAAGATGACTGAAGGACTTGAGCAATTCCCCTACAAGGACAGGCTGAGAGAGCTTGGACTCTTCAACCTGGAGAAGAGAAAGCTCTGAGGTGACTTTATAGAAGCTTTGTCCAGTACCCAACAGGAGCCTACAGGAAAGCTGGGGAGGGAGTTTTTATAAGGGCATATAGTGACAGGATGAGGGGAAATGGCTTTAAACTGGAAGAGGGTAGAATTAGACTAGATATTAGGAAGAAATTCTTTACTGTGAGGGTGGTGAGACACTGGAACAGGTTGTCCAGCAAAGTTGTGAATGCGCCCTCCCTGGAAGCATTCAAGGTCGGGCTGGATGGGGCTTTGAGCAATCTGGTCTAGTGTGAGGTGTCCCTGCATATAGCAGGCAGGGTTGGACCTATGTGATCTTCAGGGTCATTTCCAACCCAAACTATTCTATGATTCTTTGAAAAATAAAATTATTTTAATTTTTTCTTTAACAATTAGGAAAAACAAACAAACAAATAAACAAGCAAACAAAAACAGCAAAATATGGAAGTTCTCTTAATGTTACAATACTAGACTTCCATGAAGTCACATATCAATTCTGGGAAGAGTCCTGGATATTTTTGTGTGCTTGTCCTCCATCCCTTTGCCCAGTCTGTCAACTATATATTCTTTGAAGTTAATTATTTGATGAAGCGAGTTCCCAGGGGTAGTCTGTTGGTTTCTTATATTCCACTCTGATTTTTATTCCCTTGTTCATCTGAAGGAGACTCAGTCCTGCCCCAAATGCTTTGCCATTTGTTAGTGAACTCTCCACCTCCAAAACCAGAACTACATATTTTTTTAATTCTCTTCCTTGACTTCTCCATCTGATTTTCTTTTTCCAGTCTGCATAAATACGTACAATAGAAGAGGCTTGGATTTTTCTTCTTCTCTTTTGATGGCATGAATCACCAGGGAAAAGTACTTGCACAGAATTATGTCTCAAAATAATGCTCAGTTAAAAGACAGTGAGTTGGAGCATGTAATAAAGTATTTTGACTTGTTTTAAGAAACAAATATACAACAGTCAGAGTTCATGAATATGTGTATTTAATTTTAATTAAAAGAAATATGAGGTGTCCTAATGCCTTCTAAGTGTGAAGTTTCAGAATATGTTTTTCACTAATAAAACAGTCAGCTTTTTATTATACTCTTGAATTAGAACAAATATTGGATATTTTTGAGTTTACTGATGCAAGACATTTTCAGTACTAGTATACAACTTCTAAGAAAACTTGAAGTCCTTCAAAAAAAGTAGAACACAGCAAGCATGACAAATTTTCCTCTCATTTAAAAAGACCAGCTATCTTCCTTTCTTCTCAGTCCTCCTCTAAATTGAGTTGCCAGCTTCTAATGAAAACAATATGTTTAAAGCTGAAAATGTAAACTTTACTTAGAAGAAAACTACACTATTATGCTTTTATATGTTCTTTCTATTTATTTATTTATTTATTTTTAAGGAGCTGACAACTAGGATTTTTATTGCTTTCCCTTCTTTTCTGATGAGGCAACTATTTTGTAAACAAAGATAAAAAATGCAAATGAAAATTGCCTTTAAAATATGAAAAATATTTTAATGCTTTTTTAAATTATTTTTTTTAATATGAGCTCAGATTCTGATTGTTGTCTTTCTGAGATGTGATTATTGAATATCACATGTGAGTGGTGATATTGAATATCGAAATGCACTGATTAGGGAAAGTCCTATTTGCCTGGTAAATGCCTAATTCAGCCCTGGCAAGTGGCATAGCAAGTAACTCCAGGGGACAATAACCAGCTTTCCTTCCTATGAACTTATATCCTTTTGGCCCTCTTCTTAGCCTTTTCTAAAGAGCAGTCTGAAAACAGCTGTTTAAGAAATTGTCCTAAAGAAGTCTGAAAGAAGCTCTTAAGTTCTCTGACATTTCAGTTTGTCTTGCTTTATATAATAAAGCTGCATAGTGACATAGTCACTTTTGTTAGCTTAACTAGATACTTGGAGTGCATATTTATATATATTTAGAAAAATTCATTCACTATATATTAGAAACCACAAGTATAAACATTCAAGATAAAAAGCAGAAATCAATGCTTTAATGATATCAACTTTGAAGTTCACAATGAGATTACAGAGAAAACCATGATGATACTAGTCCTCTTGTGACACAAAACTCTTTATTGGACAGAATAAAAAGGGCTGCTTTTTTGTTTGTTTGTTTGTTTGTTTTAAATTTCAGTCATAAAGAATTCAAAGGGAGTTGAAAGAAAAGCAGGCTACTGGTTTCTGAGGCAGAAAAGACTGTATAATTTTTGGCCTTTGAAATTTTTCACTCCTGGCTTTTTTTCTTTTCTTTCTTTTCTTTTTTTTCTTTTTCTTTTTCTTTTTCTTTTTCTTTTTCTTTTTCTTTTTCTTTTTCTTTTTCTTTTCCTTTTTCTTTTTCTTTTTCTTTTTCTTTTTCTTTGTCTTTTCCTTTTTCTTTTTCTTTGTCTTTTTCTTTGTCTTTTTCTTCTTCTTCTTCTTCTTCTTCTTCTTCTTCTTCTTCTTCTTCTTTTTCTTCTTCTTCTTCTTCTTCTTTTTCTTTTTCTTTTTCTTCTTCTTCTTCTTCTTCTTCTTCTTCTTCTTCTTCTTCTTCTTTTTCTTCTTCTTCTTCTTCTTCTTTTTCTTTTTCTTTTTCTTTGTCTTTTTCTTCTTCTTCTTCTTCTTCTTCTTCTTCTTCTTCTTCTTCTTTTTCTTCTTCTTCTTCTTCTTCTTTTTCTTTTTCTTTTTCTTTTTCTTCTTCTTCTTCTTCTTCTTCTTCTTCTTCTTCTTTTTCTTTTTCTTTTTCTTTTTCTTTTTCTTTTTCTTTTTCTTTTTCTTTTTCTTCTTCTTTTTCTTCTTCTTCTTCTTCTTCTTCTTCTTCTTCTTCTTCTTTTTCTTTTTTTTTTCTTTTTCTTTTTCTTTTTCTTTTTCTTTTTCTTTTTTTTCTTTCCTGATTTAACAGTGTGTATATTTGACAAGATATGTGTAAAGGAGAAATTATTTTTATTTATTCAAGTGCTGATAACTGTGCAAGAATATCTTCACTTATATTTTATTTTTTTATTTATTTTTTTTTTTTTTTTTTAATAAAACTGCTCTAGCAGACTCATTTGCCTAGAAGTTAAGTTGGGGAAATCTTAATGAATCACAGAATCACAGAATGGCTTAGGTTGGAAGAGACCTTAAGACCATCAAGCTCCAACCTCCTGCCATGGGCAGGGCTGCTGCCCACCAGATCAGGCTGCCTAGGGTCCTATCCAATCTGGCCTTGAACGCTTCAAAGGATGATAATTCTTTCCCCAACACTGTGGAATGATTACAGATCTCATGAACTTGAAATAATGCTATAGAGAACAAGTTACCAGTTACTATTTCATTGTTGTTACAGGTTTTGGTACAATTTTATCAAAATGTATTCAGATTTTTCTTTTTACATGGCTACCTATTCTTGTAGCACAAATATCACAATGAGACTCTTCTAATCCCTTTTCCCAAGTCAATAATTTATTCACACAAATGGCATTAAAGCATAAGTGGTCCACACGGCATCACTATGTTATTCCAAGACTACCAAACCAGTTCAGAGGAAGCTTCCCTATAGATCTCTAGTGAGACTAAATAGCTCCAGCACTTTCAAATTTCATACTATAATGTTAGGGAGCCAGGAGATATTAAAGTACTACTACAGTTTCTTTCATCCTTCTTGTGTTCATGTGAGGTAGAATTTTTGTGACTTATTTCTGCAGAACCTCCAGGCAATGTGAATAAAAGGGTTGAGTGTACCAACCTGCTTACTGGAAGTCTGCAATGAGCCTCTCCACTCTCAACATAGAGAAAAAAGTACATCCTTAACTTGTATTTTCTTCAAGGTAAATCTTAGAGAAGATCTTATAGAAGGAAAAAAATAATATATTCAGATAATTTGAGATGATGGGGTGTGTCCTTTTTGCTACTATTATTCACCATGTTCAGTATTTGAGAGATGTTTGATCTAACACAAAACTAGTACAAGAATATGTTAACTGAAGATATAGGCAGATGCTTAGATCTCATAATGGAAAAATAGCCAAGAATACTGTTCAGAGACTTTTTTTCTTTAACATAAAATCGAAAATCTTTTTAGTTATGCCTTTTTTCTTTTCTTCTCCCTTGCTTTGATGATACTCTTGTATCATCCTCAAGTTCTCCTAGTTCTCTTGATTTTACCTTGGTAGTCAGAAAGAAGACTGGGATTGTAGTGACTCACATTATGCTCTGGGTACTACTTTTTGATTGCTTTAGTAGTTTGTTTTTCAGTTGCTTTTATGTGTTTATGTGTGTGTTTGAGCTGCACTACAACAGTTATCACTAATGCTAAAATGTCCTTAATTTTATGATGAGGTGTTCTCATTCCAATATATTGCAGTGTCCATACATCACTATTTTCTTTTGTAAATCAATAGAAAAAAAAGTTACATTATTTAAAAAAAAAAATCTGAAATATGTATTATAAGATGTTTTTGACAGACATTTAATGGTCATGAGGGAAAAAAGAATATTCAAATGCTAAAGACAGACAGTAATAACTTACGTTCCAAAATATGACCTTTCATTCCAAGTTCACAATTGAAATAAAATGTTTGTCTGAATGCAACTTTGAAGTAGATAACATCTCTGTAAAATTTCATTTACTCAATTACAGGCATAGAATTTTGAAGGAAAAAAAAAAAAAACCAACATAAAATTTTGCTGCAATCTTCTACTTGAATGAACAATAGTTTGCATCTGAGGAAAACTGCCTTTCCAACACCAACAAGTTATGAAAAATAATGTAACTAGCAGAAAGAACTTCGATGAATAATTCGAAAGCTACCGCGAAAGCTTATCAATCTCTGTGACACATTGTTTACATTAGCTAAGAGATGAAGCAGACTGGGAAAAAAGAATAGGTGAGATGGAAGATATGAAGATTTAAAAAGAATCCAAACTGACAAAATGTCTTCAAGAGCTGAGCAGGAAAAAAAAAAAAAAAAGAAAAAAAAAGAAAAAAAAAGCTGCTTTGGAATGGAATTCAATAACACCTGAAAGCAAGTTTTTTAAGAATATGTTAGAATAAAACAGAAAAGATTTTAACAAAAAGAAAATCATGAAGTAAATGGCATGCCAAAATCTTTGGGCATGATGATGATGATATCTGACTGAATTACGATAAGAAGAGAAGTGTAAGATTTGTAAATAAACTCTAAAATAACAACAGTGAAGAATAGGAACAAATAAGGAAGCAGAGAAAATAGGCAGGTGTGTAGTCAAAAGTACCTATGTGAAAATCAACACAACAGCAATCAAATAAAACTGCATGTTTCTGTTTCTATTTTAAGGATTACAAAGTAAAGGATTACAAAGTAAATGAGATTCAAGGTATCTGTGCACACACACACACAAAACAACATTTTCTTCTTGTTGAAACTTTTTTTAATTTTAAAACTCTCTAAGGTGTATTTTGAAATAAAATACTTGGATATGTCACAGAATTAAACTTAACTCTCTTGCAAATGCTAATTACTGTGAAATAAGTTTCAATTTAGCGAAAAGAGACTCTGAAATTTGCCAGACCCAATGGTAGAGTCAAAACAGGAAAGAGTCAGAGCAGATTCCTTTCATTAGGATAGATTTTCCATTTGTTTTTGAAGAGTAAGAATATGTGGATGGATGGAGAGCGTCTTTCCTTCACTTGTCTCTGGTGAAGGTCTTTTTTTTTTTTTTTTTTAATTACAAGAGATAATTAAGTAAATAATTAAACAGGGCATGATTATTTGATCAGGACTTTGGCCTGCTGGGAAACTGAGGGAAAAAGGGTAACCAGAAATCAGAATGCACCAACAAGACCTAGAGCTGACAAAACAATCATGGAGACAGTCTCAAACACAGACCTCCAGATGATGCTGGTTGATGGGCTACAGAGAAGCAGCAGGTGCTGCTTCCAGAGCCTGCTCCCAGCCTGGGCTGGGAATTGGTGAGGGGAGAGGTGTCAGGGTGCGCAGAGCTCTGCCACCTGTGGAGGGCTGTGCAGGGGAAGGGGGGTGAGAGAAACAGAAAGGGGTGGGCAGGATGGGAATAAAGGAGCACTTTGTGTTTGGAAGGGTGTTGTCAGCACTCGGGACTGGCTGAGCCCTGCACCTAATCACCACAGCCTGTCCTGTCTTCTCACTGCATCCTCTCCTAATCAAACCTGTGTATGTTATCACTGTTCTGCATGTGTTAGAGTGGCAGGGACTGGCTGCCAGCTCCTGGGGAAGAGGAGAATGGATTGGATGCCAGAGAGAGGAGTCAGACTGCAGGCAGCAGGCAGCAGGGGGTATGGGCAGAGGGGCTGTGATATGCTGTGTTATACTGTGCTGGGGGGTGGCGAGTATGCAAGTACTGGTGATATCCCAGGGATGTTGTGCGTGGGTCTGCAACAGGGCCTGCTGGCTCTGCCAGCCCCAGGGCGGGAGAGGATGGGCTGTGCCTCTCAGGTGTGATGTCCTGTGTGTGGGGCTGATGCCAGTGGCATCTGAGTTGAGGACAGCTGTGGGACTAGCTCTGCCTGTATCCTGTGCAAGTGTGTGTGTCTGTCACTGGCAGGTGTTCAGCTTTGCTGCTGTCTGAAGATGAACGGTGGAAAGTGTCAGCCAAGCCCCCCCACCAGGGTATGACACATATCCTGGGAACCACAATGGGCCCCACTGGCTGGGCAGGAGGGACCTGAGCTGGAGCAGTGGGAAGAGCAGGAGAACAAATATAAGGAGAAAATCTCCCATGATTCTGTCCAGAATTCTTGGCAGTAAACTTAGCCAGAATTCCCTGGAAGTTCATCAAAATTGATCATGTTGATACTAACCTACTAAATTTTTTATGTACCTCAATACTTACAGCTTTGTGCCAAGACCAGAAGTCAAAACAATAAAATATTAAATAAACACAGAGATGAATTGTATTGGTATCAGTTGTAACTTAGCAGAAGCCAAATGTGTAGGAGATCTTAAAGGAAAACTCATGTCAGTTCCATCTCCAGAATCAGATAGCACAGGATTTGATGCTTACCCAAAGAGTTGTTATGACAGTTCTGTCCTCATATTACCTAATGATAAGCATAAAGAACCTCTATTGCTCAGAATGTGTTGTTTACCTGCCTTGTGTCTGAGTTGTATATGACCCAAAATGGAAGAGGTCAGGTCTGCGGCCTTGCTCTAGCTCCCTCTCAGCTCAGCGTTCAAATGCAGTCTGCAGTCAGGCACAGCTTGCACTGTACAACAAAGGTACTCTGCCCTGCTTACTGAGTCCAAATCACAAACTGAACCATGGTTCTTGATCCTCATCCCAAAGTCAGTGGAAAATTCTTTTCCTTTGCAGTATATTGTAAAAAGATAAGAAAATAAATAAATAAATAAATAGAAACAGAAAACATGAAAATAAAAAGTAAAGAGATAGAAAGAAAGGAAGGAAAAAGGAAAATAAATAGAAGAGAAAAAAAAAGAAAAAATAAAAAGGAAAAAATATAAAAAGGAAAAGGAAAGAAGGAAACAAAGCAGAAAAGGAAAAAGAGGGGAAAAAATTAAAAGAAGAAAAGCCCTTAAGAATACTGCAGGATTGTGACCTACCTGTTGTCTTTGCACATGCTGAATTACTAGCCCACAGTGAAGCCCACATAGCTTGTCCTTACTGCTTTCTGTTATTAATGCAGAAATGAAATAACCTGAGTAGAGTTGAAAAGTTGACCTAAGTCTACAGAAATTCAAAAACACTGCAACAAACTTCGACCAGATGAATTCCACATGGACTAAGGGCTTCTTAACAAATTGCTGGATAGCCGAAGAGAGTATCTCCTTTGTCCTGTTTACTGCATTAATATGAAAGTATTCTCTCAACATAAAAAGAAAAATAAATGAAAAATAAAAGAGTCAAGATGCTTTCTACCTTCTTTCCACATGATAATTCTAATTTAACTTTGTTCTTAAAAGCATTTTATGCTCATCTACATTTCCAACATACTGCACAGAGTAAAACAGCAGCAAAAGAAGAAAAAGAAAACAAATGAGTCATGTTTTAAATTACCCTGTTTAACCAGTAAAATGCAAGGATGAAGTAAGAGGTGCCTATCCCAACAATTAACCCAAATGAATTAAAGCTTGATAATTTATTCACTTCTGATATTTTCATTGCTAGGAAATGACCAGTGGGTGTAGAAGAAAAGTTACTCAGAGTCCTCCCCTTTGTGTGGAAAAATGCTAGTCATAGGAAATAAATAAATGAAATTTTAATGTTTTAACAATTGTTCTCAGGGGAGAACAATTATTGTCTCTCTCTTCTTATTCATAGAGAGTCCTCACTCAAGATATATGAACACCTTGCAGAGATCCTAAAGGTTATCTGTAATTTCTCATTTTTCTAAAAAGGAATTTGATGTAGAAAGACATCTCCTTTTCTTCAGGAGACATTCACATCATATGCCTCTTTCTTATTTCTAATATGCAGGAGCAATGAGAAATTGCCTGTATAATGCCCATTTACTAAAAAAAAAAAAAAAAAAAAAAAAAGCTTTGTAGCTGCTGACAATTTCAGTGAAGTTGACTGTTAGGAGATAAATAACAGTGGCCACATATTAAAAAAGGTGATGAAGAGCTAACTGTAACAGATCTTTTTCCAAAGTTTCTTTTTTTCTTTCTTTGTTTCTTAAATTATTTTAGAACAATGCTGTAGGTGTACTGAGACTTCTTAGAGTAAAATAAACCATTTTCTTCTAGTAGGATGTAGAGAAAAGGGGACCTAACAGTACTACAAATACCATTTTTACTTTTTTCAGGAACAAAAGACAGAAATGTGACAGTTGAACAACTCCATATTACCATCATTTTATCTAACAGAAAGAAGAAAATACGCTGTTTATCCCTTTCTTCTTTTTATTTTTTTAAACCTTCTGCACTTTATTAAATCCTGCTAGTTCCTCTACAACATTATTTGCACAGAAAGAAAACTTGTGTTTTTTCTGACTTTCTCTTAAAACGTATTTGCTTCTTTGTCACCTAGATCTTAGCCTTTTTGGAAAACTGACCTCCTACAAAAGTTACACCAAAGATGAGAAATCAGCTTGTTCCATACAACTCCTGCACTGCTGCTCTGTAGATACAAGCATAATAGAAGAACATTGCAATAGTTGGAACTGACTGAAGTAAAGTAAAAGTAGAACAAACTCTACATATTAGTAGAAGCTAACGGGAATTGTACATAAATTCAAGGTTTATTATCCAGCATTCTCTACCCTAACAGCATTTGCTGCTTATGTTGATAATGTGCCCACCACTGCAGATTTTCATTTAGACTGGTAGTCTAAAGAGCCTACAAATTTGCAGTGATTAGGGACACTCTGACAAAGCAGGGAGTTACCTAAAAGAGAGCAGAACATGATGAATGATGAGGTGAAAAAGGCGTAGACTGATACATCTCTGAGTTTGGTTTTAGGAAATGATGGTGGCAACAATGGAATATCAGAAAGTTTGTGCCCAGTGGGTTTTATGAATGCTCACACAGGAACAGAAAGAACAGCATATACAAGTTTGTCAATGTGAACATGACTGTTTCCTGCATCATGTCATTACTAGTGATGAGACACAGTGTCATGATTACAAGCTGGAGTCAAAACAACAGTCCACGGAGCAACAACGTGTAAATTCCCCAAGAAAAAAAAAATTCAAGACACAGACCTCAGTGGGTAAAGTGATGTGCATCGCTAGAGAAAATGAATAGGCAGTGATGGTATCTGTGTTGAAAACATAGCATTTGGAGCTAAGAATTTGCTCTATCTAGAAGGAAAAGGAAAAGGAAAAGGAAAAGGAAAAGGAAAAAGGAAAAGGAAAAGGAAAAGAAAAAGAAAAAGAAAAAGAAAAAGAAAAAGAAAAAGGAAAAGGAAAAGGAAAAGGAAAAGGAAAAGGAAAAGGAAAAGGAAAAGAAAAAGAAAAAGAAAAAGAAAAAGAAAAAGAAAAAGAAAAAGAAAAAGGAAAAGAACACTCCTGAAATCAGACAAGTTTTGAGTGATTGGGCAACTTCTTATTTCCCAGTATTTATATTTTTGTTACAATTGTGTCAAAGACTGCATCCTTGCTAATATTTGTTTAAACATAATGAGAATACAACTCCTGTCCTGAAGTACTTTACATCATAGAAGTCTCACAAAGGCAGTAGATGCAAAAAGAAGGTTGTAGAGCACAGCTAGGGCAAGTGCAGTTAGTTATATTCCTGACAGACACTTCCAAAATCCAGTTTGTCCATCTCTAGTCATGGCTTTGAAAATATTTATTGCATTCTTTAAGATGCTTACAACACAAATTTGAGTAGGAAGCCCTAAATAAATCGATGAAGTGTGTGCAGTGATTTGGAGAACTGCCACAGGAAGCTCCCACCCCTGCTGCACTCACCAGCAGCTAAGCTACCACTATGAAGGCTGCAAACTCTCACTCTGGTGCTCTCTTGCAATACATTGGCAAGGTCCCAGAGCATTATCTGCTGATGTGAATGCAGGTACAAGGTGGTTAAGGTATTTGCTTGTAGTCAGAGCTCTAAGTAATCTAATTGGCTTGCTACTGTGTGAGTTACAGCTAAACAGCAATGTCCAGCCTTGCTTCTCAGTCTTAAATTTAGAGGTTATAATTCTCAGAGTTTACAGAGCTCTTCTTCCCTTTGGGGTTTTGTTCCTGTTCTTGTTCTTGGCTTGGCTTTTAACTTCACGTATGGTTGTAACTGTAAACAAGTGATTCAAGGTGTGGTGTGATGTGCATAACTTTTGTTCTTTAACTGGGTCTGGACCTTTGGATCTATAAAGGGCTTGAAAAGTCCCAGCCCAAATTTTACACTAAGTGATTACTTTGGAACTTCTACAGCACTTTATTACTGTCATCTCCAGGATGTAAATACTCTGGATATATTCACTTTATTTGAGAATAAGCTGGGAAAACAAGAAGGCATAATAGAGGTATAAATCATTAGCGGTTCTAGCTGATATTGTAAAATAAATTTGCAAAATAATTTAGTAAAGATGAAAAGCTAAGTTGGTTTTATCTATAAATTAACTCTTAAACTTACAAAATAAGACAAAACTGAACTAGCTTTATCTAGAGATCGTAGGATATTTTTTCTGTCTGTGGAAACAACAGATTACATTATCGTAAATGATTTAAACAAGACAGGTGAATATTTGTATTGTTGTTGGGGGTTTTTGTTTGGTTGGTTCTTGTTCTACATGCATGGTTCTGAGTGATTCAAAACTTATACCAGAAAAGAGACAACTTTTGCCAATAGCAAACAGTGATTTATTATTTTGCACCATCTTTGCCATGGAGCAGCAGCACAAATTGGATGAGGACAAGCCTGAAGGACAAGCAAAACCCCTCTGTGATGTTTCTGGCTCATTATGATAAAAAACTGAGATAGCAAGTTTCAAGCACAAACAGCTTATGCTATAGAACATACAGAGTGCTGTCACTAGACCCAGAATAATCTTTTGCGTTTAAAACAAAACACAGCAAGCAAGCAAGCAAATAAATAAATAAATAAAATTGTATATGTGAAATTAACTTATCTGTCTCCTGTAACAGTATAGAATATATACATTAAAAAAAAAAAAAAGATATTAGTCATATTTTTTTTTCTGTGACTGTTAACACTCTCCTTTTTCTTTGATATTTCTTCACATATCTCCTTCCTTGAAACATCATTTCTTTTTTCTCTTCTAGTTCCTTCTTCTTTTCTTCTCAACTGCTTTCTTGTATTTCCACTTTTGCATTTCTGATTTTGAGGTAACTGTTTAAGACTGGTATTTTGGAACGGAACGGAACAGAACAGAACAGAACAGAACAGAATAGAATAGAATAGAATAGAATAGAATAGAATAGAATAGAATAGAATAGAATAGAATAGAATAGAATAGAATAGAATAGAATAGAATAGAACGGAACAGAACAGAACAGAACTGAATTTCAGTTGGTAGGGACCTACAGACATCATCTAGTCTAAGTGCCTGACTACTTGTGGATTAACCAAAAGTTGAAGCATATTAATGAGCACATTATCAAAGAGTTCTTGAACACTGACAGGTGTGAAACATCAACCACCTGTCTAGGAAGCCTGCCCCAGTGTTTGACCATCTCCATTGTACGAAAACTTTCCTAATATCCAGTTTAAGTCTCCCCTTGTGCAGCTTTGTGATGTTCCCATGAATGCCGTTATTGGTTATCAGGGAGCAGAGACCAGCGCATCTCTCTGGGCTTCCCTCAACTCACAGAGTTGCAGAGAGCAATGAGATTGCCTCCTCTTCTCCAGTCTAAAAAGCCTAAGAGTGCTCAGACTATTCTCACAGGACATACCTTCCATCCCTGTTACCAGCTTTCTAGGCCCCACCTGGGCACTTTCAGATGTAACATTCTTTTCAGTATTGTGTTAAAGGTGATGCTGTGCCAGTGCTAAATGTATCAGGAGAATCATATCTTTTGACCAGCTAGAACTGCTGTGTTTAAAGCACTCCAAAATATAATCTGCCTTCTTGGCCTCCCAGGTGCAGTGCTAGCTTATGCTGAGCTGCCATCACCAGCATCCCTAGACCTCTTCCTGCTGAGCTGCTCCCAGACATTCATCTGTCAGCCTGTACCTTTGTCTGATGCTGCTGTGTCCCAGGAGCAGAATCCATCATTGTGCTTTGCTGAACTTCATGCTGTTGATGACTGTCCAATACTCCAATGTATCTAGATGCCTTTACGTGGGCTCTAATTCCTCCATGGAGTTAACTGAACCTCTCAGTTTAGCAAATTATCCATTATCATTGATAAATATGTTGAACAGGATGGGCCCTAGTACTGAGCCTTGGGGAACACTGATTATCAGAAGGACACAGTGCCATTTAGTACAACTCCCTGAATTTTACTGTTGAGCCAGGTTTCTTCAGCATTTTGTTATGGTTAGAACGGTAATGATAAACATTATGATAGTATTCAAATACAGGAATTATTACTGTAAAAATAAAGATCCATAGAACCTTGAGTGAATAGGCAAGGAAACAAAAGGAGAAATCATAGAAAGAATAATTCTAATAATTTAATTTGTCAGACTTAGGTTTGTATACAAAAGCAAATGAAAAATAATTTAATTTGTCAGACTTAGGTTTGTATACAAAAGCAAATGAAAAAGAAAATACAGAAGAATTTTTTACTGTGATTAAGAAATGTCACTCTAAAGTCTAGTCATTAGACTACTATGTAATTGTCTGTGTTTCAGCTTGCGATTCTTGAGCCCACAAAAAAAGCAGCCTACAAAAAGAAAAAGAAAAAGAAAAAGAAAAAGAAAAAGAAAAAGAAAAAGAAAAAGAAAAAGAAAAAGAAAAAGAAAAAGAAAAAGAAAAAGAAAAAGAAAAAGAAAAAGAAAAAGAAAAAGAAAAAGAAAAAGAAAAAGAAAACTAAGAGTAAACAGTTTTGCTGCCTTTCCCCAAAAGTGTAAAATAGTGTCTGATTTTTAGTTTCCATCAGGTTAGATACAAGCAGGTATCAGAAAAACAAACAAACAAAAAAATAGGTGTGTTGTAACTTTTAAAATAAGGGAAGCTAATTTCCAACAAACAGAACCTGAAGCAATAAAAATTGCTTTAAAATGGTACTGTAACAGGAATGCTAGGAAGAGGAATCCCTGCAAGCAAGTGGTGATAATGAAGTCACTGAGAACTAAGAATAATAAAACAAGTCACAGTGAGAGAGTGATTATTTCAGTGAAAAAAAATTTCCTACAGTTGGATTGTTCTTCCGTTTTCAGATATGCATATTACTGTGCTTTTTTTGGTCATGGACATCACTCTACACATCCCTTGACTTCTTGCTTTTTTGAGAAACCTGCACCTTTAGCCTCGATGGGATCTTCAAATTTACCAGCTTCCATTAACAATGTTTTTGCGGTAAAGAGCAAGGTATCTGCCTAGGTGCAGAAAGAAGGTCAGAGAGAGGAAGAGATTGTAAAGGGCCTGGCACAATAACTTTTATTGGGTTTACCAGTTCAGATTGAAAAGTGCTGTTCAGTGTAGAAGTAAAAGCTTCAAAAAGGAAATAGCTGGTTATAAAATGAAGTTATATGTTGGCCTGGGGTAGATAGTTCCCAGCTAAGAGGAATATATTAGTATGAGGTTGTGTACTGTAACAAATCACCATTATTTTACTTTCACAAAAGGCACATCACTGTGGCTGTGATTTGTCCCTCCTAAATACAGCCGTTTTGACTTAACTGTTGAATGTGTCCTCATATTTTTTCCTACTGTCTAACACACAGTGACATGGCAATTTCCCTCCCAGTGAGAGTGAAATACATTCTACCTGAGACTCTTGTCTGAGGACAGAATGGCTGTCATAAGCCCAAGTGACTTGCTCAGAATCAATTCTATCTGTAAAGTGGTTATGGGAGAAATACTGTTTGATATGATATGTCTAGTATTAAATAGGAAGTTTATTTGAAGCTGTAGTTTCAAATACAAGCATGTCTTTCCAATGTAAAGAGTATATGTCTTAAACTAGAAAGTGCTTCTCAAATGATATGATGCAAACAATTGGAGATTTTGAAGGTGAGTCTGGATCAGATCCTGGGAAATCTGATGTAGCTGTGAGGTCCCTTCCAACTCTCAGGATTCTAAGATTCTATGATTCCAAGGACAGGTAACTGGTGAACTTGTGGTTTGGTACTACCAGCTACCTGACACGGGCTTTGCAGAAAAAAACTGACAGCTTTTGCAAGAAAGTCAGGTAACTTGTGGTGATCTTTTGCATTGTGGTCTTTTTTTTTTTTTTTTAATGAAGAACTACAGAAAATTTATGAAATGCCCTGAAGAATATTCTCTTCACTGGAATGTGATGGACTGTCAGAAAAAATTTACAGGGAACACTAAAATATTACTGAAGTGTTATCCAAAGTAGATTTCACTTAGTGTACCTCCAGACCGAAGATGTCATCACTGCTTAAGTATAAATTCTGCTTCTTGCACACATGCCAGTGATAGAATGATAACATGGAAAGAATGAAGCTGAACTGTGTTTCACTTCCAAAAAAAAAAAAAATTCACTGCAGAGAAGTACCATGAGACAAAAACTCTGTTATGCAAATGGTTTGCAGTATTTCAGTCACCTGTAGGCACTCTCAGTAGCAATTACATGTCAATTTTGGTGTGAATTAAACACCTCTGCCTCTGGAAGCAACATCTTCCTTGAGTTTATTCTTCAATTACTAATAAAAAGGTGAATGCCCTTCCCTTCAGCTGCAGTCCCCTTGTTAACGCCACAACCACCGTAGTCCCAAGCCGCACCGTCATGGGCTAGCAATCAGAGCTCGCTAGGACCACAGCAACACCAATATGGGGATGTAGCAAAATGGCGTTTATTCACTAATACACACAGCTTATTTGAGCTATCGTGCCCTGTCCTAATTCGTCCTTACTGGATCTTAGCTCCCTACCACAATTCCTTATTGGCTCCTATGGTCTCCTCATTTCTTCGCCTTCTACTTATCTTGTTTACTCATTAGCAAGGACAGTCTGTCTGAGCACAACAGCACCCTTTCACTATGCTTAGGGAGAGGCCTATCCCGTACAGCACGTATCCCCGCCAAGCACCTACTACAACACCCCTGAGCTGCTTTCTTAAATTGTGTGACATGTAAGATAACATTAATATCTGACAATCCCTTTAGAACCTAAAGTAACAACATAACCTAAGTAATGTCCATATTCCAGGAGCACATATGAAATGGGTAGTCCAACTTTCAGCACATAAATTTCATAGTATGGAGAAACACCTTAGCTGATGTAACATTTTCTTCTTACACATTGTAGGACCCAGCCTGCATTGCCACAGAGAGTCCAGAGGGTTAATCACTGCTAAATGTTGTAATATATAGAACTTATTTTAATATTTTTTATTTAATATGAATTGTTGCTGAGATCAGTTTTCTACTAGTTTATTTGTTTATTAACGTATATAGTGATGCCTGTTGAAGAGTCATCGATGAGAAAATAAACATGAGTTTTAATTCCTTCTGGATTAGGAAGGATTTATTTTGCACACAGATATGTGATTTCAGTGGATTGGGTGTAGCACTCTTCTCAGTAATGAACTGAACTTTCTTCAGATATTGCATTCTATTTTTGTAACTGCATTGATGTAATAAAGCAGAAACAGTCTTTTGCTTTTAGCTGCTGCCAAGAAAAGCAGCATCTGAGTAATGAGTGTGGTGATATGAATATGAATATCATCATTCTACCAACTTTACTAGTTCACTTTCTGACATTCTCATGTGAATTGCGGTCTGCAGCCACATTAGTTAAAATGTGTTTTCACAACTTAAACTTTGATGCTGACAGGGACCTCTGGAGTCATCTGGTCCAACCATCCTGCTCCACTACAGCCACCTAGAACAGGCTGCCAAAGATTGCATTCAGAAGGCTTCTGATGGATCCTGAAGAGGGAAGCTCTGCAACCTCTTCAGCAAATCTGTGCCAATTTTCGGTTAACCTCACAGTAAAGAAGTGCTTCCTGTTGTTCAGATGGAACTTCTGGTTTTCTTGTTTGTGCCCATTGCCTCTTGTCCTGACATGGCCTCACTGAAAAGGGTCTGGGTCCATCTTTGCACCCTCCCTTCAGGGTGCATATATTTTATTTATAGATATTGATGAGATCCCTCTGAGACTCCTCCAGGTTGAACAGTCAAAGCCCTCAGCCTTTCTCACATGAGAGATGTTCCAGCCCATCATCTCAGGAGCCCTGTGTTGAACTCTCTCCCATATGTCAGTTTCTCTCTTTACTGGGAAGCTCACACCAGTGGGCCAGGTGTGGCCCCACCAGAGTAGAGCATACCGATCACCTCTCATGATCTACTGATAATACTTTTCCTAATGCAACAATACTTGATAATTGAGAAACAATACTGCAGTAAGACAGCTGTGGAAGCAGCCCAGAACTTTGGCCAAGAACAAAACAGCATCACAAGCAAGAGATAGATGAGCTAAAAAGATACATTGAGGCCACAGTGCTGCAGGTTCTCAGTCAGGAGAAAGAAAGGGATGTACTTGCCGGAGCAAAGTTCCCTTCTATGCAGATGCTGCAATAGCAAGCCTCATCATGGGCCAGTTAATATCTAAGCACCACTAACTTTGATTTAAGTAAAGGCTCACACTCTCAGTCTTTTCTCATACGAAAGGACTCAGTGTTCTCTCCTGTAGCTGTAGGCATACCTGCTTCTGTCTGATCCAACTCTACAAAATAAACTGTATATCTAATCTGTGGCACAGCAATTTTCTAGAGGCATAATTAAGAAGTTAAAATACTGCTGAGAATACTTCTCTTGTGTCTCGAGGAGAAAGCATAGATTTTTTAATTAATTATGTCTTTATTGCTAATTGAAAAATAATCTCATTATACATTTTTGTCAGATTCTATTTCTTGTGGAATGACCAGCCTTTGTTATTAGCATATCCAATTACATACTTTGTTTATTAATAACAAACATCATTAAAAAGTTTTGGCAATATGTTGAAGAAAACAAATAACTGAGTAGCCTTGCTAAATCTAATTTCCCAGAAACTCTGCACATTTGTTCATATATATAAAAACATATAAAATTGCTTCCTTCTATTCTACATGTTAAGTAAGTTTTTAACAACAAGATATTAAATGTGTTCATAAACAACTTGCATATACTTGTTACTGTGAGTATAATAAATGATAAGAAAAAATGATATGACTATGCTCAATTTAGGATTAAAATAATGTTTTAATTCTGCTTCTAACTTTTAAAAAAATTTATTGCAGGAGTATATGAAGTATAAACTTCAAATGTAGCTGAATGACTAAGTTAAATCACTGAAATGTCTTATGAATAGGAAGACTGTAATAGTCCAGATATATGATTTGTAAATATTTGTAATTAAATGCTGTCAAAATTCTAATATCTCATTCTGAAACATGGGCTTTCTGTAAACACATTTTCCTATGTTCTCACAAGAATGAGATTTAGTTTCTAAACAAAAGTACATCATGTTAAAACAAAGAATGTTGCCAGGAAAAAAAAATCAATAAATGGATGATATGGATGTACAATTTCTTGCATAAAATTTTGGGAAGAAATCAGTTGTTGGCAAGAAATTACATGAAACTGTAATGTTTCATTTACCTTGGAAGCAATTAAGCTGTTCTGTAGTCTTTAGATTCTCATGAGTAAAAATCTATTTCCCAGGAGCTCTTCATACAAGTTAGTTGTTTTTTTCACTAACCTTGAAGGTAAGTCATCTTTTTTAAGTATTAAACTGTTGATAGAAAGCAAATCTACCTGTACATCTGTAACAAGTCTTGCTTGTTTAGATAAGGTTTAACATAATGTTTGTGAGGAGTACGTACATGCTTATACTACGCAAGTGAAATATCCCTAAATTCAATATAAATACACAGAATAAATATTTGTAAACTACCTAGAAAACTTTTTCTGTAGCTATCATGGCCCAAAGAATATAAAACATGTTTACATGCGTATCTCTAATGTATTTTACGAGGTCAGTTTATAGAGTGGATGAGAAGAATTTTCTTATGCAACTCTCAGAAGAGTTCTGTGGAAAAAATCCTGTCTGGTTTCACCTGCTGTATAAAATTGTCCTGAGATACACATGCAAACATATTTTGCATGGCTTAAACCATCATATTTGCAAATAGCTTTGCTAAAAGTGCTGGTTTAGCACAAGTATAAGCACTGTTTCACATTTTACTTCTGTGTTTTGTGAGAAATATTTTTTTGTTTGTTTTAAAGCATCTACCTGGTAAGTTCACTACGTGATCTAATTTTAGAGGTTCTATAAAGTTACTTGTATGTATGAATCTACAAAGGCCAGTCAACAATGCCCACTCCCAAATTCCAGTCTGCTTAGGTTGTCTCTTGTGGGTTTTTTGTTTGTTTTGGGGGGAGGGAGGTATTTGCTTCAATTCACAGCTCTGGTTATCCCCTATATCCATGCTTTCCTAGCACTGTATTGGCTTTTTAAGATGATAAACCCAAACAATGCTTCTTTTTTTTTAGTCAGTTTATACAACAGGCTTAATATTTCTTGTTTTCTCGCTATTATTTTCCTCATAAGTTATAGTGTATATGTAATTTTTCATCTATTTCAGCTGTTGTTCTCAAGTAGTTATATAGACCATCTTTTGGACCCCTTTTTTTTAGGTGGCAGTGAATTACTGCTAATGCATATTTACATTTAATTTTTTCCTCCAGTGTGTTTATTACTTTGAATTTTCTAACAATGAATTTTCTAGCATCTGATATTCTTAATCCAGTCATTCATTACCAGGTGTTTTGCAACTCTTTCTAGCCACTCTTACGTTTTCTTGCTCTGTTTAATTTGATATCATCTTCAAACTTTATTTTGTCTTTTATCCAGTGTTCCAGATAATTTTCAAAAATTATGTATACTGTGTTTAGTCTCATCTCTTATGTAGTTTGAAACAGCTCTTTCATTAGGAGATATTTAAACTTCATTCCTTTCAGTGTTAAATAAAATAGAATGTTTTCAGGAAAAATCAATTCCAATATCCTGACCTTAAAAAAAGCAGGAAAATTAGATCTATTTCAAACATTCTCTGCAAAATAGGCTTACCTCTCCAAAACCTATTCCGTCTGACCTATAGGGAGACACAGTTCCTCTGTTTGACTAAGCTTATTAGCAAATGAAACTGCACAGTCATAAATTCAAATGAGTGTGAAAGAAATTTTCAAGTGTAAAAGCGTTAAAAAATCTACAGACCACCAAACTGACTTTTTTACTTCAAAGAATGAAATGAGCAGCTTGAAATGAACATAACAGCACTATAAGACTCTGTCTGTCTTTTTTCCCATAATGAAGCTCATTTGCACGTGAAATGACATAAGGAAATCTAAGGGAACCTGTTGAGAAATTTTGAAAGGTACACAATCAGCTCTCTTTGTGAAGAACAGTAATCAAACAACACCCAGCTTGTTTGCAGTTCCAAAAAAAACCAAGGTTTTTAAATGCTTCTCAGAGCAATCACTATCAGGTATCTCTGCTTTCTCATTCGTCTCTATTTTTCTTCTATACATTGTTTAATGAATACAAATCTTTAAAAGCTGCCTGAGGATTTTTAACTGTGAACAAAAGTATTTAATTAAATGAATGCAAGACTTTAAGGAAGCCAGAAGAGAGAGATTTTCTATCAAATACAATAAAGGATTGTAATGTTATTTATGGAACTTATCACTATTACAAAAACAAACTAGTAAAAAAAAACCCATTAAAATAATAAAATACAAGAAAAAATAGAAATTTCAGGGGAGGTAATAAATTCTCTGTTTGCTGAACTCTTATAATGTCTGGAAT
Organism: Gallus gallus; assembly: GCF_016699485.2. NCBI lineage: Eukaryota > Metazoa > Chordata > Aves > Galliformes > Phasianidae > Gallus > Gallus gallus. Next base: position 51,655,798 of record NC_052572.1, read on the forward strand.
CTTTAACTGATATTTTTATCTTTTTCAAGACTGGCCAATTATTTTTTTAAAAAAATAGTTTAAATCTTCCAATACTTTTAAAGACATAATTAATTGTTCTTATAAAGCATAAAAAAAATCTTTACATTTTGTACTAGAATAATAGGAAACTGTCAGCTTATAATTTCTGTCATTAATTCCCTCGGTACTTAAATAATGTTTTGAAAAGGGAATATCTGGGTAATACAACTTTCCTACTGGAATAACATAGTATATTTCTTTCCTTGTCTAGAATGTTTTAAGAGTAAGAAAATAAAGTATAATACTGAAGACATCATGTTTATGACTTGCCAAAAATAGTGTTAAATGTTTTAAAATTTTATTTTAGAATTATTTTTAAAATTAGTTCCTTAGAGTAGGACGGAAATGACAATACAACATAATGTGCACCACTACACATTATGTACAATATAACTGTTGCACAATTATGTAGTGATTGTACATAATTTTAGTGAAATCACATACAAAATCTGCATTACATTCAGGTGTGGACTTTGGGGATTTGTTTCTTTAAACAAACAAAAAATTCAAAAACATGTTTTCTAAAATACTTTGATCAATTATGACGTAAGAAAGATGGAAAAAATGATTTCAAATGAGATAGTAAAGTACAGAAGCAGCTCCAGGGAAAAAGAAATATTTAAATAGCTTATTTAGTATTTTCTAAGGTAATAAGTGTGTTTAGGTATATTCCAGCATGATTAATGTTAAAAATTAGTCCCAAATACCCAGTCCTGCCCTTTACATTCAAAAATCTCTCCACTGGCATTTTGAGAGACCTCCACATGGCATTAGAAACAATCAAGTCCATGCTTTAAAAGTCTAAGTGAAAGGATCACACAGAATTACATAATGATTGAGGCTGGAAGGAACTGCTTGGGATCCTCTAGTCCATCCCTCTGCTTCAAGCAGGGTCACCTAGAGCATTGCCCAGGATCATGTCCAGGCAGGCTTTGAGTATCTCCAAAGGAAAGAGACTCCACAACCTCTCTGAGCAGCTTGTTCTAGTGCTCTGTCATATTCACAGTAAAGAACTTCTCTCTTGTGTAGGTGAAACTAAATTTGTTTCAGTTTGAGCCCAATGCTTTTTGTTCACTTGCCAAGCACCACAGAAAATAGCCTGACCCCATCCTGATGATACCATCACTTAAGATATTCATGCACATCAATAAGATAGCCCCTCAGTCGTCTCTTCTACGGGCTGGATGGTTTCAGGTGTCTCAGCCATTCCTCATACAGGAGATAATCCAGGCCCCCACATCTCTGTGGCTCAGTTGGATTTCCTCTTGAAGATTCCTGTCTTTCTTGAACTATATAGTCCAGAACTGGACACAGTACTGCAGATGCTTTCTCTACCTGCTAACAACACTCTTTCGAATGTACCTCAGGTACCACTGACCACGAGAGCACACTGCTGGCTTATGGGCAGTCTCACTTATCACACAGTGTTATATACAAGGTTGATGTTGTTTCTAGAGATTAGTTAACAAAGCACTCTACGTTTCTTATTTTATTTACTTCTTTGATTTTATCTTTATTTCACAGGAGCATGATTTCCACATGCTTCAGCCTGTACTCAGATTCTGCGTCTTCCCAGTATTATGGAAGAAAATTCAAACTTAAAATGCTACTCATCCTTTAAAATAGAATGATTTAATGGTATCCTTCACGGAAATGTTCATCTAGAAAAGAATCTGCTCTTGAAGTTATGTCTCAAAACGCTGAGGTCCTCCCAACAGAAAGGTTGACTCATCTATCATAAAATAGGTTCATGTAAATCTATATTTTATCTCTGCCCAGTAGCAGGTGCTTGGGGAGATTACAAGAACCAGAATCTCCCATATCCAACATTTGGGCTACGCTAAAGCTTACTCTCCTAACATATTCTAACATATTAAAAATGATTAAATAATGAATGCATGAAGTCCGGCTGCTGTTCAGTTTATATTAACATTTTGTTTTAATTTGAAAATAAATAAGACCATTAACTATAGTGTGTGTATATACATATATATGTAATCACTGTTACTATTACTTTTTTTTTCTGTCTTAGTTTTCTCTCAACTTATGAGTTCTACTTTGTTATTTTTCCAGTTCTCTCCCTCATTCTGCTGAGAGTGGAAGAGCGAGCAAACAACCGTGTGGTGCTAAGCTTCCTGCTGAGCCAAACCCGACACCTTCAAACAGAATATTTTATCAAGTTGTAATTTAAAAGAACATCTATATGTTTTGCCAACATCAGGCATGAATTATCTACCACTGAAGTTTATCTTAGCAGCAATTAATTGAGCTATAAACTAGATCTTTACAATGTTCAACCTACTTTGGGGTTCCTACAAAATTTTGTCAAGTCCATATGATGTATTGATCAAATTAACATGGTTAGTACACTACATATTTGCTCTTTTTCAGGCAGAAAATTATCTAGTCCATGTTGTGATAGTATCTATCAAATAGAAACCTTATTTTTTCTCTGGCATAAAAAAAACTGGTAAACATTTAATGTATCTTTACAAAAGAAGATAAGTAGAGTGTTGCTTTCTGCAACAACAGTGATGTTAGCCAACTGTGTTAGCCCTCTGCACGTACTGACCAATTAGCCTGATCAGGGCCAAATGACTGCATACGCACACCAATATGATGAGCAGCAAAATGGCGTTTATTCACTACTAAACACAGCTTATATACATTTTTACCTACATAACCGTGCTGCCATGTCCCACCCTGATTGGTTCACACCAGATAACATTGTGCCTTATTTGGCCGTTTCCACATTCTTTTCTCATCCTTCTTCTTCTACTGTTTTCTCTGCATCAAGGTCAGCACGATAGCACTGTCTCTCTATGCTTAGGGAGACGCCTGTCCCGTACATCCCGTGCCCTTGCAAGATGCCTACTACAACAGTAGAGCATCATTTTTTCATGTAACTGAACTCACATAATTATAATTACACATGTTCAATCAACAAAATATCAAGTAGAGAAACACATTAGGTAGGAAGCTGCCAGTCATGAATCACAATCTTTGAACCACAATGTTGAGACTAAGGTAAGAAAGGCAGAAATGTATCTTTCAATTGTTGGAGGGGCTACCTCAGAAATTCAGATTGAAGTAGGCCTGTACCTCTCCCTGTCTATGCCCGAATCATTTTGTCAACACTTAGTAACTACCTTCAGTCCAGTTAACCTTACTCTAATGTTAAAGAAGAAAACTAATTTCAGTGATATGACACTCTGTGAATCCCTCTTCTAACCGTTCCTCTGTGACAGAATCACAGCAGCCCTGTCTGATATCATATTCCAATCATTTTGACATTATGCATTTGGTTCCAGAGCTTTCCCTAAATTAGAGTGAAGTAAAAATGCTTCAGGTATTCATTGCGTCTTTTAGTTTATCTCTCAGGAAAATGACCAGACTGACTGGAAAACATACTGCATTGGAAACATCACAAATAGGAATAGCTAGATCATACATAAGTAGCATGGATTCTAGAAGCCAGTTTCTTAAAAAATTATGACCTGATGATTTTAAACTCTGAAAAATGCTTGTTAAAAAAAAAAAAAAAAAAACACTAACCAAAATCTAAAAAAATATATATCATGTAGGATGAGAAATCTGTTCCTAGGGGAAAAAAACAAACAAACAGGACACTATGATCATTCTCAGTTTATCTAATTCACGTAGTTAAAGACTGCTAGTCATTCCCCCTTGACCTATTACTACCAGACCATGTTAGAAGTCAGGCCCCCTCTGGCTTGTAAACTTCCTTCAAGTACAGGACTGCAGCAGTGATTATCCCTGGAGCCTTCTCTTCCCCAGACTGCAGAAGTCTGACACCCTCAGCCTGTCTTCGTAGCAGAGGTGCTCCAGCCCTCTTCTAATCTTCGTGGCCCTCCTCTGGACTCCTCAACAGCTCTGAAATTCCTTTATCACAACAGAAAGCATATTTGCATATTTTTGGCTGTTCCCAGGGCTCCATGTATCAAAATTCATTAACTTGTCATAACTTAAGCTGGCACTGCACTGCACCCCGTGCCCTGGTTTCAGCCCAGCTGGGGCTGCTTTGAACAGCACATAGCTGTTGAGTTTGTGCTGAGTGATGATAGTGTGCCGGGGTGAGGCCAAGCCACTTGGGTGGGTAGTCACCATGCTCATAGTGAGGGGCATGGGGCAGCCACAGAGAGAGCTTTGCTCGGCCATAGGTTGGGCGTACCTTTTCCTTGTTAACAAAATTCAATACATTTCATCTATGTCTTGCATGTGGAAAAATACTGTTCATAGTAAAAGCTTAATGCAATAACAGTAAAGACAGACACTGACAAAACATACCTCCTTTTCTGTATCAATATATGTTTCAGTGAGAATGAAAATATTAATCTAAGTCTACAGAGAAAAAAAGCCTGGAGGTAATAACAATTTTAAAATATTTTAAATTGACTTCTGTTACATTATAAAGATTTTGATTGGTCTTTTTCAATTTGTGATGCTTTTATGTAGATTCTGCTTTCTATTCTGGGCTTTCTATTTCTTCTGTGGCGAACTTGTGCACTTTTTTAAATGTACAAGTATATTATGGGAGCAGTATGCCATTCTGAAAATTGCATCCCTATCTCTTATTTTTCTGTTTTTGGTTAATCGTTAGATATCTAAATTGTTCCATGCCAGTTAAGTTCATTCCTTTGGCGGATTTTGCTCATCATCATCTATTAAAAATCTGCTCCACTATTCCAGAATATCATTGATTGATAACCTAAAATAAAAATCTGTGGTTAGTTCAGAATATTCAGTGTATTCAAAATGCCCTCCTGAAGTGGGAGCTCACATCTCTTGAGCTGTAGAGAAAACCGTAAACACTGACAAAGCATATTTTTTGTTTGTTATTCTGAGGAAAATGCATTCAAGGAAGAAAGAATTAAAAATTGTGTTGTTGTTTTTAATTTCTTTAGGCCTCAGAGGTATTTTACAAGTCTGATAACTACACTTAATTTTAAAATTTTAAAATCTTAAAATTTTACATGAAAAAATAACTTCCTGTCCCCCCCTCCCCCCCCCCCCCCTCCCCCAAGTGTTCTGAAAGAAGATTTATATTGTGCAACTACTTCCACTAGCCTCCAAACTTTTTGGTAACTTTCACGACATCAGAAAAGGGGTTTTTAATTACCATTTTCTATTTTTTTTTTTAGATTCACACAATCAAAAGAAGTAATTTTCTTTTTAAATGGAAATTCAATAAAAGTAAACATACATCTGTAAAAAACAGGACAGTTTCTATGGCAACTATTTCTGACTATCCACTAACGCACACAAATAAGGAAAGTTACAAATGCACAAATTATAGAAGATGTTTTAATATATTAAAAGGTGATTTATTTATTTATTTATTTAGTATAGCATTGCAGAGGAAGTCATTCAAACTTACACACTCTTTCAAGTGATATTAAACAACAGATAAAGGAAAAGTAGGACAGAATGATATTTTATGCCATGCTATAAATTCTAAGCAATCCTTCACTTTTATTTAACCTTAATTTTTTTTTTTTTGCAAATATGTGTAACCTTTTATTTTCAAAAACTTTCCATATATCTCTTGTCCAAAATCTCAAGAATCTTCTGCTTAGCTGAAGTCTAGTCTTTCCTAAATGCTATTTATTCTCAGAAGAAAGCAGTGGCATAAAAGTGGCAAAGTAAGGGAAACAAAGACTGCAGAATAGATTCTTACATGAATTTATATTCCTGTTTTGATACTTAATTGTTGTTTGGTATTGAGAATGAATAATTTGTAATATTTATACTTAACAGATTCTGAAAATTTACCCAAATTTCTCATAATTTCTGCTTATTTTATTAATTGCACTCTTCTCTATAATTAATCCCTAGAAAACTGGACAAATCACCTGATTCTGAGGGCAGAGAAAACAACAATGAATAAAGCAAGCCCTCTTTTTAGATAAATGTGGTTAAACTCCTAAACAAGTACAAAGCTTTCATCATGTCATGTTTTCTAAAATGCTATCAAACATTAACATACTCATTATGTGAGCAACGACACTTGCATTTCTGCCTTAATGAAAATTACAATTATGGAGCCAGTCAAACCTAATCCAAACCTAAATTATGGTAACAAATAATTTAGTGATACTGATATATGAATGATTGACATACAGTTACCATATTTAGTATAATGACTGTAGCATATTGCACTGTTCATCAGAAACTCTCAAAGAATTTTACAAACTTTAATTATATCTTACATGAGATTAAATAACATACAGTCAGATTTTTTGATTTTACAGAAGACAAACTAACTCACTCAACAATTAGGAAACCTCTTAGTCCTACTACAGTTTTGCCTCATGTGCAGAAGGAACTTTACAATGTCTGCATCTAGAATGTCATGTCAGGACATAGCGTTGCTTTGGCCTGATTTTTGGAATGCAGTGTACCAGAGTATGCTTGTCTGTTACGGATGTTACAGCAATAACTACAGAACTTTCTACTGATAAATAGTTTTTCATTTTTTGCATTTTGAAAGATTGCTACAGTAATTTCTAGTAAGCATTTTGGAAAATATATTAGTTCTGGATTAGAAAAAATATTGATACATGACAGTGTATTTACGACTGCACAAATTCTTGGCCTCAAAATTCCTTTTCTGATCTCTCAGACTTTGAAAATACTTTATCCCTATTGAACTGTAGGACCAAATCTTTAGTGTAGCTGCTGAATTTCAATTATTCTTCAATACGTTTTGGACTAGAAGAGGAACTGAGTAGAAAAATGATTGATTTACATGATACAGGATGTAACTATGGATTTCTGTTGTACAGATAGGGAAATTTCAGTGAAACTTCTCACTTTAATCCACTTCAAAGAACACTCTGAACTGCATGTCCAAATTCTTTTACTTTTAGTCCTGGAACCAAAGATCTAGCCCCTTCCCATCAGTCCTGTGCTCACTAACACTTGTTAGCAATAAAAAACAAGCAGGACAATTAACCTGACTAAGGAGACAGAATGAAACATTGCAGTACTAAAAGCTTTGTCTCGGCAATGATGATAGAAGCTCTACTGCAGTTTACCCAAGTTCTCACATTATTTATTCTGTTTCTAAAAATGAATTTAAACTAAATGTTTAAAAGTTGCTAAAAATAAAACTTACTTTTGTTTGTATCAATTTGCAGAGGATATCACATTAATACAATGGAATTCCCAATAGAATGAGTGTTATATTCCCAGTGCAAAAACTCTTGTCTGAAAGTTCACAAGTTGTTGCAAGCCTAGAAATGTATTGATAGCAATAGTCAATACATTCACACTCCATTTTATTTAGCTTGCAAATCACAGTTGGCAAAAACAAACAAACAAAGTGTAGCATTTCTAACTGGCTATATATCAGTCTGAAAACTTGATTGAATACACATTATTAAATTCAAACAAACAGAAAGTTATTATGCAAAGTTAATTTTCTCCTCTTCATTTTGTCTGGTATTTTTAGGAAAAAGAAAAATTGATCCATTCATAAAAGAAAGAAAGAAAGAAAGAAAGAAAGAAAGAAAGGAAGGAAGGAAGGAAGGAAGGAAGGAAGGAAGGAAGGAAGGAAGGAAGGAAGGAAGGAAGGAAGGAAGGAAGGAAGGAAGGAAGGAAGGAAGGAAATGCATTAAAAGATTTGTTATTGAAAAACTAAAAAGTAGCTTTGCTATTCATAAGAGGAATAAGCTGGAATATTACCTTCTCTATATAATGTAAATCAAAGTAAATGATTAAAATCTTAATGTTTTTTAGCTGATTTTTCCTTGATCACTGTTTCTTTCTTTTCTTTGTCATTTTTTTTATTTTATATATTTAGCTAAACACAGGTTACTTTGGAAATGTACCTAAATCTAACTTGTGTGTAATCCTAACTTTTAGAATTCAAGATAGAATATTAGATAAATAAATAAACAAAATTTGTAATGGTAATTAGACATTAAAAAAAAAATGTTTTGATCTTCAGCATTTATTTTTGTCCAGTTTTTATTCCTGTTGATCTGTACTTAGACTACAGAATAAATGAGCTTAAAATCCAACTACAGAATTTTTTAAGTTTGAAGTTGTCATAGCAGTGAGAGCAATGATCTAAATTTTCATAGCTAGTCAGCACATTCTAATTTCATTGTGTGCAGTAATAACTAAAATATTTTAAACATCACAGCTCAGAAAAAAAAAACCATCTTATGATTTAACATTTCTGGATTTTGAAATGACCACAAATCTGAAACTATAATCAGAAAATTCATTCTCTTCTTATTCGGCATGAAATGTAGGGGGAAAAGAAATGTATTTTCTTGTAAAGAATTCATAAATATAAACTTCTGCAATATAAATATGTCTTTCTAAACTGATAGAATGCAATTCTCCAATGTATTTTTTTAAGTCTGTTTATTTGCCAAACACAGTTTGGGGAGCATCAGCAGGACATTTTCACTTGCAAAAAACAATAGTATATAAGGTCCAAACAATTGTAATGTGAAAATCTGTGAGAAGTCGTGGATATGTTTACCTTATATTTTGAAATGGTCCTCAAAATTGTTTCAGTTTCAAGCTACCTACACTCTACCCTCTTTATGTATTTTAGACTATCTGGTTTCCTGGTAAGTTTAGTGGTGTTTTCTGGGTAGTCTTTGAATAAGATTCAGGGCACTGAACCTCCAGCACTGAAGAATTTCAAGACTCTCAGATGTCTGTTCAGACTTACTCACAGGATACTCAAGACTTGAGGTTTCTTTATTCCCTTTGTTCTCCCTCTGTGTATTTTAGTGGAATCAAGAACTATGAATATCTTAGCTGAGCCTTTCTGAACTCAGTAACATTTCGTTTATGGGACACCTGGCTTTTTGAAAGCTTCTACTGGAGAATTCCATTGAAAAAGAAGTTTAAATGTCCTAAAAGTCTGTCAGTTTATGGGATTGAAAACCATAATTATTGTTTTTTGGCGAAAATCTATTCTGACCTGGGAAAAGTTCAAGTGACAGCAAACATGGCAGCTGATAACTGAAGAACATATGTAATTGTCAGTTTTATTGCTATTCGGTAATATCAAAAGTTGACAAGTTCTTGTCAAACTAAGAATCAGTTTCACTGTTTTTGAGTTCTTCAAGAAAAATGCAGGCAAAAATAAATAACAAAAGAAATTCACTGATAGCAAAATGTTTTATAAGTTGTCTTATCTTTGACAGATTTTTTTTGCCATTTTTTCTTGTTTATTACATTAAAAATAAAATACAATTTGTATTACAAAGTATTTGTTTTTGAATGAAATTTCTCATTACCAACACTTGCTGGGCCAGCATCAAATGAAAAGTGGAGATGTCAGAAAACTAAAATATGGATTACTTACTGAATCAGATCAGAGAAACTGTAAAACTGACTGTACCCTTCAGCAGCTCGTTTTCAAATCTGCTAATCAAGAGACATATATAGTCATTTCAATGGCTGTATGCATACACGTATACATTTGCAACAGAATCCATAAATATCTTATTTCTATTTCCATCCCAGAAATTTCTATTGAACTTATTTTTGCTGGCAGTTTCAAAGCTTGCCCAGCCATTTTTATTAAACTGGTTTGGTTAACAGTAGATTCCAGAATCTACAATCAGAATTACCAGTAGTTTTAGCTGATTTCCTGAGTTGTAATAAGGGCCAGTGTCAATGTATAAACTCCTAGTTAGCAAGATGTACATCAACATGTATGCTAACAGTATATGAGAGTAATGAGTTTACCCAATTGGGCAGCTAAACAACATGCAGCTGCTTTCTCATTTCCTTTTGCACAATCTCTGGTAGGACAGGGGACAAGGAAAAGAAAAGTAGAAGCGAGAAGTCCCTCACATATTGACATAAAATTAATTTAACAAGCAAATTAGAAGTGAAAAAAGAGAGGAATAAAACAAAACTAACATTGCAAAGACTACTCAATTCCCACCATGTGTAGACTGGTATCTAGCCAGTTTGCCAGAGAAGCTGTTAGCCCAACTGAACTCCTTATCTCTATTCCGCTGCTGAGCATCAGTTATGGAACATGGAACGTCTCCTTAGTTAGTTCAGATCATTAGCATGACTGTGCCTCCTCCTGGCCCCATGCACACCCCCAAGCTATTCACTGTGGGGGCAGGAGGGGTAACAGAGAAGGCCCTGATGCTCTACCAGACCTGCTTAGCTGCTGCTAGGACTATGCTGTGCTATCAGGCATTCCTTTGGTCATAGATAGAAAGCACAGTACCCATGAGGAGTGCTGTGAAGAAAGTTAACTCTACCTCAGCCAAACCTGTTAGAAAATATTGTATGTCAATACTGGGTACTTAAGTTTCAGTTTTGTAAAGGCATAAATTTAATGAAGGGCAATTGTAATAAGTTTATCTATTTTTTTAAACAGACTGCAAGCTTTTGCTGAATGGATCAAGAACACAAAGAAAAAGACACAGTTCTGATTTCCAACATAGGAAACTGTCTGCAATGAAGACAAATTACTTTCTATTCTTATTTTGTCTAGTCTCAGTGTCCTGTCACTGGGTCTTGTAAAATCTTTTGGTTTTAAAATATTGTTTCTTTGATGAAATTTATACCATGAAGAAAATGATCTGACTTTCTCATGTATTCATTAGCTAAGCTACATATCTTACAGACCCATACAGTTGTAACACAAAACAGTAGGAATGACTGATAAAGACTGTCTGACTTTTTTATTCTTATTTTCTCTCAGAAGCTGACTGAGAGGTAGGTGTTGGCCTCCCAGCCCCATGAACCACGCTGTGCCCAGTGGTGGGGTGCCGACCTAGTGTTGCCACCATGGCCACCTGTTGTGGGGCAGGGGCGAGCCTTGGGGGCTGCTGTGGGCCTTCCTCCTTGAGTGTCTCTGGGGCATCCCATGTGTGCAGTTCCTGGGCAGAGGGTCCTACCGCTGCTGCTCCCTGCCCCAGGTCCTCCTGCAGCTCCTCCTCAGAGGACACAATGGTGGTAGTGAAGTGCCCAGGACCCCCACTAAGGAAGCCAGGTAATATCACTCCTTAGCACTGGAGACTGCAGGGCTGGCAGAGCAGCCTGGGTCAGAGACAAGAGGCCCCTGATGGGAGGTGGTGGGGCTGGATTTGCTCATGGGACTGTCCTCCTGCCTCCCTGAAGCACAGCCATCCCAATGGTATGCTGCCAGTGGAACTCTGAGCCATACAGGGCTTCAGCAATTATATTGAACCTCCTCACAAAGTACACTATGAGACCTCTGAGACTCAGGTGAAGCTCCCAGAGCAAGGCCACCTGGTCAAATCCATACTTGCATAGGAAGCCCAGAATGATGCTCTGTCTTGTGTGCACCTCCCATCACCTGATGATGGAGATCCTCTTGATCTCTCCTTATAGATCCACCAGAGAAGGGGTCCAAGGGGTCCTGGATGTTCTTGGAAAAAGGCAGCCTAGATCGCAGATAGGAAGTTGGGCTCCTGAACCAGGAGCATGGGCTCTGGAGGCCCCTGCCCACCCTGCAGGCCATAACCTCAGTGTCCTATGGGCTGCAGGTCAAGACGCTCAAGGTAAACATTGTCTGACCCCACAGAGTAATGGATGGTCCAGGTCATGTACCCACATTCAACACATCTCAGTTTCTTGTCCCACCGGAGTGCACAGCTGTAGTAAAGATGGTGGAGACAGTGGGACATATAGGCCACATAATTGCAAGCATGACATCAGACAGGGCAGACCCCATATTCATGGCCCTGAGCTGTGAAGTAGGCTGAGGAGAGCTGAAGTTGGGAAGCTTCTCCCCTCAGTGACACTGCAGTGGGCAGAAAGTTTCACAAACTGTGAAAGAGAGAGATTCCATGTTAACTTTGTCCCCAGAACAGCGATATTTGTGGTCCCTTGCTCCCCACTAGCTGGGTCAGGGCCATGTGCCCACACTGATCAACCTCCACAGCCGTGGTCATACCTAGTGGGGACCTGGCTGCCTGAGCCACACAGGTCCAGGGAAACAATGGCAGTGTTGGAGGATGAGCACTAGGAACAGCTGCCAGCAGCCCCTCAGCACAACCCAACCAAGGCCTCATTAAGGACTCCAGGCCTCACAGATATTCTCTACTGGAGTCCAGGCACAAGTACACACCATTCTCTGCTGGCATCCGAATTTATATATAAAACTAATAAGAGCAATGATCTGCAACAGTGCTATTTTAGAGATCTAATATATAATAAATCTAAACAATTTATGGAGTACAAATAGAACAGAAAATATAAAAATAATCAATTATTGGTTAAAACCACAAATGCTTCAGAATCGCGTTTCCAAGATTTGGCTATCTCTGCCATAATTGGCTCATATATTTTTAAGGCAGCAAAATGGCTTTCATTAGATATCTCAGTGGGCTTTGGACATGGTGGAGAAGAGTATTTTGTAAGTTTACATATCTCTAACCTTTCAGGTTCATTAACTTTATGGTTCTGATGCTTCACAGCTTATTTTCTGAACATTAAGCATCAACAGAACTGATTTTTCAGAGCAGGATGAAAGGATGGATATCACTTGCACCAAAGGCATAACTTGAAACACAAGGTGTTAAAATCTGGAGAAACAACATGCACAACTGCATTGAGTGAGCAATCTGTGGATTCCTCGCAGCACGTGATATGTAAGAGATAGTTAAAATGAGTATGAAGCCTTTAGTTTTCTGAGACTCTGCAATACTTTTTCTGAATCCAGATTCTTTCAAGATAAATACCCAAACAATAAAATGATTAGTCTATATCCTCGTGTGGATTCTTCTCTCCACAGAACAAAAAAATATAATGTTAGCCCTATAGTTACAGTATCAAGATTTAAAAAAGAAATCTCTCTTCAACATCTTTATCAGTGACATAGACAATGAGATTGAGTGCACCCTCAGCAAGTTTGCTGATGACACCAAGCTGAGTGGTGCAGTTGACCCAAGAAAATGGAGGGATGTCATCCAGAGGGATCTGGACAGGCTTTAGCATAGTCCCAGTAATGGTACAAAGGACTGAGAGTCTATAACAAATCAAAAACAAACAAATCAACAAACAAAACCCACCAGCAATAACAAAGAATATCAACAAAAAATAAAACCAATCTATTACAAATCTCATTCACAGTTTTTTTTCTGAGTATCATTTTAAAGATTCGAGTCACTGAAATGTAATACTTAGTAAACTAAAGTAAACAGACATATCCAAATTAAACAGAACTGTGTTCTAAAAACTTCTAAGATGAGCATTTGCACTGTAAATTCACCCTTTTCCAGAGGAAAATCAAAGATTGTTTTCTTGTTCAAGCACTCTCTGGGTCTGGCCTTCCAGTCAGTTTTTAACTCATTGAACAGATGACCTGTGTAGTCCATGCAGTGCCACCTTGTCCAGGAGAATACTATGGGAGACAGAGTCAAATGCTTTACTAAAATCAAGGTATACTACATCCACAGACTTTCTCCCATCCACTAGGCACATGGCCTGTACCTGTTCCTGTACTCTTAATATTTTCTTCTTGAAGAGTGTCCGGCCATCCTGAACCATTTTTCCCTTAAGGACTGACTCACAAGGGATCCTCCGAACTGACATCCTAAACAGTTCAAAGTCTACTCTCCAGAAGTCTAAGGCAGCAGTTTTCCTGAACTCCAACCTGACTTCACCAAGTGTGAAGTCCATCATTTTGCGGTCACTCTGCTGAAGACAGCTTCTGACCACCGCATCTCCCACCTCTTCTCTGTTTGTAAACACCATGTCTAGAGGGACACTTCTCCTGGTAGGCTCTCTTACCAGCAGAAAACTCCTAGACTGCTTCCTCACTGCTGTATTGTATTTCCAGGAAATATCAGGTAAATTGAAATCCCCTGAAAGTATAAGGACTAGTGATCATGTGCCTTCTGCCAACTGCTTTTAGATTGCTTCACCTGGATCTTCATCCTTGTTTAGTGGTCTACAGTAGATGCCCACAAGGATATCAGTATTATAGGCCTTCCCCCTAATCCTTAGCCATAAGGACTCAACCTTATCATTCCCAACTTTGAGCACAGCAGAATGAAAATACTTCCTAAAATACAAACACAACCCACCACCCCTCCTTACTTGCCTACTGCTTCTGAAGAGCTTATAGTCCCCTATTGCAGATCTCCAGTCATGCGAATGATCCCACCATGATCCCATGATGGTGATTAAGTCATAGTTTTCCTGCTCTACAATGGCTTTGAGCTCCACCTGTTTGTTGTCCATATTGTGAATGCTGGTTTAAAGGCAGTTCAGCTGAGTTAATGGTCTCACACCCCAGCCCTGACATGTTTCAAGTGAGAGAGGGGCTACATCTTGCCAAAGACAAAAGAAAATCTTGATTATTTTAACAGTCATTTTTTAAATTATTCTCTTTGTTTTGTTTTGTTTTGTTTATTTTTAGCTGTTGTTTGACAGTTACAAGAGTGGATAAGACTCAGGGACACACATATCCTAATAATGCAGCAGAGTGACATTATAAGAGAGACATTTATCTGCTAATTAGATATGATCCATCACCAGCCAAAGCATAATTAAATGTAATCATTTAAAAGCTTCTTGTATTATAAATAAGTTAGTAAAATGTACAACAGAGAGAACATTTATATAATTAACAGTTAGGCTTTATATTCACTTACAAAACTGATTCACATTTTTAAACGAAGAATGAAACTGAACATTTTTGGCAGGTTTGTTCGAGTTGGTTGGAAGTGTTGTTGTTCTTGCTTTTGTTGTTGTTTTTTTATCTCAGAGATTTAAAGTGTCCAAATTGATTTATTAAGTTAGTGTTGAGGATAAAATGATGCTCTTTGATACCTAGTATCAGTATTAAACCTTTTCAACCTACATTTTTCTGCATTTGTTTTCTTCTTTTAAAAACATTCTAATTTTATGAGAATTCATAGGAAATACAGAGAAACTCACACATGTGTCATGCATGTAAATGCATCAAGATTTACACTTAAATGAGAAGAAATTTTTCATTAACACCTCAGTGAAAACTTTTTTCGAAAGGTTTCCAAGATTGTATGAGGGATGCTCCAAAAGTAATGCCTCCTACTTTATTATGTGGCCCTCAACATAAAGGCAGGTATTGGTGGTATGGCAGTAGAAACTGAAGC
The DNA here is from genome assembly GCF_016699485.2 of Gallus gallus. Lineage (NCBI taxonomy): Eukaryota > Metazoa > Chordata > Aves > Galliformes > Phasianidae > Gallus > Gallus gallus. Next base: position 51,670,983 of record NC_052572.1, read on the forward strand.
TTCCTACCAATATCATATTACATTTAGTTGCTATGCAACAGATGACAGCAGAAGAGCAGTCTGACAAAATAGTGTCTGACGTGGAAGTGCATATGAAGCAAAGGTGTGTCATTGAATTCTTCCATGTGGAAAAAGTTGCACTCATTGACATTCATCAGTGCTTGCTGAAGCTTTACAGAGACCAAACAGTGGGTGTGAAGTAGTGCATGGTGCATTTCAGCTTGAATGCTGTCACAGCAGCTGTGAAACTGTGGGTCACCTCTGCTTGTGTTGTTACCATTTCACAAATAATTTTGTAAGATTGTTCTGACTTTTTGGCAAAGCTTAGTTTTTGCCTCAGCTTGATGTCTCATATCAAGGGAAGTGGGGAGGAGGGGTGTGGATGCAAACAAACAAACAAAAAATACAACAAAAAACAGGCTATTATTAGTGAAACACTTTCAAAGCAACAGGGAAGAATGAAAATGACTTATCGATAGGGCTGGTTTTTTGCTGGCTTTATTTTCTTTGAAATTTTTTTTGGTAAATCTTTGTACTGAAGTGCTGGTACAGCAAGGACAAAAGCAGAAAGCGGAGGCTGACTCCTGCTGACATTATGTTTTTCTCTTACTAAAGGGAATTTTCTATCATTCCCGCAATCACAGTGCACAGAAGTAAAGTTGTCCACTAACAGTGAGATTCAGTGTAGGCATGGTTCTGCCATACTCCTGCCCTCTACCTATCAAGATTCTTCCTCCCTTCCTCCCTGTACACAATGATGAATCAGCTCTCGCTCAAAGAAGCAATGGGTAGATGTGAGCAAAGACTTCCTACAGAAATGTCTTGAATTTGGAAAAGCAGATTTGGAGCAAAATTCTCCCATAGTAAAATAAAGAAAGAAAGTCAAGTAAATGAAACAGGGTTTCGAGCATATTATTCTAGCTTCCTCTTCTTCTTTAAAAAAAGATTCTTCAAGAGTTTTCATTTGTACCATAGCAACCACAGTGTGGTGAAACAGTCTTTGTTCATATAATAAGTTGGCAGAAACACATTAGAGGTCTTTGGATGCTGCAGTGTTTATCATGTTAGAAATACTTTTAGCTTTGCTTGTGCTGTATTGTACTTTACAGGCAAACTATATACTGCAACTGCTGATTGCAAGGGAGGTGTCTAAATACAGAACAGCTAACTCCTGAGTGGTGCCCAGCAATGAACATCTTATCACATTTTTCTTGTAGAAACAAAATCACTGCAAGAATAAAAATAATCAATGGGAGAATTTTCTGTCTGCTTCTAAATGTGGTGCAACATTTAACTCCCACTGACGAGCAAGAAGTCCAGTGGAGCAACACTCCTGAATATGTCCTCCATCATGTGGGTCAGGTCATTGACTTTGGTGCTCTCCAGAACTCCTTTGGATTGTCTGCTGTGCTATCCCTCCAACAGCTCTGAAGGCGTAATCCATTTGTTTTTACTGTCAATCGGCCTGTAGCAGACACTCACTACAGTCTCAGTGATAGTGGTCTGCTCATAAATTCCTACCCATGAGAATTCAGTTGGTTTGTCATCCAACACCACATGGAGCTTCATGCATTCCCACATCTTCTCACACGAAGGGGAACTTGGCTGTCTGATCTTCTTGGTCTGCTTTTCCTGCTTTCAATTGTTTTCAATCTTTTCATTTTCTTCTTATTTTGTTTAATTTATGATTAAAAGGCATAATGGGCAATTTCAGTCTGAAAATCAGGACATTTTGAGTGAAAGGAAGTAGTCTACTTGAATTCTGATACTTGTTTAAAACATAAAACTCCATCCTATCATGATAGTTAAGCATACACATCTTTTAAGTACAAGCAGGCCCACAAAATTCAAAGTTATTGCCTGAATTCTTAAATTTAAGTGCATGGCTCATGGTTTTATAAGTAATGAAATACACAGTCTGTAAGACTCTTGGTTTCAAATCTCTCCCTGAAGAATGCAGGAGACACAAAAAGACCCAAGCTACTGTGCACTTGTGCTCTGCTTCTAATGCTGATGTATGTAACAATCAACTATTGTTTAGAATAACCTATGTTTAAAAGCTTTTTATATAGTTGGATACATATAATGAAAGACATCCTGCCCATTTCTATTGATATCTTTTGTTATTCGTAAGACGTGCCTTTGCTTCAAGGATTTCAAGTGAAGTTTATTCATTTCCTCTGCACACAAAATAATACAAATAGCTTTAGATTTTTAATCTTGGGGAGAAAGGAGAGAGAAAAAAAGTGATATAGCTTTTTTACAAACAGATAAGCAGGTAATAAAACAGTTATGCTAGTTTTGTGAATATGCCTTTAGTAAAAGTATTAAAATAATTTTTAAAAATCTTCACTTTTTATCCTCTTACAAATCATAACAAGCTTTCATCTGAATCAATTTTTGTATCCAAAGTCTGTGTATTTGAATGTGTGCTAAATTAATCAATACTCAAACAAAACAATATACCTCTGCTTCCATTTATTTTTTGAAGTTTATTTTATGTGATTTCATGTTCATTTTTCATGTCATTTCTCATAAGTCATCTGTATTTTTCAAAACATAAATTTTTCTCATGGTAGTGCAAAACATCCTACTCAGTATGGATTTATGCCTGCCCATCAAATTAAAAAATGCCTTTCTTTAAAAACATGATTCACTGAGACAAGTTACTGAACAACACTTAGAGTCTGTTTACAGCATAAGTATTACACTATAGAAAAAAAAAATAAAAATAATTATCGTTATACTGGATTTATCTTCTAAGAAGACCATTTGGTAACTGAAGTTCTGAAAAGCTCTTAATATAGAAAAATAGAAAAGTAAAGAAAACTTCTTGAAGTTTCAGCGTTAATAAAAATAATATTTGTTTTGAAATTGTGATATTCTAATCTGAGAGGCCATATGATATTCTATCTTATAAATGAGGTAAATGTTTGAAATGTAGTGTGGCATTACATAAATAAAGATTTTATTAAATTGGATATGTCATACAAGACAAGATTAAAACTGCACAGTTTTCTTTCATTGAAAATCTGTTGCTTTTTTCCTTTTTTTTTTTTTGTCTTGCAACACACGCATTTTTCATAACAGTAGCTCTTTTGGAATAAGAATTAATTAATGTGACTTCATTTCAATATTGCTTTCTTCTTCTTGACTACTTATTTCTATTAACTGTATTTCTTGATTCATATCAGTAAATATTCATTTCCTTGAGACCATGAAATATTTATTTATTCTCTGTTAGGAATGCTTGATCTTTGTGATCAAGATATATGAATTACACTCATTATGAAGTTGAAGTTGAAGTGCAGGCAATAAGGCAAGGCAAGATAGTTTTAATGATTTCTTTCCCTTCTTCCCCCCTTATTCTCTGCAGTCTCCTAAATATGGCTAGGAGTTGCTGGGTCACAACTGTGTGAAAGAGGGTTCAACGTGACACCATTTTTGCCTTTGCTATTTACATATATCCTACGAAATTCTTTCAGCTAGTTCTTCACACACAATCACACGTGAGGAAGTACGTATGTGAATGGAACATTGCTTTTAGTAACTCCTTGAAGAATCTAAGTACTGTTCAGTTGTTGTTGTGGTAGCTTTTTTTCTTTCATTTTTGTTGTAAATTTTGCTAGTTAGATCTAAAACTAAACATTTTGAAATTCCCTAAAATCAATTCAAAAGATGTGAAAGTTGTGAAAGCATGAAAGTTGTGATTTCCTTGTGCTAAGAAAACATACAGCAATGTCCAGAAAAACATTCAGACAAATGCCCAGAAAAGATACATACCGGATTCATAGGTAAGCTGCTTTGTGCTACTATCAGATGCCATGCATGCTACCACAACAAACCACTTTTCATTTGGTCCAGGAATGTTTGAAAACATGCTTATTTCTTCAGAAGAGTCCTTGTAGTTTTAGAATATTATGTTTCTTCATTTCTGCATCGTTTAATATACAGTTTTTATAGTATAGGACCAAAGATGGCATTCAGTACCTAAACAAAACCATGTTAGACAGTTTTGTGCTGTGCTGTCTGACCTGTTGTCACTGTTTTGTGCAGGGGTACCTTCAGTCCAAAAATTAAACTATATGTTATGGCTGATTAAACAAAGTCAGAAGACCTAGCCATTTAAATAGTTGTTTTTATAAAGATCTGTTTTAAACAGAATGATTAAAAAAAAAATTAACTAAGTAACTAACTAATACTCTCTCAAGAACATCATAAACTACTGAACATTCCCTAAATTGCTTTGTAATTGCATAGCTTTTAAAGTTAATTTTGGGAACAACATACTTCAACAATATTGATTCCTTTCCTTCCTCTTTCCCATTTAACCTGCAAAAAAAAAAATAAAAATAAAAAAATAAAAATAAAATTACATAGACACTGAACAAGATAATCTCATCAACAGGAAGATAAAAAAATATATTTATTATCAAAATTTGAGATATAAGTTTGTTTCAGAAGTCTTAAAATATCACTTGCCTAAAAAGATCCCATCTTCTTCTTGACTATGGAGACAAGGAATAATACTTTCACAGAAACATGTCAGCTGAGCTACTCTCTCTGTCAGACAGTTGATTTTGTCCAAAGGAAAAAAAAAACAACTTGACCTATAAAATTCATTTTGATTCTAATTCATGAAATTTCATTGAATTATTTTTCTATTCACGAGTAATTTCTGCTTGGTACAATTCCGTGCAGTGACACACATAATAAATTTTACTCTCACATATTCTACTTCATATTTAAGAAAAATATCAAAAATAATTGCAAATTTTGCAAAATTTCATCTCCTGTGACCAATATTTTTAACAAGAGAATCATATGATTGTAAGCATATGCATACTTATATCATTACTGTGTATACCACTAGCAGAGTATATATATAATACAGCAAAGATAATAAAAAGCAGTTATCATTAACTACCTTCATACATCTCATCATTTGTTAGACTATAACTTCTGCAGTTCTGCAGTCAGACCTGTTTGCATTATGGAGGCTATGCAAGTGTGATATAATAGGTTGTAATAAAACATTATATGTAGAAGTTGAAACAATACTGTAATTTAACTGCTCAGAAATAATGAATTTATTTTATAATCAACTAAAATGGACAAAAAAAAATACTACTTTCAATTGGAAATATCTGCACTCAAAATTCCAAAATTTTTGACACTTTCCTTTGCATATTTGGAAAATATATTGTTTTAGGAATTGATTTTTTCATTAGTATTTCTCAATTACTTTCTGTAGGAGATTTTCTTCTTAATGGAATGCTTTTCCATTCGTACAAACAAAACCCAATAAAACACTCTCCACCAAAATGTAATATCTTTTTATGATCTCTAAAACTATTTCTCTCATAATTTTTTGCTCAAAAAAAGTCTCAGTGCAAGCTTAGTAGTTCTTTTTGCCTCTTGGAGCTCTTCATAACAGTTATACTGTCCAAGAAGATAGAAGTACTTGCTGTTACTTAATAATGATTATTACTGGACACCAGGAAAACAAATAAACAAATATACTACAAGACAGAGCCTGAAAAGCATACATATTTTTTAAATGCAAAGTTAGTTCTTGAAAATCTTGGTCATTCCTAAATACAGTTTTATTAAAAAAATAGGTTCCTAACCTTTGATATGCAACTATATTTCAAGGGACATATACCATGGAGCCAAGTCAGTAACAACTGCTGCACATGCATTTCTTAAGTGAAACATGCTGACCAATAGTACATGAAATTTTTCTCAAATTACACTCATCAATGAATTGGTTGGAGCACTTAAAGGATTTAAAGGACAATAAAGCCATTCTCTGCTCAAAAATTTTATTAAATCCTAATTTGCATCTGAGAGATTTCTCTCTAGTTTTACATCCTCACTGATTTCAAACAACAGATATATTTTTTTCCATGCTCTGTACATTGATTTCACTTTTTTTTTTTTTTTTGCCTATTCTGCCTTTAGTTTCTCCCAGCCAGACTGTATATCTAATATTATGACAAAATCACTAAGATACATATTTTTCACTTAATACCTTTCAGCAGTACTTTTGCCTTATCTTCTTTGGACAGCGGTAGTCAACATTATTATGACAATTTGCTCCTTCTCTAAATAACTTCCTGTAATAGTAGTGAGTACAATCTTTTACGTTAAACTGTGATGTGAATCACAAAAATTCTCTCTCAAAATGCTTCTGACTCACTGGGGGAGCTATTTCAGCCATAATTTTGAGCCATTTCTTTAGTGTATTTGCTATGTGGGATTAAAACGTAAGGCACAGAGCTCCAGGGTAATCCTATGGTCCACACTGTGATAAACTGTGGTATGTTGACTTTGTTGTGTAAAATGAAGAAAAAAGTGTTTCATTCTGATTTTAAAAGAGTAGCAAGAAACATAGATCTGCCCAAAGGCTTAACTGACAAACATGGAATAATGGCTTTAAATTTGTTTTAGCAGCTCTAATAAACTGGCAAAAACAACACTGCAGTGGCTACAGGGAGTTTAGTAATTGTGGTGAGATCAATTAGATATGAATTTGTTTTCTGTTTGTTTCCATAACCTCTTGAGGAAGATTTGATTAAGAGCACAAACAGCCACACTGTGTTCAGCTAGCCCAACTTACAGTGTTCTTGCTCTTCTGTCAGTGATTGAGTTCCTAAGAGAAGAGTACAGTAAAGTCTTCTATAATGCCTCCCTGCCCCAAAAACCAGGAATTCCAAACCTGAGATCTTACATCTTACTATCCCAGTGTCCTTGTGACTTTCTTTTGTGGACTTTCTCTATTGATTTTTGAATCTTGACTGTAGTTTTGGTGTCCACAAAATCGTCTGCCAGTAAACCATGCAGCAAGTTTCTAGTTATTTCATTTTGGTTTGAACATACCTTTCCCTAGTAGGTTTGTCTGGTCCTGAGCTGAATGGAAACTACTCCTAGTTGATATTTTACATCCACCATGAAGTTACAGGCCTCTGGTAATCCCCCTCAGTCTTCTCCTTTTCCATCTGAAGATCTCTGGTAATTTTAAAGGCTTCTCATACAGAAGCTGTTTTATGTTTTAGCTGTCCTGGTCATATTCTATTTTTTCTTACTGTCACATATCTTTCAGAAACCAGAACTATAAGTAGTGTTAAAGAATTTGACCTAGTTGTTTATTTTGGAAACGTTCCATTGCTCTGTAGAAGAGGAACAAAGTAGCAGTGAAAATAATCAAGGTCATGAAACAACTGGTAGCTGGTTTCTCCCATGCTCCAGCCAGATGCCCAGAAGAGATGACTGCTGTTCTTAGATCTCTTTTATTAATAACCAGAAGCTAAACAATAAACCATAACCAGAGGTTAAAGAAAATCTACACAAATAAATATTCATGTCTCACTTCAGTGCCTGGTACAGTTGTGCAGTACGATTGCTCTGGGAGTTACTGAAAAACACTTGAAATACAATGCAATTATTGGTCGAAGTCAGTGTTATTAATGTAGTGTTAACAAGGGGAAATTCCTATTTAACAAACTTACTCACCTTTTATAACAAGGTTACCCATATTGTTGACCAAGGGAAGCCACCTGGTGTAATCTTTTTTGATTTCAGGAAAGTTTTCTATACTGTTTTTCACAATATCCTTCTGGACAAAATCTCACAGAATCACAGAATGGCCCGAGTTGGAAGGGATTTCAAGGATCACTAATCTCCAAGACCCCTGCCACAGGCAGGGATACCAACCTCCACATTTAATACTAGACCAGGTTGCACAGGGCCCCATCCAACCTGGCCTTGAACACCTTCAAGGATCGGGCATCCACAACATCTCTGGGCAGCCTGTTCATGCACCTTACCACACTCATAGTAAAGAACTTCCCCCTGACATCCAACCTAAACCTTCCCTCCCTCAACTTAAAACCATTTCCCCTTGTCCTGCTGTTATCTATCTTTTCAAAGTGTTGACTCCCCTCCTGTTTGTAGGTGCCCTTTAGGTACTGAAAGGCTGCAGTTAGGTCACCCTGCAGCCTTCTTTTCTCCAAGCTGAACAAGCCCATCATGTGATCAAGCATGTCACCCAGAAGGATCCGTTCCATGATCTTCCCAGGTACAGAGGTGAGACTTACCAGCCTATTGCTCCCCAGGTCCTCCTTGCTCCCTTTCTTATATATGGGAGTGATGTGACACTTCCTCCAGTCCTCCGGGACCTCACCTGACAGCCACGACTTTTCAAATATGATGGAGAGTGGCTCGGCAACCACTTCATACAGCTCCCTCAGAACCCTGGGATGCATGCCATCTGGCCCCATAAACTTGTACGCATTCAGTCTCATGAGGTCGTCTCGGACTTGCTCTGCCCTTACAGTGGGGGAGTATTTACTGGCCTGGTCCCCACCTGGAGGTTTAGGCATGCAGGGCTCAGGGTTGTGAGAAATATTAGAATCCTGGCTGCCACTGAAGACTCTCTCTGCATCCTCCTTGACAAACACTTAATAAGATGGATGAACAATTGATGCACAGGTTGAGTTCAAAGGATTATAGGAAATGGGGTTACATCAGACTAGAAGCCAGTCATTATTGGGATTCCTCAGGATTCCATTTTAGAGCCAGTTCTCTTTAATGTTTTTAAAAATCACCTACAGTGCTCAAATACACACTATGAAAGATACCACAGAAGATACTAAATTAGAAGAAGCTGCTGACTGCCTCTAGGGTTTAAAGGCTTTGCAGAGAGATCTTGAAAAATTAGAGAGTGGAGCAATCACCAACTGCATGAAATTGATCAAGAGCAATTGCCACATTCTGTGTGGGACAACCATGCATATATGGATAGATTGAGGGATGAGACTACAGAGCAGTCATATGGAAATGGCTCTGGGGATAATGGTTTACAGCAAACAATATGAGTCAGCAGTGTGACTTTGAAGCCAAAAAGGCCAACAGTATCCTGGGGTGCACCAGGCCCAGCACTTTTAGATAGTTGAAGGAAAGGATCGTTCCACTCTCCTCTGAGCTGTGTGGCTTCACCTCCAGCACTGGGTGTGTTTTTGAGCACCACAATATCAGAAGGACAGTATCCAAAAGAGGGCTATGAAGATCGTGATGGGGCTAGTGGGCAAGACCTATGAGGAGCAGCCAAGGCCACAAGGTTTGTCCAGGCCAGAGCAGAGGAATCTGAGGGGAGGCCTCATGGTGGCTGCAGCTCCCCAGAGGGAGCAGAGGGCAGAGCTGAGCTCTGCTGTCTGTGACAGCAACAGGGCGGAGGAAACAGCATGGAGCTGTGTCAGGGGAGGGGCAGCTGGGGATCAGGGTGCACACCAGCATTGTGCACTGAGGTACCGGTGTGCTGGGACTTCCCTGCTGTCAGCGTCCCTGGGAGCAGGATTGATGGATCCAGCATCCTTCGAGCAAACTGTGTCTCCAGCCACGTTCTGGAACTAAATGACACAAGATGGGGAATAATATATGGGGTAAATTGCAAGAAAAGAGCAGCATAAAGCTGTGGCAGGGGGGATAAATTAAAGGCTTCTGTCACAAAGCCAATAACGGGGAGAGGGGGAGTGGAGAGGTGGAAACAAGAGGGAGAGGATATTTATTTCCAGATGAGGTGTAAAAGCAGTGGAGAATCAATGAGTGGAACACAGAGCATCTCATACATGTCACCGGTATGTACACAGCCTGTGCTGCTGGCTGGGAGCGGAGGGCACCCAATTTCTCCAGCCACAGTTAGAAGTGATGCAGCCTGCTCCTGGCTCACAGCACCGCAGTGCTTTGGTTACTTGCAGAGTTGCTCAGGGCTCTTGCAGCAGGTCTCGAGTGCCTGAAGCCGGGTGTGTCCTGTTGGTTGGTGCTCCAAACCCCATTTGGCTAGGCATCATCCAGCAGGCACTGGGACCATCATGGACAGAATTGGATTCATCCTATCTTCCCCCAGTCTGAACTTTGGGTGGAGCCCAGAGTTGGATTCTGTGATCCCTATGGGTCCATGGCAACTTGGGCTGGGATGCTCTGTGAGGGTATCGTGCATTGGGCTGCTTTGGGGTTGATAAGGGTATATCATTACACTGACATGCATTGAATTTTTGGAGGCTGAATTGCTTGGGAAAGCAAAACACACCAGGGTGTACACCAGCAAAGTGTCTGCGCCAGAGGGTGGTGGGCATGGAATGGGCTGCCCAGGGCAGTAGGCATGGCCCTGAGCTGCTGGAGTTCAGGAAGTGATTGCACAGTGTTCTCAGAATTATGGTTTGAATTTTGGGTTTAAGCATTGGTTTTGATCCTCATGTGTTCCTCCTAGCTGAGCATATTCTGTGATTCTGTGATTCAGTATCTAATATTAAGCCATAGTTATAGGTCTAACAATGTTACCACATCCCACATTGCTTTTACTCTTACATATATGATAATACAATAGTTTTAGATATTGAAAAATTGTACTAATTTCCAGTTTTGCTTGATTTTATTTGAATTTGTTGTTTGTTTGCTTGTTTTTAATTTAGTGGGCATTGGTTATATTTTTTCATATTAAGAATCCTGTTTTTGGAGAATTAAAACAAAGCCTACTTCTTCATCTTCTTTTAATTTTTCCTAGTTATAAGATAATCTTTTCCTGCCTAACATTCAATGAAATTTACTGTAGCTAGTGGCCTATGCAGCTGCACTGTCAAAATATAGTGTTCAATTTTATAAGGTAAAAAAGAAGAAATGAGAAAAAAGCAGGTCATTCTTTTTGAAGAATACGACTATATTGAATGTTTATGCTTGTATAAAATGATAGAGGATAATTGATTTTACCGTTTACCATACATTCCCCATTTCCATATTTTATTACATCCCTGTATTTATACAAACTACAAAATTAGAGTGGATAAAAATTATTCACATCTGTGGCTCAAATTATCCAGCTCAGAATTTTTAGAATTAATCCTGGAATCTCTAATTGCTTTTTCTTAGCCTTATGGGCACTGCAAAATGTGCAATATTACAATATCATAAATATATATTTATATTAATTCAATAGTAATATGACTGAATTAAAAATATATCAAGTCAACCTAGTACCATACAGAATCATGCATAGGAGTAGATCCAGAGTGAGAACAGCTAACTTCTCAGGAAAGAGGTAGCCTACTCACTGAAATAAATGAAAATCCTTTTGCTAGATTCAATGGGTTTTCCATCAGATCTAAATTTCTTATCAATCTGACTGACTGATTAAAACTTTGTTTTATATAAATATGAGTCAAATTGGTAGGAATTTGTAGGAATTTATTTAAAATATTTTGAGATGGGAGCTATGATTTGTAAAAGGTCAACGTTAGTATAATCAGATAGAAGCTGTGAGGAAAAAGAAAAGTAATATCATGATTCTGTCCTTAAAAACAGAATGAAACAATCAGAGAAAATACATTGCTTTTGACAAATAAACACAAAATATTCAGGTATGATCTACATATTCATACTGTGTACTACATATAGGTACCTCTCAAGGAGGTAAAGTTGAACAGTTTATGTATCTATTCAATTAAAAAATTAGCAAGTGGTATTTATTAAAACTTTAATTCTTTTGGTCAAACAAACTACTTGGAATTTCTGTCTATGCCTACAGATTTTATTTTCAAAACCAAATTCTTAAAACAGGTTACCTTGTTTGGTCTCATTTAGGGAAATAATTTGAAAGAATATATACAACATCACTGAAGTCTTTCACTTCTCCATCTACCATCTGCCATAAAATTGCCCAATTAGATTGTGTTGCACAGTGTAGCATGCTTCTGTCCCTCAATATTTCCTTCTTAATAAAATAATATTCTCTGTAAATTATTATAATCTATGTATATACAATTATATAAATCATTATTAGCATTATAGCTTTTTAAAAAAATTAAAATAGCCCCCAATATTCATGGTAACTTTCTCCATGACTAGATTTCTTGATGAAAGCCTCCTGCTCCAGATATTCTAGCTAAGGGATTGATTTGATTTTCACATTTACACCAAAAAATGCAACACAAGATCTTCACCAAATTTTGTTTTCCAAAATAAAAGGCTGTCCTTTTCATAACCAAAAGGTTATCTGCAACTCTGCAGTGATGCAGACAATGGGGTGGAGTGTATCCTCAGTAAATTCGCAGACGACACAAAACAGTGGGGAGAGGTTCATCTGAGGAACAGGCAGCTATCCAGAGGCTGGAGAGTTGAGCTGACAAGATGTGCAAAGTCCTGCACCTGTGAAAGTAATAACCACAGGCATTAGGACCCACTGGGGGCCAAACCACTGGAAAGCAGCTTAACAGAAAAAAAAAAAAAAAAGAGGTCTTGGTTGACACCAAGTTGAACAAGTCAGCAGCACTCTCTTGCTGCTAGGATGGATAATAGTATTCTCGGCTGTCTTAGGCAAAATATTGTTAGCAGGCAAAGAATGGTGATCCTTCTACTCTACTCAGTATTTGTGAAGTCTCACATGGAGTACTGAGTCCAGTTCTGCATAAAAAAGGTGACCTAGCCATACTGAAAAGTACAACAGAGGCCGCCTCATATGGGGAATGACTGATATAGCTGGGCCATTCAATCTGGAGAAGAGTAGTCTTGAGAGGAATCTCAACAATGTCTATACATACCCACAGGGAGAGTGCAAAGAGGAAGAAGCCAGGCTCTTTACAGTGGTTCCCAGTGCTGGGACAAGAGGTAATGAGAACAAACTGGAACACAGTATGTTTCATCTAAATATCAGGAAGAATTTCTTTTCTTTTTGTGCAGGTGCCTGAACATTGGCACAGGTTGTACAGAGAGGTTGTGGAGTCTTCCTCCTTGGAGGTCTTCCAAAGTCATATGGATACCATTCAGAGCAACTAGCTTCAGATGTTCCTGCTTGAGCAGGAGGGGCTGATGACCTCCAGAAGACCTCCCCTCCAACCTTAACCATTCTGTGATTCTGTGACTCTCTGAAGAAATCTTTTACTGTTCAGAAACTGAACATTTCAGGGAGCTTAGTGACGTTTGATTAGATATTGCTATTACTCCCACAGCCCTATTAAACAGTGTATCTTGCTCAATTAGATTTTCTTCATGAGTTCATTTACATTTAAGTTTCTCAAGTCATTCATAAAGAAAATATCACAGTACCTACTACAATAAAATAGGTAAGTAGAAGGATAAATTTGGTCCATGGGCTGGGCTTTTATTTTGTTTGCTCTAACCATGAGATCAAAGCCCTTTCTAATATTTGATACTGATGCCCTTGAGGGCATGGCTATAAGCTCTCCAAAATTGTATTCTTGTTTTGTTACTGATATAAATGTCAGTCAATTTGGTTAGCTGAAGCAGACTTCTGAGATCAGTGACAAGGATTACCGTGAGGAAAAAAGCGAGACTTGCCAGCTGTTGCAAATCAGTGGTCAGAATAGAAAATGTCAAATAAATTGAATATAACTGATCTAGTAATTGGAATAATTTCTGAAGAAAACTGGAACACTTCATGTCAAATTATAAGATGCAAAGCCTGTCCTCCCTCTTTGTAAGATTCCATAAAAATATTTTTTTATTAATTATATATCATAAGTATTTATAATTACTAAATTATATATTTTTAAAATATATTCCAACTCAAGAAGAAAATTGAAATTCCCTTGCATGCTTCACTAAAGTCACAGTGAAAGCAAATATAAGCAAAAAAATTAACCAAGTTTTCCATCAGGAGATCCTTGTGTATGGAGGAGAGAGTAAACACTGGGAAAGAGACCACTACCCTGTAAATCACAATGAGAATAATCTCTGTACTATGATACCTCAAAATGCTAAAAGTATGAAACATATTTCAAGCTAAAGAAACAGCAGAAAAAGGAAGCCATTGTGTTTGGAACATACTATGTTATTTCTTCTTCTCAATATTATTATCATCAACACCATCTTTAACATCATTATTATTTTTTGCTACTGTGTTGAAATGACAGCAATAAGCCATTAAGAGGAAGCCTGATTCACAGAAGAGTGGAGTCAGTTAAAAGTCATGATACTGCAGACAACTTCTTCAAGATACTTGTTGAAGCAACCTGTACTTTCATTGGTATTACTGAATTTTCTGTAAAAACTCAGTTAAGTAGTTTAATTGAAAGGAAGACCTCACCAATACATCTTTTATTTGATAAGCAACAAAAATGTCATTGAAATGATAGATAAACTGTTTAGCAACACCCTTAACAAATAACAGCATTATTAAATGCCATATGTTATATTAAGTGAAACATGCATCTAGAGAAACAAAACGATCAGAATTGTGTAAAATGGTTTTAGATTTAGGATTAGAATAATATTAATAACATTCCAATGTTTTTGTTGTTGCTTGGCAGTGCTTATGCAGGGCTGAGCACATTTCAGCTTCTCGCACTGCCCTACCAGCAAGGAGACTGCAGGTACATAAGAAGCTGGGAGGGGCAAAATGAGGACAGCTGACCCCAATTGGCCAAAGAGATGTCCTACACTGCATGGTGTTGTGCTAAACAATAAAACTGGGAGGTGTCATCTAGGGGGGCAGCCACTTCTAGGAGTACTATTCAGCAGGTAGGAAGGAATTGTGTCATCAGTAATTTTGTATGTTCTATATTATTATTTTTTATTACTAATTATTATTGATGATGTTGTCAGTATTTTCCCTTCCTTTTCTGGACTGTTTAACTATATTTATCTCTACCCATAAGTTTCACCTTTTTCATTATTCCACTGTGAGAGAATGAGTTAATAGTTGTGTGGTACTTATCTGCCTGCTGGGTTAAAAACCCCAACATGGTTTTGGAGTCTTTCTGAGCCCTTAGAGATATTCAGAGATAGTTATCTTTAATGTTTTGTATGTAGTAATAGGGCAACTGGATGAAGATTCCCCAAATACAGTACAGCTTTGTATTTGGATACAAATTAAAAGCACAAACACTGAAACAAATACCTGTGGAATATATTAGAAGGTGGCTTTACTATGTGCTCTCTAGCCATGCAGATATATATTTATAGTAATTTTCTACAAAAGTTAATACTCATGTTTGTTAAACTCAAGAGGTCCTTACTTAAGTAATGGAAAATTATCCAGGTCTATTGCTTCTGCCTATCATAATATACTTATTTTATAGACTTTCTAAGAGTTTAATAAGTTTAGATATTTTTCTTCTCTTCCAGCAATTTTGTTTTATAGCTTGATATTTCACATCTAAAACAAGAGTTGACCACAGGTTTATGCTTATCTTTCAGGCTTTTTTAATTTACATTTATTCTTTTAATATCTTTATTTCAGTGTTAATTTTTCTAAAAGCCTTTTTCTGCCCTGTAATCATGGTTAGTGATGATGTGATAGAGATCCTCTTAGTGAAGGGATGGATAGGAAAGCAAATGTAATTGTGGATATCTAGTATCAATCATGCACACAGGATGAAAGCACAGATCAGCTATTCTATAGGCAATTAGGCAAAATCTCTAGATAAGTTTCCCTCACCATTATTCGATATTATAACTTTGCATTCATAAAAAGGGAATGTCCTACTGCTGTGACAAGATGTTCCTGAAGCAGACTGAAGAGATTTTCCAGTCACAAGTAATCAATAAGCACCTTGAAAAGGCATCGTCCTAGACTTGTTGTTTAAGAATAAAGAAGCCTTGTAGGCGATGTGATGGTAGATGGCTGTTTTGGCCACAATGAGTTGAGTTCAATGTTTTTGGTGTAAGGAGGAAAAAAAGTCAGCAGATTTGCTAACTTGGATTTTAAGAAAACCAGCTTCAAGTACTCAGTTAGCTAGCAGAGCCCTGATTGTCTGTTCTAGAGGATTGAGGGACCCATGAGATTCTTTTTCATAAGCCCACGAGAAGGCATTTCCAACTGTGCCACAAAGCAGGCAAGCAGAGCAGAAGATTGATTTGGCTGAACAGGGAGATCTTCTTGGAACTTGAATAGAAAATGATATCTAGAAGCAAGGTAATTTCTTAAAAGCACCCAGAGGAGGGCAACAGGTAAGTTGGAAGGCATATCCTGTGAGGAGAGGCTGAAGACACTTGAGCTCTGCAGCTGAGCTTGCCCTGGAAGAGGCCAAGAAGCAATCACATTGCCTTCTGAAGGTTCCTGAATATGGGGAAGTGGAGACGGAAGTGCCGATCTCTTCTCCCTGGTAACACATGGCAAGGCGTGGAAAAAGTACAAAGCTGCACCAGAGGAGATTCAGTCTGGACATGCACTGGAATAGGCTTCCTAGAGAGACAGCAAGTGCCCCATGGCAGTCAGTGATCAAGAAACATTTGAATAATGCTATTATTAAAATACTGTAAGTTTTGGTTAGCCCTGAAGTGGTCATATGGTTGGACTTGGGCATCTTTCTAGGTCCTTCCTAACTGAAATATTTAAATATTCTATTTAAATTTTAAATTTAATTTTATTTAAATTTTTTATCCCATCCTATTTCATTCCACTGAAACACTGATGCTTGCTTTGTAAAGGGTACCATCTCAACAGTGCTATTATTTTCCATCCCATTTAAGTATTCAACATCATCTGCATAGAAAACAAAACAAACAAAACAATAACAACAACAACAAAGTTCATTCAAGCACCAGAAGAAAGATGTTACAAAGACGTTTTGTATGTGGTCAAAGCCCACAATGACAAAGTACTATGAAACCTTCCAAGAGATATTTGAGAGTTTTAGATATCAGTTAGGAGGCACATGCTGAGCATTTGAGTAATGGAAGGAAGAATGAAATGTGTATGAAAGTATGCAAGCTGCTTGGTACTTAGCAGACCAGGCCACTTGCAGGAGAATAATGTCAGAAGTTCTGACACTTCTTTATGGACTAACTGACTTTCTACTTCTCTTGCATAATGATTTATATCAATAGAGATTAAGCAGTGAGTGAATATAAAGACTACGAAGTGAAAATGACAGATTTGTAAGAAAAGTTTCAGCCTACACCAAGGATGAATCTTGGATTTTAGGGTTGTATAATTGTGTCTATGTACCCATTCTGATAATATAATAATATATATATTTTTTGTATTAGTAAGCCTTATATCACATTCAAGAATCCTTTCCTGAACGTATGTCTAACCAGGAGGTGAAGACTTACTTTGCATGAAAACATTAATGTTCAGTACACTTTAGAAACAGTGAACCGTGCTACAGTTTCAGTATTCAAACATAGTCCTACTTAGCATATTGTTCTGTAGATAATCCTCGCAACACCTTCTGTAAAAATGTTTAGTTCATTATCGCAGAAGAACAGAAATTAACTCAAGATGGACTAGGGAAGCAGTAAATAATGGGGTATTTGACTAAGAATTTTCCCCAGGGTGTTTTGAGACCTTTGTTAAGGCTGACAAGCAAAGTCCTTCTGAAATGATAATTAGAGCTGCTGGGTACAATACAAAGTGTAGGTGATAAACTCAAAAGCCTCAGTATTCCAGCAACTAAGCAGAGTCAGAAAGCAAGAATTTCATTTATTACTTTTTAGGTTTAAGAATTGGCTTCAGCTCCTATTCTGGAAAAATAAATAAAAAGAAAGAGAAAGAAACGAGTTTTCTGAAAAGGTTAGCATATGCCTACATTTCACAGAATCACAGAATAGTTGTGATTGGAAGGGACCTCTGGAGGTCATCTGTTTCACTCCCTATTCAAGCAAGGACACCTAGAACAGGTTGCCAAGTACTGCATCCACATGACTTTAGAAGACCTATAAGGAGACCTCCACCAGCTCTGTAGGCAACTTTTGCAAATGCTTAGACACCCTCATCTTGAAGAATCACACAATCATAGAATTTTAGAATCATATTCTATCATAGAACACAGAACCATAGAATAGCTTGGGTTAGAAAGAATCTTAAAATCACCTAGTTCTATGGACAGGGATACTATCCACCAGATCAAGTTGACCAGAGTTCCATCTAACCTGGCCTTGAATGCCTCCAGGACTGAGGCAACCAAAATTTCTCTCAGCAATCTGTTCTACTGCCTCCCTACTTTCTGAGTAAAAAAGTGCTTCCTGATGTTTAGATGGAACCTCTTGTTTTCCTGTTTGTGTCTACTGTTCTGGCAGTGAGCATCACTGGAAAGAGTCTGGCTCCGTTTTCTTTGCCCTTCAGGTATTTATAAACATTGATGAGATCCCTTCTGAGGCCTTTCTTCTGCAGGCTGAACCATTCTATTCTTCTGAGCCGTTCCTCGTAAGAAAAATGCTCTGATCCTTTCATCTAGTGAACCTGCTTTAGACAGGGGTTTGGACTAGGTGATCTGCAGAGGTCATTTCTAATCCATATGATTCTTTATTCTGTAATCCCCCTTCTAAAGCAGGTTCCCTACAGGAAAGCATCCAAGGAGGATTTTGAATATTTCCAGATAAGACAACTCCACAACCTTTCCAGGCAGCCTGTTCCAGTTCCAGTGCTCTGCCACTGTCAGAGTAAAGTTCATATGGAACTCCTATGCTCCAGTTTGCACCCATTGCCCCTTGTTGTACCACCGTCCACTGCAACTGAAAACAGCCTGGCCCCATCCACTTGACACTTGCCAGTTAGATATTTATAAACTACTCCTGATATCCTTTCTTCCATTTGCATGTAGGTGACATGCAGAGTAAGCTGTTTAATCACCTCCCCAGTGATAGAGGTGAGGCTGACTGGCCTGTAGTTTCCCAGTTCATCTTACACTTTTTGTGGAATGGTGTGACATCAGCTTTCAAGCAGTCCTCAGACACCTCACCCATTTTCCATGACCTTTCAAAGATGATAAAAAATGGTTGGACAATCACTTCTCTTGGTGCATCTGGTCAAGTCCCATGGATTTACATGCACTGAGTTTGCATAGACAGTCTCTGACCTCCTCCTCGAGAAAGGGGAAGTCTTCATTTCTCCTGACTCTCTCTCTTATCTCCAGGGTGTGAGATTTCCGAGGGGCAGCCTTAACAATAAAGATAAGAACAAAGAAAGCATTCAGTAATGCTGTCTTCTCAGTGTCTTCTGTTACCCAGGGCACCCACATAATTCAACAGCAGGTCCGTGTTTTCTATGGTCTTCCTTTTGTTATTGATATACATAAAAAAGCTCTTCTTGTTGTTCTTCCTCATCAGATTTAATTCTAGTTGGGTTTTTGCTTTCCTTGTTGCATCTCTGCATTCTGTGATAGCTTCCCTATATTCCTTCCAACTGGCCAGACCCT
This sequence comes from Gallus gallus, assembly GCF_016699485.2. Classification (NCBI taxonomy): domain Eukaryota; kingdom Metazoa; phylum Chordata; class Aves; order Galliformes; family Phasianidae; genus Gallus; species Gallus gallus. Next base: position 51,690,137 of record NC_052572.1, read on the forward strand.
TTCTCCACATTCCATCAACATTCTTTTTCCTATTCTCCCACTACAGTCAATATATTTTTCTGTTTTGATGCAAAAAGGCAGAGTAAAGGATGTCTCACTAACTGTGAATTTAGTCTTTCAGGTATAACAAGCAGTAAATTATTCTTTCAACATTGTAATTTAAAACTGACACATGCCTTCCACCATCGCTGACGGTGAATGGTGGCTTTACCATCCTGTCAAGATCAGCAGTGTGTGGCTAATCAGCAATTAGTATGATCACAATTGTACCTGAGGAGGAAAGAGTGCATTTAAAAATAAAAATATACAACAACAACAATAAAAACAACAAAAGTGAGGGAGACTCTCAGAGATTCTCAGAAACTTACTTACCAAGCAGGTGGTAGAAAATTTTAAGTTTTCATGCATGTGAAATGCAAGTTACGTTAAGCTCTAGCAACAGAAATCAGTGCATAAAAAAGATTTTCTTCTATGCAGATAAATAAACCATTTTCCTTTCTAGTGCACATGTGTTTTTCCACCCAATTTACTTCCAATGTCTAGTATAATCTGCTAAGGGAGAGATGAAACATATTAAGTATATATTCAGGTTTATTGCTTTTGTTTTCTTTTTTCATGCGGTTGAGTCATATAAAGTTGTAATCTCTGTATTACATTCATAGTTCAAAAAAAAATACTTCATAAAATGGCATTCAAAGAATCCATAAATTTTCTACTTCTCCTTTTTTTATTTTTTTTTAATTGATGATCATTTTACCTTCTCCAAAAACAAACGAACAAACAAACAAAAAAACCTCTCATGCCAGAAAAAGAATACTATTATAACCTATGTGTTTACAGAACTGTTTATTATAGCTTTATGAGACAGCATTATATTATGTATTATAGAACTTTTCATTAAAGTAACTAAAAACAAAAAGTTCAGATCTTGCCTTTCTCATCCAAAGAGTCCTGTTAAGAGAATTTTAGAATTTCATTTTATTCTACATGGGAATTCCTTACCTAAAGTTTTTCATCAGAGCACCCTGTAATATGGGCTATGCATTTATTCAGGTTTGCAACTACCTCCAGCTTCTGAAATTGTTTTTTTTTATACTCTGAATGTACCAATAGAGAAATGGATTCTGATCTTAGCTCATATATTGGCTTCTGCCAACTAAAGATATTTTTGAAAATAGGAGATTTCCAGATTTACATCTGCTGTAAAATAACTTGATTTTATCAGTGAGCTCTATACCACAGCTACAGAATCATGTAACACTCTGTGTTAAACAAAAATAAATTTGCCAATTTTTTTAATAATTTTTTTTCTCATGATGCAGAAATACTCAAGAATAGACAACAATACTTAAATTTTCATGTAATAGGGCATCTTTTCCATTTGTTTTTTCCAACACTTGATTATAGAACAGATCTAATTTTGCAAAACTTTCCTTTTGAAAAGTTTACTTTTGGTATTCTTATCCTAATGCACTTTATGTGTCTCATATGCTTGTCCATTACAAGCCGTTTTAAAAGAATTCCTTTTTATGCATAATGACAATTCCATTTTAAAATCTAAGATCTCTATCATTTCATCTAATTAAATGGCATTAACTAATGATGCTATTAGGCTGAAAAACTGTGACACTATTAAGTACAATTTTACTCTTTTTCTCTCATCTGTTCTCTTCACTAGATTTTCTTTTGTGAATCTTCTACTTTAATAATCTCAAGAGGTATTACACATTAGCACTTCAATTAATCACTGAATTGGAAGACAGAGATAAGTAGAGACCACTGATAGCAATGAAGTAATTATATTCATTTTGTATAAAGTAGTGTCAGAATGGTTAAAAAACAAGGCAAAATTCACATACATGCATATTCACAACTGGGACTTCAGAAAAGTTACTTTGTAACATGAAGAGTGAAATTATTATTTAAAAGAAGTAGGAGATAGTACAGTACAAATTAAGGAGCTCTTTAAAAGGGGTATGTTGAATAGCCTGTTAACAAGAAAGGGATGCTGCCCTAAACATCAAAAATGTTATAAAGAATGAAGGAAAAGGGTGAGTTTGAAAAATAAATGCTACCATTAAAACTGTTTAATAAAATATGTTTTGATGGGATTATAAATTTAATTGGCAAAGATATCTGCATAGAAATTAATATGTTTAGAAACTATATGTGATATAGGATTTAGCAAGGTATCATAGAATCATAAAGGTTGGAAAAGATTTCTACAATCATGTAGTCCAACCATCCACCTATCACAAATATTTCCCCACTAAACTGTTTCCCTAATTACCAAATTACCCCTTTCGTTAAAGGGTAGATCCTCCAGGGATGGTGACTCAGTCAGCTCCATGGACAACCTGTTCTTTTGCTCAACCAATCTTTTGGAGAAGACATTTTTCTAATATCCAACCTGAACACCTACTGGCAAAATTGAGGTCATTCCCTCTTGTCCTGTTACTAGCTACATGGGAGAAGAGTCCAACACCCACCTTGCCACAGTTTCCTTTTAGGAAGTTGTAAAGAGCGGTAAGTTCTCCCAAATCTCCTCCTCCCCACACTAAAGAATTCCAGTCTCTCAGCTGTTCCTCATAAAACTTGTACTATGGACTCCTCACCAACTTTGTTGTCCTTCTCTGGACATGCTCCAGGGCCTCAATGTCTTTCTCGTAGTGAGGGGCCCAAAACTGAATACAGTACTTGAGATGTGGTTTCACCACAGCTGAGTAGAGGAGGATGATCATCTCCATGCTCCTGCTGGTTCCGCTGTTTCTGATACAAGCCAGGATGCCCTTCGCGTTCTTGGCCAACCAGGCACACTGCTGTCTCACATTCAACTGAGCATCAGCCAATACCCTCAGAAGGTTTTCCCTTGAACATCTTTTCAGCCTCTCTGCCCGTTGCCTGGGATTGTTGTGACCAAAGTGCAGGACCCAGCACATGGTTTTGTTGAACTTCATCCCACTGGCCTCAGCCCAGCAATCCAACCTGTCCAGATCCCTCAGTAGGTTCTTCCTACCCGCAGGCAGATCAACACTTCCTCTCAACTTGGTGTCACCTGCAGACTTACTGAAGTTGCATCCAGCTCCCTCATCCAGATCATCAACAAAAATGGTAAGCAGGACAGACCCCCATACCAATCACTGGGAAACACCACTCATGATTTGTCACCACGTGGATTTATGTCCTCACCACTCTCTGGGCCCACACGTCCAGCCTGTTCTTTACATAATTAAGAGTGTACCCATCCAAGCCAAAGGCTGCCAGCTTCTCTAGGAGAATACAGTGGGAGATAGTGCCAAAGGTTTTCCTGAAGGCTGGGTAGACTATGTCAACAGCCTTTCCCTCATTCACCAGGAGAGTCACTCAGTCATAGGAGGAGTTCAGTTTGTTCAAGCACTACCTGTCTTTCATGAACCCATGCTGTCCAGGCCTGATCCTCTGAATGTTCTGCACATGCCAAGTGATCTCACTCAGGATGATCTGTTCCATAACCTTACCTGGCACCAAGGTCAGTCTGACAGGACTGAAGTTCCCTTAGTCCTCCTTACAACCCTTCTTGTAGATGGCAGTCACACTCCAGTTCTCTGGCATCTCTTCTGTTAACCAGGAATGCTGAAAGATGATGGAAAGTGACTTGGTTATCACCTCCACCAGCTCCCTCAGCACCCTCAGATGGATCCCATAAGGCCCCCTGGACACATGACAATCCAGGTGGAGTAGTGGATCTCTAACAATTTCCATTTGAGTTGTGGGCGTTTAATCTGCTCCTCATCCCAGACTTCCAAATCATCAGGCTTATATCCTGAGGATAACTGGGCTGCCTAAAGATAGATGTAAAGAAGGCCTTAGGAACCTCAAGCTTTTCCTGTGGTAATGTTCCCAACCACAACCAGTAAAAAATGGAGATCCTCCTTAGCCTTCATCTTACTGTTACTACAATATACTTACTGTTAATAATAATAATATATGTAAAAACATTTTTTTTTGTTACAGTGGTCACATTGAGCTCATGCTTTTGCCTTTCTCATTTTCACCCTGCATATCCTGCATATTTGTTGATCAACTCCTGAGCACATTGCCTAAATACTTACAGAAAAACTGACTTTTTTAATTGATTTTTTTTTCTTCAGGTTTTCAGAAATTCAGCAATACAACATTTCTACAACTTGGACTAAAATAGCTGAACAAATGAATATTTAATGAGAAACACACTAGGTGATTCTGTATTGGGAAGTATTTATTTTTCTTCCTTCAAATATTTGAATGCTAACGTATAGCATTTAGCTTTTTGACTACATCCTTGTGATTACCACGTTTAATGCACAAGAGTAAACCACACTGTTGGAGAAATTTTGTAAGATCTTAGAAATATAATGAAAATTTAGAGAGAGACTAGAACAGCATACTGTATACAGCTGCCATATACTCAATATCCTCTCATAACCACTGCTAATACCTTTGCATTTTTATTAAGTAAATATAGCTATGGAACACAAAATGTACAAATATAAGAAGTAATGCTTGTATTAAATATATTTATGTTAATAATTTTTGTCTTGCTCAGAATTATGAAATCATGAAAATTAGTAATTAGTACTGAGTCTGTAGTAAGGATCAATGTATCATGCGACATAAATATATAAAAAGATAAATTAACTGCAGGATTTGGCACTGACTATTGCATTCTGTCAGCTATTAAAATCACATTCACAGTCCTTGTTTCAAGGAATTTACAATTCATAATAGGAAAATAATTGCAGCTAATATCATGTCTCTAGGGAGCCAATAGAAAAATTACTATGGAGGGATGAATTGGGAAGAAGAGAGAGATTTTCCTTAATTTTATTAGTGTAGGAAAAAAAAAAAACATGAACATAGTCACACCAGTAGCAAAACAGATGCTGATAATAGAAGACTAAACAGAAAGCTCTACGGCTTTATTTTGCAGAAGATAATATAATTTCTTGTTCTCTGTATCAGGAAGTAATTGTGAATTTTCCCACTGTAAGCAGTGAAGCAACAAATGGAAACAAGGCTTTTAAACAGCTCTTAATATATACTTGTGTTCAGACAGCCAGACAGGCTACCTCACTGTGCCTGTTTCTGGACAGTCTAGCCTATTGTTAGATAGACATTAATATGAATTAAAGCTAAACTTACAATATTTTTCACTTACTCAGATTGCTAACACTAATTCATTAGTCTGTAGTGTTTGAGATTTAAAGCTGAATTAAAATAATTTCTTTAAACATGACACAATTTGGACATAATGAATTATGATATGTTATTGAATTTACTGACACAATATAACTTTTTCCGAACAAATTCCTACCATCATAGAATATTTTGTGGTATGTTGGTCTTTCCACACATTACAATTGTGTCTGTCAGACTCAGTACCTTACAGCTCTTTGATAAATTTCAATTGTTATCCATGAAGTGAAATTACTAACACTTCAGTGAAATATTGATGTTGCACATAGGAATATGTTTTAGTGGGCATAGTGGTAATGGGTTGACAGTCGGATTTCATCCTTGACGTCTTTTCCAACTTTCATGATTCTATGAGCCTATAATTTTATATCTAATAATGACTTAAATCCAGGGAGTCTGAAATGATCAAGACTTTTACTTCCTCTGGCATTAAAATAGAAGTATTAAAATAGATTGATAGATCAATCAGTAGATAGATAGAAATGTCTCTTCTACTTTATTTCTAAAATATAGAATATTCTGCAGCAAAGGTCATTGGGTCTGTAAATATATACTTGGCTGTTCTTTTTATGCAGTGATACATTGATTCACATTCTTGTAATTCAGGAACTGGTTATGACAGAAGGGTTTCTTTAAAATATCTTTACATATACTATAATTGTGTACCAAGCTGGAGACCCAGGTAAGAATAATATGACTTGTGGGATATGATGAAGTTAGTAGAAATAACGTAATGATAGATTTGAACCAGAAAATAGTAGATCAATATAATTATCATTTCACTTCAACATTTCATATGAAATTAACAGAACACATCTGACAAGGCTTACTAGGAAAAGGCTTTCCATTCATATTTTTTCCTCTCCTCATTCCCAGAAGTGATGAGTGGTAAACAGGTACAAAATTCCTAAGAAGAGGTAATTCCTCAACTTCTGCTTAATACTGGGTATAAAAATATTCTTTTGCAGCTAAGGATTAGGTGGCATAGTGATACAGAAAGGTGTGAGAAATGTAGGTGATCCTCATGTAGAAAGAAACCAAAGCAGAATGGAGACGGGCTTTATTCTAGTTCTGCTTTGAAAGTGTAATTCTAAAGTACCTCTCTACTTGTCTAAATCACTTGCTACCATCTGTATGCATTGATCCCTCGGTTATCAGTAGCAATTAATCAAGCATTCTACATACAAAGTAACAGGTAGGGCATCTTTTTCTTAGTAAGCTAGAGCAAGATCTCTCTATTGCTTTGGGGACAGACCTGATATGCAACTTGCATTTCTATCAGCCCTGCATCTTCCTTTAGAAATCAACACACAGATAATATTCCTACAGAATAATCCTGTGGCTAGATTAATTTTTATAATACAATTCTACTATACTTTTAAAATAAAATGAAATCAATCAAATCAATAAATGGTTTTACAGTTGCCTTGAGGAGGCAGCAGCCTAGATACATACTAGAGTGAGGTTGGTATCACTGCTCAATATCTAACATTCACTATGGACTTCTGTTTGTCAGGTAGAATCATAGAATGGTTTACACTGAAAGGGAACTCTGAAGTTCCTGTAATCCAGGCCCCCTGCTCAAGCAGGATCTCCCAGACCAGGTTGCCTAGTACTATGCCCTGGGGATTTTTGAATCTCCTCAAGGATAGGTACTACACAACCACTCTAGGCAACCTATGCCAGTGCTTCATCACTCACAACATAAAGAAATGCTTCTGTGGAAACGTGTCGATGTGGAAACCCCCGTGCTCCAATTTGTGCACATTGCCTCTTGTCTTGCCCCTGGGCATCACTGAAAAAAGCTGGCCTTGAATGCTTCTAGGGAGAGGGTATTCACAACCTCACTGGACAACCTGTTCCAGTGTCTCACCACCCTCACAGTAAAGAATTTCTTCCTATTATCTAGTCTAAATCTGCCCTGTTTCACTTTAAAGCTATTTCCCCTCATCTTGTTACTATATGCCCTTATAAAAAGTCCCTCCTCAGCTTTCCTGTAGGCCCCCTTCGGATACTGGAAGGCCACTATAAGGTCTCCTCAGGCTTCTCTTCTCCAGGCTGAAAAGCCCAAGTTTTCTCAGCCTGTCCTCATAGGGGAGATACTCCAACCCTCTGATCATCTTCAAAAAAAAAAAAAAAACTTGAAAAAAATTTTAGCTGTAGCTCTGCTTGCTTCCCCTGTTCAAATTCCCAGTAGTTGTGAACTGTGGCAATGCCTCATGTCTTCCATAGGCTTAGTGCCTCCTTTCTCCTGTATCTACTATGACCAGGTAGACAACACTTTCCAGAATGCACTGCAGGTCTTTCCTGGTATATGGCTGGAAAGACTGTACATATGCTGCACAGTGCCTGAACCAACAAACTCCTCTGTTTCTGAGAGGAATTTGGAAATCATACCATGGGAGTTGGCTGCAGTCATTAAAAAAAAAAAAAAAACCTCTTATTCCTGTTCTGTTGGTAATGACAGAAGTTAGTATAATTGTCAGCAGAAACAAATTCACAAGACACCATTTTTTCCTTTAAAGCCAGAAGATGCATCTATCAACTACTAAGCAATAGGCATGAGAGACTAAGATACACAGGTGACATACCTGGAAATCTACCTCAGTCAGCTAAAGGTTAAATCACCCTTAAGTAAAGGCAGAACATGTGGCAGAACATGTAAATGTGAAACACTCAGACTACACTTTCCATAGATCATTTGGCTTTATTCATGAAGGTACAGCTGAAAATATCTAACATAGAAATATGGACATATATTACTAGTGAGCATTACTTACAGGAAGTAAAAAAATAGCAAGGTGTTCTCTTTAGCTGTAATTCTGTGTGCATACATACATCTAAAGAATATCACAACTGTGCTTCAGTCATGTATTTTAGAGCTCAAAAAAGGGTCCAGGATGCCATTATTCTCATTCAGGATTTGCAGTGTTTTGTTGTTGGATTTTTGTATTTATTTTTTTTTAATGTAGAGTACTGTAAAGTGGACTGGCTTCAGGTGAGTACAGACCATTTCACTTATGTATACCAGCTCATAGAAATCTGGGAAAATGTTCCAGGGAAAACATACCTGAAGTAGATATTTTGTTCCAGGAAGAAGGAGGAGGATAATTCTATAGAATAAGTCACCATGATTCACTCTCTTTTCCTGCTTACAGAATATTCATGGCCAGATGCATTTCTTGAAGTTTATAATTGAAAGTTATTCAGTGATTTCTGTTCTCTGCTGCTTAGTTTGAAATACTGAGTATTTGATATGTGAGTGTGTGGATGAGTTGTGTTTAGAAGTAAGAAAAACACTTCCAGTTTTGTTCCTATTACAGAGCAGTTATGTGAATTAGGTTATCATCAATTTACTCATGCAGACCTAAAACCTAGTGCTATTGAAGACTGAATATAAAATATTTCCCCACAACATTTTTTGCTTGTAAACAAGAGGGAACAAACAAAAAACGAATGCTTCATTTGGTTTCCTTGTCAAGAAAACCTATAGTTAAATGGTGAAAATTCTGAAGAAAAATAAAATAACCCCATACAGAATACTGTCTAATCTCTTTTTTTATATATACTTTATATTATTCTCCCAGCCCTCCACCCTCAAACCACATGACTATCCCTGCTCAAGCAGGGTGACTGAATCAGAAAACTGTCAGAGCTCTCTTCTAACCTTACCTGTTCTGTGATGCATCCTTTAATAGATTTTCCTGTTCAGTTCATTAAATAAATTTTAGTTTCACCTTTTCTTTATACATTTACTTTTCTTTTTATATTTACTTTGTGTGAATATCAATTACTATTACTTTTTAAAAAGTCATTTTTATCTTTATTTAACCATAGTAAAGCCCTTGATCCTTCATTTCTATTGTGATGCCATTTTCATATAAGTGTTCTTTTTTCTTTTACTATATTGTTTACTTTTCCACCAGAATAGTGGCCATGGTCAACCTCAGGAGAAAAACCTCAGGTATACCTGACCTGTTACTTAAGATCATTTGAATTTTTTGTCAGTATTGTCAATTTCAAATAAGATTTTTCTTACATTGCTTATCTGCAGTACTTTCTGTTAGATAAACCTTGCAGTTCAGACATGCTGCTTTCAGTCTTGCAACTTTTGCTATATATCATTTGATTCAAGCAAGTTATTACTAAGAAAGAATTAGAAAACTATACCAGCTTCAACCATGATAATGGATAATCCTACCTGTTATAAAAGCACAAAGTTTCTGATGAGAAATACATTAACAGAAAATAACTGAAGTACTGAAAACTCCTGTAAGAATTTAATGTATTATTGGAAGAATTTACAGATGAAGTACATATAAGACACAGAAATATAAAAAAATTGTCAGGACAAAATCACTTTTTAAGGTGATTAAGAACATTTATTTCCCTTCCTCTATAATATGCATAGCAGACATGAAAAAATTCTGTCCAGAAGATGAGAAAATTAGCTTTGTTTACACAAAACTCGATAATGACATAATTTTCTAACCTCATAGAGAAAACTGATAAAATTAATATGTCACACACACCATCCTCAACATATTTACATCTTATACTTAGAACAGGAAGGGAAAAGAAACTTAAAAGTCTACCAAAGAATCATATATTGCATTTTTTTTAATTAAGATAATAAATCGCAACCTCTACACCAGAGTATAAGTAAAAGTAAATACATGCATAAGCCAATGTGATGCACATATATACTACTTCCCAGTTGACTGAAAGTAGAATTCGGATTGAAAAAGTTCTGCTACACATGAGAACAATTATAAAACAGAGCAAGCTCTCTGGTAGGTGAGTAGGATATGGAGCAACTCTACAGGTTAATGTGTCCTTCAGATATTTTTTTCTGTGCAAGCCAATTCGTTGATAGTCTGAATGTTTTGAAAGAACCATAGACAGTATTAATTTTAGTTGGAATAGAAATTATATCTCAAAATTACATAAACATCTGCAAATAAAGTAATGCTTTTTTTGACCTATTTAATGTTAGCATTTGTATCTGTGTCCCAAAAGTACATTACATATTACAATACATGTGAAGTATCAAGTTTCAAAAGTCCTTGTAATTCCACAACTCCTCTTTGGCTATTGAACAGCTGAATTCAACTACGGCACATTCTCTGCGTCTGTGTAACTGAACAGGAGGAACATATCTACATGGCGAGTACTGCTGGGTAGGAAGTGTAAACATAACAGCATCCCAGGTTTATTCCGACAATTAATATGCTGTAGAATGAGTGTTGCTTGATGCTGAAATGTCTAAACCTAAATATAAAATAGTTACTTATTGTTATTGTTTCTGAGAAATGCATCCGACTTCTATCAATCTTCTGAATTATTTTCTTCCCTTGACTGAGCATATGGAATTGTAAACAAATAAACAGAAAGCATCAGAAAACACCAAATAAATTTGATTTTGAGTTCATGCTTATGCAGCTCTGAACATAGTATTAAATCTACCTCAAGTATTTACAGAGCGGATCTCAAAGGTTTTTTACCCTCCTCATGTTGTGATGCTTAAAGCTGCAATAGTGCTCAAGATGAGTCTGCAACATTTCAGTATTGATCCACACAGAACTCCTAAATGATACATTATATTAGATTTATAACCTCAGATGTGTTTTTGTAAAATAGATTTTGTATAAACTTACTTAGATAATGGCAACTTCTTGTTATGTTTTCTTTTCTTCTTGAGGCATTTCCTAAAATTTCAGCAACATGAGGTCCGTGACTCCAGACTAAACATCATTATAACAGATTAATTTGATGTCCATATGTGGGAAACAGTTGGGAAATTACCCATAGATCACTAATAGATTTCAGAAATTGGGATCCTATCAAAGATATTGCAGAAAAACTAGTTCTCAGACTCAGAAGTTAGAAGTGTATGCTCTTTGTTAATGTACTTTCCCTGATCATCCACTACTGAAGACAACACACAGGCACTTGGGAGATATTTGTTCAGACATAGTATGGACTTTCTTATGCTATAAATCACACTGGAGAGTTCCTCAGATACCTGCACATGAATCCCTGTTGTTTAGAGTGTTAATGGCCTGGGGAAAAAAAAAAAAAGACACAATGTATGTTAAACAATAAAGGTAATGAAAATTGAACGGTAACAAAAATGAAATGAAGAACTTCAGAAAATTCTCATCTTACATACAAGCTGTATGATAGAGTGGGTAGAAATGCCCACCTAGATAATCTTAAGCATACGAACAATAAGATGCGTTCTAAATTGGTAACTATAGCTCACTAAAATGGATATCCAATTACTGTATGTTGTCTGGAAGGGAATCCAAGAGTCAAACATCAATTTCAGACATATTCTCAGTTCTAAGGAAAGCAACTGTTTGAACAGTTTTATACTAAAATGTGGGAACTAAAATACTACTTTATAGTTATTTAACTTTGCTGATGTTCCATTACTTTTAAGAATCTCTACTTAATTCAAAATAATGTATTTTTTAAATAAATTTTAGTCAGTGTGTATACTGTAATGTCATTGAAATGAAAGGTTTGGACTAGGTTGTGCCATGCTTGGAAAAGTGCTATGAACTCAAAAGATTCAGAAGACCGAGATGTTTTAAGGGCAGCCCCACTCAGCCCTATGCTATCATAAAAATGACAGAATGGTTTGCACTGGAGAGGACTTCTGGAGCTCACTTCATTCAAACCCTCTGAAAAAAAAAAAAAATTAAAAAGGGCATCCAGAGCATATTGCTCAGAACCACATCCAGAAGGCTTTTGAAGATCTCAAAGCAGGGAGACTCTACAAGCTCTCTGGGCCGTTGACCAGTTCTATCACCTGCTTAGTAATGATATGCTTCCTGATGTTCAGATGGAACTTACCATGTTCCATTTGGATCCCTAAATTACAGCTGATAAACACACTACCTTTTGAATTCCTGCCTTCCCTTGATCCTCTGAAGTTCTGCACACTGCAGAACATCAGTACGTGGCCGGACATTATTCTTTACTCTTATAACACAGCACATGAACAAATAAGGACATTTCCAAATTCAAGCTCTGGGGAAACAAACGTATAAGACAGCATTGATGATATAAATCCAGAACCCTGAAAAATAGAGATACCTCTCTATATATTTTTGGCACAGTTCTGAATGGAGATAAGAAATCTAAACCTGAAAGATGTGATAACATAATATTTATATAAGTCATAGGACTTATGTATTAAATACCCAACGTAATGAGTGGGTGGAAGATGGTAGGTGATTGTGTGAATATTTAATTTAAAAGTTCTAGACTTCAAAAAAAGTGTATTTCTATTTTGTATAATTTGAAAAGAGAAAGTTGTTGATGCTAGCCTGAGCTACAAACTACTATGATTTTGATTTATCACAAGAAAATTAAAATCTTTTATAATGCAAGCAGTAATTTATCAATGACTTACTAACAAATGTGTCCATGCAATATTTGTTAAAGCATCAGTGATTCTGACATATAGTAATTTTTTACTATAAAATATGCTGACTATACTTCCTAATGTTTCCCACTTTGGGTGGGAAAATAATTTTATTATAACTTTATGATAACAGTGGTTAAATATTCCAGTTCATGCTTTCTTTTTCCTGCTAACATTAGCAACATGCAATAAATATCTGCTGCTATTTTATAACAGATAACATTGTAGTGGAAACTATCCTGAACGAACAGTAGTATATAAGTGTGGCTTCATAAGCCAAACAGTAGAAGAGACCTCTTTGAATTTGTGCAGAATATGAGAGTTTTTCTTAAATATTTAAGTTTACTGGGAAACAAAAAAGTTTCAATTTTATTTATTATTAATTAAATGAAGACCACCATATATAGGTTAGCACCCTACACCTCTTCAGTAGTTCTACAAGGTAATTTTTTTGTTACCTTACCAGAAAACAAAAAGGTTTGAAACTGAGTAATCCAGTCTGAAGCTACAAGTCTTGGAACACAGAGTTGACAATAGGACTCAACAACAATCTCACAAATATTCCAAACTAATAACATTGTAATGCCTTTTTGAAGGCAGCAATAAGAATTAAATATTCCTCATAGACATTAGGAATTGTCACAGTTCAGCCTAGTCCCATGACACGGGATGAAAGGAACCAAGGTCCCACACCCTGGCAAAAGGGGAAGGAGTGTAGGGAAAAGTTAGGGAGATGGGAAAAAAAAACAAACAAACAAACACAGCAACAAGCTAAAGAAGAAAACTGATTTACTACATATAATAGTAAAATGCAAGTGTACAATCAACAAACATACAGAGTGGTGTGGTTAGATCAGCATCTATAGATAGTATAGATAGAAAATTACAAACAGAAATAGGTGAAAAATGCTCACCCACATCCAAGGCTCAGAGGAAAAACTCCAAAAGAGTGATCTCCAGAAAGAGATCCTTCCCCACTGGCAGTCAGCCCTTAAATGGGGTCTAAGAGAGGTGGAATCAGGCTCTACCCATTCTGATAAAACGTGAATTGCCTTCACCTGTGCTCCCACAGCTGACTCAGTGCTCACCTCAGGTGATCAATCAGAGGTTAAGACCGTGATTTAACAGTTCCCATACAGCAAGACAGCACAACATAATAAAACATAATGGGAATTGAATATAATAATATGAAATAAGTGAGAGAGTGTCAAAAAACTGAAGGCCTTACTATAATGCTGAAGGTGAGACAGGGAGCAAACACTGAGGAAACGAGCCAAAAAGAGATAGTCTCATGACTTCCAGACAGTTTTATCTTTCCTTCTCCCCAGAAGCCAGAAATGAAAAAGTTCTCTGGGAGTCGTGGTTCGTTCTTCTCTCCCAAGAAGAGTGCTGTAGCTTTAGCTCTTTAACTCCCAGCCCACTACATGGTGTTGTGATGTAGAATACCAGTAACAAACTACAGAACCAAGACAGGAATTCATTTTCAGGACACTTCGCACACATCAGCCATGTGATCACCCATTTGTGAAAGGAACTGAGCCACCTAAGCAGCTGCCCAAAATTCTGTACATCTTGTATCTTATTTTGCTTTCATTCAGACATAAAACTTCAAAGTCAAGTTAACTTTGTCCTCATTTCTACTCCAAAAGTTTCCAAGCTAAACTGAGATAGAAATTGCAATATAATCTCCTCTCCAATGTCTATATAGGTTTGTTTAACTAACAAACTAAACAAAATCAAAGTAAAAACATAACCTTAAAAATCTAATACTTGGCAGACTGCTTCTGTTGAAGTAATTCCCTTTTTATCACGAGAACCCTATCATTAGTTTTAGACTAGACACAAATAACATGTGAGCTATAGCACAATACATAGCACTTTTCGACATTACCCTGCAGCCCCACAAGCTCCCAAAGGAAAAAGTATTAGTAGGTTGTTTCTTGGTTCATATTTTCCTTTGTTCAAAAAAAAAAAAAAAAAAAAAAAAAAAAAAAGGATAGACATAATTGTTATTTTTCTTTTCAAATCTGAAACAAGCTGTCAGAAATAAAATTTCATTAAATGTACTGTGTCTGCAGTAAACCACTCTTCTATATTATTGTAATTACAAACTACGTGCTGGAACTAAGTACTAAAGCACAGAGTCACAGATGCACTCAATAGCATAGGGTAAGCAGGAGACTATAGGGTGGTTTATTGTGAATAAATGCTACTTAAGTGATTAGTGTGTGTTTGAATATTGTGTCCTTTTCTACAGCAAATATGATCTTATTGAACAATGCAATGGAACTTCTTAAGGAAATAATTGCTAATCAAATAAATCTCTACATTAAAAAAAGAATGCTTCCTCTACATGAAGATTATTTAGATAAAGAAAATGTATAGGATTTTCTGCAATCAAGTAAGCTATCTAATAAATGAATCAGTATTATTTTTGCCTCTTCTGCTTTAAGTATGATGCAGTATTTTCTTTAAGATATTTACACTTTGTCCTCTGAGACTATGGGGGCTAATTATAGGGGAAGACAATAGCATATAACCAGTTCTAAATTACCCCAAAAACAGATGATGGACACAATCCAGTTTAAGAAAGATAGATTTGCTCACCCATCCCAAAGATCAGGGCTCACCAAATACTCAAACAGAATGGATCTCCTGGTAGAGACCCTTACCTTGGGCCAGTCACCCCTTAAATGAGGCTTAGGGAGAGGTAGAACCTGATTCCACCCCTTCCAGTCACAGGGGTGAATTGCTTTTACTTGTGTTCCTAGGGCTGGCTGTGTTCCTTCACTAGGTGCTCAATCATTGGTTCAGGTTGTGACTTAGCAATTCCTATATGCTATCCAATCTTTTCATATAAAAATATATTTTATAGACTGTTTTTGTTGTTGTTGTTTTAATAAGTATAGATGCTTGTTTGCCACGGAATCTGTGGTTTGAAGCTCTCACTGTTTCCTTGTTTGACTCTCTGTATTCAGTACTCTGTGATCAGTATGCTGGTAGCTTGGCTTGGCTTGAAACACTCAGTTTTCCCAAGGCAGTCAGTCAGTCAGCCAACTAGTCCGAAATATTTTGCAAGATATTTCAAGGAGATGTCTTGTAAGCTCATTTTCATTGGAAATAATGGAAGTGCACTGGAGATGCATTACAAAAAGCCAGTTGGATGTATGTACAGGGATTAATTCAATAGAGATTAACTTTTAAAAACAAAACAAGTTCCTCAAAATAAAACAAACATGAATTCCTTACCTAGTACTGGAAGAGCTGAATCCTAGGTGCAGAGAAACACTGACACCTAGGTCTACCATCATCACTACAACATGACCAGAGCTATGTTTTCAAGGCATCCCCCTTCCTGACCTGCCCTTCTTTCTGGACCACTCAGCTGAGGTGGTCACCACACTACAAGAGAGATCCAAGAGTGCATGACATGGTCTATAAAAGCATTTCTGGTGAGGCTATTAGTAAATGTGAGATGTTTTTCTTTCCCCTTTTAATCATCACAAGGGACTTTTATTAGATCTATCTCCCTTTCTTTCTGGATCCCTCACTACAAGAAATACATTGAGGCCATTGAGCATATTCAGAGAAGAGCAATTAAGCTGGTAAGGGGTCTGGAGCAGAAGTCTTATGAGGAGCAACTCATGGAGCTGGAATTGTTTAGTCTGGAGAAGAGGACACTCAGGGGTGACTATATCACTCTCTACATCTACCTGAAGGGAGGCTGTGGCAACATGGAGTTTGGTCTCTTCTCCCAAGTAACTAGCAGTAGAACAAGAGGGAATGGCCTCAAGTTGTGCCAGTGGCGAGTCAGGTTGGGTGTTAGAAAATACTTTTCTGAGACAATGATCAGGCCCTGTAACAGAATGCCCAGTGGCGTGGTGGAGTCAACTACCCTGGAGGTGTTCAATAAATATTTAGATGTTGTACTAAGGGACATGGTTTAGTGGTAAATTTTGGTGATAGGTGGATGGTTGCATGATCTCAGAGATCTTTTCCAACTTGGGTGATTATATGATTCTATGAAAGATGGATTCTTCAGTCCTTCTGCCTCTGCCTATCCTTAGTTTCTTTTTCCATTTAATATTATAAAACTCTTGTAAGCTTACCAGCAAATCTCTTTTATCTAAATTATAATTTTAGGAGTATAGTAGAAATTTTGGTTCTTCCTGTTTATACATAAAAAGTTGATACTATAGCTTATATATAGATTTCTTTTTATGTAAGTAGTACTGGAAATCAATATCATTAAAAAATAATTGTGTCAGAGTAACATAGTATTTCAAGCTGTATATCAAGCATTGTATCAAACAACTAACAGTGTTTGGTGTTAGATAATGTAACAAGAAATATTAGACCTAAGCAGAAAAATTTGTGGTCTAAGCATAAGATGGCTAGGAGAGTGACATAATTTTTAACATTCCCATTTCTCTTTTCTCTCAGACATCTTCATTTAAAATGATTTTACTGTACATTTGCATATTATGCTTGTACACAGATCAATCTTGTTGATTTAAATGAGTTTATAATCTTCTTATGTGGTAATTCACTTTATATGCTTACATTTGTTTTTTTTTTTGTTGTTCTAACTTAAGCTGTAAGTCCTCCAATGTGCTCACAGAAAAAGAAGTAATAATTAAATAAATATAAAAACCACTGTGAACATTGGGACTCAGCTACAGATCTGTATTCTAGATCCCTTCGAAACCCCTTGGTCTTCAAAGGAATAAATTTCATCAGAAGTATTCAGCTGCTTTCAGGACTAATATTTAAATATCAGCTTCAGAGTCTTAAATATCTTCATTCCTGTATGATACAAAACTGCTCCCTAGCTTCTGATGCAGGTCTGTAGTTATTATCAGAGAATCATAGAATGGCATGTGTTGGAAGGAATCTTAAAGATTACACAGTTCCAACCCCCTGCCGTGGGCAGGGCTGCTGCCAATCAGATCAGGCTGCCCCATGTTCCATGCAACCTGGCCTTCAACACCTCCAGGAGTGGGGCATCCATAGCTTCTCTGGTCAGCCTGTGCCAGTGCCTCACCACCCTCTGGGTAAAGAATTTCTTTCTAACACCTAGCCTAAATCCCCCTTCTTTTACTTTAAAGCCACTCCCCCTTTTCCTACTACTATCTGACCATGTAAAAAGCTGGTCTTCCTCCTATTTACAACCCCTCCTCAAGTACTCAAAGGCCACAATGAGGACTCTCCAGAAATTTCTCTTCTCCAAGCTAAACAAGCCCAACTTTCTCAGCCTGTCTTCATAGGAGAGGTGCTCCAGCACTTTGATCATCTTCATGGACCTCCTCTGGACCCAAACCAACAGCTCCACATTCTTCTTGCGCTGGGTGCCCCAGACCTCAATGCAGTACTCCAGATGGAGTACACAAGGTCTCACAAGGGTAGAGTAGTTGGTGACAGTCCTCTCTCTCTCTCCCTCCTAGTCCCCCCTCTTTTGATGCAGCCCAGGATACAACTGGCCTTCTGAGCTACAAGCTCACGCTACTGGCTTGGGTCAAGCATTTTGTTCACCTCAAGTTCTACACCACAGGGCTGCTGTCAACGTATTCTTCTCCCAGTTTGTACACACATCTGGGATTGCCCCAGTGCAAATGTAACACCTTGCATTTGGCCTCACTAGGTTCTCATGGGCCCACTTCTCAGACCTGTCCAGGTCCCTCTGGATGGTATCCCTTCCTTCTCTTCTGTCAGCTGTGTCACTCAGCTTGGTGTCATCTGAAAACTTATGGAGGGTGCACTCAGTCCCACAGTCTGTGTCATTGATAAAGATGTTGAAGGGCACCAATCCAAAGATGAAATCCTGAGGGACACCACAGATCTGAGACAAGTTTAATTAGCAAGACATTCATTTTTTTCTCATGTATTTATTCATTTAATCCCTTTTTTATTTGCTGCTATCATTTTCTGATATTCTTTTAATCTGACTAATGTGTTAAACACAGCACCAGCCTGCATTTGAAGCAACTAAGCTGCTACTGTTAGCAAGATTGAAGGTACTCAGCAACTCAAATCAGTAGTAACAGATATTGCACTCACTGAAAGCATAACTTACTGAAAGCATATTTTAATAGGAGCGGTGCATTAGCACGTCTGTTACTATGCAAAGAGTTGAAATTCTAGGATTCTGTTGGAGGAACCTTCTATGGAAAACCAGCTACACGAACATATACTACACATGTAGATACTTTGCACTGCTGAATCAAATATGGAAATAAGTACATTATGTAAAAATATCAACAGATCTTTTCTGTTTAAACTTTGTGAAAGAACAACTATTTTGCTTCCTATTGATTTTTTGGTTTTTTTTCATGAAAATTAAGGAATGTAGAACGTACCAAAACAGCAGTTCCTGTTGACAGAATAGAGCACTTATAAATGAAGAATAGATATATTAGCTATCTTTTAAAATCAAAGCATTTTACTTCACCTTTCCTACTCTTAGCTCTTTAACAGATGAGTGATACTAAAGTAAATTCTGGTTACAGAAGAATTTTTATGTGTCAAAACAGCTCCACTATGCTTTTCTAAATTAAAAAACAAAAATATCTCCTTTTGACTTTGAATTGACTTAGAATTGACTAAGCAAGAATTCTTGACTAAAAATTCTTACAAACTAGCAAACTTTTAATGTGTCAGATATTTTCTTGCTTCAAAACAGAAAAACTATACCAAAAATTATTTTCTTGTTCTCCGATACAAGAAAACTAGTCTGCTGTGGACATAAGATGCAATTAGAGCAGAGAATGCCTGGAAAATTGTAATTTCACTCTCCTCAAATTTAGGCTTACATTTTCCAAACATTTACAATAATGTGAAGAGAAAATTGGTTAATTGAACAATCCTTTTAAATATCTCTCTCCACAAGGCAGCAGAAATTAAGATATTTTTCTGTATTTTCCTGCAACTCACCCTCTATTGACTTCCCTATAAAAATAGAGGATTTTTTTATAATTTTGTAGGCTTGCTTATAGTAAGAAGAAAACCCTCCCAGCCTACTGCCTTTGAAAATGTGCTAAGCCTTATTGCAGACTATAGGCATTCATGGAAAATAAAAATTCTTTAGCTGGTTCTGTTTTAAAACTCAGACATCCTTTTTTTAGTTTATCAGCATGATTCAGATGTCCTAACACAAATTTCTCAGCAGGTTAGAAGACCTCACAGAAAACGATTTTATTTGTTATGGCAACAGAACCAATCTGCCAAACTTTAGATCTGACTTTACAAAAATAAAAATAAAAATAAAAATAAAAATAAAAATAAAAATAAAAATAAAAAACCTGGAGAAAAAAAAAAACAACCATGTGTAAAAATTGTCTCAAACAGTTTAATCATTCTTTTTGGGAAGCAGCTGCAGATGTAGAATGCTGAAGTATGGTTGGTGTAACCTGGGTCAGCCTACTGAGATAAAACAATTTTCCCACAGCAAGTATTAACTTCAGAACCACTATGACTTCATTTCAATCCCTCTGAAACTATTACCTGTGATCTTGCTGCAATTGCAAGACATATTAATTTAATTCTAGGCAGCAGTACTTGTGCTGCAATCACTCTGTGTAAAGGCTCCACATTGTGTTTTAACCTGAGCAGGCAGATGAGTACTGCACAGCCACTGTTACTTCCTGTAACCTTAATAATCAAAATTCGGTATTGCCCAACATGTAAAAACTTGATTGCTGCCCCCCTCATCCTCGTTACATAGTGTCCTTTGCTCTATATTGCCAAAAATTCCCTTTCCTGAGCCACATTAAGATTCATTGCATTATATATGTTTTACTAATTTTCTGATCTTAGTCTTACATGAATATAAACTTTTTGCAATTTCATCGACTATGTGCTGATATTGAACCCATAAACCATAGCCTGAAATAGTTAATTAAAGTTACTTCTTGGTATCGAGGTAGAAGTGGATTTTGAAAATGCCCTGTGAAGGAAAAACATACTTTTGTAGAAATTCTGTCATAACTCTTTAAAATTCACTGTGTCTGCTAAATTAAGCCAATATTCCATTATGCAGGGCAGTCAGTTATATTTAGAAAAATAAGTAAACTTTTAGATGTCTTTTGGAAATGTAGTTTTATGGGTACTGAGGGAATCCTGCTCAGTTCAACTGAATAAATTACCTCATTAATTTTAGTAACATAAAATTCATTTCATTACAAAAAGATTGATTTTTTTGCAAAGAATCCATTGTCTCATAAGTAGTGATCCCTAACTTCCTTTGAGAAATACTGAGATTATATCTCATACCAAAACACTTATAACTATATTCCTCACTTAAAAATTGCTTCAACTGTTTCTGAAATAGAATCAAGATCATACAAATCTATCTTCTTTTTCAGCTAATGTTCATGGTGTTTCCAATTTGCAATTAATGTGCTTGTACCTCGGCTGCATCCAGTTTATTCCTTATGACCGAATAAAACTTTCTTGGAGAAAAGAGTCACGTAAGGTCAGGTGTTTATGCACACACAGAAAAGCACACCCATACAAACGCATCTTGCTGTAGGTGTTCCCCAGGCAATAGCTTCTGGGAAATTGGAGTAGCTGAAGGAAAGGTCACATTAGGGCTTTCCTGCGTAAAGCCAAACCTAAGATTCTACGGCCATTATAAGTAGGCTCAGAGCTGCCCTTAGGCAAAGTTCTAACAGAGCTAAAGTTTTATCAGAGTTTTAACTAGCAATTATATATATATATATATGTGTGTGTATATATATATACTGAAATAAAATGTCAAGATTCAGAGAGTACAAGATCATCCAACATCCATTTCTTCTTTTCCATTGAAAAAATGGTAATTTGTCTCAATATTTCCTTTTTTTTCCCTAGAATTTCGAATTAACCCCATAAATTATCTCAGTTTTTATCTCTTTTTTCTCCCAGGGACAGAACCTTCTTCCCTTCTTTTCCTTCATATCTACAAAGGTCACTCCAAAAGTAGTTTTCTGTCTATTTCTATGAAAACTACAACAGATACAAGAGCACAGTTACAGTATTCAATAGAGTAAATTCTCAGCTACAAAACACTATTTTTCAAGATAGTCACCACAGTTAGTTATGCATTTTAGTCAGACATGAACAAGAGCCTGCATGCCGTGCTCATAAGTATCTACATCAGCAGATATGACACGCTGCCACTTTCACCACTGCTGAAACACACCACCTGCCACCTCACTGTCCTCACATTGACAGTTCATCCATAAACTTTCAGCAAGTGTCAATGACTACTGATAGATGCCATTTTTTTTCACATGGAGGAATTCAGTGATGCCCCTTTTCTGCATCTGCACTTCCATACCAAACAGCATTTTGTCAGACTGCCTCTCTGCTGCCATTTGTCATAGGACAACAAAATGTAATGAAGTATTGGTGAGAAGGTTGTCTCTACTGCCATACCACCAACATCCACCTCTGAGTACCATGATTTTCATAACAGCCTATGTATGACAATTCAATTTATTTATTTCTAATTGAATCCTATTTTCTATCCAAGGAGGTGGAATGAGTGTGAAATTAAGTCACTGGCATATTAATAGAAATCTTGTAGTCACAGCAATATGTTCTTTATACACTTCCTATATATGTTGTTTCCTCTTAAATAAGATATATTACTCCATGTTAGAATATAACAAGCAATATAGCTCCTTCCAATCTTTCCATTTAGAATTTTCCCAGAAAACAGGATATCTGTGCTGTGGCTTTAACTGGCCCATGAATTTTTTACTTGGAACATCAGTATGGGCAGATACATCCAACATCAGTATGGGCAGATACTATTCCTTCTTACTCTGCCTGGATCCCCTGTCTTAGATCTCAGAGATCTCTTCCAAAAGATAAGTTTGACCTTTGATTTTCCTGTAAGCAGAAGATTTCTAGAAAAAAAGATCACTGTGTGCTTACAATAGAAAATAGACATATTGACATTCAGAGTTCAAAATCCCTCCAGACAACCGATATCAGCTGTCTCACCTACTGGATAAGATTTTCCAATGTCTAAGGCAAAAGAATACCTCTGTAATGGATTTGATTCTGGTCAGCCTCTGAACTTCAGATATAAAACTATTAGCACTCAAAAGCTGCAAAGATGGTGAAGGGCCTGGAGGGCAAGATATGAAAGGATTGGCTGCGGTCCCTTGGTGTGCCCAGCATGGAGCAGAGGAGCTGAGGGGAGCCCTCATGGTTGCTGCAGCTCCTCACAGGGAGCAGCAGTGACAGCAACAGGTCCTGACAGAATGGCATGGAGCTGTGTCAGGGGAGAGGCAGCTGCGGGTCAGGGAAAGGGTCTGCACCAGAGGGCAGTGGGCACGGCTCTGAGTGCCAAAGTTCAAGGAGCATGTAGGACAGTGCCCTCAGACATAGGTTTTAGTTGGACTCAATGGTTCTTGTAGGTGCCTTCAAATTTGGGATATTCTATGATTTAAGACATTGTTCATGGTTAAAGTTGTCCAACAGATGTTCTTGCAACAATCAGTCTCAAACAAAACTTTATACTTATTTTCTTCTTTCTGGAAACATTTTTATCAACTGATATTCATTTTTAAGTCTGGGACACAAAAAAAGAAAACCAGAGAAGGAAGACAGCAAAGCTTTATGAAACAGAAAAGAAGTGGGAGAAGAAGCAATGCACAGTTAAGGAAAGATCAAGAAAACACAGGTTGGAGACAAGGAAAAGTGGGAGACTAGAGCAAAATAGGCAGCAGACATTGTACCTGGTAACTTATCAGACTCAAATAAGAAGAACCTGGATTTTCAGTCCCTACTGAGACTACTCGCTATTGTGACTACAAGTCTCACTGTTACATATTGTGGAAGCACCGTGAATTCTGGTAGATTTAATAGTGAGATGAGATTTTTATGTGACTCTTTCTGGGAACATACTAGACAAGAGCAGGATCAAATACCGTTATTCACCTAGATTAGATTTTATCAATCTCATAGTTCATTATTAGTCTAGTGAAAATATTAAATATAATTTTAATACAGTGTACAGTAGAATTAAATTCTTTGATCATGCCTAACACTACTTTTTCACAGCATGATGAACCCTGCATTTCATTGAGGCCTACACTGCTCTTCAAAATATAATGGTAAATTCTTTTATTTTGGCTTTAAACAGGAGAAAGAAAGGAAAATTGAAGAAGGGCTAGTGTCAAAATTTGCCAGTGATCAATGTGTTGGGGAAAAAAATCTGTTACCTAAACGTCAGAAATTCAGCATTCAATCTTAACCTGTTAATCAAGCATTTGCATATTAAAGTTCAGAATATATTTTTAAAGAAGAAAGTTACTCAACACTTGGCCTTGCCTCAGAGGCAAAGCACACAGAAGTTCTCAGTCATTCATGCATGAAGAAAAAAACTCAATCTTTTTATGAGGAAAGAAGAAAGGAAGAAAGGAAGAGAGAAAGAGAGAAAGAGAGAGAGAAAGAGAGAAAGAGAGAAAGAAAGAGAGAAGGAGAGAAAGAAGGAAAGAAAGAAAGAAGGAAAGAAGGAAAGAAAGAAGGAAAGAAAGAAGGAAAGAAAGGAGGAAAGAAAGAAGGAAAGAAGGAAAGAAGGAAAGAAAAGAAGGAAAGGAAAGAAGGAAAGGAGGAAAGGAAAGAAGGAAAGAAAGAAGGAAAGAAGGAAAGAAGGAAAGAAAGAAAGAAGGAAAGAAGGAAAGAAAGAAGGAAAGAAAGAAGGAAAGAAAGGAGGAAAGAAAGAAGGAAAGAAGGAAAGAAGGAAAGAAAAGAAGGAAAGGAAAGAAGGAAAGAAGGAAGGAAGGAAGGAAGGAAGGAAGGAAGGAAGGAAGGAAGGAAGGAAGGAAGGAAGGAAGGAAGGAAGGAAGGAAGGAAGGAAGGAAGGAAGGAAGGAAGGAAGGAAGGAAGGAAGGAAGGAAGGAAAGAATGAAGGAAGGAAGGAAGGAAGGAAGGAAGGAAGGAAGGAAGGAAGGAAGGAAGGAAGGAAGGAAGGAAGGAAGGAAGGAAGGAAGGAAGGAAGGAAGGAAGGAAGGAAGGAAGGAAGGAAGGAAGGAAGGAAAGAAGGAAGGAAGGAAAGAACGAACATACATATGTGTACAGATAGTTCTTCAGGACCAGAGTGTTATACTTTTCTGTTCCCCAAGCAGCTGGATGTTAATTTCTGATCTATGCATTTAAAGTAGGCTCTTTGCACAGTTACACATGAATTTAGGTTGGTTTTTTTTGATGGTTTTTTTTTTTGTTGTTATTGTTGTTTGTTTGTTTTTTTTCAGAATCTGAAGTTCTACTGAAAGAATTGTTTCTTTGCTGGGTGTACTGCAACCTTTGTAGAATCCCTGCAGCAAGCTGATAATGATGTATAGAACTGTGTAGGGGTCCTTTCCTTGTCCCAGAATATATAGCAGAATATATAGCACTAATGATTACTAGATTCATGTAATCTTTAGCTCTATGGCAGTCTGAAAAGCCTGTCAAGACAAGAAGCATGTCAAATTTTTCTTTTGTATTTTTCCAACCAATCTATCTCTTCTGAAAGGAAGAGAGAAAAGGGGAGGGGAAAGAAAAAAGTTAAGCTGAGAATCTGGCTGCCATTAAGCACTCCTCAGAAAAAAAAAGTGAAAGAACAACCTAACAGCATTGCAGTGTGCTTGTATTCCTTTATTTGAGGAGGAAGAAACTATAAAAGCAATCACTTTTTCTGTGCCTACTAGGAATTGTATATTTAGCAAAGAAATATCTTACTGAAGAGACAGATACTCTTACAAACTTCTTGGAGAAAACCTTTTGTAGAACTATCAACATTCAAGCTATGATCTTTATGTTGTATCCTGTAAACATTTTAATGCATGAATAAAGTATATTGTCCTCATGTAATTTGATTAAGTTTTACATTTTACTGATCTGATATTCATCTGAAAGTACTAGAAAATGTGTTGTTTTTTTTTTTTTTTCCTGTGTGTGACAGGTACTGAGATAATATTTGGTGAAACCTTCTTGATTTGCTGTCTATTCGACATACAAATTGTCATTAGAAAATTCTAGGACCCAACCCTGAGTGTATTGCTAGCCTCAGAGATCAAGCTAGTCCTTGTACTGTCTTTATGCTGTGATAGATCAAGCATACCTTTTTCTACTGACTGTGCAGAGCACTCAGTTCTGTTCCTTTTTACACACTCCCTAACAAGTTCCATCATGGCGCTTCACAGCCCTGGTTGCACACTCACCACTCACAACTAAACAGTGGTATGCAATCAACACTGTGAGAGCTGAAACCAGGGCATGGTGAGGGCTCAGTGCAATACTGACTCAAGTGATGGTGAATAAGTGTATACATTTTATTACACTGCCTAAACACAGCTCTGTGAACAGTGAAAACTATGTGGCTGCGTTTTCCATTTTAATAAAGGAATTTGAGTTTCAGACTGGGGAAAAAGTCCTCTTCTTCTTCTTTTATTTATTTATTTATTTAATATATATATTTGCAACTCCATTTTCAGTCAACATAAATACATTAACTGTGAATTTCCAAAAGTACTGACATCAGATATTCAAC
This sequence comes from Gallus gallus, assembly GCF_016699485.2. Lineage (NCBI taxonomy): Eukaryota > Metazoa > Chordata > Aves > Galliformes > Phasianidae > Gallus > Gallus gallus. The sequence continues at coordinate 51,716,311 of NC_052572.1, forward strand.
TCAAAAATTTGATCATGTCTCTTTACCGGTCTTTTATATGATCTCTCCTACATGAGAAACATATCTTTCACTTCATAATAGCATCTTCCTGGTGTCATCGCCTTTTGGCAGTACATACATTTGTGAACACATTTTCAAGGGTACAGAAGAGTAAAATTTCATCAAAAATCTCAAGAAAAAATCTTGAGAGTTCACTAAGCATGGCAGCCACTGCCATCAAACTAGACTGATCCATCAGTTTCACGAAAACAAAGTCAAATAGCCCCCAGTTTTGTGCTTTTGTTACTCTCTCTTATGTTTCAATATATATATATTAAAAAAAAATATGTTTCACTACTTATAGACATTAGCTATGTCACATATGAATTCTGCTCTGAAAGAAATGCCTCATATTTTATCATGTTGTACACATGTCAGAGGTGAATGTTGGTGGTATGGCGGTAGAAGTGGAACCTTTCCACCAGTACTCCATTACCTGTTGTTGCTGTGGGACAAATGGCAAAAGCGAGGCAGTCTGAGAGAGTGGTGTCATGGAAGCGTGTATGAAAGGTGTGTCATTGAATTCTTTCATGTGGGAAAATAAATAAAATAAATAAAATAAAATAAAATAAAATAAAATAAAATAAAATAAAATAAAATAAAATAAAATAAAATAAAATAAAATATGGTAGAATAAATGGCAATCACTGCCATTCATTGACACCTGATTAAAGTTTATGGAGACCAAACAGTGGATGTGAGCACAGTGAGGTGGTGGGTGGTGTGATTCAGCTGTAGCAATAGTGACAATGAATCACATCATCTGGTGCAAATTGCTACAAATATCACTTGCAGGCTCTTGTTCATTGCTGGTGAAAATGTACAGCTAATGGTGGTAACTATGTTGACAAACTGTTTCATAACTGAAAATTTGCAGTATTGAATTGTGTTCTTGTGCTCTTTGTATCTGTTGTAGTTTCCATTGAAATAGATGATAGGCATTAATTTAGAAGTGATGTGCATATTTTATATGTGACCCAAGACAATTCTTCTATAATTAGTGCAGCCCAGACAAGCCAAAGTGTTGGACACCCATGCCCTAATAAATATGTCCATCTTCTCTTCACTTGTATTCAGTGGCACAAAATGGAATTGTTAGATTTTATGGTTTGAGCTGAAGATTTGCACAGTTGCTTCACACAATAAATACAAAAGAGCTAAAGTAAACAGAAAAAAAAAAAAGATATAGATAAAGAAAAAAGAAGTCAGCAAGAATGTCTCTGGTGTTTTGGTTGTTGTTGTTGTTGCTGTTTTTTGCTGTAGTTTTATTGATATTGACATTCACTATAGGACAAAACGCCCCAGAGAAAGAACTCTGGGATGCTGCGTATAGAATCCTGTGAGAAAGGGGTAAAATTGTTATAAAATTTTCAATATCTAAAACCAGTTTTATAAGAGCTATAAATACAGCAATTGCTTATCTGGTATTAGGTACTTATTTTGAAATCTCTTTATTTCCCCCAACCTCCAGTCCGACCTTCTTTAGTCACTTTAAAATAAGCAAGAACTGTCTCACAAACATAAAATGAATACAAAAAAAGAAAGGATGCATGACAAATCAAGAAGCCTGTAAACTTCTTGCAAACACCTGCAGAGGTGAAAGACTCTTCCAAGCTCCCAGACATACCCACAGCTACCAAGCCTGCTCACTGGACAGGATGGTACTGCGCAGTGCTGAGAAAATGCAGCTGCTGATTGGTTTGCAGCATCTGACCTGCATCAATTGATTTGTACCTTGCTGAGTCATAATGTGAGGAAAAGACATTACTGAATTATCTAGACTCTCCTATTTATTCCAATTTGATCATTGGTCTGTTGTTCATCTGTCAAGACAGATGACACACTGTTCCAATTCTTCAACAGAGAAAATCAAGTTTACACATTTACAAGGAATTGCATTTGGACATGAAGGGAACACAGGGAACGTATAGGAATCTAATTACTGTCAATTTCATCCATCATAACAGCGAAGGTGAAACTACTTTAAAATAATTCTCTGAAATTCCGTTAACAGTAGCTGTTGCGAAAATATTTTACATTTGCAATCATCATATCTGACTACTAGCTTCCTGAAAAATAATGGTTTACACACCAAAACATTGAAGATGCTTTCAGAATCATTCAGAAATGATTCTCAAATTCAGAGACCCAAATTCGGAACTTGTTTGTGTGAGATTTAATACTCTTGCAGAACCTCATTGCATAGTATGGGTCTGTGAAACATCTGATGTGGGATTAGATCTTATCTGCATGTGGAAAAATAAAAAAAAATAAAGAGAAAGACAATATGGACCATAGTTAAGACACTAAGAAATAAACATAAAATGAAAATCTATAGAGAAAAAAGCACTTTATATAGTTCAGCAATCATAATTTAAGTATTAATTCTAGCAATAGAATTTATATGTTTCAATGCAGAATTGTGGCATTTGAGATGTCCTTTTAGTTTCAAATTTAACATTCATTAGTATGAGTTATTTGTTCAGTCTGCTACCTTTAGACATTATTAATGAACATCAGCCAATAGGTCCATAGTCCTGACATTTTGTTCTGAAGACATTTCTACAGTGACAGATAGACTATAATTGCCATGATCTTATAGGCAATGTATCTATATGCACTTTGACAGTATAATTCTCATATGCTACATCCATGGTTCAGTGTTACAATGGAATGCATATCTGTATTTCTTTATTAGTCAAAAGGTGAGGGAAAATAGCAATAAGGAATGCAACTGCACATCAAACTGAAAATTTTCCAGCAAAACATTTATTGGAGAGGAGCTCTGCAGAGAAGAACCTAGGTCTGCTGATGGACAATGAGCAATGAGCCAGCAGTGTGCCCATGTGGTCAAGAAGGCCATTGGTATCCTGGGATGTGGCCAGCAGGTTGAGGGAGGTGAGCCTCCCCCTCTACTCTGCCTTGATGAGGACATATCTGAAGTATTATGTCCAGGTCTTGGCTTCTCAGTTCAAGAAGGACAGGGAACTTCTAGAGAGATTCCATTGGAGGGCCACAGGGGGCTAAGGAGCCTTTTCCTTATGAAGAAAGGCCAAGAGACCTGGGACTGTTTAGTCTGGGGAAAACCGAGAGGGGATTTTATCTTTGCTTATAAATAGCTAAAGGGCTTTTGTTTTGGTTTGGTTTTTTGTTTTGTTTATGTTTGTTTGTTTTACCAGAATACCTTTTTCTCTGCAGGATTTTCTTTCAGCAATGGGATTCCTTCTATGCCAAGAACTTTCAGTCTCCCATGAATGGAGCATAAATTCTGAGTTCTGACCAGCTGTAAGTGGAAAAGCAGTCATTACTGCTGATCTTTCTTTCCTCATGCTCTCATGAGGATTTATTGTTCTTTGGAAAGGGAAACTGATGGAGGAAGTTTCAGTTAAACAATCCTGCTAAATAAACAAAGGGAGAGGTTAAGACAGACACGAATCTCTTGATCTATTCCTTACCTTCAGCTATGCAGTGCCATTGTAAGGAAAAAAAATGAATGAGACAGAAAATAAATATGATAAAAATGGGTCGAGTTTCTGGAATAAAGGAAATGGTTTAATTTCTTTCACGATGCCAGAAATGCAAATGCATTGTCTACTTCCATTTCTAGATCATTTATTTCAATTAGAGTGTGTGACAGACACTATCTTGTTTGTTCTATTGCATGAGCAAACAAATTACAATATTTGCTGATAAATCCTATTCCAGGTACAGTCATTAACAGTCTGCAAACACTGTTGCAGTTTTGGTCACAGAGTTCATTAATGCTTAAACCTACCTCCGAATTATAAACCATATCCTCATAGAATCATTACTGAACAGAAGCATGGAAGGAGTCTCTAAAAACTAGAAAATGTTCATTTCTTTTGGAGCTTTATAACTTTGTCTAACCACATCAGATTGTTGCCAAAGTGCTAGGCACTTCCATCTTAAACCAATCAACCAACCAATCAAGTAGACAAGCAAGCAGACAAAACTTACAGATATCTTCTATTTAGAGTGGCCAAACTGTAAAAACGTATCCAATGCTGCATTTTGTTCCATTATAAGAACCAAGGCCATCTTCTCCACAATCAGCTTTAGGTTCCTTCAGGTGCTGTTTACAGCCTCTAGTTTTTTCACTGGTCTCCCTCCAGCCACTTTGCATGAACAACAGCTGTGTCATCAGTATCCACTTAGTTATGAACATTTCTGTCCATTTTTGGCAGCTTAGAGAGGCATCACAGTGTTTGCAGCTCATTTTATTCTTATCTTGACTCTGCATGTGATTTGAACTGATAAATGAGAAGTAAATGTATGCCATAACATTCCTAAGGAGGAGATTGAGTTTTTAAAAAGAGAGTATCCAGGAAATGCGTTGGAACTGTTCAACAATAAGGATGAAAATATTTGTTCCATTTGAGAAAAATTCACATAACTTTTATTAGAAAATACTTTTTTCTATGGTAACATAAAAAGGCCGGCTTCTACATTTCAAATAGAAATTTTAAGAGTTCCTCCACAGACAGATTTTGTTTTTGTTTTTGTTTTTGTTTTTATCATAACTACTTGATTTATCATCCTGGTTTTCAAGAAAAGAACCTGTTGTAGTAGGCGTCTTGCGGGGGCACGGGATGTACGGGACAGGCCTCTCCCTAAACATAGAGAGATAGTGCTATCGTGCTGACCTTGTTGCAGAGAAAACAGGAGAAGAAGAAGGATGATAAAAGAATGTGGAAACGGCCAAATAAGGCACAATGTTATCTGGTGTGAACTAATCAGAGTGGGACATGACAGCACGGTTATCTAGGTAAAATGTATATAAGCTGTGTTTAGTAGTGAATAAACGCCATTTGCCTCACTTACTCCTGGGGTCTGGGTGAGCATCTGGCCCCGACCTGGTAAAGGGTCGGTTTCGCCCAGCAGTAAGCCCTACATGTGGACAGAGGACGAACACCGGACGAGCGAACGGAGACTACATGCAACAAGTGGTGACCCCGACGTGATCTGTCTGCTGAGGGTGGCTGCCCGGCGTGCCCGTGACGCGGAGAAGAGCCTGTGAGGTGGCGGCAGGTCGCGCACGGAAGACGTATTGCGGTTAAGAGCCTGCGAGGTGGCGGCAGGTCGCATACGTAACAATGGACCAAGTCATTAAGGTACTTGTGCAGTTTTGTAAGGACTACTTTGGAAAATGTGCTCCTTCCCGGAAGGAGATCGCGGCAGTTTTGTCGCTATTAAATGAGCTGGGGGAGCTGGACTCTCCCCGCTACGTTTTGGATTCGAGTAGGTGGGACTTGCTCACCTCGGTGCTATGCCAGCGCGCCATGGCCAGTCAGAAGGCTACGGAACTTAAAACGTGGGGACTGATATTAGGAGCCCTTAAAGCGGCCAGAGTTGAGGGAAAGGTATTGGTGGAGGCTCGATACCTTTTGGGTCTCAGCGGAGGAGGTGAGACACAGGACCCGGTCGGGTCCGATGGGGGTTCGGGAGCAGTTTCTTGCAGGGGCCGAGAGGAGACGGAGCCGCCAATGACCGTTGGCGGGATGGCGCCGGCTGAGCCGACCGCGCTCAGTTCAAAAGAAGACAAACAACAAGAGAGTGAAAGTTCGTTGTCTCGTCCCCCTCCCCCGTATCCAAACCCCTCAGGTGGAACGTTGTATCCTTTATCAGAATTACGTCAGTGTTACCTGACTCAAGGGGGCGGAGGAAGCTGTGATCTACACGGGCAGGATCAACTTAGTGCCCACATGGGGAGGGACCAGACAGAAGGTCCGTCCAATGCGGACAGGGGGCATAGCCTACTGTCTCTGGTCACTCCCAGGGGCGGTAGTGCGAGTGATAGTGTAGAAGAGAAAGAAGGGACTGGCTTTGAGTGCAGGGGGAGGGATCAAATGACGGACTGGAATGGGATTAGATCGGAGGCTTTGGGAAAGGGTATAGTTCCAGAGGCATTCCGGGTGATTGTGAGTGATCGTGGTCCCGAATGGGTGCCGCCTGACCCCGGGGGTGTTACGCGCCTGGTGGAATTTATGGATAAAAGAGGCCTGAAATCGCCTCTGACATTAAATGCACTACAAACTTTGGCTGCACTGGGGCCTCTCTTCCCCCGTGACATCACAAACTTAATGCGTACGGTGCTCAGGCTGGTTCAATATACGTTATGGGAGACGGACTGGGTGGCCGAGTTGGGGGGCCGTGCCGGGGCGACAGGGGTCGGCCCGCACCGCTCCCTGCATGGGACCGGAATACAGCGGCTTTCAGGGAAGGCCGTGGGAGTGGCTTCGCCCCAGGGCCAGCTAGCGAGACTAAGGCCAGGGGAGCTAATAGCAGCCACAGATGCAGTGGTGGAAGCGTTTAATAAACTTGTGCATAAGGCCGAACCACCTACTCCGTGCACAGATATTACCCAGGGCCCGAATGAATCCTTTCAAAGCTTTACAGACAGGCTTTTAGCTGCTGCAGAGGGGTCTGATCTCCTGGTACCGGCCCAAGGGCCAGTGATCATTGACTGCTTGCAGCAGAAATCGCATGACAATGTTAAGGCATTGCTGCGAGCCGGCCGAAGTACGCTTAATACCTCGGGAGCCGGCCGAAGTACGCTTAATATCCAGGGAGAAGTTATTCAGTATGTCTTAGATAAGCTCAAGGTGGCTCATTTAACTAATGAAAGGCTAGTCACAGCTATTGTCGTAGCTGTTGGCCTGCGACAGCAAAGATCGCTGCAGCAGCAAGGGCTGTGTTTCCGATACGGCCAGTATGGCCATGTTAGAGCACAATGCCCCTGTGGGGGAGGCCAGTCAGGGCCTCCTGATCACAGGAAGGGCTTGCTAAAGGGTATCCGTGGTCGGGTATGCAGCAGTTAAATATCATGAATCTGGGAAATTCTGTGGGTACCATCGCGAAAAGTAATACCAGATATAAGTAGCATATCTGCAAAAACTGAGTCTAGGTGCGAGTTTTCTACAGAAATTCTTCGTTGGCAGACCGAAGCCAACTCCAGAACAACTGAGGGACAGACGATGGGATCAAGAACCACTCGTCAAGAGGAGCACTACACCTGCAACGCTGACACTTCCGATGTTGCTGATATTTATGGTGTCCATGGCGATTACAGAGTGTCACAAACAACTACAATGGACACAAGAACATATGCAGAAAATTAAAGAAGAGCGTGATCCCTTTGGAAGCTGGCTGGACGGACTGTTTGGGGGAACGGGTTCATGGTTAAAGCAATTGCTTAAAGCTCTCGCAGTAGGATTTGCAATCTTTGTGTGTATTCTAATCTGTCTTCCATGCTTTGTAGGATGCTTGCCTTCAACGAATGATGGACAAGACTTTTGACTATCACATTGAGTATCATAGATTGCGTGAAAAATTATAGAGGGGTTTAGGTTGTTGCGTTCGTGCTGTAACGGGGCAAGGCTTGGCCGAGCACGGAAAAGAATTCCCTGTTGCTCTGATGATTGCTTAAGAACTGTAGTAGAAAATAGTAGGAATAGTGTGCTGAAATATATTTAGGATTAGGCGTTTTGCGCTGCTTCGCGATGTACGGGTTAGGTGTGTGTGTAAGTAGTATTTAGCTTAGGGAGGGGGAGATGTTGTAGTAGGCGTCTTGCGGGGGCACGGGATGTACGGGACAGGCCTCTCCCTAAACATAGAGAGATAGTGCTATCGTGCTGACCTTGTTGCAGAGAAAACAGGAGAAGAAGAAGGATGATAAAAGAATGTGGAAACGGCCAAATAAGGCACAATGTTATCTGGTGTGAACTAATCAGAGTGGGACATGACAGCACGGTTATCTAGGTAAAATGTATATAAGCTGTGTTTAGTAGTGAATAAACGCCATTTGCCTCACTTACTCCTGGGGTCTGGGTGAGCATCTGGCCCCGACCTGGTAAAGGGTCGGTTTCGCCCAGCAGTAAGCCCTACATGTGGACAGAGGACGAACACCGGACGAGCGAACGGAGACTACATGCAACAGAACCGTAAGTGTAGAAACAGAGAATTTACTATGAATAAGAATCTTTATCACTGCTGATATTTTCCCTTATTTTCTTTGTCAACATAGAAATAATGCCCAAGTTTGACATTAAATGTATCTCAGTGTTCTGTTGGGCTGCCAGAAGAACCATTTTACTTCATAACCAGAGGACAAGAAGGGCCAGAATTACAACCTGGCAGACTTTGCTCTCCCGATGAAAGCATAGAAGCAGGAAGACACATTCAGACAAATAATCAGCTAAAGCCAACTTCCAGAAAGGAAAGAAACTCAGAAACATTTGTTAGAAAGTTTTCAGAAGTTGGTATCTAGGAGGTGTACAAATACTGAACAGAAAGCCTTGAAAAATTTCATCCTACCTCTAGCAAAACAGTGACTTACCTAAACTGTAAGTTGTATTTTTCACCCACAGAGTGTGATATTGATCATAGGAAAAATAGAGTTTTAAAAGATATATGAAAATATAATGGAATTAAAATATAGAATGTGAGTAAAACTGAGCCAAAAGTTTCTGAACAACAAAAGAGGTACAGTCCGTGATAAATATTGAATCTTACTGCTTAATGTTCTTTGATACCCTTTATATGAAAATATCTTCTGTGTTTCAACTAGAAGGGAAAGGTTGAGAACAGGCTTAATCATTATCATTGTATCATTCTTAAAAAATTAAGCATATCTGCTATTTTGATAGCACTGCCTCACTTCTGGAGTTGATCGTTTTGCACTATAAAAGACCACACAATATATTTTTTCTGAAATACAGAAAAATAACTTTATTTGTTACAGACTTCTGTAGTAATATGACTAGATCACTCTAGACTCTAATCCTCTCTAGTTCTTCACAGGTGTTCTCAGCTGATTTCAAATTTGTCGCCAGGATCATGGTTATCTTCTGCTAAAGAAATTCTTTACTCCTTTGTCCCAAAGATGAAGACATTTCTCAGTATATCCCAACTTAATGAGGGAAGAATTTTTCACAAGAAAATTCTCCTTCAGCTGAAAATGTCCCCACCCTAACATTCTCTCAGAGGCTAAATTCAGGCTACCATTTGAACTCTCAATTGATTGGATGTCTCTCATATACATCTAGGAATCCTCCACATGCAATCCTCTTGAACTATCATTAGTACACTTCAGATTCCTGTATGCAAACTCTCTCCAACAATAAATCATAGCCCAAGTCGCTCTGGGCTTTATCTTGTTACTTCTTAATTGTATTTTCTAAAGGCATTAGCTTTTATGAAAATAAATGTCAATGGTTTATGGGCTGGTCTGGCCCGGTTCCATGACTAGTGGGGCGGAGGGATTTTTTTGTAAAATCTGTGCCTCCAGAAAAGGGAAACAGGGGACCCCCCACAAGAAGGAATAATTAAAAAAACAGTGGCAATGATCTGAGGAGAAACAAACTAATTTACTAAATATAGTATCGGAATGCACGATAACACACTATAATACAATATAATTCAATATAATTGTTAATAAAATCAAATATAATTGAGAGAAGGATTGTCCGAGAGCTGAAGGCCTTACACTAATACTGAAGCCTTGTGTGCAGTCGGGAGCAGCAGCGAGATGATCTGAAAATGAGCACGATGAGAAAAGAAGAAGCAGAAGACGCAGGTCAGGTGATCTACAGGCCTTATATCTGTTCCCCTGAACAGAAATGATAACAGTACTCGAACAGTCTTCTGGGGAACGTAGTTCTTCTCTTCCGGACAAATACCCAGAACTAGAGCATTTGCTCTTTAACTCCCAGTACACTGCAAGATGTTATGATGTGGAATACCGATAACCAAAAATCATAAAACCCATGACAATAAATTTTATTTGCTTTCTTTTCTGATCAAAATGAATTATCAATGTGTTTGTTAGGTGCAATGCATTCTTGCAAGATAAAGTAAGAGATTAAATAGTGAAAATTCAGTAGTCTTTACGTAGGAAAAAAGAATGGGACATAGATTAAGGCACTACAATGTTCTATTTTTAGCAAATTCACAATAGTAAATTAAAAAATGGGCCAAATATTCTTTTCACAATCACTGAGTACTACAAAGTTGCATTAAAAAAGATTGTTTTTCTAGAAACAAAATCATATTTGCTTATTTTAAAAATATTGTAAAATACCTTTTATTAAAAAAAAAACAATATGGTGTTAGTGTAAGTTTGTTATTAAACTAAGGACAGATAATTAGTAAATACAACATGAATTTCTGTCCTTCTGTGTATGAATTAGAAACTGTTTAAAATCACAGAACCACATCTATTTTTCATTAGTATTACCTACAAAATACAAGTAGAATAGTGATAGGAAGGGGATTTCTCTGCTGGCCTGGGGGCTGAGGGCAGCAGGGAAGTGGACCGAAAGATGGGGTGCATGCTCACAGCTCCCAGGGGGTGGCAAGGGAGCCAGGAGCAGGGACAGCAGCCGAGGACAGCGCACAGGTTCTCATCAACACACCAGCATGGAGTGACAAGACCACTGCCAGGTGCAGCCAGTCAGTCTGATCAGTTGGATGTACTGGGCACAGCATATAGGGTCTGAGTATGCTGCCAGTGCAGCGCAGGTCAGGACTGGAGGCAGGAGCAGGAGCTGGATGCAGCTCCTGGAAGGGTGAAGTATTATAATACACATCTCTATACAGATTGAAATCACAGATCAGACAGACAGCATACAAAAAAATATCCTTAAGACACCCTTCATCTGAGGATCTTGAGGGGAGGGAGTTTGGGGCTCCTATAGCATCTGCATTTGACAGTTTGAGCTTATGTCTGTTTTCCTTTTGTAAATTCAGTGGTTTTTTTCAGTCTCATTTTTCAGGCTGGAAAAAGATAAACCATGTTTGTGTGACCATAGAATCACAGATTATCCCAAGTTGGAAGGGACCTATAACGCTCATCAAGTCCAACTCCTGGCTCAATGTAGCACCATCCAAAATACAAACCCTAAGTCTGGGAGAGTTGCCCAAACACTTCTTGAACTTCACTAGGTTTGATGTTGCAACCATTTCCTTGTTATCTTGACCTTGGTTAGGATAAATTTCCTCAACAGTTGCAACGGTACCATGTTTTGGATTTAGGATGGGAATCATAGAATCACTCAAGTTGGAAAAAACATTAAAGATCACCAAGTCCAACTGCAACCTAACCATACTACCCTAACAACCCTCCTCTAAATCATGTCCCTGAGCACCACATCTAAATGGTTTTTAAGCAAATCCAGAGATGGTGGCTCAACCACCTCCCTGGGGAGCCTATTCCAGAGCTTAACAAGCCTTTCTGTAATGAAGTGTTTCCTAATATCCAACCTAAACTTACCCTGGTGCAACTTGAGGCCATTTCCCCTCATCCTGTCACCTGTCACCAGTGAGAAGAGACCAACCCCACTCTCACTGTAAGCACCTTTCAGATATTGGAAGAGAGCAATACGGTCTCCCCTCAGCCTCCTTTTCCCCAGACTAAACAGCACCAGTTCCTTCAGTCACTCCTTGTAGGGCATATTCTCTAAGTCCTTCATAAGCCTTGTTGCCCTTCTTTGGACCTGCTCCAGCACCTCCATGTCCTTTCTGTACTGAGGTGCCCAAAACTTAATGCATTACTTGAGGTGAGGCCTCACCAGTGCCGAGTACAGGGGCAGGATTACTTCCCGAGTCCTGCTCACCACACCATTCCCGATACAGGCCAGGATGCCATTGGCCTTCTTGGCCACCTGGGCATACTGCTGGCTCATATTCATCCAGCTCTCCATCAGTATACCAAGGTCCCTTTCCATCAGGCAGCTTTCCAGCCACTCCTTCCCAAGCTGGTATGGTTGCCTGGGTTTGTTGTGACCAAAATGCAGGACCCAACACTTGGCCCTACTGAAATTCATACAGTTGCCTTGGCCCATCAATCCAGTCTATCCAGGTCCCTCTCTAGTGCCTTTCTGTCCTCAGGCAGATAAACACTCCCTCCCAACTTGGTGTCATCTGTAAACTTACTGAGGGTGCACTCAATCCCCTCATCAAGATCATTAATAAAGATGTTACATAGAAGTGGCCCCTGTACCGAGCCCTGGGCGACACTGCTTGTGACCGGCCACCAATTGGATTTAAGTCCATTGACCACAACTCTTTGGACCCAGCCATGCAGCCAGTGTTTCACCCAGTGGAGTGTACATCCATCCCAACCATGGGCAGCTAGCTTCTCCACAACGATGTTGTGGGGGACAGTGTCAAAGGCCTTACTGAAGTCCAAGTAGACCACATCAACAGCCTTACCCTCATCCACTAAGTGGGTTACCTTGTCACAGAATGAAATCAGGTTTGTCAGACAGGATCTACCATTCATAAACCCATGCTGACTGGCCCTGATCCCCTGGTTGACCTTTAAGTGTCCATGATGTCTCCCAAGATTATCTGTTCCATAACCTTCCCAGGCACTGACGTGAGACTGATAGGTCTGTAGCTACCAGGATCATCTTTCCGGCCCTTTTTGAAGATGGGTGTCACATTTGCCAGTCTCAAGCCTGAATGATGGGGAGTGACTTGGCAACCACATCTGCCAACTCCCTCAGCACTCTAGGGTGCAATCCATCCGGCCCCATGGACTTGTGAGCATCCAGCCTTTGGAGCAGGTCCAAAACCACTGTGGATCATGCAGGACTTATTCTGTTCCCCATCCCTATCTACCAGTGCAGGGGACTGTATTCCCAGGGAGTAACAAGACTTACTATTAAAGACTGAGGCAAAGAAGGCATTAAGTACCTCAGACTTATCCTGCTCCTTGGTCACAAAGTTGCCCTCAGCGTCCAACAACAGATGGAGATTCTCCCCAGGCTTCCTCTTGCTGTTGATGTATTTATAAAAATATTTATTGTTTTCCTTTACCTTAGCAGCCAACATCCATTCTAGCTGGGCTTTGGCTTTTCTAATTTTCTTCCTGCACAGCTTCACTACATACCTGTAATCATCATAAGTAGCTTTCCCACTCTTTCAGAGACCATTAACTTTCCTTTTGTTTTTGAGTTCAGCCAGTCCAGCCTCTTTTCCCGCTGGCTCTTCTTGTGTGACCTGGGGATGGTCAGCTCCTGCACCTTTAAAATAATTTCCTTAAAGTGTTCCCAGCCTTTCTGGGCTCCCATGTTCTCCAAAACTACCTCCCAGTAGAGGAATAGTGTTGATAATACACTGGTGTTCTGGCTAGAATGACTGGACTAAATCTGTTATAAAAATCTATTTAAAACAAAATTAGCGTGGCTGTTGCTGGTGTCTGGAAAGTGCTCTCAGTCAAGATTTATTTATTTGCAAACAGTGAAAACATGTTTATTTGAGACAAGTAGTGATATGCCCCAAAGTCTTTCTTCAACAATTACATGAAAGGAAAATAATGATAAACTGTTTCATTTTGATGGTGTTGTTTTTTGTTTTGTTTTGTTTTTCCACTATTTTTTCCTTTCTGTATAGTCCTAGGCTCTTGCTATTCAATAAGGGGGAAAGAAGTATTTCCACGTCACTTTAGGCTGCCAAGAAATTTCAACTAAATATTACCTAAGTGAGGAATTCTTGCACAAGAATAAGTTTGCATTAAAAATAATAAATTTTAAGTAGCTTTTTAATGATATAAAAAATGAAATAGCATAAATGGCTGTGAAATTTTATGTTCCTCTGGAGAAGATGGCAGTACATGGCCTGAACAAGTACACTCTTTGTCGGGTAAAGAACTGGCTGGAGGGCCAGGACCAGAGAGTGGTGGTGAATGGAGAGAAAATCAGCTGGAGACCAGTCATGAGTGGTGCTCACCGGGGATCATTGTTGGGTCCTGTCCTGTTTAATATCTTTATTGATGACTTGGACTAGGGAATGGGTAGCACCCTCAGTAAGTTTGCAGATTACACCAAGTAAAGAGGAAGCGTTGACCTTCCTGGGTGAAAAAAGGCCATTCAGCGGGATCTAGACAGGCTGGATTGCTGGGCTGAAGCCAATGGGATGAAGTTCAACGAGACCATGTGCTGGGTCCTTCACTTTGACCACAACAACCCCATGCAGTACTGCAGGCTTGGGGCAGAGTGGCTACTGTGTAGAGGAAAAGAACTTGGGGGTGCGGGTCAGCATGCAGTGTAGCAGAAGCCAGCAGTGTGCTCAGGTAGCCAAGACAGTCAATAGCATCCTGGCTTGTATAAGAAATAGTGTTTCCAGCAGGAGCCGGGAGGTGGTTGTCCCACTGTACTCAGCAGAGATGAGGCCATGCCTCCTGTACTGTGTTCAGTTTTGTGTTCCTCACTACAAGAAAGACAATGAGGCCCAGGAGAATGTTCAGAGAAGCACAAAGAAGCTGGTGAATGTTCTGGAGCACGAGTCTTGTGAGGAGCCACTGAAGGAGCAGAGATTGCTTAGTCTGGAGAAGAGGAGATTCAGGGGAGACCTTATAGATGATTCAGTTTGGAAATTAGGTAAAATTTCTTCTCTGAAAGAGTGGCCAGGTGCTGGGATGTCTCTGGAGGTGTTCAAGAAACATTTAGATGTTGTACTGAGGGACATAGTTTAGTGGGGAAAACATGGTAGTAGGTGGACAGTTGGACTAGATGATCTTGGAGGTTATCTCCAATGTTGATGATTCTATGATTCCATGATTCTAAATTAGTCATGTATATTTTGGTTTATGCTTGACACAGTTGATACACTGTTGATACGTGGTTCTTGTATAACATTATTTGCCATACATATTCATTTTCTTGCATAAAGAATTGCAGTATTTATTTCTTTATTCTCATGCTATAAAAAACAAGCTAACTTTTTGCATATTCCCACCTGTAAAGGATAAAACTGAAAGATTGTTATAGTTTTTGAACTCAAATTATAATAACTGAATTATAAGTCATGCCAAGAATCCACTGCTCATAAGAGGATGGAAAATAAATCTTCAAGCAAGCAAAAGAAATCAAGATGCACTTGATTGACTTAGAGAGACCAAATTCGTCTGGTAATAGAGTAATGGTAAATCCAGTTATATGGAGACATATTGAACCCACTGCCAAGCTAGAACCAAGCATCTCTATGAAAACTTTCATATCAGAGAGGACCTCTGGCTCTAGCTAACATTTTCAATTACAGTTTATTTGTATTCCTTGGAGATTTGGATATTTATTTATAGCACTTAATTACCCAGAGTAAGCCACAGCAGCTCTCCAGTAAATTACGAACTGGGGATCCAGCACCAGGCCACATCCTAGGTATGTTTTGCAAACCACCCACATTTCCAGCCTTGTCAAAAATTGTCAGGAATTCCGCTGTGTCTTCTGATCAGTAGCTATTAGGGCCTAGCTTGGATCACTGTGAATTTGAATTGTTTTCAAAACTGATGATAGCTGGTTTAAAGAGATGAAGTCTGTAATGTATGCAAACTTTCCATGAGAAAAAAATGGGAAACAACCAAAAAAAAAAAATCTTTTGGAAGGCTCAGTACAAAATATTTTGTATTGATAAAATAAAAACAGAAGAAAACTGTACATTCTTTTTATGCATGCATAGTTTAGAGCCAAAACCTGAGTCCAAGTCTGTAAACAAAGATGTTAAACACAAGAGGAATTGCTGTAAATTAAATCATTTTTTTCTCATGTACAGAAGAAGCCTCTCATAATTATTTCTACAGCCTTACTGTTGTAATGTTATTGCTGTACATTTCTTGCAGAAAGACTGAATTGCCTGGTGGATCTGAAAAAATGTCCAAGTCTGCCCCTGTCACTGTATTCCTTTCTAAAAATACTCAGATCTCTCATGAAGGCTACATACATTTTCTCTTCTCCAAACAGGAGTGACACTAGTACTCCTGCAGACTAAATCATATGGTGTCTGGTTGACTGCTTAGTGATATTCAGACAAAAAAAAAAAAAAAAAAAAAAAACACTTGCTGAAGAATGTGTAAAATATCCGAGTGAGAGAATGTCTACATAATTAAGATACTACTGTCATTCAAAGCAGCAGAGTACTTAGGACACTCTAGAAAAACAAAAACAAATACATATAGGACAGAAAGACAACACTATTGATGCAATGCTTTAAATGATATAGGGAACTCTCATATTTCCCCATGTTAGATAAAAAATGTCCTGGAAAGAGCTAGAAGTAACTACGTCAATCAAAAAAAAAAAAAAAAAACAGAAAAAAAAAAAAACAACAAGCAAAGTCTTTTGCTTTGTGATCTTAAAAGAAAAATAAAACAAACATTCCTCAGTGATAAATCTTGTATGTATCACTGGAAGAATACCCAGAGCATAACTAAACTTGATATATATTTCTTTCTAGACTCTTGAAAATCAGAAATTCATACTTAGAAATAGGATGTAGTTTATACAGTAAGAACTTGTGTAAGAAGGTTTAATTTAGGAACATTCTTCACATGTCTGAATCAAAAGTATGGTTATTAGTTACAGCTCCTGTAATCCTATGTGCACCCTGACATGAACACTTTCTCTGATGAATACATGCTGTACACAGTTAAGTGAGTGTTTAGTTATAATTGCACTGTGGTTCATAAATGTAACTGCAGAAAGCTTTTGCCAGCTGTGAGTGAGATCATGAGGTCTAAGAACAACCTGTGCAGGCTAACACAGCACACACAATTACCATTTATGCTTCTGTATACAGTAAACATGACTCCTGCTGTTATAGTATCTATGCTGCTTTTAATTTCTCAGGTAATGTAAAATACAACATTGAAAATAGTTCTGCCTGCAGAATGGAAAAAAAATGGCTACGTAAAAAAGGAAATTCCAAAGTCAATTTTCAAACATAGATAGTTTTACTTAAAAATTAGTGAATGTGAATTTTGGAAATAAATTAGTTGTGATTCAGTAATTAATATAATTAAATATTAAATAATGGGAATTACATGTACAACATTGCATATTATGCTTTTTGCATATTTGCTTTTACATAGCTGTGAAAATTTTCTAATTCTTGTCAGAATTAGGATAACTCAGAATGAAAAGCACTTAAAAAAAAAAAACCCTTGACACTGCTTAGATAAATAAGGTTAACCTTGTGTAGATTACTGCTGCCCGAACTCTTTTTCATGAGTACATAAATGTAGATAATAGATACGAGTGCATATTAGTGAAAAATCTTTAAATTTAAATGCTTTAATGGAAAAAAAATCACACAATTAAGAATAAAGATATAAAAGTCTAATGTATCTTAAAATGCTGTATCTGAAAAACAAATTGTTATTTCTGATGTTTCTTTTACAGACTAGAAAACTGAATCAACACGTTTTCACCATTGGCAGAAGACAAAAAGTGTCAATGTTTTGCTATATATTTTGAAATTCATTTTGAGCAATTTTTCTCTTTTATAACTGACGTGCGGAAATCAGACCCTATAGCCAGTAAGGATATGGAGCAGGTATGTGTTTATTGGTAACACGCGTACACCCTGGTGTAAGGGGCATCGTTCCACCTAACTTGCACACCATCAGGAGAAATTGTGCTATAGATATAGGTTGAACTAATACATAATCAATAGTTGACAGGAATTCAGATACATATTCATTACATTCCCAAGAGCCCATTAGCGTGTAGTCCCTCTCCTCCTTGCGCGTGTGTAGTAGGTCGTGATGATGAAGGCTCATAATCTTCCTCGCGAAGGCTCGTAGTCTTCCTCACTGCAAACTTCTGACCCCAAAGGGGGGCATCCCCTGAACCGGTTTCAGCTTGCCCTATAGACATCTAGTCACCTCCCTTCCAAATGTTTTCGAGCTGCTCTCCAGTCCTTATCTTTACGGCCTTCATCCTCCCTGTTATTCCAGACCTAGTGTCTGTGAAAGTGCTTGGAATCCCTTGTTTTCTAACACTCTCTACCTAAACTATCTCTATTTGCCTCTTATTTCTACTTTGTGAAGCTACTTTTCCTTTTCTTGCTGTGAGGCCCATCTCTCTATAATTGCAAAGTCCTGTTCTCACTCTTCGTAACTCTTAATAATTAGATGGTGAACATCTAATGACCAGTAATGTCACTGACTTATAAACCATTTACTCACAATATATATTATGTAAAAATATGTTGAATATTAATTATTTAATTCTACAACTACACTAAATCGATTAATTATCTTAAAAAATACAATTATTTAAGTTTGAGACAAAATTGTAACTCTGGATGCAAATATGGCATATGTGGTGGTAACAATAAACAGGTCTTCATATCTAAGTTCTTTACAGTAAAGATTTGCAGCTGAGACAGTTCACTTAATATTGGAAATACATCTTTTTTTTACTGTGCAAAGGAAGGGCGTAGGCAGATCTACTGCTGTTGAACAGATTAATAAAAACTTATCATATGAAAAAACTTATCAAAAAAAAATCATATGAATTATTATTCTCTGCAGTTGGAGAGGATAAGAATGAAAGAACAATTAATTTTTTTTAAAAAAAGTAACTACCCTTGCATTCATAATGACTTTAAAATCCATGAATACTCAGTTTTATGTAAGACCACACAATGTATTACAACACCAAAGGCAGAATATAAAATAAAAATTATCAGTTTGCTGATATTCCTGTAATAATCTGGGAGTTAGAGTGGTATGGTCCCTGGGAAGGTTTGTTGTCAGGTTAGCAGATCTCTTAACAATTTGCTTCAAATATCTCTTAGGAAATAATCTCACCTTGAAGGTTTTTCTGACTTCTACATTTGAGAAATGTTAAAAAAAAAAAAAAAAAGTTAAATGCATAGATTGAAATGAAATGAAAGAAAGGAAGTCTCAACTCCCTTTACTATTTAGACATTTTAAATTAAATACTGATTAAAGTGTGGACTGGTATATGAGCATTCTCACACAGGGATTTCATGTCTGGAATGCTACAAGGAGGAAAGCATGTCAGCCCACCGCATATTTCAAAATAAATAACTTAGAAATGAAACTGCTGAGAGACATGATCTTGTGAACCTACAAAACTTTAGTTCAGTTCCCTGGGGAAAAAAAAAAAACGAAATTGAAAACATGGGTTTATATCAGAAACTGACTTTAATTATCAAATACTTCTGTTTTTCCCAATAGATAATTGTTCCAGGCCACTGCAGATGGATCCTCAACATATTTTCCTCTGTGGAAAGCTGAAATTTATATTTTCTTCAGCAGAGGAATGTCAGAACTTTTGTCTCAATAGTAACAAATGAGATCCCAAAATGAATCAAGCTAATCAAGGTAAAAAAATTCCATTACAGTATAATGACTTCTAAGAAAGCCAGCTGTTCTAGGGCCATGAACCATGGGCCAGAGGAAACATGGTAGGAAAAGGAGGAGAAATGATGGAAAGCTGAGTATTAACAGTTCACCATTCAATTGTGACACAGCATATCATGCTAATGGAGTAGGTATAACCCCCAGATATCAAGATAAATTTTCCCTTGCTGAATATCTCCTTTTTTTGGTTACTACATTCATACTTGTTTCTCCAGCTCAGGAGAGTATTCTTTATCCATGTTTGATGAAATCATATCCAATAATTTATGTTCATCTGTATCTTGGAGTGACTGATCTTTAGTGTAACACCATCAAAAGCAAATTTAGTTGTAGTTTTGAAATACATTATGAGGTTCTAGAAAAAGAAATATCTAGTAGTGCAGCTTTCAAATACATTACAATCCTTCAGGTGTACATTTGCAGTGATATTTCAAAATGCATTTTGCTTATATCAGTGTGGGTGGTACTCTGGGTACAGTGGGTGGTTCTAGGTGGTGCTTAGCGGGTCACAGGTATGTGGGGCGGTCGTGTGTCACAATATATAATGGCTTGTTGCGTAGCATTAAATCAGCACTTGAGCTACACGCTAAGAGTGCGTCTCCTGTGTCCCTGTGCTGGGATGGGTGCAGACAGGAGGGCACACTACTCGTTGGTGGCCAGGCTGGGGTAGCAAGGAGGTCAGCAACAGGTGGTGACCCCAGCGTGTTACGTGGGTGGGCGTGCACCCGTGTGGGGAGCAGAAAGCCGATAGCCATGGCATCCATGGATCAGGTGGTGAGTACGCTGAAAGGGTTAGGGCAACAAGTGGGCCATCTGGTCCACAAGTGTGCTCTGGTGCTGTTGCTCCAGTGGATGCAGCAGCATGCTACAGGGATATCCCATCGGCATGCCTGGTGCGGCGTGCGCTAGAAAATGCCAGAAAGGAGTAACGGGAGCACGTTTGCGCAGAGGAGAAGGGAGCAGCAGATCTCATGGTGACATGGGGGTTGCTGTGAAGACTCTTTGCTGAGGCTGGCGAACAGAGAGATTGCTGGCAGCTAGCCCATGTGCTTATTCATGGGTCAGGAGATGTGATGGGGGCTGAAGGGTCCAAGGAGAGGCAGGAGCCGGAGGCGGGAGCTGAGGTGCATTCTAGGGAAGATGAGGTGTGAACACAGGAGGAGGGGACAGCTGTCGAAGGCGATGGGGAGAAAATGAGGGATGAGGGCACACTGTTTGTGGCGCCAATGATGCCTGTGCCCTTCCCAGAGTGGCAGTCAAGTGTGGGGTGGGGTGCTTGCATAGGCGTTCTGCAGGTGGCAGCCAGACAGACCCCAGTCTTCTCGATAGTACCAGGGGGACCAGGCGGTGGCCCGATGCCGTTGACGCCGCCACCCTACGCCCCTGGGGAAGGAGAGGTGGGTGGTTGCCCCAATATGGGAATAGGGTGGGAACGAGAGAATGAGCCAAATAAGGGTGAGGGACGGGCTCCAGAGAAAGCGGAATAAGGGGTGGCACAGCAGCTGCTGCAGAGAATGGAGGAACTGGTGATGCAGATGGGATCTATTACCACTGGTGCACAGCGGGCAGCCCATGTGGTTTCCACTGCCGTGCATAGGTCACGGTGTTCTGATCAGACTAAGGAGTGGCTGATAAAGGCCAAGGAGTGTGTACTGATGGGGTGTCAACTGAAGGAGATTGATGGGGAAACTCCACCCCCCGGATGTACCCCTTGGTGCTTGGGCCACAGGGTCTGCAACAGTGGTCCCCAATAGATTACAAGCTGTTGCTGCAGTTGTGGAAAGGAGTGCAGGAAGAGGGTATCCATGGGTCGGCAGTCGGCAGTGCAACTGATGCTAGATACCATAGCAACAGCAGGGCTGCTTATATTTGATTGGCAGCAGGCCTCTCAAGTGGTCCAAATGCCTGCTCAGATCACGGTATGGGAAAAACAAGTGCCGATGGGAGCAGAATGGGCAGTGCTAGAGGGGGAGGGGCAACCTGGCCACCTCGCTCATGGGGCAATCGTTGATCAGCTGACAGGACGCAGTCCTTGGCTGTCCCCTCAGGTGCAATTAGAGCTTCCCATGGGGGCACTTATGACAGCTGCTCAGATCAGGCGTCAGGCGTTTGAGAGGATGGGGACTCTTCTCAATAAGGAGCCCAGCTATACCCTCATATGGCAGAAGCCAGGGGAGGACTTTGGGCCGTTTGCAGATCACCTCCAGGTGGCAGTAAACAGTAGCGCCTTACCGGAGATAACAATGGAGGCGGTATTAAAGGATTTTCTACAATCAGAGGCTACTCCTGAGTATAAACAGGTGCTGTCTGCACTGCCTGCCACTGCCACCGCCACGGAGTTGATTGAGCGGAGGGTTGAACATGGAAGGCACCAAGAAAATGCCCTGCTGATAGCAGCCCTACAGCAGGTTTCCGCTGCCGCAAGACGGAGAGGGGACCAAGGGGCCTGCTTCCACTGCAGGAAGTCTGGGCATCTACGTTGGGACTGCCCAGAGGAGAACCACAGGCCAAAAAGACTGGTGCACTGTTGGGTTTGCGGTGGCCCACATACAGCTAGGGTATGCCACAAACGACAGGGAGGTCTGGGGCATCAGGAAAATGGACCAGCTGGGGTGCAGGCGGGACAGCGCTCTCGGCCGGAATCAGTCCCAAACACGGCCTCACAGTTGGTGTGGGGGGTCCCATGGCCAGGGCCGGATCAGGAATGTGATTAACAACCACACCAGGGGCAACCCCGGTGGAGATGTGGCATTGTGAGACACTATCTCGGCCAGTTCCCCCGGGGATGGTTCTTATGGGGAATGGTGCAGCTGACTGTGGGTTGGAGGTACCCCCCCAGTATTCTGATGGCCAACATGCTGTGGCCTGAGCAACTGGCTGCCTACCAGTTCCCCACACCAGATTGCCGTTACTAGCACCATCCGTGGAACTCTCGAAAGGGAGGCCTACAATACAGCTGTGCCTGCGAATAACAGGCCTATCCGTCGCCAGTACCAGAGAGATGGCGTTGCCCGGCATTATTGGATTCCGGGACAGATGTCACAGCCTTCCTGGAAGAGAAATGGCCAGCAAAATGGCCACTCACACCGAGCTCAGCCCTAGTCGGTGGAGTGGGAGGGTTGACCGTCAGACGCTGAAGCGCCTATCTGGTTGTTCTCAGTTTTGTTGAAGACGATGGGCAGTGGAAAGAAATAGGGCCAGTTCATCCCTTTGTTATGCCAATACCAGTGGCCCTTCTGGGCCGGGACACACTCGCATGGCGGGAACTAAGCTAACCATCAGGGGCAAGGAGCATACCACTGAGCAGCTTTTTTAGCGGGGGCCACTGAGCAGAGGGCCTGCTGGAAAATGACTTGGAGAGCTAATGAACCAGTATGGATCCCTCAGTGGCTTCTAACAGTGGAGAAACTGCGGGTGGTGAACGAGCTGGTGGATCGAGAATTGAAAGCAGGCCACCTAGTTGAATCCACCAGACCATGGAACAGTCCGATATTTGTTATCAAGAAGAAGTCAGGGCAGTGGTGTCTACTCCACGACCTCCGTGGGATGAACTCCACTTTGCAAGACATGGGAGCATTACAGCCAGGCCTGCCACTGCCATCCATGATCCCTGACGCGTGGTCTTGCCTTGTTGTGGATCTGAAGGACTGCTTTTTTAGCATACCACTACACCCTGATGACTGTCAGCACTTTGCCATGACAGTACCGGCTGTAAACAATGCAGCCCCATCGCAGCGCTACCATTGGGTAGTGCTGCCACAGGTCATGAAGAATTCCCCTACCATATGCCAGATGTATGTGGCATTGGCGCTGAAGGAGTTCAGAGGATGCTACCTCAAGCTGCTGATCTACCACTACATGGATGACATCTTAGTGGCTGGAAGAGAGCTACCAAAGGACATAGAAAGACAGTTGTGGCATCATTTAGAAGAATGGGGTTTGAGGGTGGGGGAGGATAAAACTCAGCAGGGGCATCCTATTCAATACCTTGGTGTGATAGTAGAAAAACATCAGATCAGGGCACAGAAGATGGTGGTGACAGAGCAGAGAATCCAGACCTTGAACGACCTACAGATTCTGATTGGGGCCATTCAGTGGCTCCGTCAGTTCGGTCCACTGACACCCTCGGAGATGAAGGAGTTCACGGACAGCCTCAAGGGCGATACTGATCTGGTGGCTCCACAAGAATTAATGGCAAGACAAAAGCATCTGTTGCCTGTTTTCCTCGTGCGGGTTCAGGCGGGAGGTTTAACCAGATGATGGGTGGGAGAAGGGATTCAATGTCACATGGGATTGCAGGCGGAGGGAGCAGTAGCAGTCCTCCATCAAGGGGAATTACACTGCCCACTACTGTGGGGCTATCACAGTGCTCCAAAGGTGGCCCTGCCACAGTGGGATACGGTGGCAGCGCAAGCCATTTCCTGGTGCAGGAAGAAGGTTATACCATGCGTGGAAGATGAGCCGACGTGCATTACCTTTGAGTTGGTGGCCGAGGCGTGGACACACATGCTAAGCCACAGTGCCGCTCTGCAGGCTAGTCTAGACGGCTACTCCAGTAGGATAAACACAAGCAATCAGACCCCAACAGGGCTATTAATACAGTTGGTAACCTCCTTCCTGGAGATCCCACTCAGTGAAAAACCTTTACCGGGACACACACTGTTTACAGATGCCTCAGGGAAGACATGTAAATATGCAGTGGCCTGGTGGTCAGGGCAGGAATGGCAGGCTGAGATCAGGCAACAGGAGGGCGTCTCCATCCAGCAGCTAGAACTACAGGCAGCGCTTCTAGCCCTGCAGTTAAGCTCCCAAGAGCCTGCCAACATAGTGACAGATAGCCAGTACTGTTTTAGTGTGGCACGACTGTGCAAAAATTGTTGCGGAACAAACACACCCACAGCGGCAGCACTATACAATGCCCTGTCTGAGCATGCCTTCCCCATCTTTATTTCTCACATGAGCAGTCATACGGAGCTGCCAGGGTATATCACAGCTGGCAATCAAGTAGCTGATGACGCTTGCTATATGGCAACTATAGACACGTGGACAGCAGCTCAGCAATTGCATGAACTGTATCACCAGAGTTCGACGACATTGGCATGATTGTATAATTTAACCCTGACAGCGGCGCGACAGATAGTGGCATCATGTGCTAGCTGCACGGCAGGGGTCCCTCCTTTGGAGAAGGGTGTGAATCCCAGGGGATTGCAACCCAGTAAGATTTGGCAGATGGATGTAACGGAGTATGCATCATTTGGCCGGCAGAAATTTCTGCATGTCACAGTCGACACCTGCAGAGATATGCTATGGGCTGTTGCGCTGACAAAAAGGACAAAAAGGATGACAGTGTGTTCAAGCCCTGCGCCAGATGGTTGTGACAATGGCGGGACACCAGCAACTGAAAATGGACAATGGGCTGGGGTATAAGAGTAAGGTATTTAGCACTTGGTGTTCCTTGTGGGTTATCAAGCATGTCACCGGTATACCAGGTAACAGCACGGGGCAAGCCATCATCGAGCGCACCCATGCGGTCTTGAAAGGACAACTGACAGTTCTTAGAAAGGGGGGAGGACTACCCTGCAAAGAGCTATGTCCTTCTGCACTGCTATTACACGCACTATTTAGTCTTAACCATCTTGAGCGTCGGACGGCAGACCATGAACTGTCAGACAGGGAGCCATTGGGTATAGTGTATGTCCAGGGTCTTGACGGGGCATGGGGATGAGACCCAAGACCCTTGCTTGTTCTCAGCTGCGGATATGTCTGTATCGGTTCTGCTATGGGACCCACCTCAGTACCGGTGCGATGGCTTAAGCTGGCACCATTGCCTTCCGTGCCTGAGTGACGGGAATCATGTAACCTGCCTTCCTCCTACAGGTGCGGCCACAGCCATTCCTCGCATTGCTGGCACTTGGTAGGTTCGTGCTAGTAGTAACAACCACAACTACAAGTAACTTTTGGCAGCAAATAGCCAACCTCACAGATGCGCTTGGCAATTCTTCTCAACTATGTCTCGCACTCTCTGCAACTGGCGACCGTTCTCCCTCTGTCTTCTGGGCTTGCCTTACCTTAATTGGACAGCGTGACACAAGGAGCTGAATGTTTCAAGGCCAGTCCTGGTCAACGCCTCCTTGGTGCTCTTCAGGGGTTCCGTGGCTTGGCCGGGCACACTTTTGATTTTGGCTCTCTCAATTCTATTACTTTGCTTATTGGCGGCTATCCTTCTTCTGCTGCTACCTCATCCATTGTATGACAGCCCAGATTATTCAGGTGAACCTACTGCTGAATTCCCCATGATACCAGCCATTGCAACAGCATAAAGAAGACGCATATGCTTAACGCTCACGAACTGGGTTGGAGAGGGCTAAGAGAAGTTACAGAAAAAGGGGGACACAGGAGCATGGCATAGAGAGGGGGGAGATGTGGGTGGTACTCTGGGTACAGTGGGTGGTTCTGGGTGGTTCTTCGCGGGTCACGGGTATGCGGGGCGATCGCATGTCACGGTGTATATAATGGCTTGTTGTGCAACGTTAAATCAGCACTTGAACTACATGCTAAGTGTGCGTCTCCTGTGTCCCTGTGCTGGGATGGGTGCAGATGGGAGGGCACACTAGTGGTTGGCAGCTGGGCTGGGGTAGCAAGGAGGTCGGCAACATATCAGTACTTGTGTAGCTCTGCAGTATTCTGCTGTGCTTCAGGATATTTTAATCAGATGCTAAGATCTTGGACTATGTGAGTATCCAGTGTAACTTTATTGTAATTAAGGCACATTGACTTCTTACAAGTTTCTTTTTCTATCTCCTGTATGTGTTTCAAAACCTTTCAATTAATGCCTATTAAAAGAATTATAATGAGCAAAGTGTATACAACACTTCCAAGCGAGAATCTAAAAGTTGCTGTTATCAACTTCAGAGGGCTGCTATAAAAGTAATGTCTTTTATTTCATTCTGTTGGTCCATGTCAAGAAAACCTTTTTTTTTTTTTTTTTCAATATATTTAACAAAATTTCAGCAAGGAGATTTCATTGGAAAAAAAAATCACAGTAAATATAGCAAGTTAATATAGCAGTCTCTTTAAATAATACCAACTGAAAAGTTAATTCAACATATGTAGAACTGCAACTGAACTTCATGAACCAACTGAACTCCTTCTTCAGGATGACACAGAAATTGGGAACAGAATTCAATACAACACTGTAAACTTTGTTTCCAAACAGTAAAAATCTTATTGCTAAGAGAACAGATTTATCTTTTATTAGTCAGAAAGTTAACTACCGCAACAGAAACACTGGAATGGCTATGGACACTGTTGTATCCATGGGGCAGTATATTGCTCCACAGGGTACTTTTCATGCTCATTAATAAAATAGACATTTTAAAAGTTTTATTTCCCAAATATACCACAGAGCTCTGACTGAATTTTGGGTTGTCCTCATATTCTCAAAAAAGATATGTGACACTGAAATCTTTGTGTAGGTTTTGTTTTTGTTTTTGTTTTTGTTTTTTCCCCCAGTGCTAACTAGAAGGCAACATCCTTGCCCAGACTGTGCTAACACGGTTTCTGCATTTATTTTTACATATATGTTTGTGTACTCCTCAGAACATAAGAGACTTTGTAAAGTATAAATGTGAATATAAAAATGCTGTGATTTTCAAAGATGGACAGGATATTTAATGATGAAACAGCTGCACTTTACATAGTATTTTCAGAAACGGATCCAATTTCCACCAGATACAGTAGCGCTGAGGAATGCACTGATGAACAATGTACAGAATTCAACAGTATTTGTAGGATCTACCACTAGTAGTAGTTCAGAGCAAATGTCTATTATTTAATGATTCAAGTATACTCGACCAAATATGTTTGGCTGGTTTATTGTGTAAGTGAATGGAGTTGAATTTACACTAATGTACAACCCAAAAGAAAATTAATTAATGTGCTTCAGGTCAGCTCATGCTATGACATTTTCTATCAATAGCACTCTTCAAACTTGGCACTGGGATTCAGTCTTTCCTTCACATGCCATCATCAGTCTCATGCCTTCTTCACATTTCTGTATAGGAGTCTAAAGAGCATTTAATTGCACAACAGCTAAAAATGAAAACAGAAAAATGGTCTTGAACAGAGTGCTAAATTTCTGATGAAATGGGAAAGCACAAAATTTTAGAAACAAGTGAAAGATCTACAAATGTAGAGAATTTGTTATAAAGTTTATGCATGTATACTTTATATATCATATCATATTTCTGTTTTAATACAAATATATTTTTTCTTCTCATCTTAACATTGCAGTAATGAAGTAAATAATTGATTATTTTTCTCTTGAAATTGAACAAATGCAGCTAACTATCAGTGTTAATTTTTGCAGGGCATTCTGCAGCTTTGCAAGCAGTTGACAATGATTTCCTGTTGGTTTAAGTGCTGCCTGGGTTATATATGATCTTCTCAAATGAGTGTCAAAATTATAATACACAGAGTTAACATGTGTGTGGACAATTGCTCATCCACATCAAGAGAGATGGGGCCTCCATGAAGTGGTCTATTCTTCTCCCTTCCTGCTCAAATGTATGAAAATCTAAGCCAATAATGAGTTCATTCAAAAGTCAGATGCATCAGTGTATGTAATGATTTACATGGCTGTGTGTCTTTTGTATGGATTATCTAAATATTTCAGATTTTCTAGCACTTGGTTAATATAAAATTTTCAAATAGTAACAGGTTATTGGGGATTAATCTGGATAAAGTAGCAGAATCCTGCTGGGATGAGGGAAAAATAATAATAATTAAAAAAATAACACAAAAAAATCTAGGACACAGTCAAACACATTTCGCTTAAAGTTTTCTTCTTTGGTCTCTTCTGATTTTCAGTTTGCTTCTAGGTAATCCAAATGACTTTTATGAC
Source organism: Gallus gallus (assembly GCF_016699485.2). Classification (NCBI taxonomy): domain Eukaryota; kingdom Metazoa; phylum Chordata; class Aves; order Galliformes; family Phasianidae; genus Gallus; species Gallus gallus. The sequence goes on from NC_052572.1 coordinate 51,744,444, forward strand.
TAGAAAAACATGTAGTAAAGCAGTTAAGTCACCCTAGATCCACATTTTCAACTACTCCAAAACCATCCACATATATGAGTGAAGAACTAGAATTATTCATTTAATCTGGAAAAATTAGTCTGATATCTGTGTACGAAATAACTGATTTATATGGCATAGATGTGAACCTCAAGATGTAGCTGTGCTTTCTGCTTGCCATGCTCTCACCAAGCAACTGCTAGTAGCCACAGATGAAGAAGAATTGGGCTAGTTGTTTTTAAATTATGATCAGTTTCAGCTGGCTATGATGTGAACTACATAGCAGTTTGAAGAGCTACCAATCTAATGATTGGGGTGAAGTTTTTATCTTCAACTTTTCTTGCATCTCTTACTGTTTATGACTGTTTAAACATCAGAAAATTTGGAATGGAAACACGGATCTGAAAAGTCCATGTTTGTTTCCTACCTCTGTGATATAATATCTTTTTTTTTCACTCAACACAGTAGAAATGAAAGCAATTGATGTGCTATCATTAACAGTTTCTATATTTCTGTATTTCATTGCCAGCCAGTGAAAAATTATTACTTGCAGGGAATGTTTCTTCCTCTGGAGGAGAGTTTGATCTTTAAATATGGTTATTCATGAGAAATGTCATTCTGCCTCTTGTTTCAAGTAGAGATCTCTGGCAGTGGGAAAAAGGTGTACCTAAGAAATACTGCATTTGCATGCAGTTAAGAGGAGTAAAAGTATTCATTTACTTTAAATATTTCATTTTAGTACATGATATTTTATTTTTTTCAGTTTCCATTCCTTAAAATTCAAGATGTACTTTTCTTGTTGGAAGTTCACAATTAAACTCATTATAGTAGAGCTATTGAAGCATATTGAACAACTATTCTATCCAAGCTCTACTGGGATCAAAAACAAGTAAACAAACAAACAAGCCAAAGTAATTTATTTATATTGAGAAAAAAATAATTGAGATTCAAGTATCGGTATTTTTTACTTTTGAACATTGCTTAGCTTCAAAAGTTGTTAAATAAAGCCTTTTACAATCTGTTGCCATTGTCCAAGTGCCATTAGCTACCTGGCTAAAATGTTAATCAATTTAAAGTACAACAAAAAGAAAGTCAAGTTATATATTAAAAGAATGGAAGAACAACCTAGACAATTACAGAGAAAAATAAGTCAAATCCAATTCTTACAGTAATTTTTGGAGGATATATCAGACATTAGATAGTTTGCCCGTACTGCCTTTGTTATGTCCACATAGACATAACAAATACAGACAATAGCAATACAAACAGTCCTTCACTGTTGTAGCTAGTTGTATGGTATTAGAAGTTACTTGAAACTACTTACATTACCTACCAGATCCACAATTACTTCTTTTAGCTGAGAAATAATTTGATTTGAAGGCTAAATCTCCTGAAGATGTGCTATCTAAGCTTTATCTTCCAAAGTTCCAAGCAATGATTCTGTCCAAAATGCTGGTAACTAAGCATTAAGTCTTTTGTTTTTGGCTTTACCAAAACATACACCCTTGTCTGAACAAAATCTTTTCAAATATACCATACCAATTCTACCACGAACCTCTGCCATATTTTGTAAAATGTCAATATTTTGAAGAATTGAGTCCTACGTAAAATTAAAGGCAAGACAGAAGGGTGTTATAAGAAGTCTGACAGCAAAATGTTACGTTCATGAGTATTAGCCTCAAACAGATATTTAGTGTTTTCTACATTCTAGATAAATCACACAAGTTTTCAGACTTTCAGCAGAACAAAGGAATGTTACATGTGCATTTTCAGTGGAGAAAATCTTTAAGAAATTCTGTTTCCCTTGCCCAGGACACAGATGCCTTGTTCTTACCTCTCCATTGCAGTTCATTGTTTCCTCAGTCACCTCACCCTGTATGGTCCTTTCATAGACCGATCACTTAAATGATTAAGGCTAAATTAATAAACGGTTGTCTTTACCTGTCTCTAAAATAGGGAGAATGACACCATTAAGTCAATTTACCCAGTGGCCCAGAAAACCTCTTCATCCTCAGAAATGCAACAAAGATGTAAGTTAAGCAACCAAATCAACATGTAATCAGAAATTTATTTGGCTATCTTTGAAGACAGAAAATATTTACAAAATGGGAAAGCTCACTGGAAGATATTTACCTTCAGAGTAGGTGAACTATTGCTTAATCTTCAGAGAACATACTAGTAAGAAGTAATGAAAGCATGTTCTACTTCATTAGAGTGCTGTGGTTTCTCATATATCTACTAAATTTTAAAAATTAACTTTGTGTGATTAGCTGGCATAGCTGGCAAGATTACAGAGAAGAGACTCACATAGAATGTTTTCTTACATTACCCATTTTAAGATTTAATTAAACTAATGCCTGTCAGGAATGGCTCAGATATATTTCTTTCTGTCTTGGGGCAAAAATAACAACTCAGAAAGCATTCAGTTTTCCATTTTTCTGTAATCATTCTATTTTATATGATACTGTGTTGAATGAGTTGAGTGGTTGCCAACCACTAGACCAGGCTGCCCAGAGCCACATTCAAGGCGAGGCTGGGTGCGGCTCTGGGCAGCCTGGTCTAGTGGTTGGCAGCCCTGCACATAGAAGGGGGGTTGAAACTCGATGATCCTTGTGGTGCTTTTCAACTCAGGCCATTCTATGATTCTGTGATTCTATGAATCATTACATGTTCATAACTTTCTCACATTATAGTCTATACACCTCTGCTCAGTTAGCAACAGAAGTTTATAAAAACACTACTAAATAGAAATGAACTTTTCCTGAAATTTGCTAACAACTTGGTTTCAGAAAGTTATATACAACGTCTCATAATTTATGTATTTAACATTTATACTGGAGCAATTATCATAGCTTAGGAACTCAGACAGCCATTGCCCAAAATCACTTTATATAAGCATAATAATTTTTTCAGCATCTTTTCTTTAAAGATAATAAGTATATTGTGGACTACTGGGCTGCAGATAGTTGTATCAAAAGAGGGATGGCCAGCAGATCAGGAGAGGGCATTCTCTCCTCCTCATGAGGGCTCATCTGCAATACTGTATCCAGGCCTGGGGATCCCAGCACAAGAAAGCTGTGGAGTTGTTTGAGGGGTGCAGAGGAGGCCAACTAGATGATCGAAGGGCTGGAGTGCCTCTCCTATGCAGACAGGCTGAAGGAGCTGGGTTAATCAGCCACAAACATTTTGAGGCCTACTTCTTAATCAACAATTTTTCCTTGTATTCTAAGTAAATATTGAATTTAATTAATTAGGCAGTTCTACATAATATGATATATTCAACTATAAAAGTGGAAGTAGTATTAAAGGCAAAGGAACAAAATGGCTCTCCTACAGTTTTATTTTCTTTCAGGTAATAGTCTCATATTTTACTATCAAACATTGGTTGTTCTGTCATATTGTACTATCAAACATTAATGGATCACACTACACACCCTTGTGAAAATATATTCTTTAAAAGAGAGTTTTAAGTATTTTGTACTGGGAAGCAGAAAATGGTTTGAGGATATGATGAGCTTGAGCAAACCAGACCAGTTTTGCTGAACTTAAGGCTTGAGAAGTTTGTACATCAGCACAGGCAGCTGCTGTAAGGTAATGCACTGGAATGCATTGTTGCATCATAGAGTCGTCTGAGTTGGAAGAGACCACTCAAGGTCACCTAATCCGACTCCCTTGCAATGAAAATGGCAGCTTGTACTGAGCAGTGGGAGGATGTGATGCAGTTAACATTCCAGTATAATAGGAGACGTTGTGTTGTCTTGTGTTTTAAACAAGATAAAAGGTATTGTGGTATGGGAGACTGAACTTCTCCATAAATGGGATGCATGCAGTGCACCAAGGGAAAATTCATCTGGTATCTATTTGATGCTGAATGAAACTGGAATTTCCAACATTTGAATGGACATAATATTTACTTCCAAATCATGTTCCTCTTTTTATTTTATTTATTTAAACAACAGTTTTCCTATGCCATTCATTTTTAGGCCATTATTACTGACGTTTGGAAAGAACTATGCACTGTGTTTCTGCATCAAGTGTAAAACAGTACCTGGGCTTTCTGTCTTCCATGTGCATTTATAAAGTGTGTGACTGCATAGAATTAAGGTGTTACACATGTATATATAACTCTTTGAAATATTTTTATCTCATTAGATTAGAATCTCTTTTTCAATAGTCCTATGTGACTTCTGTATAATTTTCTCTTTAACTTTTTCCTTTTCTCTTCATTTTCTTGTTTCTCATGATACTTTTTGCTTGTTATTTCTACAATACAGTCAATAACAGAAATAAATTTGCAGAAATTTGTATTTTATCTCTTCTTGCAAGTCTGTTTTTTCTTCTCTAGGAAAAGTTTTGATACTTATGGCTCCTCAAGAGAAAATGAGATGCATTGTGTATGGTAAATGCATTCATAAGGCACTAAAGTCCTGCTTAGGACTGTCTGAAATTGGATTAATCTTTCCTGGAAATGAGGGAAAATATCTTCCTAGGGCTCTTAGGCTTTTCTATGGTTACTGGTTTTGTTGTTGTTTTGGTGTTTTTTGAGTTGGGTTATTTTTATTTGTTGCTTGGAAAGCGTAACCATACTCAGTGCATTAACAGCAGACTGTGTGTACCTCACATCATGTTTCAAGAGGAGTTCCAGAGATCTTGTTTTAGTCAGTGAAAGAACTGTCTTGGCTGAAACACTCCGTATCTCAATTAAAGAACTTGCTTGGAAGAGATAGGTTGTAGTTTACCTAAAGATGATGAAAACTTCGTTGAAAATGTTTCAAGTTTGTCTGGGAAGTGTAATTAATAGAAGGATAATACCTGCTTAGAAGTGACAAAAATAACAACACATTAAAGATACTGTAGAATTAAAAACATGATTGGAAGTTTCTCTTCAGCCTTCCTGGAATTATTCTATGATCTCAAAAACAAATAAACAACAACAACAACAACAAAAATGAAACCACTCATTCTCTTTTCCTATAGAAAGTTTCAAGCAATAGAAAGTTTTTGAGCAATATTTTTCAATTACTTAAAAAATCTTTGTAGGAAAACATTAAGAAAGTCTCCTATGACTCAAATAAAACATCATTTTGTGATTTGTAGGCTGCAAGGAGCCGTATGTTGTACATTAATTTAAAATGAGTCTCTTCACCAGTCCATTTTTAAAACAATAATGAATGATGAAAGATAGGAGATAGCAAATAAGAACTGTGCAGAATGAGAATTTTCAGGCAGTGTTTTTCAATCTATTTCTATATATTCCTCTTAGGTGTATCAGAGCTCTTCATTTTATCACAATAAAGTAGCAAGGAAAAGAAAAAACAAAACGTATTCATACAAGTTCATTTAGTGGAGCTTGTAAAATTGGGAGTCATGGGATAACTCAAATTCAATCAGTGGGCTGGGAGAGATGATGATGGTGGTTAATTTTCTTTGTTGTAAAAGAAAGCATAATTTTCCGTTCTTTTAAATCTGTATTAGCCACATGGGAGCAGTTATTATCTGCATAATGTACTGAGGCATCTGCAGTTAGGCTTATTTTCATATTGGTCCCTCTTGGCTTAATGTCACTTTCACTTAAATTGATAAAAATTAAATTACCAGTCATTTCCAGTGCATGATCGGTTTTCTCTAGTTGATATTGAGCAACATATTGTTGTTGTACTACATGCTTGCACACTGCACTTCTGCCTGCATTTCAGTAGAAACTGACATGGTATCAGGAATGCATCTGGAAGAGTAGTGCTGGATGTGTGAAAAGTCTATATTTACTGCCATTTATTTATTTATTTATTTATTCCATTTTCGCCTGTACAATGAGTTTAAATTCATTTAGCTATTGGATATTTACCCTTGGAACCATGTTGTCTTTTCTTTTTATTCCATACCTTCCAGAACTATACTGTGAGTTATGCCAATAATTAAAATATTGATATAATGAAGAACAACAGTGGTCCTGATATTAATGAAACTGTCAGACTTTCAACCCCATATGCCAATACTACAGAGTGATGAATCTTGGTACTACATCTCACTAAGGAGACTACTGACTCTCCTCACACATACAGAATCACAGAATCACAGAATTGTAGGGTTTGGAAGGGACCTCTAGCGATCATCGAGTCCAACCCCTCTGCAAAGCAGGCTCACTGCAGCAGGCTGCACAGGTAGGCCTCCAGGTGAGTCTTGAATATCTCCAGAGAAGGAGAATCCTCAGCCTCCCTGGGCAGCCTGTTCCAGTACTCTGTCACCCTCACCATGGAGAAGTTCTTTCACATATTGGTGTGGAACTTCCTATGCTCAAGTTTATGGCCATTTTCCCTTGTCCTGTCCCCACAGATCGCTGAAAAAAAGGTTAGCCATGTCCCTCTGACCTCCCACACTTAAAATACTTACAAACATTAATAAAAGCACCTCTCAGTCTTCTTTTCTCAAGGCTGAACAGACCCAGATTATTCAGCCTTTCTTTATACAGGGGATGCTCTAGGCCTTTTATCATATTTGTGGCTCTCCTTTCTTTCATATGTACTTTAAAATATAAAAGTTAATTAGGCAACTTCAGCAGTGGTGGAAGAAGAGAAAGAAAGGGAAAGGGATGGAGACAGGGAAAGGAAAAGATAAAACAAACTACCAGGCTGTCAAAATATCAAACAGATTTGACTGCACATAAAACAATTAATACTGTAACAGAAACACATATCAGAAAATAAAAGAAGCAACAGATAACATACGTTTATTCCACAAACTGAAGAAAATCTTGTAAATCTCCAAACTGTGTTTTTCAGATTTATGCATTTTATAGGCAAGTATAATTTAAATAACAGCATTCTCGAACTCCTTTCTCCAGTTACTAAAGCTGGAGTTTACTACTGAAATTTGATTTCACTAATTATGGCCCTTACTGTTCACAGAAACTGTAATCATGAAATAAATATTACATAAGACTGTAACAAGTGAATCAGTGCTCAAGTGGTTGTTGACAGGACATGTAAGAAGAAAAAATTGACAGGACACGTAAGAAGAAAAGATAAGAAAGATTCTCCTTTCATAGCATGGGGTTTGGCAGTGAAAAGACACAAAAAGTTGTGAATCTAAAGAAGGGAGAGTCTGATATATGGGAAAGAGCAATTTCACAAAATTTACTGTACTGTACTGATCCAGGTTAAGAGACAGCCTGTTGAAATGATGGCTAAACTGCACTTTTTGGAAGATCAAATTTTACTTTTTTTTTTTTTTTTTTAAACCATATGCTGGAATTTTTAGTCATCTCCTGGGATGGAAAATATGATCCTTTGCATTCTGAGAAATTCCTGACCATAAGGTCACTTGGCTGATGAGACCATACATAGTCACTAAATAATTCTAAATAGCACATGTATTAGTACCTTTATTTTGTTTTGTTTTGTTTGAAAAACACTACTCAGATAAGTTATGAAACTGTAGAAATTAGATTTTGAACAATGCAAGCAAAGAGTGATTGGTGCCATTTTCCAAAGTTTATTTCTTCAGTCAGCTGTCTCTTTCTTCAGAATTTCTTTAGAACATGAACATACCTTCTTTCTGACTAGAATTGTCTACCATTTCTTGTAGATATAGGGAGTCTTAAAGCCTCAGAGAAGAATATCATTTACAATACAATGTTTTCATGCAACCAAATACAATCACAGCACATCATTTAATAACTGTGTCTCACTTGTGAAAATATATTTTCTAAAGGTCAAACTATATTTGTCATTCCTAAAAATAAATTTATGCAATAGATAAGGTAAGCAGTTTTGAATACTGACCTGCTCAGACATCAGTTTTTACATAGAGAGTCAACTAATTCTTTACAAGCCATCAAAGGTTGAGATGTTCTATGTTTGAAACCAAACTGTTGTATTCAAAATACTCTTTCCAATGCTGTATGATTCAATACACATATTCACAGATATCTGATAAAAGAAAGAAAGAAAGAAAGAAAGAAAGAAAGAAAGAAAGAAAGAAAGAAAGAAAGAAAGAAAGAAAGAAGGAAGGAAGGAAGGAAGGAAGGAAGGAAGGAAGGAAGGAAGGAAGGAAGGAAGGAAGGAAGGAAGGAAGGAAGGAAGGAAGGAAGGAAGGAAGGAAGGAAGGAAGGAAGGAAGGAAGGAAGGAGGAAGGAAGGAAGGAAGGAAGGAAGGAAGGAAGGAAGGAAGGAAGGAAGGAAGGAAGGAAGGAAGGAAGGAAGGAAGGAAGGAAGGAAGGAAGGAAGGAAGGAAGGAAGGAAGGAAGGAAGGAAGGAAGGAAGGAAGGAAGGAAGGAAGGAAGGAAGGAAGGAAGGAAGGAAGGAAGGAAAGGAAAAAAAGGAAAGGAAAAAAAGGAAAGGAAAAAAAAGGAAAGGAAAAAAAGGAAAGGAAAAAAAGGAAAGGAAAAAAAAGGAAAGGAAAAAAAAGGAAAGGAAAAAAAGGGGAAAAAAGGAAAAAAAGGAAAAAAAGGAAAGGAAAGAAGGAAAGAAAAGAAAGAAACAAGGAAGAAAGGAAGAAAGAAAGAAAGATGGAAGAAAGGAAGAAAGAAAGAAAGATGGAAGGAGGGAAGGGAAAGGGAAATGGAAGGGAAAGGGAAGGGGAAAGGGAAGGAGAAAGGGGATAGGGGAGGAGGAGAGGGAGAGAGGAGGAGCGGGGAAAGGGGATGGAGAGAGGTGGGAGAAAAAGGGAGGGAGAAAAAGGAAGAGAGAGAAGGAAGAAGGGAGAGAAGGAGGGAGGAAAAGAAGGAAATATTATGACTCCCCATAATAATTCTGCGAGATGTTCCTTTTGGAGATTGTTCATTTTATTTCTTCGCAGAATTGGAGGTAAGAACAGAAATATTTCTCTCTCCCCAGAGCCTTCTCTTCTCCAGGTTCCTTCAACTCCTTTAGTCTTTCCTCCTAGGAGATGTGCTCATGATCCCTCTGATCATCTTCATGGCCCAATCCAACATCTCCATGTCTTTCTTGTGCTGGGGGTTCCACATCTGGATGCAGTACTCCAGACAGGATCTCAGTTGGGCAGAATAGAGGGGTACAGTTACCTCCCTTGCCCTGCTTGTTTTGCTTCTTTTGATGCAGCCCAGGATAGTGTTGGCCTTCTGTATCAACAAACAGTTAAGAGTCTGTTTAAGAGTAAGCTAATTTCAATGTTTTTATTATTCTGACAACATAGAAATTGATTATCAAATAAAACAAATTTTAAAATTATACCTTGCATTAAAAGCAATTTATTTTACAAACAGTTCTGTTATTAATCTATGATGTTTACAACAGTCTACCATCTAAATCTTCTCTCCGAAGAAAAATCAGAAGATAACCAAGTTTTAAAAATTTACTGATGTGAAATACTGATAAAATCAGTATTTTTATACTGATTTTAAAAGCTTTCCTGTAAAGTCTTTTCTTTCACCAATTATTTGACTAGTACTCTATTTTCTCATAGAAAATGTGCCATAAGAGCTCTCTAAACTAGAAAAATAAACTAAATTAATTCTGCCAATTAATTGTTTTAAGTTTAACAGATATGTCTTTCTTCCTTGACACTGTGTTTGTCAAGTTCATACACTAATTTTCTAAAGTAAATCTGCCCTTCCCACCATGACCAGGAAAATGTATTGAAGGATATTATGATAGAATTGTACAGAAATCAATTTTACTGTATTACCATAAATAATAATTAAATAATAATTTATTAATTATTAATTATTAAATAATATTTAACAATAATAATTAAAAGAATTATTTCTTCTCTTTATTCTTCTCTTCATTTTCATATTTCTCCTGTAACTGTCTATATTCCCTCTGAAGACGCATATTTTGGAGAGGGCATTTTGTGGGCTAGTTAAAACTTTTAAAGATTTTGAATATTGCAAGATTCATTGAATTGGATCATAAAAGATACACTGTTAATACATTCATAGCATATCTGCAACACAATATTTTATCAGCCTCTATATAGCCACTCTGCATAGAGGTAGATAAACGACATATGAAATGTATGCATAATAATTCCTGTTATTTTTTCTATTGTATCTCTGTTTACATGGCAAATTTAGAGGGAAGATGTAGAGCCACACTGTAACATACTCTTATAGCTGTCCTCAGCAGAAAGAAAAGTGTCAGGAATGGATTTCCATGAAAAAAATATTAAGTATCCCTACAGTGCAGAACTAATATAAGTCATCCTTAATTACACTATAACATTACAAAAACTTCACAGGAGGTTCTGCTGAATAACTGTTTCTCTTCAGGTCCCTTAAAAGACTTTTCTCTTAAAGGTATTTTACAGACAGGTAAATAGTAATAGTTTAGATAGTTACTCCAGATCTCACTGTCAGAATATTTGTTGTGTGTAGCAGTGTTATCCCAAGACAGTTTGTTATACTGCGAGTATATCCAAAAAACCTTTTCATTTAACTGTTGGCTTCTCATTTAAACCATCCCTCTGGTCCTGGTAGCTCAAATATCTATAGGAGGATAAAGTTCCTGTATTATTGTAACAAGTTCCTGTATTATTGTAACATGCAAGGCCACAACAGATTCCCTGAAGATTAATATCACTATTGCCTATACTTACTTAGACCTGGGGCATCCTCAGGAGTTTTGTAAGTTTGCCTTGGATGACACTCCCTATGGAATGTTCAGAGTGTGCAAGCAAGGAACCTATGTGACCTGATACTGCATCTTTGAATATCCTGACGAAGCTGCCCAAGTCTTCCTACTTGATCTCTTTCTACAATCAAGTCACCTGCTTCATGGATGAGGGGAAGGCTGTTGACGTAGTCTACCCATACTTCAGCAAAGCCTTTGACACTGCCTCTTATGGTATTTTCCTGGAGAATCTGGCAGCCCATGGCTTAGACAAGTACACTCTTTGCTGGGTAAAGAACTGGCTGGATAGCCAGGCCCAGAGAGTAATGGTGAATGGAGTTAAATCCAGCTGGCCACAAGTGATATTCTCCAAGGGATCAGTATTGGGGCCTGTCCTGTTCAATATAAGTTTCAATAGGGCCAAGTGTTTGGTCCTGCATTTTGGTCACAACAAACCCAGGCAACCATACCAGCTTGGGGAGGAGTGGCTGGAAAGCTGCCTGATGGAAAGGGACCTTGGTGTACTGATGGAGAGCTGGATGAATATGAGCCAGCAGTGTGCCCAGGTGGCCAAGAAGGCCAATGGCATCCTGGCTTGTATCAGGAATGGTGTAGTGAGCAGGACTCGGGAAGTAATCCTGCCCCTGTACTCGGCACTGGTGAGGCCTCACCTCGAGTAATGCATTAAGTTTTTGGGCACCTCAGTACAGAAAGGACATGGAGGTGCTGGAGCAGGTCCAAAGGACAACAAGGCTTATGAAGGACTTAGAGAATATGCCCTACAAGGAGTGACTGAAGGAACTGGTGCTGTTTAGCCTGGGGAAAAGGAGGCTGAGGGGAGACCTTATTGCACTCTTCCAATATCTGAAAGGTGCTTACAGCGAGAGTGGGGTTGGTCTCTTCTCACTGGTGACAGGTGACAGGATGAGGGGAAATGGCCTCAAGTTGCACCAGGGTAAGTTTAGGTTGGATATTAGGAGAAACTTCATTACAGAAAGGCTTGTTAAGCTCTAGAATAGGCTCCCCAGGGAGGTGGTTGAGCCACCATCTCTGGATTTGCTTAAAAACCATTTAGATGTGGTGCTCAGGAACATGATTTAGAGGGATGATCCAATGGGATGAGGTTCACAAGACCAAGTATCAGATCCTGCACTTTAGTCACAATAAACCCAGGCAATGCTACATACTTGAGACAGAGTGGTTGGAAGATCAAGCAGAGGAAAAGGACCTGGAGGTGTTCATTGACACTTGGCTGAACATGAACCAGCAGTGTGTCCAGGTAGCCAAGAAAGCCAATGGCATCCTGGCTTGTATCAAAAATAGTGTTGCTAGCAGGAACGAGGAAGTGATCATTCTTCTGTATTTCGCATAGGTAAGGCCACACCATGAGTACTGTGTTCAGTTTTGGGCCCCTTGCTACAAGAAAGTCATCAAGCCCCTGGACCATGTCCACAGTAGGGCAACAAAGATGGTGAGGGGTGTGGAGCACAAGTTTTATGAGGAGAGGCTGAAGGAACTGGGTGGGGAGGAGGCTCAGGGAAGACCCTATAGCTGCCTACAATTTCCTGAAAGGACAGTATTGTGAGGTGGGGGTAAGCATCTTCTCCCATGTGACTAACAATAGGATGAGAGGGAATGATCTGAAGTTACACTACAGGGGGTTCAGGTTGGACGTTAGGACATTCTCCAAAAGAATGGTCTGGTGCTGGAACAGGCTGCCCATGTGCCCATCCCTGGAGATATTCCAGAAATATTTAGATGTAATAAGGGACAGAGTTTAGTGGCAAAATGATGATAGATAAACAGTTGGACTGGATGATCTTGGAGGTCTTTTCCAACCTTGATGATTCTATGATTCTAGAAGACTGAAGATAACGGATTCCTGGATAACATCACTATGGGTGACAAGACAGTGTCATCACTATGAGCTTGAGTCAAAGTGACAGTCCATAGACAAGGTAAAATATGAATTCCCCACTAAAGAAAAAGTTCAAGACACAGCCCTCAGCAATGCACAGTGATGTACACTGCCTTTTGGGATGGGAAAGAGGTGATCCTTCTGAGTTTCCTGAAATACAAACAAGCCATTAGCTCTGATGGCTACATTGTGACTGACTAAGCTGAAGGCTTGAATGTCCAGAAGTCAGACCAGAGAAGACAACCTTTCTCTTGCAACATAATAACTCCGGATACCATACAATATGAAGACTGTGGAGCACACTGACAACCTTGGTAGGACTGTCCTGCAACACCTGCCACAGAGTCCAGATTTTACACCTTCTGACTTCCATCTTTTTGGGACAATGAAAGACGGATGTTGTGATTTTATGATTTGTGATTGGTATTCCACATTATAACATCATGCAGTGTGCTGGGATTTAAAGAATTAATGCTGCAGCTCCAGTCTCAGAAGAGAAGAGTGTCCTACAGATCCCAGAAGATTCCAGTCAGTGGGAAAGATAAAACTGAGTCATGAGTCATGAGGGAGTGATGAGACTGGCTCTCTTTTTGTCTGCCTTGGCTCTGTGTACTCGCTGGCCGACTTGCTTACAACATTAGAGTTACACCTTTGGCTTCTGGACACTCTCATTTATTAGATTAGCTTCTTTCCCAATTAACTTGCATTTTTGCTATTATAATTAGTAAACTATGTTTTTTTTCCTCTTCAGATCTTTGTCACTGTTCTTTTTTTTTCCCCCCCTTTCGTTCTCTTTCCCCCTTTACCCCTTTTTTTGGGCTAGGGGGCTTGTGGTCCTGCCGCCCCCCTGTCACAGACACAAATCAAGAGATAAAACTGTGAAAACAGACTGCACTGGGAACATTTTCTTAGCAACGACACTGTCATAGCAGCTGTGAAACAGTGGGTCAGCTCTGCTGGTGCAGATTTTTACAAGCGCAGAATGAAGTCTCTTGTTCATGACTATAGAAAATGCATAGATAACGGTGGTAACTCTGTTGAAAAATAATGTTTCATAGCTGAGAATTTGCTCTATTGAATACTGTTATTATGTTCTTTGTATTTGTTGTTGTTTCCATGGAAATGAATAGAAGGCATTACTTTCAAGGAAACCATATACATGACTTCAGAGTTTTTTTCCCAGAAAACTATTTAAACAACATGCATATATATATGCATATATATATGTATATATATATATATATTTTGAGAAAGCACAGAAAGAAGGGGTTACTATGTGTATTTTAAATTTTCCTGCCATTCTGGCTTCATGTGCTGCACATCTCATTTTCATGAATATCCTAAGGGAACAAAAGTCAGACAGCATTACTGAAACATATTTCAGCAAAATAAAGCAATATAATACAGGACATTCAATCTAAAATAGTGGCAAATGAAAATGAATGATTACAATTTCATACTCTGACAAAGCTTCTCAGAAGCAACACTGAAAAGTTTCTTTAGAACAGTAAGTAATAATATTTCCGTGTAACAGGGAGTTTATTCTAGTTATTGTAAATGCTCTGTTAAAGTTTGTCTCCTATAGCTGTATTAGAGGCTTAGTTTAAAAGTCATTACTATAAAACTGCTCTAGTTTCCTTAAGCTATATGCTTAAATTTCTACAGCCAAGACTACTGATTTTCTTAAAATGTTTTTCCCTTAAAATTTATCTCAATATTGAAAACAGCATCCAGGACTAAAAAAAAAAAACAGAAAATACATCACTTGTTAGGACTGAGTAATGTAAGTAATGTAATTCAGGCAGTCATCCTTTCAATTAAAAAACTATTTTTGTAATTTCTATCAGTTTTCTCTCTGTCTGTCTCTGTCTCTGTCTCTCTCTCTCTCTCTCTCTCTTTTTTTTTTTTTTTTTCTTGGATGGCAGATAAAAAGAAAAGCTTAAAAATAATAAATAGACACATTTCTGAGACATAAATCTAAAAGTATTCTCTCCTCAAATTCACATGGAAATGAGTTTCATGTAAATTGTTGTCCACTACAATTATTCAGTGGAACACTGATTATTAAATCATAAAATCCTCATATAAGGAAGAATAAGAGGGAAGTAAGCAGATAAATTTCCCAGTATCTTACATCACATCAGCGAAAGAAAGACTGAAATGGAAGCCCAGGTAATTCTTCTTTCAAGATCAGGTTTAGGTCAAAATAGTGCCAAATGCAGTCAACCTATTTGTAAACTGCAGTCCAACCAGTTTAAGTTACCATATATTTTTCTTGTCACATGTTCTCACTAAGGAGATTTATTTGGAATGCTCCAGCTAGAAAATAGATTTAAATGCTGCACTATAGTCTTCATATTTAAAGAGCTATATTCCAAGTTCGTTAGGCATCACCTGTAATCTCTAATAATATTTCATTTCTATATGCTAAAAGATTATCATATCTTGCAGTGGTTTGATCACTGACAAATGAAAATTTAGAAACCTTTTTCAGAAAAAATTAAAGAAAACTGAGAAAACACAGAACCTTATCACCCCTTAAGTTGATACTGAGAGATAATATATTTATGCAGATACTTAACTTTCTATCTAATTTGACAGGACCTGAAAATTTCTAAATAGTAAATAAACTCTGCTTTTGCTATGCTACTTGATGATAGATTATCACTCTGAATGAAAGATCTAACCTGCAATTCCACAAAGAAAAATACTGAAATCTTGAAGATTTTTATACTTTTTTACCAGAGCACCAGGCATAACATAAGGGCTGATCTGAAAATAATGCCTCCTATTTCAATATTTTGGCCCATAACATCAGAGGTAGATGTTGGTGGTATGGCAGTAGAGGTTGAACCTTCCCACCAAAATTCCATTATATTTTGTTGCCATGTGACAGATGGCAGCAGAGGAGCAGTCTGACGGAATAACGTCTGACATGTAAGTGCAAATGAAGAGAAGGTGTGTCATTGAATTCCTCCATGCAGAAAAAAATTACACCCTCTGATATTCATCGATGCTTTCTGAATGTTTGTGGAGACCAATTAGTGGATGTGAGCACTGTGAGGTGGTGGGTGGTGCATTTCAGCAGTAGTGACAGCAACAGAGGATCAGCTCCACTACTGTGGACTTTTAGGAACATGATATGCAGGCTCTTGCTATTCACTGATGCAAATGCATGGTGTTCAGGATGCTGAAAAATAGTATTTTGCAGCAGAGAATTTGCTCTATCAAATAGTGTTAGTATGCTCTTTGTATTTGTTATAGTTGCCATGGAAGTAAGAGACATTACTTTCAGAACAAACTATGTCCTACTGACAGGATAGTGTCCTGTTAGCTTCTGCAGAACAATTCAAAAGTATTATTATTCCAAGGTCAAGTCAGAATTCCATTAATTTTGTTACACATATTTCACAAATGACTATCTGATGAATAGTTACTGTAGAAAAATAAGATTTCAGGTTGTGATTAATGCGTAGAATAATAAAGTCATTTAGTTTGGAGAAAAAAAAAGATATTAAGTTCAATCACCACAATAACATTACCACATCCACAATTTAATTTTATCTCAGTGTGCCACATCCACAGGTTTTTAAAAGATTGCCACCACACCCTTTTTTTCATCTCATTCCATGCCCCATTCTTCATTTCCACCAAAAAAAAAAAAAAAAGTGAAAGAACAATTCTCAGATGGTGAGAGATTTGCAATGTTAGGTCTGCACCAGACAGTCTATGAGTTCTCCTGGCACTCCTTGGCTACCCTGTAAGAGCATGAATCATGAAACCTTAAAAATAAGGGGAAAAAAAACAAAAAACAACAACAACAAAAAAAAACCCACAATATTTTATATTTGAGGAAAGATGGGATTTTTCATAAAATTAATTAAATGGATTTTATTAAAGGAGAACACTTATTAAACCATCCAGACCTAGATTATTGACTTAACAGAATAATAACATAATCCATCATCCAATTAGCCAGTAGTGGGCCCATGTGGCCAATAGTGTCCTGGAGTGCATTCAAAAGGCTGTGGCCAACAAATCAAGAGAGGTTGTCCTCATCTGGAATACTCTGTCCAGTTACAGGCTTTTCACTTCAAGAAGGACAGGGCATTACTAGAGGGAGTCCAGTAGAGGGCCATAGAGATGATGAAGGGCCTGGAGCATCTCCTTTCCAAGGAAAGGCCAAGGGACCCGAGGCTGTTCCATCTGGAGAAGAGAAGGCTGAGGGGGGAACTAATAACTAATATATAAATAGCAGAAGGGTAGGTGTCAAGAGGATGGGGCTAGTCTCTTTTTGGTGGTGCTCAGCAAGAGGATGAGGAACAATGCACGCAAACTAGAACATGAGAATTTCCATACAAATATAGGAAAAAATTGTTTATTTTGGAGATGACAGAACAAGTTACCCAGAGATGTGGAGTCTCCTCTAGAGACATTCAAAAACCACCTGGACACTTTCCTGTGTAAACTACTATATGGAACCTGCTTTAGCAGGGGCAGGAGTTGGACTACATGATTTCCAGAGGTCCCTTCCATCCCCTATGATTCTGTGATTCATGAAGCCAACTGGGGGCAAGAGCAAAGTCGGAAGGTGCTCAGAAAGCATATTGTCAGAGGTGGTCATAGAATCTTTTTCCCTAATTTTCATTAACATAGCTGACATGTCTAACGTTAAATGTACAGGCCACAGTTACATCTCCCTCTATAGTTACTGGATAATCTAGCCACCTTCCAAGTGATTTAGTCACAATAATACTGTTTGTAATCATCAGTATTATTCAACTTGATACATTTTTGTCAAAATACAAGATGTCAAAGCTGTACAACTCAGGAAACATGAGAAATAAAAAGACAGAAAAAAAATGAACAACAACGAAAAAGAGCCACTATTATTTGCTTATTTCTCAACCAGAAGTTATTTAATTGCACCATTTTGCACTTGAATTCATTTGAAGATACACGTAGCTGTCACATGGACATCTTAAAAAAAGAGATCGAGCTATTACACATGTAATTAACATCAATATGGAAACCAAAAGAAAGCCATTTTATATCCACATTTCTCAGTCTCTACTAATTCACTTTAAAATGTCAGATCTATTACCTATTGCAAATATATATATACTGACATATTAAAGTACACTACAGAGTTAATTTCTTAATCACGCCAAATCTCACTTCATGAAAATACCTAATTACTGTAATTATCTATAAAGCTAGAGTCAACTGGTAACTATGACATTCTGGTGAAAAATGAAGTTGTTTATAGGTTGTCTGTTGTAAATGATAAAACACTGTATTCCTCTTCACTCTGCCTTTGCTCATCACTCATCACTTATTTCTTTTTTTCTATTTCTTCCCTAAATTATGTACAATATTGTACATGCACAGATTCTTTCCTATTTTGATTACTGTACTTTCTACTTATTATGTCAAAATACTGACATAATCAGTAAGGTCTGTCCTAGTATACAAAATTCACAGAAATGGAATAGGAAAAAAAAGTCCTGATTATAACTGCAGTTACAAAAAGAATTAAAATCTCTTATGGTTTTATGAATTTTGGATATTAGTATTCCACATCATAACATTGTGTAGTGCACTGGGAGTTAAAAAGTTAATGCTCCAGTTCCAGGTACCTGTCCCAGAAGAGAAAAAAAGACTACATATCCCAGAGGACTTTGTGTTCAGAGAGAAGATAAAGCCTCTGGCAAAGTCACCTGACGTCTCTTCTCCTTTTTCGATCATCAGGCTTTTTTCCCTGCTGCTTGCCCTGACGCATGTTTTGTCTCAGCATTAGTGTAAGACTTTCACCTTTTGGACACTCTTTCTCTCATTATATTTTATTTATTAGCTGCAATTCTAATTGTACTGTATGACATTGTATTATAGTGTGGTATCTTGCATTCCAATATCTTATTTAGTAAATTAGTTTTTTTCTTCTCAAATTGTTGCTGCTGTTTTGTTTTGGGGCCCATCTCCTTACCCTTTTTCCCTTATCCCTTTCCGGGTTGTGGATCTGGGGATCCCCCCACCCCACTAGTCACAGAACTGGGCTGAACCAGCCCAGAAACTGTTGACAAAGTCAAACAAATAAAAAGCATTGTTTTGTTAGCTAATATCCAGAAAGGCATGCATGAAAAATTCTGCATTTCAAAGCACAACCAGAAATCACTAAAATTTGAAATAACATTTAAAAGATATTGCATTCATTTTTGTATAGAAAAGAGGATAATCAAAAGTAGAGAATAATATATTCCCTCTAATTCTATGTTTCCAGTGGCAACTCTAAACTGGCAGAAGTGAAAGTCTGTAGTCATGAAAAGCTGTGAAAAAAAGACATAGATATATATATATATAGAAGGAAGGAAGGAAGGAAGGAAGGAAGGAAGGAAGGAAGGAAGGAAGGAAGGAAGGAAGGAAGGAAGGAAGGAAGGAAGGAAGGAAGGAAGGAAGGAAGGAAGGAAGGAAGGAAGGAAGGAAGGAAGGAAGGAAGGAAGGAAGGAAGGAAGGAAGGAAGGAAGGAAGGAAGGAAGGAAGGAAGGAAGGAAGGAAGGAAGGAAGGAAGGAAGGTGGGAGGGAAGGAAGGAAGGAAGGAAGGTGGGAGGGAGGGAGAGAGGGAGGGAAGGGGTAGGGAGGGAGGGAGGGAGGGAGAGGGACAGGGAGGGAGGGAGGGACAGAGGGAAGGAGGAACGGAGGGAGGGACGGAGGAAGTGAGGGAATGGTGGGAGTAGGGACTTTGTCACCATGGGGCTGGTCAAACACTAGAACTGGTTGCCCAGGGAAGCAGTGGAATCTGTGCAGATACTCAAAACCCAACTGTACACAGCCCTGGGAAGCCTGCTTTAGTTGACACTACTGGACTGGATTATATGATATCTAGATGTCCTTGCTGACCTCAAAGATTCTGTAGTTCTGTGTGATTCTGGAGCAGGTCCAGAGGAGGGCCACTAAGATGATCAGAGCACTGGAGCACCTCTCCTATGAGGAAAGGTTGAGGGAATAGGCTTGTTTAGCTTGGAGAAGAGAAGTCCCCAGGGAGATCTCACAGTGGCCTTCCAATACTTGAAGGGAGCATATAAACAGGAGGGGGAACAGTTGTTTACGAGAGTGGATAGTGATAGGACAAGGGGGAATGGTTTTAAACTGGGACGGGGGAGGTTTACATTGGATATTAGGAGGAAGTTTTTCATACAGAGGGTGGTGACACACTGGAACAGGTCGCCCAAGGAGGTTGTGGGTGCCCCATCCTTGGAGGAAGTCAAGGCCAGGTTGGATGTGGCACTGGGCAGCCTGGTCTTGTGGTTGGTGACCCTCCACATACCAGGAGGTTTGGAACTAGATGATCACTGTGGTCCTTTTCAACCCAGGCCATTCTATGATTCTATGATGATTCCTTGATTCTGAGGATGATGTGAGCTAGAGTTATTTAGATTTTTAAATGGTGAGTAGAAGGAAGACATTTATAAAACTACAGAAATAAAATTGCCTAAACTCACTGAGATCTATTTACACATAGATTAGCTCATTTCAAACTCAAGAACAGACACAAAAACAAATTTATACAGTCAAATTATAAACCCTTTAACATTAAGTCTTCAAAATGGAAGTACTAACATAACCTTCACCAGAATTCTGGGAAAACATCACTATAATCAAGATAAAGAATGACAGGAAATCAAAGGTGTAAGAGTTATATATTTTAACCGGAAAAAAGAGATAGTCCTAATAAGTTAGAATCATCATTGTCTTTGTCCATGATAGAAACCACATGGCTGTAAACAAGCTAGCTGTAAGACCTGAACCATAAAAACAGAGAAAGAAAAACGAATCTAAATGAAATAGATTTCATGGCTTTTCCAACTTAATAAAACAAAACCTTACTGTAAAAAAATAGTTAATAATAGTTTCACATAAATTTATATAAAATGTAGAATCTGGAGTATATCTGACGTATTTTTCAATATTCTGTGTTCAACTATTTTATACCTAGAGAGATGTTTAACCAAGAATTGACATTCTCAGACTGAAATAAGAAAGACAGAATCTATACATTTTCTTCAGAATCCATTTCAGATACAATTATTGAAATATTTCCTGTGTATTAACAATTATAAAAGAAAAAAAAAAAGTCTAAATTCACAGAATAATGAATAGGAATAAACAATTACATAAATTTGTATGTCGCTGTAAAAGTAATGCCTCTCAATGTAAATTGTGAAATGCTTCTTAGAGTAAATTTACAACAGAGCACAAAAATACTATTTGGCAGAGCAAATTCTTGGCTACAAAACACTGATTTACAACATAGTGACCACCATTAGCCAATTTATGTGTATGAGCTAATCAAGACACACTTCTTTTTGTGGTGTAACAGCTGTGCGTGACCATACAGAAAGTCACTTGTCTTTCACACTGCTATCACCACTGCTGAAACACCACTCACTACCTCACTGTGCCCACATCCACTGTTCAGTCTGTAGCAATGTACAAGAAGAGCTGATGAATGTCAGTGGGTGCCATTTTTTCGACATGAAGGAATTCAGTGATACACCTTTGCTTCATTCACCATGTCAGACACCATTTTGTCTGACTTCCCCTCTGTTGCTATCTGTCATGGGATATTGGTGGGAAGATTCAGCCTCTACTGCCATATCATCATCTGCCTCTGATATTGTGAGCCAACATAATAACATAGAAAGCATTGCCTTCAAGCAGCCCTTGTCCATGTAACATTGTTCAGTTTATCTTTAAGTATTTTGACTGTTCTTGTTTGTTGTCTGATCGTTATGATGGGTGTAAATTCAGAGTTGACTTAAACCACAGAAGACATTTCAGCACTTTAAAAGCATTTATTATTTCATTAAGATTTGCAAGTTTCATAACACATTTTGAGTACTGTCTTGTATTTGTCAGCACCATAATTCATTCATGCAGCTGCTCTCCATGGTGCAGAGCTGTAGTGTCATCATAATAGAGAATAAAACATATAATCCACCTTTTGAAAGATAGATTTCAGATATCATTCAGTGTGAGGCTCTTATTCAACAAAGTCATTTAAGGGTCCTATGATAATTTCCTGATTTTTTTATTTATCATATAATGATGTTGAAAGCAGTTTTCCTTTTTTATTTATATTTTATGGTATTACTTAAATGTTTCTGATCAAATCTGTCTCAGCAAAATAGAAATACTAGGGAAAAAATACAAGCTGATCTTTTTTTCAAATACAAATTTACCACAATTTGTAGTGCTCATTAATCATTCCAATGTAACACCACCTCCAACACTTGTGTGATATTATTCACTGTGCTTAAGTAATTAACAGAACCGTGGACTTTTTTAGAGCTGAACAAACTGCTTGTTTTGATTTATCTAGGTAATCTGATTTATCTAGATAGTCAAAATTATTAATCATACTTACTAAAAATGTTAGAGAGAGAGAGAATGAAGGAGAGAGAGAGAGGATTTATTTCTAACATCAGTAAAAGTAGCAAATTCCTCTGGACTTAACTTAAATTTGGTTAACTGACACAATCTGGTGTGCCTGGTTACTTCTCACACTCTGAGGGTTCTTCAGACATGTGAACTAAGAAGCTATTATCAGTTTGATTGCAATGTAAATCATGAACACTAATCATAAATGTCTGAGGCTTTTAAATGATTAACAAATCAAAAAATAATGTGGTGATGCTGTTCAGAAGACATATTCCATTCTTGAATTTAGAAGCATTCTTCCACCCTAGTGTTAAAAACATGTCTCATTATCACTGTTTGTATCATCTGATATTATTGTTAAAGATAATTTAGTACCTTGGGATGCTTTACAAATCTCCAATTGCTATATAGAATCATAGAATCATAGAATCGCTAAGGTTGGAAAAGACCCACAGGATCATCCAGTCCAACCATTTGCCCTTCATCAATGGTTCTCGCTAAACCATGTCCCTCAACACAACATCCAAATGCTCTTTAAACACTACCAGACTCGGTGACTCCACTACCTCTCTGGGCAGCCCATTCCAGTGCCTGACCACCCTTTCAGAGAAGTAGTATCCAGCTATGTTGCAGGTGGCAGTCTTTTAGTACTGAGTAAGGAGGCTCCTTTAAGTCAGTGGATGCCCTTGTCAACATGAGATTCTAATACTATCATCAGTTAGTGCTCAGCACATACCCTCAGCTGACTGTGGTAGACCAGCTTCATTCTTTCCATCTTAGATGTAGCCATGAAAATGTTTCCTTTCTAATTATGATGGATGCTGAAGTTTCATAAGATTCCCTCATTCAACAAGACTGCTACAATTGCTGATTATAATTCAAATTCCTACTAGCAGTGCATAAAAATGTAAGTATAGTTCAGACTTTGTTTATTATCTTAGAAGTGAGAACAATGTGATAATGCCTAAGCATATCAGATATGCCAAATAAAAGGAAAAGACTTTTGACAATAATCCAACCAATGAAACATAAAGTTGGCTTCTTGAAGGCACACAGGCTAACAGAATGTAATCTTAGTTCCTCGTGAAGGAATAATGAAAGGAGAACTAATATGTCTAATGCAAAATAATTTGAAACACAAAGAAATATTCTTAGAGCTTTCAGTAATTAGATAAAAGCGTTGCTGTGCACTTTTCAAATAATATAGATGTAAAGCTTACTATGAAAGGCTTTGAAAGTTACTACAGCTTTTAGAAAATAACAGAAGTGGACAGTTGATTATCAAGTTTTAATAAAAAAATAAAATGTTCTGCTACATGTAATAGTGTGAGTTTGCAGCATAATTGAAATTGATATATAGTAGTTCATAAGAAACATTTATGTGAGCCTTGTAAAAAAGTTCTAATTGCAATTGCAGCACACTACTTCACATTATACAATCATATAAAGAGTTGTTAACAACACAAGGAAACAGATGCTGAAAACATACTGTTTGAAAAAGCATGCACTATGAGAGCTGTGGTATCACTTTTTCTTCCTTTATATTTTTATTCTTCATTTTGTGCTGACCCCAGAACAAAATATCTGAACTTTGGCATAACTTCTCAGAAATAAAAAACAGAAAGCACACAACCTTCTCAACCTTCTAGAAGAACAAACAATCTTTTATATTGTTGGGTTTTTTTTCTTTCCTTTTTTATTTATTTCTGTTATTTTTTACCAAGCCTACAGGGTACCTATTATGTTCTATTAACTACATTCCTCCTTAAAGTTTCTATTCAACTGGATTAATTCCATCCAAGAACTGAATTAATTGCAATTGCTTTTCATGCAAATTGAGAGACTGCAAATAAACTGCAGAATCGTCATCGGACTCTGTAAGTTTTTAGATAATTGTATTTAGATCAAGCTGTAGATATTCAGTTTTTCTGGCTAACAATAAAGCACTCAGCAATTTTATTTTATTTTATTTTTTATTTTTAGAAATGCTGAGTTAAAGTCACTTAATCAATTTTCTTATATTACAAGACTATTAAAAACGGTGAACAAGTTTATGCGGTGCTTCCACCGATGCCTGTATATCCTTTAATATGCCCTTAAATTAGGGATACTGATTAATACTAGGTGTTGAAAAACAAGGCAATTGCACATACAGAGCAATCTTTCACCAGTTATGCGTTCTCAGTTTCCAGATAGATGCTGAACTACCTCAAGTGCAGGAAACATCTAGGTCATGCTGTTTAATTATTAGTTTCTCTTCCTATAGATTCGTGATCCTATTTCCTAAGAGTTAGCCTAGATCTTTCTTGAATTCAGTGACAGCCCTTTGGCAAGGATTTGTGGAATTTACATCATATACAGAGTAGTCATAATTCTCTTTTGACTGTTTAAAGCCTCTTGTCTGATTAATTCAGTGCTACTATTGTGTTACGGTGAGACTATGGTCCTTTAGTCACCTTCTCCATTAGTTTCACCAACAATATCCTTTTTTTTCAACTCAGCTATTTATTTTCCAAGTTGAAAAGTCCTATTGCACACTTTAGTCTTTTCTGAAGGGAAGGCCATCAAGATTATTATCCTGGTCATTCTCCTTGTTTGTAGCATTCTCTCCTAAAACAAAATGTTCTTGCAAGAATACATACAGGCATTACAACATATTATAGCCATTTTAAACACACACACACACACACACACACACACACACAAATTGCTTTCAAAAGTGTATTGTTCTTTAAGATTTTTCACTTTTACATTATCACAGAGTCGCACTCAACATACAAATGCATCATCATTTTAGAATATGTTTACTTATGCTACAGAATGGACAAAAATGTCACTTTTTGTTGAAGATGAAAAAAACAATTTTGATTCATGGAATTTCAAACAATTTATTTCCAATTATTAAACTTATGATTACTAATTCTTCTTCTGAAAGCTAGAAACAAACAAATAAACATTTGGGGAAGGTACCTCAACTTTCCTCTAGGCACCTCTCCTTCCTTCTTCCTGGTAGCCAGTCCATTCATCGCAGACCGTATGTGGACCCTTCAGTAAACTGAAGGGCAGTGCAAAAGTCAGTGCCGGCCTTGCAGCTCCCTCTAACCAAGCTCTGCTGGTTACACAAGACTTGGTAATACTTCATTGTTTAGAGTCATAGCCCAGGTGATAACTAAGCTTTCATTCACCCTTGTTCACCTTGTTCACCATATAAAAACAAAGTTAGTCAAAACATCCCAGTGCCACTGCCTGGGGGGGGGGGGGGGGGGGGGGGGGGGAGGTTGGGAGAAAAAGTCCTAAATGGAGAGAAAAGGCAAGTTGGATATCAAACACATCTTTATCTTCTAAAATTAACAATAACAGAAGTATATTAGTCATAAAAGCTTTCTTTCACATTATAATACCTATCAATCTCTACTGAAGAACACTGAATTTGACACGTTTGTGTTTTGTTGTTGTCGTTGTTTGCACAAATGAAAAAAAGCATGTAAAGAACAACTGACATTTATTTTGTGTCTAAATTAATCATACTTTTAAACGTCTTCAATTACAAGATACTTCTTAAGGAAATACTGTTCTCTAAAACTAAGGAAATAGATTACTATACTGAGAATTTTGAGAATTTACATAAAAAGTCATTGTCAGTTTTCTGTATTTTTCTTAGTTCTGCTAGCATTCATTTCATAATAATAGGGAATAATTGTCATCTGCCATAACTGTGAAAACAGACTTGAATAATTTTGTTGTATTATTTTCAGGATTACTTTCTTTTTAAAAAGAGAAGCATGTTCATATTGACATTGATGCATTATGAAAAGGATAATTTTAACCTCTGGCATGTATTGTCCTCAGTGAAAGCTCTGAATTCAAAAGGCACATGAATTTATGTAGGATAAAATAGCTTTTTTCTTTTAGTTTCATGCAGAAAAATAATGTCCCTGTGAGGCTGATGGAGCCTGACAATCTCTGCATGCTGAAACATAGCCTTCACTTTTCCCAGAATCTCTGACCCAAGAAAAACATTAAAGGACCGCATTTTCAGCAGGTTATAGTCAAACTCTGTTAAAGCTGAAGCTGAAAAAGATGACCCAGCGATCTGTTTCAGCAAGGTGCTAAGGTTTGTAGTGGTTCCCTCTATATTTTTCTGAATGGTGCCTGGAAAATCACTATCAACAAAAACATGAGTGAAGGTGGAGGTATGTCTGAAGACATGGGTAAAATAGACATATATACATTAAGAATTGGTCTTTTTTTAAGCATCATTGAAAGCTCATGAAGGACAAATAATTTATAAAACAAAAAACACTGAATGGACACCTAGTCATAATCTAAATTTGAGTATATTTAAACCACAGATGGGTGTAACATTTAGCATTTTGGCTTTATAGCATTTCCTTTCTAATTAAGCTAAACTTATCTGCTTTGGGTTTGTACCTTCTCCATGATATCAAAATACACATTAATAAAAAAAGTGAAAAGCATTGCCATAATCTTAGCCCAATGAAAAAGGCTAGGTCTCCTCATTTTGGTATTGGAGAATAAGGAGTTTACTGGACAAAGTCTTGAAAACCTTATTCAAATCATAACCAACAACCAACAGAAGAGTTGGTTGTATAAAAAACAAATTATTCTTTCTTAAGTGAAATCTGATCTTACTAACCAAGTGCTATGAAGTTATTTTCACTATTGTTGCCTTCTCATATTTTTTCTGAAGACAACATAAATACTGTAATGAATGCTGAGGATAAACTTCCCTATTATATTGCTATCAGAAAGAATCTAAATGGATGCTGCTGAAAATAAAAGGTCCATATACCTTACTCATTTGGAAATCATGCTTACATAAGGGACCAAAAATTAGTCTTTCTTTTAACAAATATAATTACATTAGAATTACCTCTATTTTATTTGGAGCGTGTACTTAAGATTTTGAACTTAACGATCTAAAATACATTTTATTGATTCTAATTGGTAGGATAATTCCTACTTGTTCAAAGTGAGCTATCCTGTTTCCTGAATTCATGAGAACTTTTTTATTATTATTGTTCTTGTTGTTTGTTTTTTTTTTTTTTTTTAATAAAACTTTATATTGGTTGCATTCCTCAGGCAAACGTGATTCTCATTCTTCAAAATTTTATGTTATACGTGAAATTAATTCAGTTTCTTCACTGTCTGAGAACTATTACTCATCAAAAAAAATCACCTATTCAATTAAAACTCAGTGCAATTATTCAACATAGAAGTGAGCAGTTTTCATTCATATGGACTTCAACATTTTTGTGCTGCAAGAGATGCATGTACATTTGACTTTATGTTCCCAGTGCCTACTTTTTTAAACTGTATTCATGACAATTAAACATCTAAGTAATTAAAGACAAAATAAAGTATATAAAAATGCCATTGTATATATTTTTTAAAATACAGAAATATGGAGGTTTGGGAGATTTCCTTGTCAGTTTTCATGTTCTGTCTCTGCTACAGTTAAGAAGTATTTAAACTGTAGTTTGCACAAGCTGACCTAACAAATTAGAGTTTAAGTTAGTGCAGAGGAGAGAGAGATGGAGCCAAAAATGTCACCTGTAAACTAAGCAGAGTAATATTCTTTGAGGAAAAAAATATATTCAGTGTAGAGGATCACATCTACTACAGATACTATAATCAGCTAGATCTGGGAGGACTGAAAAGGGGTGCAGGGAGGAGACGGCAGGACAGTATGAGAAGCTGAAATGTCCTTGGTTCTGTGCAGCACAGCATAGCAACAACAAAAACATCAACATGCTAACAACATTGCTTTTCTCCTAAAGGCAAAATATAGCATTGTTCCAGACATGACAATGAAAATCCACTTTGTCCCAGCTGAAACCAGGACAAGTCAAAAAACCATCCAAGGTCTTGCAAAGACTAGTAAAACTCAATCTGGAGACTCCGCACTCTACTTTCTCCGCATTGTACTGACACTGTCCCATCATAAAGGCAGAATGACAAAGAATGTTTTAGCATGTTCTTGTAGGAAGAAAATAATATGTTCCTCTGTAAAGTTTACCCTTTACAGTGAAACAATGGATTATAACTGCAACTGAGGAACATATTTAAATATTCAAATATGTAAGGAAAATGCTTTCTGAAGTTGAACTTTTTAGTTAACTGTGTTAACAGATCAGTAGTTTGTGTTAGGAGAGGTCTAGGTCATCTTCTTCTCTGTGTGTAGAAACTCCAAGGGATCCCTATAAAACATATATATGCTTGATATTTCTGTACATCAGACCTTTTCTGATAGCGCAGACTGAGTAAAGCTGAACTCCTGGAACAGTTTGTCAATTTGTATGAATATCTTATTACCAAATTCTACATAGTGCTGAAGTTCTAAATGTTTCTTTATTGAACATTCATATTTCACTTTTGGAAAATATGATTTTAAAAATATATATAGTGAAATATATAATAATAATGAAAATCTATATGTAGAACACGAATTTCTATTTTACTGAAAAATAATGACTTTTTGGTAAGAACTACATTCTTAATTTTACTCCATAATATAGCTTTCATTGAAAAAAAAAAGAAATATTTTCAACTGTGATTCAAAACTGTTTTCAAAATGTCACACTTTTATATGAAATTGCCATTAGAATCTCCAAGTTTCATCAAGCTCCAAATGTAAATTATTAGTTGAAATAGAAATAAATGAAAGATACATTCACACTCGAAGAGATTAATATTAATATAAAACTGCAAAATAACAATCTTGTAAAAACTGAGCAATGTTATCTATTAATACTTTTATAATCACAGAAAAGCTATTGACTAGACTCATGCTACAGGAAAAGCTTGCATGACTGTAAGGTTTTCACTTTGGGGTGTGTATGTGTAGGGTAATAACAGCATAGATCTCACTGTAAATACATCTTAGTGCAAAAGAAGTTCACATTTATTACCAATCTTAAGCTATTTAATTATATGTATAAAGTTATCACGCTAACTTCATCATCCCGAAGTAGATACTTGGCTTTGAAAGCAAAAAATCTTTAAGATTACTGATGCTTTAATAAAATATACTCACTACCAGTGTAGAAGTATTATGAAACAATTACAGAATGATACAATGTTAAGTCAAAATTGGGCTCAGCCAGCATGTAAACTGACCTTCATTCATCTCTCTAATGTTAGAATATTTATTAACAGAAATAAAAGTATATATATTGTAAAAAATGAAAATGTTTTTTTTTTTTGTTTAGATCCTAAATTCTGATTAAGAAGTTTCCATTTCTGAATAACTTAAAAGTATCTAGTATGTCACTGATGTAGTAGTAAGTTAAAAAAGTCATTTTTGAGCAGTACATCAGATTAAAAATATATGTTTCTCAGTTTTAATTTATATATATGTTCATATACATGTTCCTTATGAGTCTTTGAGTGTGGCAAAGGAAGAAACAGAGAGGCAAATGTTAAAACCATGGCCTAGAAGAAAGTTACTGTTCACAAGACATTATTTTTGTGAAATAAATGCTTTGCGACATAGTTTATGTATTTAGACTAAATCCTGTTTAGTTAGCCGTTAATTAGTTGTTGGTAAATCTCCTTATTATTGTGATTAGTTAATTTTAAACAGTTGTTCAACTATTTACAGCATGAATATATTTAGTTTCCTCACCAAGAGGAAATGGAACAAGCATTCAGGATGTTACAAAGTCTTCTGAATAACTACATAAGAATAAAAAGCCCGTGTATTGATGATTTACTCTCCTAACTTTTAAGAGAGAAAATTTCACAATACAAGCTTAATACACATTACCTATCACCAATAAAATATAATTTGTTGTCTTACATGGACAATACTTTCTTTAAGAGTCATAAGCCTACGTAATATTCTGTGGAATAACAGAAAATTTTGAGACAACGGTACAGTGATACAGAAAAGAGTTCAAGCTTTCTGATTTCATAGTATACTTTACCCATGAGAGTTAAGAGAAAGCAATGTAGGCCATAAGCAACAACAGTAAAACATTTATGGATTCTGAGAGAATAATCATAGTATCACTATGCACTGGTAAGAAAGATTTAAAAAATAATAATGAAAATCAAAAGATAGAAAAATATAATAATGCCTTATGCCTTTTATTTTTGTTCATAACGGTACTCAAGCAACACGGCAGGAGTTGGTTCTATAAATGTTAAATTTTCAAATGTCAAAGAGTACACATGTCATTTGTATATTTTCACTAGTTTACTGAAAGCATCAGGAATGCAGCCACAAATGGATCAACCCCATAAGATGAGTTTTTGAGTTTTTTTCTTTTAATTATAGAATGTCATGTTCCTAATTCTCCTTTATATTATGAGTTGAGGAAATATATCAGACACAAAACTTCATTTGAAGTGAAAACTGCAGATAGTTATGGCAGTTTCGGTTTTAATGGTTAAGAAGACAGTTACAGTTATCCAAAGAATTAGCATAGTTCATAGAAGATGCAAACATTTCAGGAAGAAAAGTAGAGGCTGCTTTGGCTTTTGGAGAATGAGCCTGTTGTGCCACTGTTTTAGATGACAGCTGAAAAGCAGAAATGGACACAAGTATATTTAGCAGATTTAACCTGCCTGCTGGGTCCTTGGGCAGTTAAATCTATGCTAAGGGATGAGGCAGAGGAGACCTACTATCTTTATAATTGAGGTGAAAAGGATGGTTTAAAAAAATAAATAAATAAAACAGTCCTATCATTGTAACAACTGAAAAAATGCAAGAAGCATTAAGACTAATGAGGATATGATGAGTCGTGGGTAATGATTTCTTATTAGTAGGTTTACTAAGGAAAAACAAAAATATTATTAAAACAATATGTAGAGATCTATTTGGAGGATGAAGCACAGAAGAGTAACATTTCATCAAAGATATCTGATGAACACCTTGAGACCTCACTAAGACTGAAACAACTGCCAATGTGGTTGAGTCACCATCCCTGGATGTGTTTAAAAAATGTTTGGATGTGGTGCTCAGGGACATGATATAGTGGAGGTTTGTTAGAGTAAGGGTAATGTAGTTGGGTTGTGGTTGGACTTGATGATCTTTAACATTTCCAACCTGAGCAATTCTATGATTCTACAGTAAACAAAACATACATACACACAAAATAAAAATAATAACTAAAAAAAGAAAAAATGAAGGTCATGGGAGGTCTAGATGCATAAAAATGTTTACCTGTTATTTTCTACAGCACACTACATAGTTAATGTAGGAAAGACAGTGTGAAGTCAACGGAGTATGAGAAAATTGATGTCAGTTGATAAATCTTGTTATCGTTATTGTAGAATCACAGAATCAGAGAATTACTTAAGTTGAAAGCAGTCATAAAGATTATCTATTTCTAACACCATTTGCAGTGGTCTAGGCTGCCACCCACCAGGTCAGGCTGCCTAGGCCCCCATCCAACCTGGCCGTGAACACCTCCAGAGATGGGGTATCCACAGCTCTGGGTAGCATGTGCCACTGTCTCACCATCTTCCTAGTAAAGAATTTCTGCCTAACATCTAATCCAAGTCCCCACTCTTTTAGCTTAAAACCATTCACCCTTGTCCTATCACTGTCGGACTGCGTAGAAGGTCTGCCTCCCTCCTGTTTGTAAGCTGCCTTTCAAGTACTTCAAGGCCACAGTGCAGCACACTGGAGCTAAATAAGCCCAGCTACCTTAATCTTTCTTCATAGGAGAGGTGGTCCAGCCCTCTGATTGTGTTCATGGTCCTACTCTGGACTCACTTCAAGAGCTCCATGTCTTGTGCTGGAGACTCCTGGACACAAAATGCCAGATGAGGCCTCACAAGAGCGTAGTGGGACAATCACCTCCCTCAGCCTACTAGCCACCTCTCTTTTGATGGAGTCTAAGATACTGTTACCCTTCCTGGCTACAAGCACATCCTGCTGGCTCATGTCCAGCTTTTCATTCACCAGAACTCTGAAGTCCTCCTCCACAGAACTGCTCTCAAGGAGTTCTCCTAGTCTGTACCCATGGGATCATCTTGGACAGAGTGAAACACATTGAATTTGGCTTTGCATAGCTTCATTAGATTCATATGGGCTCGCTTCTCAAGGGATAGCATCACTTCTTTCTGTTGTATCACCTAAACACTCAACTTGGTGTCATCACTGTCCGCCTGTCCTGTCCACTGCACAGACATGTCAAGTGGGGACAAACTGTACAACAGTAATGTGTAATGAACAGTCAGTAATAATTAAAAGTGTACTTAAATCACGCATGTCCAACCTGCAGCACACAGGCTGCATGCAGCCTGGAACAGCTCTCAGTGTGACCCACCCCCTGTCCTGCACATATTATAAAGATAGTGGCTCTGTACCGCCAAGCTGAACAGTCAGTACACTATAAACCCAGTGTGGGCTTAAACCAGGACAGAGGATAAGCACAGTGCAGTGCTAACTCAGGTAAAGGCAAATAAGTTTATGAATTTTGATACCAAAAAAAAAAAAAGTAGCAGTGCTTTCTGTTTTGATAAAGAAATTTGAGAAGTGATTTCAAGATTGCTGAAAAAGTCATCAATTTTTTTGTTTATTTGCAATGTGATTTTCAGTTGACATATATAAATTACTTGTGAATTTTCAAATGGAATGTACAGAGTGGTAATCAGACATCTAAATGTTTCCATGAAAATAAATAGGAGGCATTACTTTTGGAGTGATATACTTATACACGGCCCAAGACAATTCCTCTTCACTCAGTGCAGCCCAGGCAATCGAAAATTTTGGACACCCATGACTTAAGCTGTATTTTTGACAGATTAATTTTAATTTATGGGGAAAAATGAACTGATTGCAGAATTTCATTAGAAGTCACAGTGCTGTAGGTCTGTCCACTACATGGAATTTGCATCACTTGCAAAGACCTAATCCATTCGCTTTACAACTTTAAAGCTGCATTGCTGATTACCTGCTTAAATACTGAATATGCTAGGGTCAAAGAAAAATTGAATGTTATGTTAACTAAAAAAACATTTTTTTAACCTGGCTGTAAAAGCAAAAAGTACTAGTGATTCTCCTCACTGTTTATGTAAAGAAGGAGACAGTTGTTTTCATGTATGCTGATGCAATTTTTTTAAGTTTATGACTTGCTATGATTCTGTGATTGTACTTGCCTAACCTGCCCTGAGATTTTTCTACACATTTTCCCTTTTTGTTTGAATAATCTGATATATTAAGAAGACCTTCCAAAGTAATAGTAGTCTTTAGCATGTGACAAGGACTTACTGATTATTTTTTTAATTAAAATCCTAAGGATTCTAAGATTTAGTACACTGTGATAACACAGAAAAAGTACAGACCCCCCTTGTGCTGGCACTGACTGAAGTAATGTTTGACCCTATACTTTAAATGCACTCATTTTGTAAATGCAAAAAGCACATTTTATACAGCAGGAAAAAATGACATAATCTGTCTTATTTTTGGTGGATTTATTTGTATTGCTTTGTTTTGATTTGTTTAGTTCTGGGTTACTCTACATGTCAAGTTCATTATTTAATTGACTAACCATTGTAATACTGCTGTGTGTGGCTGGGAAGAGAATTGGGGGAAAAAAAAAAAAAAAAAAAAAGATGTAGAACCCATAGGTTGAGATAAAAATGGTAAAGGAAGAGATAATTGTATATATATATACACACATAGTATATGTGTATTGTATGTATATATATGTAAAATATTATGTTATGTTATAGTGTATATCAAATATTAAATATGTAATTATATAATAAATATATACAGCTATATTGTATATATAACTATATACTATATATATATTGTATATGTAACTATTATACAGTAATATGATAATACATAATATGCTATAATATGTATAATGTATAATATACAATGTGTGTTATTTAAAATATAATAGTTAATGTAAATATATATATATTATTTTATACTATATATTATACATCATATATATCATAAATGTATATGTATGTATGTGTGTGTATATATATATTTGTATGTATATACAGAACAAGTAATGCAAATACAATTGCTTACCACCTGCAGACCACTGTCAGGCCCCAAGTTTCAGCTGCTCAGCCTGGCCAACTTCCCTCAGATTTATAGTTTCCAAGTTCTGACTGTTAATTGAAAGTTCAGCATCACATAGTCGTGACTTTGATTATTTCTCCCTAGATGAATTGCCTGTACTGTGGCTCGTCTACACCTTACACAGTTTTGTGACATCCTTCTGGAATTCCTCACCACTGTCAACGACTACCAGCAACAGCTTCATCTACAAAGTTGCAGATTTAATTGTTCACTTTTTCTTGAGAATTTTCAGTAATACATTGAATAAAACCAGTCTTAACACCAGCCCGCTGGCTTTTGCAAGGACTGCTAGCTCTTCTCTGTCCTGAAAAGAGGCTGTGCACTTTGTCCCTTATCTTTGATTATCTGTCAGATCATTAAACCTTACAGCAATTTGTAACTTATATAAATTTATAACTTAAAATTTATAAGTAATATATAACTTACATAATCTTATAGTAATTTCATTTCTTTCATGAGGTTTAGTGTAAGTCCTTACAAGCAACTTTTGAAAATCTTGATAAACTACTGCTCATTGATTCACTTGAACAATGTCAGTAATTTTTGTGAAGCAGTATTTCCTGTCCCAGAAATCACACTGTTTTTTTTTCTTTCTTCTTTCCCCTTTTTCTTTTTTAAATTCAGTGATTTTACTATATATTGTAGATTTATTTGTATTATCAGAGTAGGAAACTGGATTTACTGGTCCATGATTCCTATGTCTTTTTTTTTAATGCCCTATTTGTGACCAATAGTTTTCTGGTATATATTTCAAGATGTTCTAATATACATCCAGCACCTTTAAATTTGTCTGTTATTTTGCAAAGCCTTGATCCAGAGCTCCAGCATTATTACACAGTGAAATATCTTGCCTGGGGGGAAACAAAGAGTCCAAAACAATTAAACTTAGTGCTGATATTCCAATGTGGAGTGTTGTCTTGCCACTACAGAGCATATCATTTTCTAGAGTAAAAAATAATCTAGATATTGAAAACTAGAATCAGAATAACTGTTTGATTTCAGGAGCCATTAAAGAACATCTCACAGACTTGTGCTTTAAAAAACAAAACAAAACAAAAAACAAACAAACAAACAAACAAACAAACAAAAACAGCTGCAGGCACAAGAAAGTAGTCCCAGGGATGCAATTAACTCAATTGCTTTATAATGTATTCTACACTCTTCACAATTTTTGTATTTTCACAGTAATGCATTAGTTAAAGTAACAATTATCAACTGATTTTGATTGTTTCTGCACATAGTGTAACAGTGGGGTGGAAAATATACATATAAACTAAAAAAAGTTATTTGCAAATGAAAAGGCAAAAAAGTGAACTTAACTTCAGCTTATTTTTGGATACAATTACTTGAAGAAAATGAGTTCCTACCTGACATTACCACAGCATTTAGGATGGAAAGAATAGTAAGTATAGGCTAAGTGAAATGCTAAATTATATTTCAGTGAAGCACAACATTAACCAGTGCATCAAGAGAGGAACGGAAAGGAGCTTGACAATTTAAGCTTTCCTTGTGCATGGAAATCCAGATTGCAGGTTGCTAAAGTCAAAAGAAATACTAACTACTAGTAAAAATACCTAAGTCAGTAGAATCAGACTGTATAATTTAAGCTGGACTGGACATGATGGCATCTATATGACACTATCAATCTTTGTTATAAGACAAAAATACCTGTCACAGAGAGCATACCTTGAAATTCCAAGCATTGGAATTTACAGTGTGCTCTGATTCCGAATGTAGCACACTAACCAACTTCATGTGAACAGTGGAATGCCTCTTAATTGGTAAGAATAACATGTTCTGTTGCTTTTAACCCTTGTGAAATTGTTATTCTTTGATGATCCTTACCAAGGCACATCTGACACTTCTGTTGTGACTGGTACCTCTTAAGGCTCAACGTGGGAGAGAACCTGAGCAACATTATTGATTCACTTCACAGAATCACAAATCACAGGGGTTGGAAGAAGCCTCAAGAGATGATTGAGTCCAGCCCCCTGCTAATGCATTTACCCTATTATAGGCCGTAGGTGTCCAGATGGGTATTGAATATCACTATAGATGGAGACTCACATTCTCTCTGGGCAACCTGATCCAGTGCTCCATCACACTTATCATGAAGAAGTTTTGCATGACTGCACGGAACTTCCTATGTTTAAATTTTAGTCCATTACTCCTTGTCCTATCATTACATACCACTGAGAACAACCCAGCCTTATCCATTTGCCTCCCACCTCCCTATAGATATTTATGAACACTAATCAGATATCCCTTCAGCCTTCTTTTCCCCAGACTGAACAGACTCAGGTTTCTCAACCTTTTCTCATGCAGGAGACGCTCCATACTCTT
Organism: Gallus gallus; assembly: GCF_016699485.2. Lineage (NCBI taxonomy): Eukaryota > Metazoa > Chordata > Aves > Galliformes > Phasianidae > Gallus > Gallus gallus. Next base: position 51,780,810 of record NC_052572.1, read on the forward strand.
TATCATCTTGGATGATCCTCGTGTATTTACAGAACTTCTCATTTTCCTTTGGCCAGTTTTAACATTCAGAACATATTTCGATATAAATTCTATGATTCCCAAATAAATTCCCTCAGTTTACATCACCACATGATTAAGCTGGCAATTACAAGCTTCCATGCAGGCTCATACATTTATAGGTACTGCTTATAGATCATTCAGATCAGCAAATTGCACTGAAAAACTCCTGCATCACATACTGTTAAATGACAGCATTTAAAATATCTTGGATTGCTTTTGAGTCCTGGTGGCAGGCACAAAAACCTACACTGCAAAAGGGTTGATTTTTTCACTACTAACTGAAAATATTTCACATTGAAATGTATTCAGTGTTAATCCTGAGAAAACTTGAAAAAAAAAATCAGATTGAAAGTTGTCCTATTATGACTGCTTGACATCTTGTCAGACCACTCTTATGAGATATTATTTCATTAAGAAAATGCAACAAAATTTGAATCTATGACAATACAAAGAACCTTTTAAAATATATATTTTTTCTCCATTTTTATGTCCTTTTTAAGTGAGCTACTCTTTTCAAGTATACTGAAGGAGAAAAAGTAAAAAATTATCTGACAGGATTATATACATGGTGCATTAATTATAAAATACATTCTAAGCTATAAACCTAAATGCATGGAAAAAACAAGAACAAAAGTGAAAAAGCTGCTTTCAAAGTATTCAGTCAGTTGGAGCTACTTGGTTGCAAGTAAGTCTGATGGTAATATTTGTCACTGTGGTTAGGCCAGTAGGTCACAGGTAAGTATGCCTCATTTTCACAAGCATCAGATACCAAACTCCTTCTTCCCCTACCACACACTCATAGTATTCTACAGATATACGAGAAATTCTACAAGTGTATCAGTGATAAAAGGAAGGCCAGGGAAGATGCCAGACCTCTCCGTAAGGAAACTGGAGACCTGGTCACAAGGGATATGGAGAGAGCTGAGATGCCCAATGATTTCTTTGTATCAGCCTTCACCAGCAAGCACTCTAGCCACACTGCCCAAGTTGCAGAAAGCAAAGGTAAGAACTGGGAGAAGGAAGATCTGCATGCTGTAAGTGAAGGTCAGGTTCAAGAGCATCTAAAGAACCTGAAGGTGCACAAAACTATAGGACACGACAAGATCCAACTACATGTTCTGTGAGAACTGGTGTATGAAGTTGCCAAGCCACTATCCATCATACCTGAAAGGTCATGCCAGACTGGTGAAGTTCCCACTAACTGGAGAAGGTGAAACATAACCCCCATTTACAGTCCAATCAGTCTCGTTTCTGTGCCTGGCAAGATCGTGGAGCAGATCTGCCTGATGTCCCTACTGAGGCGTATGGAAAGTAAAGATGAGGTGATTGGTGGTAACAAACATGGCTTCACCAAGGGCAAGTCATGCCTGACAAATGCCGTTTTATGATGGAGTTACAGTGTCAATGGATAAAGGAAGAGCAACAGACTTCATCTACCTGGACTTGTGCAAAGCCTTTGACACCGTCTCGCATGACATCCTGGTCACTAAACTGGAGAAAAATAGTTCTGATGGATGGGCCACTCACTGGATAAGGAATTGGCTGGATGGTCGCACTCAGAGTTGCGGTCAACAGCTCAATGTCCAAGTGAAGACTGGTGATGAGTGGCATTTCTCAGGGATTGATGCTGGGACTGGTGCTATGTAGTATAACAAAGGTAAGTGACATGGAGAGTTGGATCGAGTACTCCCTCAACAAGTTTGAAGATGACACCAAGCCGAGTGGCACAGTTGACAAGCTAGAGGGAAGGGATGCCATCCAGAGGGACCTGGACGGGCTTAGGAAGTTGGCCCATGCCGTCCTCATGAAGATCAACGAGGCCAAGTACAAGGTGCTGCACCTGGGTCAAGGCAACCCCAAGCATAGATACAGGTTGGGCAGAGGATGGATTAAGAGTCGCATCTGAATGATTTGGGTGTGTTGGTTGAAGAAAGACGACATAAACCATCAAGGTGCACTTGCAGCCCAAAAGGACAATGGTATCCTGGGTTGATCAAGAGAAGCATGACCAGCAGATCAAGGGAGGTGATTCTGCCCTTCTACTCTGCTCTCATGAGACCTCACCTGGAACACAGCATCCGGTTCTGGTCCCCTCAGTACAAGAAGAACACTGAACTGATGAAGTGGGTTCAGAGGAGGATCATGAGGATGGAGGGCTGGAGCACCTCCCTTACGAGGACAGGCTGAGAGAGCTGGAGCTCTTCAGCCTAGAGAAGAGAAGGTTTTGAGGAAGCCTCATATTGGCCTTCCAGTACCTGAAGGAGGCCTACAGAACAGCTAGGGAGGGACTTTTTAGAAAGGCACCTAACTACAGAACAAAGGGAAATGGCTTTGAACTGGAAGAGGGTAGATTTAGACCAGATGTCAGGAAGAAATTATTTACTGTGAGTATGATGAGACATGGAAAGAGTTTGCCCAGTATGCCTCCCTGCCACCCCCAGAAGTATTCAAGGCCAGGCTGAATGGGGCTTTGAACAGCCTGGTCTAGTGGAAGATATCTCTGTCTATGGCAGGGGGGTTGGAACTAGGTGATCTTGAAGGTCGCTATCAACCCTATCAATTCTATGATTCTATGATTCTGTGATATTGCCTCCATTTTCCCCAGCTGCCTGAAAACTCCAGAAAATATGTGAAGTAATAACATAAATGCATTATATATATGGAGGCTCTTAAACAGTCAGATAACCTGTTAAGTAAGAGTTTCCCTCTTATCTGACTGGGGATGTTTTATCAGAACAAGGATCTACCACTCTACCATACCAAAAATGGGATGGACCGCAGTCCAAAATTCATGTATGTTGCCTTGTGCATCTTGAAAGAATGATTATTCAGGAATACCTTCATGCATACCTGCCTTTCACTTTCTTCCTCATTTGTCTTCTCATATTTCAGTGCTCTCTTTGTGTCTTGGTGATACATGCTTATAAAGGAGCTTCACCCCATATTTACATACGCTCTTGTCTTATATTTTATTTTGCCTCCATCAATATAAAGGATATTCAGGATCATAGCTGAAACCTAGAATAACCCTCTGGGATCATTTTGGCTATCCTACACACACTATTTCTAGGGGAATACACAAAGGATGGGCAAAAAGATTGGCTTTTGAGATCCTCATCAATGAACATGAGATAGGTCAATGACATTTTTACTTTCTAACAGCATAGCCAAAGGAAACTATACTGTCAAAATAGAATAGAAGGTAATGTTCCCCTTTAAACTCATTTTTTATTTCCTTGAGGCACAGAGTTTTTATATTTTGAATTGGAATTAACAAGAGGTAGAATTTTGCTCGACAAGTATGTCTACACTGCATACTTTCTATTAGTGTGTGATGGTCCCTGAAATACATTAACACAAGTTTAGAATAAGAAACCATGATACTACATTACTATCAAAATTAATTTTACCCACTGAGATAATAGCTGCCTGTTTCCTGCACATGGATGAAAATTCCTTCAGCCAGATACTATGCTGTGGAGAACCAGGCTTAATGTAGAGAGAGACACATAGAATAGAGTCATAGAATCCTTAGAGTTCGAAGAGACCTCTGAAGGCCATCTAGTCCAACTCCTCTGCAGTGAATAGAGACACCACCGCTAGATCAGGTTGCCCAGGGCCTGATCAGTCTAGCCTTGAAAGTCTCCAGGGACAGGGCACCAATCACAACACTGGGAAACCTGTGCCAGTGCCTCACTATCCTCACTGTAGAATTTTTTTTCCTTACGTCTAACCTAAATGTATCCTCCCTGAGCTTGAAGCCATTATCCTTGTTCTATCACCTCAGACCCTGCTAAAGAGTCTGTCCCCTTCTTTCCTATACCTTCCCTTTAGGTACTGAAAGACTACTTCAGGTCACCTCGGAGCCTTCTCTTCTCCAGGGAGATCTGTACATATAATAAAAACTGAAAGAACAAATTTCTGGATGCTCAGAAACTCACTAGATATCACTGAACTGTCATGGCATCAGAAAAACATAGTCTTTTTTATTTCTTTTTTCTCACCTTGAAAAACATTCATCATTCAACTAAAAATCTTTAGTGGCACAAACGTCATTTATTCAGTTAATGTAAACACATAACTCGCACTCCTTTGGCCTTTAAAATGAGCATGAATGCTCAGTTACTATGAGTTAGTACCATTATAGAGATTTTTACTGAATGCAATGAACCCTGAAGGTTGTTACTTTTTTTTTCTCTCTTTTAATTTTCAGTAAAAACATATATTAAAGAGAGCTATAGAGATTTGATTGTGTTTTAGTTTCTTAATATGTTCCAGGATATTTTATGAACTTTTATCATCTGTAATTATAATCTAGCATCATCAAGAGGAAGTTCTTCACAGAGACAGAGGTGAGGTGCTAGAAAATGCTGCCCAGAGAGGCTGTGGATTCTCCATTCCTGGAGGTGTTCAAGACCACGTTGGATGGAGCCCTGGACAACTTGGTCTAGTAACAGATCTGATGGCTAGAGGCCCTGTCTGCAGCAGGGGAATTGGAACTTTAGGACCTTTTGGTTCCCTTCCAACACAAGCCATTCTATGATTCCAGGATTCTACGATGATGATAATCATATTTTTTGAGGTAGAAAAATATTGCTATCTATAGCCAAGATGTTCCTGTGTTAAATGTAATAGAAAGCATGTTTTCTTTATCTTGGAGACTTCTTCTACCTCTCTCTAGTGAGTGTATGGTTTGTTTCCTTCACAGGTATTCAAGAAAAGAAATATTAATAGAATCATAGAATCATAGAATCATAGAATCACAGAAGATTATGAAGTGTTCAAACATTTGAGATATGCAAGAAGGTAATAAGATTCGTTAAAAAAAAGAAATACAAATAACGACAACCATCAAGAACAATAACAACAGAACAACCAAATCATCATAAAGCTTTTATTTTAAAGACTGGATTTGAATGCAACTTCTATTTCCTTTTCATGAAGAAACAACAGGCCCAGGGCATCTACATATATACAAGGTATTTCAGTAGTTTGATAGTTTGATCTGAATTTTTAAGCTATAATAACTGATGTTTTCCAGCCATCTGATGTTAAGTTTATAAGAAATATAATGCTGTATTTTGCATATTGTTATAAAACATACCATACTCAAAATCCAAGAAAATTTTACAGCAGAGTTATATTCAATGTATTTTTAAAATTACTAGTTACATAAGTCACAATCTCTATTTACCTGATAATGTAGCACTTTTGAGAATGCATTTTGTGGGCATACATGGGACTGTACTTAAATTTACTTAAATTATCAGTCATCCATATGTGTTCTTTAGATTACGTTCACGAGTCAATCATAGCTTTTAGCTTACAAATGAGCTGTTATCAACCATATCTCAATACTCAAAAATTCAGATACAGTGCACTTTAAATAGGTACACATTAGTATTTGTCAGCAAGGAGATTTGGGGTTTATCTTTACTGACTAAAATTATGCTTTAAGCTCAGAATCATATGATCAAGATTTCTAGAGTATTCAAACATGAATCTGAAATGTATTTTCTGCTAATATCCATTAGCATTTCTTATTTGATAACACCTCTCAATAAGAGGAAGTCATGTTGTTGTGTAAAATAATGCTTGTTCAGCAAAATAATCTAACATATTTTTAACTGTAATCCTTTAATCCATCTTTCATGGTTTCCTGGAATTTGACTTAAGCCAAATTAGAAAACAAGTAGTACATGCCTCTTTTATGCATGACAATCATATAATCTTAATGGTCTGTAATGTTCTAGTGCCTAAAATTTAGTGCAGGTGATTTTGAAGGATATTTTTAGATCCAACTTTTATTCACTATAATATTGGTGTGAATCCCAATCAACATTGTAAGTTGTTTTTATGTTTTGCAATTCAAAGGTATGCATTTCCCCATTTAGAAAACAGACACTTGCCATTTTTCTCTAAAATTTTGAATTTTTTTCACCTATTCTATGGATAACAATTTCATTTAAAGTCTGTAGGATAAGAGCATGTTGTTTAGATTTCTTAGATGAACATATTTCTATGAATTTAAGCATATTATGACATACTGCTATAAGTGTGGTATTTATGGCTTAGATTCAGAGGCAAGCTACATACATGAAGGGTTGAGTTAGCCCTTCTCTTTCCCTTCTACTTTCTGAAAATAACTTCTGAACTATGCAAGAAAGCTCTTTGCCCAGGACCTGTGGAAGTCAAGGTCCCTTTTCCATCATATATTCATTGACATTGCCAGTAACAGTGACTTGTGCAAGACTGAATATGTATTTTAGGGACTTTGTTATGACTCTAAGTATGATTTTATGGAATGACAAAATCATTTATGTCTATACTCATTTTACTGGCCACCTACAGAAGTGCTCTTTTGTTATTTTTTAACATTACTTGTAAAATATTTTCTTGATATTATAACTCCAGTTGTTTTATAATGGGAAAATGGAAATCGAATTCATACCATTGAGACTTTTATGAAAAGTCAAAGGTAAAGAGTTAATCATGTACCATACAGTTACCAGATTTAAAAATATTACATATCAAGATGGGAGTAATTAAAAGTGTAATGCTGCCACATCTACAAATGTGCTACTGTCTCACTCTAACTTATAGGAGGGAGAGGAAGTTCTTTGATATATGTATACCTGGCATGAGATTAAGAAACAACGGTTCAAATGTTGGTCCAACCAGTTTATTACAAATCTTAATCAGGGAGATGGGGAAGGGGAGGACGAACACTATTACAAATCAGGGTAATGGGGAAGTGCAGGCAGGCCATAAGAAAGATAGGAAAGAAGCAAGAATTACATAAAGCAGGAATAGTCATCACCAGGATTCAGCAGTGGTCCTATTGCATGCTGTTCCGATGGTCTGAGGCAAAGGAGCAGGGGAAGAGAAGCAGCAGCATGGCTGGTCTTGGGCAGCAAGCAGGTACCAGAAAGAAGCAGCAGGGCAAGTCCAGGAGGAGGCAACAGGTCTCCAGTAGCAAGCCCAGGAGAGAGTCCATCAGCATGCAGGCATTCCATAGTGAGGGATCTGATGGCAGACACCTTCTTGGGGGAGAGCAGCGGCAGAGTGGCTGACCTCAGGCAGCAAACAGAGCGCAGAGCAAGTCCAGGAGGGAAAGGCAGGTCATGAGGCTTAGCATGTCAGAAACGTTGTTCTTCTTCATGAGGAATCTGTTGTCAGAAACCTCTTCTTCATGAGGAATCTGTTGTCAGCAAGCTAATCTCATGGTTGTTCATCCCTTTTTTATCCTTCTTCTGCCAACATGGCATTCCTGGGTGCTTGGGTTAGAGTCATGTGCAGTACCCCCTGAGATAGCTATCTCCCTTGAGATAAGCCCACACAAAAGACTGGTTCCTGGCCATTAAGCTCTGATTTATCTCTCTCTCGTTGCCCAGGACTTGTCCATCTGTGTTCTCCAGACAAGGGATTTCTCAATCCTTGACTAGGAATTGTTTGGACTTGTTCATCTGTGTCCCTCAGCAAGCTTTGAGATCATTATGCAAAAGAATAATCTCTTACAGCTGCACATAAAAAGAGTGGCAGTGATAGGGTATAATATTTTCAATCTTTGTGTCTTTAGAATATGTGTCCTGGCTATAGCTATGTGTCCTTGTTCCAACAGGACAGTTAATTTTGCCTTCGTAGTGTCTGGTATAATGCTATGTTTTTGAAACAGTGCTGATAACACTCTGGTGTTTTAGTCGTTTAGAGCAGTGCTGTACAAAACAGAGGTGTTTCAGTTTCTCAACTTCTTGTACTGTTCCACTACTGAGGAAGGCTGAGAGAACACAAGGAATTGGAAGGGAACAAAACCAGGACTGTTGAACAAAACTGCACAAAGGGATACTCCACACCATATGACATCAGGTCAAGAAAATCTTGAAAAACAGTGGGGAATGGACTGGGCAGGAGCCCACTGCTTGGGGACTGGTTGGACATCGCTCAATGAAGGTAAGCAATTGCTTGTACATCACCTGTTTTGTGTTTATAATAGTAATGATAATACATATAGAAACTGCATGTATATATAATCATCATTACTATCATCTTCTTTTTCCTCTTCCTTTTCTGTCTTAGTAAATAGTCTATATCTCAACCTCCAAGTTCAATTTTGTGGAGATTTTTTTGATTCTCTTCCCCATCCCACTGGGAGAAGATGAGTGAATGACTATGTGGTTATTAAATACTTGCTGCGTAAAACCACAACTCTCTGCTGCCCTTATGTTAACACTTTTTTTATAACAGTCCTGAGAACTGACATCAATACAGCTAAATAATCTTCTCTGCTGAATATAAAGAGAATGATTTCTGACAGAGTAAAAAGTATGAATGAGAGCTTTGGAGCAAGCCCTGTGGTACCTCAGCCAGTGACTTGTGACTTTTGCTTGACTGAATAGAAAAAAAAAATAGAGCACTCTTGCTCTCCACAGAGCTTTTTTTTCAGCAGATTCTCAAATAAATTCCACATTGTGGCTACATCCTAGGAAGCCTGATTTATGGAAAAGCCCACTCTACAGGTTGCAGGTATGGCTGCTTATGTTCAGTAGGATGCCTAGTAATGTCCAATCTCTGTTATTTTAAAAACATAAGTGAGTCAGTAGGTAGTAAAATCAAGAAAAGAACAGGAGGTTGAAAATGCTGTTCAATCCATATGCATTCTGTGAGTCAGTAGATGCTGGTTTTCTTTGCTATTATTTTTTCTTGCAGGGCACTTTTCTCATACATAGATCCAGGATAAAAATGTGTAATTAACCAGATATTCTGAATGGACCTAGTGCTGCTGTTTGTCATATGCTGTTATTAGTTCTAAAAACTTAAATCCTTCACAATAGGCCAATTTTCAGTTGCAAGAATTTTATGCAGGGCTGTTTGGAACTTTCTAGCCTCTGGAGAAACCACACTCTGTTTTCCTTTAAATTACACTTTTCTGCAGTGAGTTCATTAATGGGTTTGTTGGCAATGTTAGCATGGAAGTGTACTTCCCTGAAGGTAAGTGATATTGCAAGACTGGGAAAAATGTGTTGAACTTGTACCCCTTTATAATGAATAAATGTTAAAGTGACTAAAACAGAGCATCTTGCTACTATTCAAGTAAAATCCAAGTAACTCATCAATTTCAACAGGAATTCATGCAGAATAATAGAGAAAAATTTGAAATAAATCTAGATGTTTCTTTGGATGAGAACAAAATTATGAGGTGGTCCTGATACTTTCTTTGATATGAGGACCCAAATAGCTTCAAATGACTGTTTCTAGTGTACAGGGTTTTAACGATGAAAATCTGAAACCTTGGAGCAGCATCTGGGTCAGCTAGACCTAAGACAAAAGAGAAGCACAATTTAATAAGTTTGTCAATAGCAAAAGAAGTCAGACTGTCTTTGTTATACTGCCAAAGTATTGGGTAAGAAAGTTGAAGAATTCAGGCCCCTCTGAAATAAGTTACAGTTAGAGATACTTCCTTCAAGTCTGAAACATTTGTGATATAAATTACTACTGATTTTTCCAGTAATTAATGAAAGTAATAGATTTAGGTAGAGCACACAATCGGCTGTGACTACTTACTGGTAAACTGACACTAGATAAGGAAGTAATTCTGTATTTTACATCTTCTAGTTAACTTCGTGGTGGTTTACACTGATGGCCAACTAAGTTGCCATAATGCTCTCTTACTGCCCCTCATCAAGGGGACCATGGGGGGAGAAAATAAGATGGAAAAATGGAAAGTCTCACAGGTTGAGATACAGATAATTAAATTAAAGGAAAGAAAAAAGGGGGAGGCAGAAACAGCAAAGGCTGCATGGAAGCAAAGAGAGACAAAACTGTGCTTGATAAAACTGTGCTCTGCTTTTCATCAGCAATTTATGTTTGGCTGCACCATGTAAAGCATCACCTCAGTGGGTGTAGCAGATGTTCAGGAGGACATACTTCATATAATGAGATGATTTCCTTTTACTTCTCTTTCCCAGCTTTCATTGTAAAAGATAACATCACACAGTATGGAATACCCCTTTGGTTTAAGTTAGCTGCCCTAGTGATGTCCCCTCTCTATTCTACTGGCACTGAACAAGTTGTAGAAAGCCCTGATGCTGTGCCATTACTGCTCCAAAATAAACAAAAAATTGACATGCCTACAACACTTTCTAGCATAGCACTCTATAGAATGCTGTGGGTAAAATGAACTCCATCCTGCCCAACCCCAGTACAAACTTTCATTTGAACTGTTTCTTAGAATCTTGACCAACGAACAACCATCTTGTTGCTCTGAAACACCTCTTTCATGGTAATTTTTATAAATTGTTCACAGAATTGATGATAGCACCCTAATTCAGAATGTTGTACAAGCCTGTGTGAGCCAGTAGGTCAACTCAATCTCTCAATTAAATAGTGCTACTGAGAATTTATCTGCAATAAGAAAGAGAACTGTCTATGTGTGTTACAGGATGATGCATTCAAGGAGTCTTAAATTCTACTGTTTTTTAACATGAATTTTTCCTGACTTCATTACTGATCTGAGCTGGCCTGTTAAGAGAGAGAGCAACATCTAGCTGCTGTATCTTTTGAATCCTAAAACACATGACCTTAAATCTGGTACAAAACTTTAGGAGAAAAATATCTGAGAATATTATTTTTGCCCTAGCCTTATTATTATCTTTTTTTGTTTGTTTTTCTACTTTCTGGAGGGGAAAAATGTATCTTAAAACATCTGCTGATTAAGCTTTCATAAGCTTCTGTCAGCAATGCTTTCAGCATCATTTTTAATATGTGTGTTATTAAGAGTTTGTCAAGGAATATGCCTGTGGTCACAGAAACTTTCAGTAGGGTATAAACAGCCAGTGATATTTAGCACATTATCGTAGAGATCTTGCTAAACATATATCAGAATTATTTAACTAGAAAGAAAAGCATGTTCCTTTGAGATCTTCATAAAAGGTCAATTAGGAGACACAGACCTTAAAATGAAGTATATTTCAATTTTTCCAGAATAAAACTTGCACTGATAAGCATTCTCTAGTTACATAGGCAGATGCCTGGAACATTTTGCAGCCTTCAGCAATATATTCCCCAGTGGTGTTCTTCTCAAATCCTTGTCCAGTGTCAAATATATGCAATTAATAGAATCTACAGCCTCTTCACTGTATCACTGTATTGGTATTCTCTGGATGGCATTAATTTCTGAGAATGCAAATAAAAAGGAGCCATATTACAGGGAATTAAAAGATAAATACTTCTGGTAGAAGTTTCCTATGCCAGTTCTTTATTTCTTTGAATCTGAGAATAATTCTCTACCAAAAGGAAAAGGTGAAATTACATGCAGGAACTACAAAGTAAAGCTTCAGATCATAGCAGACTTTAAACACTCTCAGATGTATTTCTGTAGTTTTCATTCAGAAATATTTTGTCTTTGTCTCAGACGTTTGCTGTACTACACTGATTACAATTGTCTCTTCAGTGCTTTGCCTTTCCAGTGGTATCCTGAAATAACCTCTCTAAAAGGGTTTAACTGAGCATGCTTATATTAACACAGTAAGGGAAACCACAAAAACCACCAACAACTGGGGGAAATAAGGTAATTCCAAAAGGTTTTATACTCTTCATTTGTGTGAATTTTCAGCCTCTCTTTTTTTTTTGATTCTTAACCCCAAGTCTTCTCTAATTAGACAACTGTGCTTTAGACCACAGACTGCATCATATTCCCATTGAATTTTTAAACAGGCTGAAGACTACTTATTGGCATTGTAAAGTGCCAATAACCTCCAGCCTGCTAAAAATGGCTAGTAATGATAAGAATAGGTTTACAAATGTCATACGAATTTTTCCATCTATCCCAGCTTTTCTGGTGATCTGATTTTATAGTCAACCTAATGCAGAGCTTTTTCTTCTCCAAACCTCTATATTCTAAAAAATAGAAATGTCAGAATTGCTGGTCATTTTTTTACACACAATAACAGCTTTGTGAAATGTTATGAACCATAACACTTGCAACAAACATGAATTTTCCAACCCTTTCATTAGAAAGGACTATTTTTGTTGCAAATCACATATTTTCCCCGAGTTGCTTTATAACAGTTAATTCACCAAGATACTGCATGCAGCACAGCATGCTTATTTTAAACTAGTTGACAGAGCTATGGTGACAAGACCTGCACTGTCAGAAATCATGAATGAACTTAACAGGTCTGAGCTGACTCAGAAAGCAGTAGAGTAATTCTGTTCACTCATACATATCGCTGAAATTCACATTGTAGTTGAAGCATATTAAAGATATGCTTGTACTAATATTAAATTGATGAAAGCTAGTGACAGAAATATAGAGGGTTTTTCTACACTTGTATGGATGTATCTTCTATTAAGCAAACAGGATTATTGTTTGATGTTTGACTTCATTGCCATAGAGTGATGATGCATAAAGGAAAACAGGTTTTGGCTGCCTTATCTAACATCTGTAAGGAAGGAGAATTCCAGGATGTTTTAAAACAAAACAAGCAAACAGACAAAAAATATTAATGTAGACAAATGGAAAACGTCCAGGACTATTCCTGCTGTAGGACTAATCATAGAAACATAGATTTATAGTTGCTCAGGATGGAAAAGACCTTAAAGATCATCAAGTCCGACCACAAGCTAACCATACTACCCTAAGTCTAAAAACTCTCCACTAAATCGTGTCCCTGAGCATCACATGTTCATAAAAATGTCATTAACACTCCCACCACACATAATTCAGGTTTTATTTTCAATATTTTTGAGCTGTAACATCCATAACAGTTCTTCATTTCACAGAACATCCTAAGGCAAAAAGTCTGAATTTTTATTGATAAAGACAGGAGAGTTTTTGTTTGGTTGGTTGGTTGGTTTTTTGTTGGTGGTTTTTTTGTTTTTTTTTGTTGTTGTTGTTGTTGTTTGTTTGTTTTCCAGGAAAATTGTTTTAGATTTTTCCCTCCTGTACTTTGATAAAGGAAAAGTTCAAATCTGTTTTTCATTTCATGATAACCTTTGACCATTTTCAGTTTGCTGGAAGCTAATCTATAATACTCATTCATTTTTTACGGTGAACATAGTGACAAATTCAGTGATTGGTACTTATAACAACTGTGACATGGTAAAAACTGCCATTGTGGGTACAAAAAGAACCGCTCTTACCTATGGAAGTAGAAATGTTCTGTCACTGCTAAAAATGCAGGGGTTTTGTATAGATCTTTTTGAAAGCTTTTCCGAGAATGTCATCTCATTCACCCAAGGAACTGAATTAAAATATTATTTAAACATTGTTCAAAGACAACTCAGTTTGAATAAATGGGTTAGATGCTTTTCCTCAGAAGATATAAAAAGGGTTATTTACTTAATCTCAAATTCTGCAAGACACATTGAGTAAATGGGAATATAAAGTCATCAAGGAGAAGATCCTAGTCTGAAGATTTTAATCTTCGCATTTTCTCAAAATGAAGGTAAAGGCTTCTAAGACTTCTGCTCCTGGAGATTCTTACTCTTCAGAGCCCCTTTATCTGCTTCAAAGAAAACTCTAAGTGAAATATCTTCATATAATTCTAAAGTTACCAAGTATCCTTTAATCTCTCTTTTATTTCATGACAACTTTGACTCAAAATGGAGAATGCTTTAATTCTATTCTTTTTTTGGTTTTGTACAGTAGAAAAATCTAATAACCACTATTGCTGAGAATTCCATTAGGTTTGGACAGTTTATATCAATGAGAGGAATTTTTATCAAAGAAATTGAAAGTTTGTTTTTTTAGGATAGGGGGAAAAAAAAAAGAATTTGTGTTTATAAACATGTTTTACGTTACTTGTTCCAAGCAAAGAAATTTCACTGGAATTATGACTTAATAATTTTTGATTATGAGAAAAAATTAAATGAAATCTCATTAAGTTTGATTATGCAACTGAAAAGATGTATGTTTTGATTTAAATGGATTGGATAAATGCAAAATAGGGGAAAATGTCAAGGTAGTGCTTCTATTCTCTTTCTTTTGCATTTTTCTTCTACCTTGTAAATATATAATACTACAAAAAATATATTACAAAACAAAAGATGCTGATATTCCTAAAAAAAGAAATAGATCAAAAAATAATATAACTAGTTTTGACAGAAACTTTTTCCTGTCTTTAGTCTCAGCATATATTTCTCGGCATAGGAATGATGGGAACATAATGAAGCTTTACACAGTAATTGCTGAGTATTCAAGTCTCCATGATTTTCTCCCCTGACAATTTCCTCTTCTTTTCAATCTTAACTTGAAGAATGCCAAAAATCAGCAGGATCAATATTCTGTAATGATCAAGAGAGATAAGTTTTGTGGAGAAATGCTGCCAAGTGAAGAGGTAATACAATGCATTATCTACAAAATTACCAAGTTTTGAGTGAGAAAAAAAGAACTGATGAAAAGCTAACTTTTCATCTGAGGTCATCTGAGCTTTGTTATCTTTTAAACTTTCTTAACAAATTGTGGTAACGTCATGTCTCACACAGAGGCACTTAGGCAAAAAAAAAAAAATCTTTATAATATAAAGTATGTTTCACTTTTTATGCTTCAAGTCTGAAAGGTACATATTTCATCAGACATGTATTATTCAGTTGAACACTTTTAAAACTTTTTTTGATAAAACTTTTTTTTAAAAAAATAAAATCCTGTTTATCAAACATGAGATATCCTGCAGATTCTTCCATTTCTGTTCAAGTTTCAAATATGTTTGGGAAGGTGTATGTCACGGAGTTATCTAGATAGATCCGTGCCCGTGACAGGGAGGCAGTAGGCTCGCAGGCCCCCTGGCTTCCCGAAAAAAAACGGAGCAGCAGCAACAATCTAAGAAGGAGAACTTATTTTACTAACTACTATGTTGGAATGCAAGATGACACGATATAATACAATCTAATTGGAAGCAAGGATAATAAATCAAATGAAATGAGAGAGAATGATAGAGCGATAGATAGAGAGAGAGAGAGAGAGAGAGAGTTTCCGAAACCGAAAGCCCTACTTGATGTAGGCGCACGGCTTGGAAGCACACCCAGTCCTCTCCCTGGCAGCAAGCAAAAGTGAAAAAGACCGCACACAACCAGATGACATATCTTCCGTGATGTATCTTCCTTCTCTGACCATGAGGTCCTCTGAGATATGTAGTTCTTCTCTTTGATGTGGAATGATGTTATGATGTGGAATACCAATAGCAAAGTTACAAAACCATGACAGTGGGAAAGAGGGAATGTAGGACCGTCAGGATCAAACCCTTATATGGATAGAGATTTTCTTACTGTGGTGTTTCTATCTTTCTCTCAGATTCCTTGTAGATGGAAATAGAGAGGAGAAAGTGTATATACTCATTTTTGTATGTCACCCATCATAGGACACTATGAACTGTAAACTGTACACCTGAAACCCCATAAAGTAGATATGGGGAAGTATAGCATTCTTTGATTAAAAAACTCTTTTCTTATTCAGAAAACAGAAGGCCTTTTTTTTTTTTTTCTTTTCCAGAAAAATATGAAAAAATGTCTAGATTTCATGTATTTACATTTCGTATTCAACCAAATGGGTATAAAATTTAGTAACCAACTGATGTGTGAAACTAATGTCATCCAGGAAAGTAGAGAGAGCTCTTCAGGACCCATTTCTCAATTACACAAATATCCAGAGATCTTTTCTATGACAAACTCAATTCTGGAGTCTTTTGTCTTTATGTTATGCACCTCTAATGGCAGAAAAATAGTTTAAGATGTATCGTTTCTCAAAAATCTTTGATAAGTTATTTCTATTGAATTAGTTCTATGTAAATGGGATATTGAGATTACCACTACTGAATAGAAATGACAGTCTAATGAGAACTGTACTAAATTCTGCAACAGAATAATTTACACAGCAATGTGTATTTACTTTCACATTTTCATAAACAGAATCACACTTAAAATGATTTGGCTTATCTAATAGTGGGACTTTTCCCTTCTTTTTTTCACAGGCTCATTTCAAATATACATGTGAGATCATATGGACCAAAGTACATTTGCCACTATTTTCCAGGTTGAGCAGTTTTGCCATCCCAGAAAGACATATCTCAACCATTTTAAACTATTACACATTGCACACAGAAAGTATGCTTCTGTTCTCCTTATCTACAGCTTCAGTAGCGTTCTGGGAATTTTTCCACTTTTACTATCTGTACGTCTCTGTTCACTGTATGAAAAAGGGAATACTCTCTACCAGAGCAAGAGCAAACAAGTCAAGAGAGATTCATACCTTGACAAGCAAGTTTCTATCAGCTCAGTTTGCTTTACTTGTTAATATTATGAGTAAGAGAGAAAGGCTGACTTGGTAAAAAATAGTGGTTGCTCCAACTCAGAGAAGCCATCAGCAGAGTTGACTCGGCCATTTGGTAACTCTCAGATTATCAGTACTGGTCACAAACATGATACCACTCTGACCTTTTCAAGCAACAGGAAATCTAGAATAATTGATTCACAATACCTTTGTTCTATATTTTAATAGCTTCTATAAGATTTCGTAGAAGAGGATTTTGCTCTTACCTTTTGGAACCAGAATCTCTCAGAAGGATAAAAGTGTAAACCTATTGATTTAAGTTCTCCGAACAACACGCAAGAGATGTGAAAAGATATACTTCAAATGATGAATGTAGAGATTCTTGGCTTTGAGGCTGAAGTACTAATTCTGTTCTTGTAACAGATATGTGTTAGGATGGGAAACTTGTTTGCTTAAATATTATTCCCCTATGAATACAGACCTCAAACCCTGGAGAATATGCTGAGATGTCAGTCCTGTCCTTTCTATTCCCCTTCTATACTTACACTGTATTTGAAACAGCCTATTTTTTTAATTATAGGAGTACACAATCCATGTTCTTCCACTATGCGAGGAGAACCATCATTAAGTTTCATTTACTGTAAAGAGTGCTAAAGGAATAGCAAATACTATTTTGGAGGAAATGCTCCCAAATTTTTATGGTGTTTCTTCAGATTATTAAGAAAAAAAATGTGATCAATACATTCTCACAACTACTGATGATATATCAGAATGTATGTAAGATAATTACTGATCTTTGGAAGTGCTATTACTGTTTCCACTATTTGTCTTTAGGTGTATTGTAGGTATGTTGCTCATAAAGTAATGCCTCCCATTTACTTCCATGGAAACTACAACAGACGCGAAGAGCACATTAACACTATTTGATAGAGCAAATTCTCAGCTAGAAAACACTAGTTTTTAATATAGTCATCACCATTAGCTGATTCTCATGACTGAGCTCATTTAGACACTCCTCATTCTGTGGTGTGACAGCTGTGTATAGCCATCCAGAACATCAATAGATGTTCAGGAAGTGCCAATGAATGTCAATGGGTGCAATTTTTTCCATGTGGAGAAATTCACTGACACATCTTTACTTCATACACACTTCCATGTCAGATATCATTTTGTCAGATTGCCCTTCTGTTTTCATGTCACATGGTAACAAAATGTAGTGGAATATTTGTGGAAAGATTCAACTTTCTGCCATACAGAATCACAGAACTGCAGGGGTTTGAAGAGGCCTAAGAGATTATCAAGTCCAACCCCGCTGCTGAAGCAGGTATCCTACAATAGGTCAAACAAGTAGGTGTCCAGATGGGTCTTGAATATCTCCATAGAAAGAGACTCCCAAACCTCTCTGGGCAACCTGTTCCAGTGTTCTGTCACTCTTACTGTAAAGAAGTTCTTCCACATGGTTCTACGGAACTTTCTATGTTCAAGTTTTAGGCCATTACTCCCAGTCCTATCATTTCACACCACTAAGAAGCACCACCAGCATCCACCTATGTTGTCATGGGCCAACATCATAAAATACGAGCCATTACTTTTGGAGCAGCCCTCAAATGTAATCCAAATTTTTTCCTTGCTCTTCCAGTATTATTTCAAGCAAGTGTGAGATAAAGCCAAATGATATCTGAAAAAATAACATGTACCTCTTTGCAACAGAGGATTCTCACCTGTACAGTTTCTGCCAGCTATTTCAGTTCTTCCACTTTCTGCAAACCCCTTCTCACAGAACAGCTGATTGAATTATTCTTCTGCAAAGCTACAGATAATTTTCATTTCACAATCCCAAAATTGTATACTTAGGCTGTAAATTATGCTGTCTTTCATAATTATGGTTCCAGTTATTAGAGCGGAGTACCACATTGCCTGATGTGCCAGGAAAAAAAGAAAAGGAAAAGGAAAAGGAAAAGGAAAAGGAAAAGGAAAAGGAAAAGGAAAAGGAAAAGGAAAAGGAAAAGGAAAAGGAAAAGGAAAAGGAAAAGGAAAAGGAATTAGTTCTTCACCTTGGGAGCAGTTTTAATGGACTATCAGTGGAAATCATAGGTGCACATATTGCTTCTTACTGTTGATGAAACAGAAAAAATCTTTTCCAGGATTTCTTTGTTCTGAAATATTTTCCTGTTATTTATTTATTGGAAGTTCGTATGTAATTGTTAACACTGGAAAGGGAAGTCACTGATTTGTAATGATCAATTTGGCTGTGATCAGTTTTGCAGTAATCACTGCAGTGGTTGCTGGCTACTTTCATTCCCTCTTTGCTTTTTCTGTTTTTCAAACTACGAATTTGGCCTTCTAATGTCCCTAAGTGATTCTGGGCTTCTCTCTGCACTAACATGTATTTGAGGAGCTGTGAGCAGAGTAGAAGAGCCCCTAATAGATCATGGCTGAAAACCTGAATTTTACTGTAAATCAATTCACTGTTCACAGGTGAAAGGAAGAAAGAAAAAGTGTTTCTGAGTTATCTTTAGTATCCATAAGCAAGAATACTGAGCTAAAAGATAAATTACTGAGTGGAAATGAATAATGTAGGAAAACGTAACAGATTCTGGTGGCATAAATGCTTAAATAGGGAGCAAAAGCAAAAGAATTATTGCATATATTCCATATAATATAGACCAACTGTCAGCCCATCCCCACCATGCCCACTAACCATGTCCCTTTTTTGTCATTTTTTGGTAGCTGTTTGGATGATTTTAAATTCTACAAAACTCCATAGAAATTTGAATAACTATTTTTCAAAATAGACATTAGAATAATTTACTTTTAAACAGCTTAGGTTTGAATAACTTGCAGTTGTTTTTTAGAAGTCTTTCTACATCAATATTCCACATTTCCTGAACACATGAAAATTTCAGAGAGAAAGGAAACGATGTGAAAGAATGTTAAAAATATTCTATATTTGTAAATTTTACATTAACAATTTGGCAGTAATTGACTAAAACAATGAGAATTGTTGCCACTGAATGTGTAGCTTTGTACTAGGTGAGAACTACCTGTCAAAATATTTCATCCTGTTGTGCAAAAGGCTTTATCTGGCACAGGGTGAGTTGGTCAACAAAAACTGGAGAACCTTATGACTGATATGAGGATTCTGTTCAGGAAAAACTACTAAAGGTTAAAAAGCACACATCTCACTGTTGATTAGTATTTTCTGAAGCATTCTCAAAGTGTTGGACTATGCTTGGAAAGATAATTCCAAAACTGATATTACAGTTAATGAGCAGATAACATAATGTCTGTTGGTGAAAAAGTGTTACACTCATCTTCCTAAAATACTCATGAAGGGATTCATAGACACTGTTGATGACTGTGCAGTAAGAACATTTGTTCTGATATTTTTTCTTTGCTGGAAGTTTACACATGCTTGAAAAGAAGAATTGTGACACTACAAAAAGAAAAACAGACTACAATAGAACAGTCATACAGATATTATGACAATTATTTATTTTGAACTCTGAAATCAGAGTCTAATTTTACTGAGTTAGCACTCAGCAAATGCAGCCACAGATGAAGTTAGACACTTCTACTGAGAGTATGTATTTTTTTAAACAGTATAAGGTTGTGTATTAATACAGTGTAAAGACTTGCATAGTATGTCAAGTGAACAGACTGCAGCTTAGTCGTTTCAGCAGAAACTGTTTGCTGCTATATAACACTCTAGTTATAATTATTCTGTTAAAAAAAAATCATAGTATCACAGAATAGTTTCGCTTGGAAGGGATCTTAGAAATAGTCTAATTCTAATCTCCTTGCTATGGGCAGGAACACTTTCCATTAGGCCAGGTTGCTCAAAGCCCCATGCAGCCTGCTCTTGAACACTTCCAGGAGTGGGGCATACACA
Source organism: Gallus gallus (assembly GCF_016699485.2). NCBI lineage: Eukaryota > Metazoa > Chordata > Aves > Galliformes > Phasianidae > Gallus > Gallus gallus. The sequence goes on from NC_052572.1 coordinate 51,801,026, forward strand.
CCTTCTCTGGGCAACAGGTGCCTCATGTCCAGTGCCTCGTAGTAAGTAATTTTTTTCCTAAAATCTAACCTAAGTCTATCTTCTTTTAATCTAAAATCATTACTCATTGCCCTGTCTTTATATTCCCTGTAAAAGAGTCACTCTTCTTGGTTTTTTGTAGGTCCCTTTTAAGTACAGGAATGTCTCTCTGAAATTAATTTTAATTATATTTTAATTCTATTACAAGCTATGCTGGTAGCCTTCTGTAAAATATGACAATGCATGTTGTCCAGAGTAGAATGCTTGATATAAATACGGAAAAAATCTGATTTATTTTTTATTCATTGGAAGTTTTTAAACAAATGTTCAGTCTCACCTCCAATTTTATATTTATCTGTATCCATTTGAAAATGTCACTTGGTGAACTCAAGTAAGAATGGGCACAAATTATGTCATTTAACCTAAATCTACTGTCATAAACATGTGTTTGTAGTATTTTCTGGAGAATTTATTCCTCTTTATGTGACACTTGCTGTCAAAGCAAGCAAACTTATCTTCTTTTTGAGAGAATAACTGATTATTTTTCATGACATGTCAATGCAGCAACTAAATCAACATTATAGTAGTCATCTCAAATGCCAGACCTGGACAAATGTCAGAAAGGTATGTTAATGTTCCCAAGCTCCAATGGTCTGTACACTAGATTACAGTAATTGGTACTTTAATTTCTATACTTATGACCACTGATGCCCATTTCAACAGTTCTTTTAAATGTTAATAGATTATTTTGTTCTGTCACGTGGAGAGAGAGATGTGTATTTATGAAAGTCTTATTGCCCAAACTGAATCAATCTTAAATGTCTGAACTTGTCTACTTTAAAAGAGATCTCTTTTTTAGTCTTAGGACTAGAGGGAATGGCTTCAAGCTGCACTAGGGAAGATTCAGGCTGGACGTTAGGAAATACTACTTCTCTGAAAGGGTGGTCAGGCACTGGAATGGGCTGCCCAGAGAGGTGGTGGAGTCACCGACCCTGGTGGTGTTCAAAGAGCATTTGGATGTTGTTGAGGGACATGGGTTAGCGAGAACCATTGGTGAAGGGCAAATGGTTGGACTGGATGATCCTGTGGGTCTTTTCCAACCTTAGCGATTCTATGATTCTATGATCTCCAGTTAAATATTGTCCAATTTATTGCATATATCTGTATGCTTGCAACAATTGCTCACTAAGAAATTTAACAGCAGCAGTTATCTTACAGCTCTGCTCTCAGCTTGCTTTTTATATCTTCCAGATAAGAATAGATTTTCCATTCTGAAGTTTGTAAATATTTTCTTTCATTAAGCTGTGAAAACAAAAAAGTCCTATACATGAGCATTTGCAGAAAGATAGCTGAAGATCTGCTTATCCACGACTCATATTCCACATCTTCTATCATAGGTTTTGCCAGCGACATAGCAGTAGATATTCTGAGTAAATTAGTCACTTGTTATTTATATTATGTTTATGATTATTTAGTAACTATAAAGATTTTCCGTGTGCTTACACTTGTATCCTTTAAGACCAGGTCACTAGGCACAAAGAAAACATCGTAATTTCAATACCTCTATTAAATTGTGTACCACACATTACTTCTTTCTACTTATTAGTTTACTATCTTATTTTTTATCAATGTAAAATATCTTCTTCCCTTCCCTTCCCTTCCCTTCCCTTCCCTTCCCTTCCCTTCCCTTCCCTTCCCTTCCCTTCCCTTCCCTTCCCTTCCCTTCCCTTCCCTTCCCTTCCCTTCCCTTCCCTTCCCTTCCCTTCCCTTCCCTCCCCTTCCCTCCCCTTCCCTCCCCTTCCCTCCCCTCCCCTTCCCTCCCCTTCCCTTCCCTCCCCTTCCCTTCCCTTCCCTTCCCTTCCCTTCCCTTCCCTTCCCTTCCCTTCCCTTCCCTTCCCTTCCCTTCCCTTCCCTTCCCTTCCCTTCCCTTCCCTTCCCTTCCCTTCCCTTCCCTTCCCTTCCCTTCCCTTCCCTTCCCTTCCCTTCCCTTCCCTTCCCTTCCCTTCCCTTCCCTTCCCTTCCCTTCCCTTCCCTTCCCTTCCCTCCCCTTCCCTCCCCTTCCCTCCCCTTCCCTCCCCTTCCCTCCCCTTCCCTCCCCTTCCCTTCCCTCCCCTCCCCTTCCCTTCCCTTCCCTTCCCTTCCCTTCCCTTCCCTTCCCTTCCCTTCCCTTCCCTTCCCTTCCCTTCCCTTCCCTTCCCTTCCCTTCCCTTCCCTTCCCTTCCCTTCCCTTCCCTTCCCTTCCCTTCCCTTCCCTTCCCTTCCCTTCCCTTCCCTTCCCATTTGCCTACAAAAAGTGAACGCACTTTATTTTAACAGAGATTAAAAAGCAGTGCAGCATTATGAGCTTTTGTAACATGAAATGTGAGGTTTATTCCCTAGCTACTGAAAAAAGTTAGAAAAAATGGTATAACTGTAGAATAAAACTTCCATCAGTTTGACTATTAAGGTTTTTATTTTATTTTATTTTATTTTGTTTTGTTTTGTTTTATTTTATTTTATTTTATGGCTTCAAGCTGCACCAGGGAAGGTTCAGGCTGGACATTAGGAAATACTGCTTCTCTGAAAGGCTGGTCAGGCACTGGAATGGGCTGCCCAGAGAGGTGGTGGAGTCACCGACCCTGGTGGTGTTCAAAGAGCATTTGGATGCTGTGCTGAGGGACATGGTTTAGCGAGAACCATTGGTGATGGGTGAATGGTTGGACTGGATGATCCTGTGGGTCTTTTCCAACCTTAGCAATTCTATGATTCTATGATTTTTTATATTTTTTTTTAGCAAAATCCAAATAGTGTGTTTAGATACACATTAGTCATGTCAATTTAACAGATATCTCATTGTCAGCTACGAAAGGGAAGAAACTTTTGTGACAAATGCGTTTTTTTTTTTTTTTCACATTCTTTGTATTCAGATTAGCTCCTGATTAAACCATTTTTTTCCTTCTATTTGAACTAGAAAAATAAATGCATTTAAGAAAATCAATAACAGCTATTACTGTGGTCTTTCTACTTCAACATTACTTAATTATGTGTCACTTTCCATATTGCTATCAATGAAGAGCTTTGTACAGATGACAAATTCAAAAGTTCTACCAATACTTTGCTTTCCTGCTGAACTGTTCTCAGTTAAGCATCAGTGCAATATGAAAACAATCATTTTACACGATAGAAAACCTTGACTTTATTCTGAGATTCAGAACATACGAAGTCAGAGAGATGAGTCAGCAGACTCAATATAGCAACATACAATTGGACACAATGTTTTTTAGAATATTCTTTAGAATGGGGATCTTTATTTTCATTCACAGAAATGGTATAAAAAAGAAAAATTATTGCCTAGTTTTCAACTACAGTCATATCTTGCTTTAGCAGTGACATTGCTTTCTTTGGAGTATATGTTATTACTTCACTAATTAAACTAGATGTTGCAGATATGAGACACAAATACTGTTTTTATCAATTTCACTGTTAAATATCATATATTAAAAATATACATTAAAATCTCTTGATGTGTTTTGCATAAAAACACACAGTTACTATTTGTATATATCTGTTATCATCAGGTATGATACACATGAGAATAGTATATGCACTCATATGTATAAAAACCCTTATGAAACACACAAAAAGGAATCTTTATAGATTATTTACAAATAGTCACAAAGCTTTTACATACTGATTTCTCTAAACTCTGTCAGGCTCTTTTCAGTTTCAGTTTGCTATAAGTTACAAATTGAATAGGTATTCCTTGAGAAAAGTTGCAGCATTGAAGTATAACTTTAGGTTAGTTAAGACACTGGGTAATTATGCTTTTAATATATACCATAATGCAGATTTCATAAAGTATAAACATTTTTCTGGGACTAAACCTTTTCTACACTGATGCTATTTGTTCACCAAAGTAAACAGCTTTATGTTTCATTTTCAGTAAAGAAAAACGTTAAAGTATGATTTATCAAGATCTGTGCTGGACAAATAAGAACAATTTCAGATGGAAAATCTATTTCTAAATGGAGATGATCAGAAAGCCTCAAACAATGCACATATCTGAAAATCTGAACAATCCGATATATCATAATCAAAGCCATCTCTGCTTTGCCCTGTAAGTTTTATAATGCAGAAATCTCTAGCTCTTCTCAGTTCCTTGAGAGGCTACTATTACACCACGTCTCAAGAAAGCTTAGTGTATTCCAGATATGAGTACGTGACCAGACGACACCTGAGTGCATGTAAGAACAAGACCCTTATAAGCACAGTGATTTCCCTAGCTCTTTCTTTTCCACCTTCACTGTCATGGTTTTAACTAGAGTGGGCCATGAAGATGATTAGAGGGCTGGAGCACCCTCCTGTGACGACAGGCTGAGAGAGATGGCCTTGTTCAGCTTGGAAAAGAGAAAGCTTCAGGGTGACCTTATTGAGGCCTTCAAGTACTTGATGGCAGCTTATTAACAGGAGGGGCATCAACTTTTTTATGCTGTCTGATAGTGATAGGACTGGGGGCATGGTTTTAAACTAAAAAATGGAGAAATTTAGGTTAGGTGTTAGGAAATAAATTCTTTACTCAGAGGATAGTGAAGCCCTGGCACAGCTGCCCAGAGAAGCTGTGGTGTCCCATCTCTGGAGGCATTCAAGTTCAGGTTGGATGGGGCCCTGGGCAGCCTCAGCTGGTGGGGGGCAGCCCTGCCCATGGCAGCAGTTTGGAACTGGACGATCTTTAGTGCCCCTTCCAACCCAAGCTATTTTATGATTCTGTGATAAAAGAATCTTAAAAGTTGGACAGATGGAAGATCTCTAGCAGATTTCTGAAGTCCTTAATCTCCTAATTTCACTGCGAGCAGCTGTAGCCAGTGGCAAGACAAAGTGCCATCAGATACATTCCTACTCTACAAAATATTACAAACAACACTAAAGTTTTCAAATCCATCCCTTCCCATCACAGGCTCAAAAACTGGGGGAGCTACAACAGTTTCTCTGTTGCAATTATGCCTGTAGTACAGCTCCACAGTCATTCTATGTGCTGGAAGACAGAAGATGCCTCCTACTTCTTGTCCATTTCGTTACTCAGCCTAGAAAACAAAATGGCAGCATTGCTTATTTAAATGAAAATCAGTAGGAATGGAAAAATAGCAACTGGCTTTTTTTATTTTAATCAATAATTTATTTGTCAAGTAAAAGAAGTTTTAAATAGAGTTTAAGGGCTCTGTTTGGAGTAAAACAATTAACAGAAGTCAGAATTTCAACTGGGTTTCTATAGCCTAACAATGAAAGATAAAAAGAAAGAAAGAAAATTTAGCCTCTATCTAACAGTGAAATTATTATTTCCTCTTCCCTTAGTATACAGAAAAATGTGCTGCAGAACATAATATATATACATATATAATCATTATATTGTGCTTTATGTAATAAAATGCAAGTTGTTGATAAGTCACTTCACATAACTGTAGTGACAGGTCAATCCAGTTAAATCATCCTCAAAGAATATGCTATCTGTCATAGCTGTTGAAGTTAGTGATGTCTTAAAGATTACCTACTTTTCATGCAAAGCAAATTATTTTATTTTGAAACACGTATAGAAAATGCATGTTTCAAAATAGAAAATTAGGAAAAACAAAGCAAAACAAAGCAAGCAAACAAACCAACAAAAACCTGCCAAAGTCTTTATTGAATCAAACTTGTTATAAAATGAAAAAGAGTTATTAGTCATGGGGTACCTAATACACCTACTGCTGGAGGGGAGGTCACTAAATCATCATTTAATTTTATTTAGGATCATCTCTATTTCCCAGTGATGTGTTAATATTTTATGCCTGAATCAGATTCCTGAGGAGTGATGGTTGCTCATCAAAAATTGAAAGTCATTTTCAAAAATGAGTGTTGTTTTTTTCTTACCTCTTATAGAATATTAAGTATAATAATTATGAGTTGAAAACAGCCATTTTTGGGGGCTTGCTTATATTCTAAGTTATTTCTATTTTGAATTTTTATATTTGAAAGTTTATCTAATATTAGACTAAAAAAAAAGTTTAAAAGAATATACCTTTTTACCTTGTGAAAGTATATCTCTGCAAACAGCAGTGGCACTTAAAAGAATCATTCAACTAATTAATACATTCATGGCAAAATAATGTTTAATGTAAGTCTCTATTACTGTAGAAATAAAAGACAAGTAAAGAATTACTGAAATTAAATAACATATTCTTAGAGTTTCCAAGTGTTTTCTTCAGTTGAAGTGAAATGGAACAAACTAAAATGATAATATTATGATGATATGAAAATGATAAAATAAAATTTTGGTGGTTAGAAGAAAATACAACAAACAAAAGCTTTTCTTCAGCGAAGAGGAACTATTTATTTTGTTTGCTAAAGAATACAATGTTTTAATTTAAGAGTAGTCGCCTTTAGTAAAAAATCAATCCACTGGTAAAACCTAACATTTTCTTATTTGTTTATCTACTGAGATCAATTACTGATTCATCTACTGATTACTGATATCTAGTAGGACAAAGTAACTTAGAAATTTTCTTGACATTATGGCTAGCTGTCTGTGGCATTCAGCAGGATCCAAAATATAGTCCACTCATGACTGACTCTATCTTTCCCTGTCATGTTCAGCTTATTTCTAAATGGAATCTGAATGTCCAAGGTGGGCAGGCTGAGATGTAAGAAATAAAGACGTTTAAAAAGATTGCTATGCGCTTGGTTAAGATTCTCATGGGATAATTATTTCTTGCATCATATGTATCTCCATCTGCAAACCAAATTCAGAGAATAGAGTTAGGTTATGTCCAGTGTTTCATAAAACAAGTCTGACTGAATGTAAGGAGAGACAATGGCCAAAAAATAAACACAGTCTCAGTCTGAGGCAAGTGAAAACTGTAATTCATTCTCAGTGTACAAAAATCGTACATAACAGTACATATCTACAGAGGAATGATATGAAAGACATACTCCTCTTTGGTATGAGATCATTTCTGAAAAGGAATAATGGAAAAGTACCTGGGGTTAGTCCTGTAGCTATGTAAGTCAGTGTCTTGACACGGTTTTTCAATGTGTTACCTCTGCAAGTGGCATTATCTTTCTAGACTTTCCTTATATTTGATAGATATTCATTTTTTTGTGGTCCTGAAGTTCTTCAGATCTCTACAGAATCAACATCTTTTTTGTTCACAGGAATAACAACCAATTGAAAAAACGTCTATTGTGCCATCTATTTCAATTTAATCCTGTTTCAACACATTCGAGTTTTATCTTTCAATTTAAATTTATTTTTTATGGAAATTTTAACAGTGAGAGAAATTAGCTAGCATACAATAAGTCTTATCAAAATGATAATCCTTCTCGTATTTAAAAGGGGATTATATAAAGGAGAGGAATCTACTTGTTACTTGGGTAGATAGTGATAGAACAAGGGGAAATTGTTTTAAGCTCAAGGAGGGAAGGTTTAGATTGGATTTCAGGGGAAAATTCTTTGCAGAGAGACTAGTGAGGTGCTGCAACAAACTGCCCAGAGAGTCTGTGGATGCTCCGTCCCTGGAGGTGTTCAAGACCAGGATGGATGGGGCCCTGGGCAGCCTGGTCTAGTGGCAGATCTGGAGGTTGGTGGCTCTGCCTGTAGCAGGAGGGTTGGAACTTGATGATCCTTGGGGTCCCTTCTAGTCCAAGCCATTCTATGATTCTGTGATTCTATGATTCTATGAGAAGCACATTAAACATATTAACAGTAGTATGAATTTCAAACTTTTAAAAATTACAATCTTAAATTCAACAAAGAAAATAACACAAATCAAAAAGTATTTATTTCTGTCACATAACCCCAGCTATCAATCAAAATTCAAGTAGAATTTTTTTGTGGAAATATAATCATTTAGGATTTTGAATTAAGTGCTTTCAGAAGACTGAATGAACAATTCTCTTTCTCACATATTATTTTTTTTTCTTAAATAATCTTAGAATTACTTAAAACTATATTTCCCAGGAAAAAATAATTTTCCATTCTTGTGTTCTCCATCTTATTGCTGATATTTAGGTAAAATGGAAAAATTGTGAAATTTTTACATACTAACAGAAGTTCTTTATTATGATCATAAGGCATAAAAATAATCGTGAAGTTATTAGCACTCTGAAAAAATTTCTTTCCAGCACCACTTACAACTCTTGTTGTTAACAAGTACTATGACTGGAAGTGATTTATATTGTCTTTCTGAACCTCCATTCTGACATACAAAAAGCACAAATCTTATATAGCTCTCTTTCAACTATCTGAGAAAATTTTATTTGATAGGGTTCAGACATAAACAGAGAGAAGGGTCAGTACTTAAAAGAAAAATGTCTCTTTAGGAAAATGTATCCTTAGGAGATACGAACAGATTAGATATATGCTGAGCACTGCAGACCTGTTTCCAGTCAGCCACTGATTATAACACTGATGAAAGAGCTACAGTAAAACTACGATAAACTAGCATATAAATAAAAGACCAGTAAATAGAAGTGAGGTCCCAGTTTCAGACTGAGGAAACTGGAAAATCTCTCAAGTTCAGGTTGCAAATGTGATAAATCCTTAACTCAATATATCACCAGAAAGATATCAAGTTACAGGCAGTCCAGGTAATATGAATTCTTCTTTGTTTGAAAAATAATGCCTAGAAAAATAATGGCAAAATATTCTATTTCTGTTTAAGCTTTTGTATAGGTATAATCATATGCAGAGTACTGTGCTTATAAACAGCACTGCAAGCAGCAGTTGCCTTGTTTTCTTGGTAAAAAGTATGTAAGATAAGCAGATTTGTTACCAAATTTGGAATATAGATGTTCAGAAATACTGCTGGCCTAAAAATAAGAGCACATGGCTCAAACAAACATCCTTGCACTGAGAAAGTAGTCACAAGTAGAAGAGTAGTAGAGCATTGGAAGGCAGTTTTTCTTTGTCTTGGACTTTGGCTCTGATCTTTCTGTTTTGTCATTACAACAGCAGTTACCATAATTGCAGAATGAGAAATGTTGAAACCTCTTCAGGAATTTTTTAAAATTGATATTTTTTGTAACTTGCTTCCTTCTGTGCAGGAACAAGTAAACATCACAGAAACTATGCTATAGTATTCAGTACTATGTAAGTTTTTAAAGACCAGAGAAGTTATACTTCTTAACCAGAATTCTTGTGAAACATGAATTTAATGGCTTGGCTTTTGTTGGAATGGATCTCGAAGATCATCAAATACTATCTAGTTCCAAACTCTATGACAGTGGAAACAATATAGTGCCAAGTGTTCTGCTTTGTAAGAGAAATGATTGATTCTACTTACTTTTTTAGGAGAGGCATGTTAACATTCTCCTGTGAGACTGTGTTTGATTACAGCTCAAGAGAGTCCAACAGGTAAATGGTTTATTCAATCACTGCACATAAAATTTCATGCAGTGTCACAGAATATCAGAATGCAAGGCATGTTTAACTTCATTAGCACTATACGAAATGAAATAAAGAGTATTTTCAGTAAATTTACAGAAGACACAGAAGTGGAAGATTGACTAATTCACCAGAAGGCCATGTTGTCCTCCAGAGGAACTTTGAGGGGCTGAAGGGGTGAGATAACAGGAGTCAGATGAAGTTCAAGAAGAGCAAGTACAGAGTTCTGCACCTAGAGAGGAACATCAGAAACCAGATGGGGGGGCACCCAGATGGGAGGCAGATTTGTAGAAAAGGATCTAGGAGTCCTGACTAACTCATAGTCAATAAGGTACTCTTATTACTATGAAAGCTAACAGTTTTCTTGGCCACATTTGGCAAAGTACTGATAGCAAGTCAAGAGAGATAATCTGTGTATTGTTTAAACATGTAGTACTGTGTTCTGTTCTGGGTCTTCTGATACAAGTGAGACATGAACATACTGAAAATAAGCACCAAGATGGTAAAGGTACTGGAGCACTTCTATTATTGGGAAAAGCTGAGAGACCTGGGAGTCTTTAGCATGAAGATGAGAAGGCTCATGAGAGATCTTGTAAATTTCTAAAAATAGTTAAAGGGAGGGTGAAAGTTGTAGGCAGAACATTTTTGTAAATGTACATATATATATATATATATATACAACAGGTTACACTGAAATGGAAATACCAGGGAAGGTTAAATTAGATATTAGGAAGATTTTCTTCACGGAGGGGATGATCAAACATTTGAATATACTGCCCAGGATAGTGCTGGAATCCCTGTCAGTGTTTAACGGACACGTGGACTTTGCACTAAAGACATGATTTATAAATGGGACTCTGTAGGTCAAGTTGATGGTTGAACTTGATGATCTTGAAGGTCTTTTCAAGTCTGGATGATTTTCTGACTCTAAGCTTCAGGAAAAACATCTTTACCGTGTGAGTGACAGAGTACTGGAAAATGTTCCCCAGAACGTTTGTGGAGTCACCTTCCTTTGGGATCTTCAAAAGCCATCTGTATATGATCAACCTTCTTTAGGTGGTGCTGCTTGAGAAGTTAGGTTGGACCAGATGACTGCCAGGTCCATTCCAATCTCAATCATTCTATGAGACTGTGATTCTGAGAAGTGCTGTACTCTCAATGTATGTACACAGCATAGCCTCCAGAAAAATTTCTTGTCTACTATAAGGTGAGTTCTAATTTTCAAATTCTAATGTAAACATTATGAAAGGAAACTTGTCTCTCTAATCCTAGCATTTCACTACATCTCTACTTCATACTATCAAGCTTTTAAAAGTTCCTTCTGGTACTGTTTTTCTTGGGAAAGTAGTAGCAAATCACTCTACGTGCCTGTCACAATGCAATGCAAGACAGAAGGCAATAGCAGAATATGCCCTAAAGAATAAGTGGCATACAAATCACATAATTCCACTTCTTATTATTCAGCATTTGTATTCTTTATAAATTCAAATCCTAATTGGCTATAGTGTACAGTCACATGCTATAGAGATCCGCTATGATCTGAAGGTTTTGACACTGAACAGGTTAAGATAAGCAAGAGATGAATACAAAAACAGCAGAACAAAATGTTTTTTCAAACTGAATTAAAATATTACATAAAAGAATTGAAAGTATAAATATAAATGAAGTTAGTTTTCTTTGAATGTCTCGACTACATATGCTAATATGTCAATCTACAACACTTAACAGATAAATTACTTTTGTCGTTACTTCTATTGGTGAATTTACTTCCATAGTTAGTTTTTAAAATTAATATTGCACTTCAATTTGAACAACTGTAGCAAACAACTTAGGAGAAACCATCATGCTACTGTACCCCAGGTCTCTGAATTAAATTCTTTGTTTGAAGTCAGTGACATACTATTTTGACCTTCACTGATGTCATGTATACCCTATTTGAATTGGTCGTCACTGTTCAATTGTCCAAAGGTACTCTAGACCAAAATATTAATTATAGCCATAATCATAGCCAGCAAAATTCTTATTTTACTAGAGATACTTAATGTCTCATGTTTTCCCCTGATCTTTTTTTTTTTTTTTTTTTTTTTTTTTTTTTTTTTTTTCCCAAAGGCACAGACTTGTCTTTAAGCATCTAGCATAAGAAAGGAGCAGCGGAACATAAGGAAACCAGCATTCACTTGCTCAGTGATTGCATAACCAAAATAGAAGAATGACGAGAATTATTTCTAGTCAATTACTTTAAATTCAGAAACACTACTGTCAAACTAAAGAAATCAGTTTTGTTGGGTTTTAAATCTAGGCTCTGTGAATATATAGGGCTTTTATTATGCATGGAATGATGCCTGCAGTTTTGTTTGTTGCTAAGTAACTAGGTTTGTGAGCAACAAAGATGCGGAGATCATCACAGGGAAGAGGAATAGGCCTTACTATTGTTTAATAAAGTTATTTATTATTGTTGGCAGTGGAAACATGGACAGGTACTGTGGGAAGAGTATAACGAAGCTACAAGGTTGTGTAGGGATGGGGTTAGGAAAATCAAGGCCCAGCTTGAGCTGAACTTGGCAAAGGATGCCAAGAAGAACAAGAAAGTCTTATACAGGTACCTCAAGCAGAAAAGCAAAGTCCAGAAGGGCTTCCCAACTCTAGTGAGTGACACAGGCAAGCTGGTAACAACAGACAAGGAGAAGACTGAGGTACTGAACTTCTTTGCATTTGTCTTCTCTGGTAACTGCTTGTCACGTACCCTTCAGATATTTGGTTTAGTAGGAGGGGACTGGGGAAGCAACATCCATCCCACTGTGAGTGAAGATCAGATTCGTGACCATCTGTGGAAATTGAACATGCACAAGTCTATGGGTCCCAATGAGATGCATCCCAGAGTCCTGGGAGAAGTAGCTGATGTTATCTCCAAGCCACTCTCAATGATATTTGGAAAGTCACAGCAATCAGGCGAAGTCCCTGATGAATGAAAAAAAGGCAGCACTACACTCATATTTAAGAAGGGTAAAAGGATGATCCCGGGAACGATGAACCTGTCAGTCTCACCTCTGTCCCAGGAAAGATCATGGAGCAGATCTTCCTAAAAGCTATGTTAAGGCACATGGCAGATAGGGAGATGAGACGGGAGAACAAGCATGTGTTCACCAAGGGCAAATCCTGCTTGATTAACCTAGTGTTTTTTTATGATGGTGTCACTGTATCAATGGACAAGGGAAGAGACACTGATGTCATCTATCTGGACTTCAATAAGGCCTTTGACAGGGTACCTCACACCATCCTTTTCTACATAGTGGAAAGATGTGAATTTGATGGGTGGATAACTCAATGGATAAAGACTTGGCTGCAGGATCAAGTCAATGTCTCAGCATCTGGATGGGGGATCTGTGACAAGTGGTGTCCCACAGGGATCAGTGCTGGGATTGATACTCTTTAATATCTTCATCATTGACACTGGCAGTAGGGTTGAGTGCATTCTCAGCAAGTTTGCTGATGACACCAAGCTGTGGGGTGTAGTTAACACACCAGAGGGACAGGATTACCATCCAGAGGGACCTAGGCAGGCTTGAGTAATGCCTGGTTAACCTCATGAGGTTCAATAAAGGCAAGATCTTGCATCTGGGTCGAGGCAACCCTCACTACCAATACTAGCTGGGGGATGAAAGGATTGAGCACAGCCCTGCCAAAAAAGACCTGAAGGGTACTGATGGATGGAAAACTGGACATTAGCCAGAAATGTGCCCTCACAGCACAGAATGCCAGATGTATCCTAGACTGCATCAAAAGAGGCATGATCAGTAGGGTGAGAGAGGTGATCCTGCCCTTCTGCTCTGCTCTGGCGAGGCCTCACCTGGAATGCTGAGTCCAGATGTAGAGTCTTCAGGACAGGTGAGACACATAGACCTGTTGGAGTGCATCCAGAGTAGGGCCACAAAAATGATTCAAGGTATAATGGACCTCTCCTATGAGGACAGGCTGAGAGAGCTGGGACTGCTAAGCCTGGAGAAGAGAAGGCTCCAAGGTGACCTGCTAGCAGTCATTCAATATCTAAAGAAGAGCTACAGAAACAAATGGGACTCTTTAGAAGGATCTGTTGTGATAGAACGAGAAGAAATGGCTTCAAGCTTAAAGAGGATAGATTTAGATTGAATATAAGGAAAAAGGTACAGTGAGGGTGGTAAGGCACTGAAACAGGTTGCCCAGAGAGGTGATGAATGCCCCTTTCCCTGGAGACTTTAAAGGTGAGGCTTGATCAGGTTCTGGGCAAGCTGATCTAGCTGTGCATGACCCTGTTCATTGCAGGGCAGTTGGACTAGACAACCTTTAAAGATCCCTTCCGACTCTGATGATCTTATGATTCTATGATTTTGAATGATTGAGAAATAATACAATTGACAATAATACTGATAAAAAATAATAATAATTAAAAATATACGACTAAATAAAAAAGAGTGACATGCATGAAATCAGAAAAACTGAAGACTTACCTAGCTTTGCATTAACTACTACTACACAGAATGGTGTCCTTTGGTCATGCAGGGAATGCAGACAGTAATACTTCAGTAAACTTTCCCAAGTTTCATCAGTCTGTCATAAGCTCCACAAGACTTCATAATCCAGAATCACACAGTCATACAGGAAGAAAATAGAATGGTACACAGTAGTTCCAGTGATATTTTTCTCCTGATGAATTTGTCCATATTCTTTCTGGGCTCATACAAGCCTAAACAATAAAATATTTCTTATGTAAAAAAAATCTGAGTCAGACTCCATAACATGTGAGTAAATGTTTCCATTTGTTCCAATCTACACATACTAAACATGTCCCTTATTTTTATTTTATGAGAGGAAATGAACTATAGTTTTCCAATTTACCTTCTTCATTCTATTCATTATTTCATTGAGTTAATCCTATCTGTATTAGGGCAGCAACTGCAGAGAGGAGAAAGATGGAGTTTCTACTCTTTTGGAAATACACATCATTCATTATTAATTGATTTACATAAAACCAGTGTCAGACTGTACTATAAATATTCTACCACTGTGTTCAGTAACATGTAGCACTCAGTAAAGGGACTTTGTTTCATTCCCCATAGCCTGAAGTCGCTTTCTTTCTCCTCGCAGAAGGAAGATAAACACTTCCATAGTTTTGTATATTCAATTCTATATTTGGCTGTGTTCAGAGTTGGGTTTGTTAAATAAACAGATTTTGTACAGCCTCCAAAACTAACCTGAAACCAGGACATCATTGTCTATTGGGTTTTTGTTTTGTTTTCATTTTAAATTGTGGATGCTCAGATCACCAAAATTGCAGTAGGTGTGGTGAGGAAAAGGAAGGTGAGGTAAGGGAGATAAAAGAGCAGAGCTGAGTATAAGGAAAGACACTCTGTAAGCTGCAATGAACACTACACTAAGAAAGTCCATAATATCAAATTCAGTGTTTCATATTGACAACAGGACCAATGCTGTCTATGGTAGTGAACATCTATGCTTAATAGGAATATATGCATAAGAGGATTATATGTACAATTAGAATCTAATTTTTCTAACTGGCTTATTGAGATCTGGAATCAGAAATGCACATGTCTACAAAAGATTGGCTCAGTATAGACCACTGAATAAATTTAGATTTTACTGAAAGCAGATGCTGTAGTAAAAATATCTCTTTTCATAATTTAAAAAAGAAAACATCCTGGTTACTATTTTCTTTTTTTTTCCAGCAGCGTGAAAGTAGTACTGTGATGCCAAGCTAATAGTTTACATTTAAATTGTTCTAAGTGAAAAACATTACTATGCTTTAATATAGCTACCTATTAAAACCAGAACTGTCATTGTTCACTAAGTTGATACGTATCTTGTTTTCACCTACATTGCCTATGTGAGATAATAGTTACCATATTAAAAGTAGTACCTTTTAAAATAATATTTTACATAATCTTTGTTTATGTAAACTCAAAAACAGATTCAGGAAAAAAAAAGTAGCAGACACGGAGAAATGTCTAGAAGACTAGTGGCTGAAAAACTGTTGGGGTAAATGAAAGCATGGTAAATTTCCTCATGTATTATCTCACAGTAACTTAATACCTAAGTGCAATATTCTGATTGCAGCTCTCACTCCTACTTAATTACAGGTCAAAGTTTGTTAACAGAGAGTTTGTAACAAGCTATTGACTAACTGAAATATTTCTCTTGATAAAAATGTGAACGAAATGAGGAGGAATTCAAGGAATGATTTAGTATACCAAAGAAAAAAAACAAAAAAAAAGAAAAAAAGAAAATCTTAAGCCTTTAAATGTTTTATTGTCTTCTATACATATCCTCTGAAACTTTTACAAAAGTACTGCACTTAAATTCATTTGATATTCTGTTATCTGAACAACTCTAATTATTCTTTTTTGTACAACTTAAGAAAAAAAACAAAGGACACCTTCCCAGACCTTGAGCTCTAATGCAAACTCTGGGTAAGGTTAAATACTGCTGTCTTTCTGTTGAACATAATAAGGCCCTTCAATTCCTACATGATGTACACATGACACACAATCTTGATAGCTAAGGGACAACTCTCTTTTTTAAGCAAGCGCCAGTTAAAGAAGAACAAAAATATGAAAGTCTTTGAATTGCAGTAGGTACCATTTGTTTAGGTTTTCTTTTTGCAATCACATTTGATATCATGTGATAAAAGCTTTTCTTCTTAGCTTTAACAATTGGTCGTAGTGTTGCAAACTACATAATATCCTAAATTTCTTTCTCAATTTCTATTTCATTTCAGATTTCCCTAACATATGGCAGTGAAAGAACTGTAGGTTGGAATGTTTCCTGCCATACCGATTTGCACAGGCAACTTTGCTCACTTTAAAATGAGTGTACATTTTTTACCACTTCTATTCAAGTAAATTAAGCCATAACAGAGCTAAATAGAATATATTTATTTATCAAATTCTGATCACACTAGAAGAATGACAATGATCTAGTATACTGATATACTCAGTAAACTGAAATTGAAACATCCTTCAAAGTGACAGGCTGAAGATAGTTTTGTTTTGAATATTTCATTCTGAATTTCATACTTTCTACAAGTATGAAGAACATATCCCATTAGTGGAAGACTTCTTTTAATCAAATAGCAGCAGTCTTAACAGGAGCTAAGAAAACTTAGGTGACTTCTAGCCATAAGTATGATGAAGTTGGGTTCAAATCACAGAAGTATTGCATAGGAGCACTGTAATTGATTGTATTTTTACAGGTTGAGTTTAACCACTTCTAATTGACTGGAAACTATTCAAGTTGCTTCATATGCAAGGAACTCTAGCTTTGAGTCCTAGCTGATATTTGTCAGTGATAAATGATTGACGATTGACTTTGGAATTTGATCTTTCACGAACATTGGAGAGATGAATAATTAAACTGTGCATTTAATTTGCACTAGAAAATACTGATATTGTACTCTTTAAAAAGGGTAAATTTGCACATAGAAATGCCCTGCTGAATACATAATTTCCTCTGTTCTCCTTCACATAGCTAACTATTTTTATAAGGTGGTAATAATCAGCTTCATGCAGAAATGATGAATACAGTTGCAGGAACATATTTAAACATCACATAAAATTCTTATTCCAAGCAATCTCTGTTACGCAAAGGTTTTTGGTCATGTTATCCACTGTATTCATTGTGCAGCTAATAGTACATAACACTAAAATATTCAGGCAATATCCTGCTAATTGAGAAAGTAAATACCAATTTCATTTAGCTTATGGGGAGTCCAATATGAGTGGGAACTTCCTTGACACACAATTTGATTGCTGTCATATTGAAAAAATTAAATGGGGACTATGTGCCTATTTTATAAGACTTACTAAAGAGAATGGTGATTTTGTGTGATAGAAAGAAATTATTAAACAAATTGATACTAGCTATATGGAATAGACCCTCAGCAGGTCTGCCAGAACTGGATTTTCACCTCTGCTTTTCATATGACATGTATTTCCAGATGAAATTTTCAACTTTACTGCTGGTAATTTTTACAAAACATTTTCCAAGCACTTCAGAGATGCCTAAATGAAGGGCAACCGCCTAAGAATGTGTGATATGTGTCTCATGATTTCTCAGCTCTCTATCCCCCAGTGCCACTCCAAATTAATGGATTAGAATGAATTACAGAGACTATTGAAGAGAAAATCAAATGCCAGAGCACTGTATCTCCATGACACAGAGCTAATACTTCAAGTAGTAGAAGTTTCCTAAATACAGAACCTTCATGTCCTCATACTATATCTACAGAGCATACTAACCTTTGTCCCCAAGCCACTCCGTAAAACAGGATGAATATTTCCGTATACTTTTATTTTGCTTGTTCCAGCTTTTCACTCTCCTTCAGTAAAGCTTGATGCTTTCCTGGTTTTGGGAACTTCCAGATTTTTATCTAGATCTGATATAGAACTCCTGCAGATTTTCCTTATGGAAAGTTGCAGAGTCCATTAACTAGCGTCAGTGGCATACTGTATTTGACTACATATATGTTATAAGTGCATTTGATCAAAAAAGACCAGTTCAGAATTCAATAGAAAGCAGATGTTATGTATTTTTAATCATATATATGAGCACAGTTTGTTGCATTTCTTTAAGAGTTCTCTATGCGAGGTGTGTTTCTTTCCTATTTCTTTAACTGAGATTTTAGATCACAGTATATACATATAGTCTCTCCAATACATTATCTGTGGAAAGTATGAGATCTTTTCATCACAAAAAAAGAAAAAAAGAAAAGAAAAGGAAAGAAAAGGAAAGAAAAGGAAAGAAAAGAAGAGAAGAGAAGAGAAGAGAAGAGAAGAGAAGAGAAGAGAAGAGAAGAGAAGAGAAGAGAAGAGAAGAGAAGAGAAGAGAAGAGAAGAGAAGAGAAGAGAAGAGAAGAGAAGAGAAGAGAAGAGAAGAGAAGAGAAGAGAAGAGAAGAGAAGAGAAGAGAAGAGAAGAGAAGAGAAGAGAAGAGAAGAGAAGAGAAGAGAAAAGAAAAGAAAAGAAAAGAAAAGAAAAGAAAAGAAAAGAAAAGAAAAGAAAAGAAAAGAAAAGAAAAGAAAAGAAAAGAAAAGAAAAGAAAAGAAAAGAAAAGAAAAGAAAAGAAAAGAAAAGAAAAGAAAAGAAAAGAAAAGAAAAGAAAAGAAAAGAAAAGAAAAGAGAAAAGAGGAGAAAAGAAGAGAAAAGAAATCATGTTTCAAATGCCAGGCCTCAAGTCCCTTCATACACAAAGATGACAAAAATTTACATAGAACTTAGACAATATTTTTACACAATTCAGAATATAGGAGTCTATTTGGCAAGAAAAAAAAAACAGAAAAAAGGTAGCTGCATCCAGCTGAGGTGAAAGCTCTACATAATAGTAAAACTTTGAGGAGCTGGATACACAAATTCTGAGTATTTATAAACTTGGAGAGATTTAATGTGTGATCTATTAAAAACTCAATTATCAGGCCTATGATTTTCACTGAACTAATGATATGAATTGGAGTCTAATAATACTCCAAATTATAATTTATTTTCTTTATTTAAATTATAGGAAAAACTGAAAAACTAGGAAAAACTATAAACTATCTGAGACTCAATGATTAGCAGGATCAAAAATAATAAATATCTCACATGGAGTCTGTGTATTCTATGGAATCACAGCCATAAATAAATAAATAAATAAATAAATAAATGAAGGCATCATTAAAAAGACTCATTAACACATTTTGACTTCTTTAAAAGAGCAAGTTTTCTACATCCATGCAAAAATGCAAGTTTGAGTTATAAGAATTTCATTAGGTGTAATTCTTACCCAGGAGTCTCTTATATTCTGTGGTTGAAAATATGCAATTACTTAGAAATAAATTGGGACTGTGGCATTATGAAATTATCTCTGTCAAAAGGAGAACAGATGACTACCATATGTGGTGGCATTCTTTCTTTATTATTTTTTCATTTATTTTATAAGTTTAAAAATATTTACTCTTATTTTACAAGGTACAGCAGAAGAACTAAATACTTCAACACACTAAATGACTTTCTAAAGACATAATCCAGACTGTTTTAAAACTGTCTAGAATTTCGCCAGGAAGACAGTGTAACTATTTATGTTCTAAATTGGCTTTCATGTATACTAGAGAAATAGTACCTAATTTCTAAACACAATTAAAAGAAAAGGGAAATAATACCTAATTTCTAAACCTAATTAAAAGAAAAGGAATTTTGCCATTGGTTTTCATGAATTTGAGATTTTACTCTAAAAAATCCCTAGCTTCATCTTTTGAATGGAAATTAAAAAGCTCTGAATTCCTTCTTGTGTTTCTTTCTTTTTACATAGCTATTCAAAATGTGCATTTTGCTACCACTGTTTGGTTATTTATTTGGAAGCAGTTAATTCCCATAATTTATGGCTTTAGAAATCACAGTTTCATACAGACAAAATTCACGACACACTGAAGACACCAAAATCTTTTAATATAATAAATAAATGATTGCAACAATATTCAAATGAACTCAGGAACTATGTTGTATCCCCTTCAAATGAAGGAGTTTTGCCAGTAACATTAAATTGAATGTTGCATTGAGACCTTTTGAGTACTTCAACAAAAAATACAAATTTTATTATAACTAGAGTTTTAAAATATTCTGACATCAATTACTTGCTCACATTTTTATGGTGATTAAGAACTTAAGTTATCTTTCTATTTCATTGTGAAGAAGGACTATTATATCACATATCAGGCCTGCAGAGAAGGACTTGGGAGTCCTGGTGGACGAGAAGCTGGATATGAGCCAGCAGTGTGTGCTTGCAGCCCAGAAGGCCAACTGAATTCTGGGCTGCATTAAAAGAGGAGTGTCCAGCAGGGAGAGGGAGGTGACTGTCCCCTTCTACTCACCTCTTGTGAGGCCCCATCTGGAGTACTGCATCCAGGCCTGGGCCCCCAGTACAGGAATATTGTGGAGCTCTTGGAGTGGATCCAGAGGAGGACCTTGTCTTGCTCCAATTTATAGGAGGGAGAGGAGGTTCTTTGAAATATGTGTACCCAGCATGAGATTAAGAAACAACAGCTCAAACGTTGGTCTGACCAGTTTATTACAAATGTTAATAAGGGAGATAAAGAAAGGGGAGGATGGACACTATTATGGATTGAGGTAACGGGGAAGGGAAGGTGAGCAATAGAAAAGATAGAAAATAGAAGCAAGGAGTCTTTATAGGTACAAATTAGGGTGATGGGAAAGGGAAGAAAGGCAGTAGGAAAGATTGAAGATAGGAGCAAGGAGTCTCTATATGAAGCAAGTAGGAGACAGACACCACCATGGGTCCAGCGAGGTTCATAGTTCAGACGTTGATCTTCAGTAGTGGTGGGTTGTTGGGCATTTTTCCATTGGTGACGACGGTGACCACCATGACAATGATGATGACAACGATTACGATAGCAGCACAGACTTATTTATAAGTCCAAAGTGGTTGAGTCAGCCTTTTGGAGTGACAGCTTCTGGCTTTTGGATCTCAGCAGGAACTCCTTTTGTTCCTATCTCCCTGGCCTTGCCAGCAGATAAGAGGGAGTATGGAGACGCCAACTAGTATCTTGTCTTCACAAGACACGATGATATCATCCCCCCATCTCCCATAGCAAACAGGAGTAATTTGATCACAGGACAGATCTTCCACCAGTAAACAGCCGAGTAAACAGTCCTGTAAACAGCCCTGAGCACTCCCTTAACTCTTGAGCCAAAGGCAAACAGCTCCAAAGAAGTGCTTTCAAATGTATATTGTCCAGACAGTGATGTTGATTGCCACAGGGCAGCACCCACCTCTCATCTCCTAGAGTCTTGTCACAAGAAATACCTCAGGCAGCAAGCTTTGAGCCAGAAAACAAAGGATTCATACAGACCTCTAAGATGATCAGAGGGCTGGAGCACTTCTCCTATGAGGAGAGGTTGAAGGAACTGGGTTTGCTTAGCTTGGAGAAGAGAATGCTCCAGGGAGGCCTCATTGTGACCTTCCAATACTTAAAGGGAGCATATGAAGAGGAGGGGGTATGACTGTCCATGAGCGTGGATAGTAATAGGACAAGGGGGAATGGTTTTAATTAAGACGGGAGGTTTAGGTTAGATATTAGGAGGAAATTTTTCACACAGAGGGTGGTGTCACACTGGAACAGGTTGCCCAAGGAGGTTGTGGATGCCCATCCCTGGAGGTATTCAAAGCCAGCTTGGATGTGACTCTGGGCAGCCTGGTCTTGTAGTTGGTGACCTTGCACATAGCAGGATCATCTTTGAGGTCCTTTTCAACCCAGATCATTTTATGATGACATAGCAATGACGTACTTCATGCATATATGTAATATAACACAAAACAAAGGAAAATATTGAAAATTATTTTTTCTACCTAATTGTCTCAGATTATAAGTCTACAGGATTTCTGAATACCATATGCACATTAGCTCACTTATAAAATCATACCTAATAATACATAGAATATATTGCTTGTATAAGACAGAACTTCATAAATGAACTTTTTTTTTTTGCAAGAAACATTTCAATTTGTGATGAAAATAATGATATACAGCATATATATTATGTTCCAATTGTTTCTACGTTAGCAAACATATAATTTCCATCCAATATCAATCTGCTTGTGCACTATACTGATCACTAAATAACACAGAAAAGACCAGGAAAAAAAAATCCTACACATCAATCTATTTTCCTCAGTAAACCACTTTTCAGCAACCAAAACAAGAGAGAAAAATTAATCTTGAGATACGCAGAATCTAAGATAAGCAGAATCTAGTGAATTAAAAGAGAGTGAGAGTCTTAAAAATGCCAAAGGAAAATATGTCTGTTCCACATCTGTCCATCATTCTACATCTTTCTCATCAGGTAACAGACTAATATTATTCCTATGAATATATTTATCTGACCATTCAACCCTTCGATGTTTACTTAATTGAAGGATAATTCAGACTCCATAGATTATTTACATTGCAAATATAAAATGTTAAAATGCTACATGCAATGAGACTAAATTGTACAACAAATATGGTCATGAAAATTTGGCAAACATTTTAATGAATGAATTCCAATAATCATTTACGTGTAGTTTTAACTTTAAATACATGATTAGGTGCTCTGAAGCCTCACCCTTAGGCATGTATTTAACTAATTTTTCTTGAACATGTTGCTGGTATGAGCATTACTTCTTTACAAGCGCAGCAGGTCTGATTATTTTTAATGAACATTTCTTTCCATGTCTTCTTGACAATGGTCTGATTGGCTTATTGAAATAAACAATACACAGATTTTAGCTTCAAATTTGTTCATTTCTGAATGGGATTACTGAGAGGATAAACAAAAGCAATAATGTTACTCCATTATTCCATTTCTGAAATATATTTGTGAAATGAAGAGAAGAAAATGTATGTGTCAGTGCATCCTGGAGGGCAACCAGATGTAAAGCAGCTTTATAGAGAGGACTCGGAGTACTGGATGATAAGATGAATATAAACCAACAATGTACCCTTGTGGCAAAGGAGGCCAGTAGTATCCTCATCTGAATAAGGAAGACCAGTAGTAGAACATCTAGGGAGATTATTCTTTACCTCTGTTCAGCACTGCTGAGACACATCTTTAATGCTGTGTCCTTTCCTGAGCTTCTTAAGTAGAGAAGAGACAATTATCCTAGAGGTGAGTCCATCAAAGGGATACAGAAATGATGAAGGGACCTTCTCTTCTCCAAGCTATCTGTCATACAAGGAAGGGCTGAAGACAAGATTGGTGCTGACCATTATAAGAAACTGTTTATAAGAGACTCAAAAGGGAGCATAATGAAAACAGATCCAGACTCCTTTCTTTGCTGCCAAATGACATGACAAAAGGCACCAGGCACAAAGAGGAACAATACAGGAAATACAATCTGAACAGTGTTTTTTGTTGTTGTTTGTTTGTTTGTTTGTTTTGTTTGTTTTCTTTTTTCTTTTTTTTTCTTTTTTTTTTTCTTTTTTTTTTTGCTGTGAAGGATGATGAATACTGGAATAAGTTGCTCAGGTTGGTCCTGGAGTCTCCATGTTTGGATATACTCAAAATCCAGCTGGGCACAGTTCTGAACAGCTGACCACAGGGATGGACTAGATGATCTCCCATGGTCTCTGCCAGCCTCAACTGCCCTGTGATTATGTGAGAAGAAATTAATGGAAGGCATTTGGAAAGCACATGTAAATAGAAGTAAGTAGAGATTGTACCATCTTTGGGTTCATTAATTTTAGTGTTCTACTAAAAGTGATGACTTGGTTTCTTTATATAGTCATACATGCACTAGTGCACTAGTCTATTTTTCACGTAAGATCAGAATCTTACTAGACTACCACAATTCTTAAACAATCCTGCAGAACATCAATTTAACTGATCAGTTAAATCAATTTGGTAATACAACAATAATTATATGCTCCCAGAGAGGACTGGAAGTAAAGAAACATGCTCAAATATTTATATAATGTCTTCTATTCTAAAATATAGCCTAGTATGCTTTTAATTCTGAATACCCAAAGTAAAAGAGCATAAGAAAATGCATGTCATTGTGTATCTTCCATCAGATCCTCTGGGACTGAATCGCTTATTCCAAGAGCAATATGACTTGATTTTTCCTGTATATTTTGCAGGAATAAAACAATGCTACCGATTCTAATATGTTTTTTAGACTATACTTTTTTATATGTTAAGGCAAATCTAACAGTGCAAACATGATTTGCTAATTTT
Organism: Gallus gallus; assembly: GCF_016699485.2. NCBI lineage: Eukaryota > Metazoa > Chordata > Aves > Galliformes > Phasianidae > Gallus > Gallus gallus. The sequence goes on from NC_052572.1 coordinate 51,825,187, forward strand.
TTATCTTTAGACAATACATGTTACACTAGAAGAGATGTGGGATTAAATACAAGTAAGCAGCAGTACTCAGTACTGTTGCGGATGAATTTTGTGTTTGTTCTGGATGGAAAGGCACGTATCTATATGGAAAAGCCACTAATCTGGCCAGTGAATGAAATATAATAATAGAAAAATATATATAGAGAGAGAGAGAGAGAAATATATATATATAAAGAAAAATTAAAAAATCTATTCGGAATTAAAGGAATGTTCTCTGAGAAAATTGGAAAGAAGAAAAAGTAAATGAAACAACTACTAATGATTGGGGGAAAAAATGCTCTGTATTAGCAGAGAAAGAGTACAACAAGTAGTCAGAAAAAATGAAGTAAAATCAGCTCTTGTGTGTTAAAATAGATTGTCTAATCTAAACATAACACAGTGAAAATAACTGTTACAGTGGGGAAAGCAAACTCTGAAAATTCTGTTGGTGAGTAACAATGAGATTTTCAGTAACAGTATTGTGATCAAATATAACAAAACGCAAGGAAGGAAGTTTCATAATAGGTTCATGAAACCCACACATAGAGAAGTTCCCTTAGCAGATTGTTTCTTTGTAGCCATCTGCCCCCTCCAACAAAGTGTGCTACATGAAACAGAAAGAAATACAAGGGTGAAAGACATTTATGACTGAATTCTGTTGGTCATATAATTTGTACCATCTCCAAGGCTGGAAATGTAGTAAAACTGGTCATCAATCAACATGGCCCCTATGGAAGACTCCCATGGCAAGGGTAAAAATAAAAGCCCCCAAAACTGCTCCCTTGTCTTGGTTTCGGCCGGGATGATTTTCTTCATAAATTGATCTTTGATCTGTGTTTTGGATTTTCAGTGAAAATAGTGCAAAGGATCCGGTGGATACAGTGCCAGAATAGATGACCCAAACTGGCCAAAGAGACGTCCCACACCATATTTAATATGTGCAGCAGTAAAAGCTGGGGTAAAGGAGGAGGAAGATATTCCATCATTCAGAGTGATGGCATTTTTCTTTCCAAGTAACCATTATGCATGATGGTTCTGCTTTCCTGGAGGTGTCTGAATATCAGCCTCCTCATGGGAAGTAGTGAATGTATTCCTTGTTTTTCTGTGCTTGCATGTGAAGATTTTGCTTTACTTGTTAAACATTCTTTATCTCAAACCACAAATTCTTGCACTTTTCCCAGGAGCCACCCTGTGAATCCCTCAGACAAATGTATATGCGAATCAGAAATAGAAGGCTTCACAACAGCTGTGAGAAATGGAGTGAAAAGAACATGGGATAAGCAGCCCCACAAACACCAAGGTCATTGAAGGAAGAGGGACAAGAGATGCTCCAGGTACATGAGCAGAGATTCCCCTGAAGATTGTTGGATAAAACCAGAGCAAAGCACATTGGACCTTGAAGCCCATGAAGAGGATGATGACAGAGGAAGTTCTGTACTGCAGCTTACGGAGACCCCTGCACTGGAGCAAACAGTGACACTCTGAAGGAAGTTGCAGCCTACATGGGAGACACCCTGAAGGAAGTTGCAGCCTACATGGGAGGCACCTTGTAGGAACTGTGTCACTCTGGGAACCCATGCAAGAACACTGTGTGCTTCTGTTTGAGTAGGGATGTGCAACTGAACAGGACCCACTCTGAAGAAGAACTCAGGCCTGTGGGAAGAAGTGAGATTGGAGCTGTTTGTGAAGGACTGTATTACGTATGAGAGACTCCACAGTGAAACAGGTTATAAGTGTGAGGAGGAAGGAGCAGCAGAGGCTAATTACTGTGTACTGACTACAGTTCCCATTTCCCATTGCCCTGCGACAATTAGCAGGATGAGAAAGTAGGTGGAAGAGTCAGAAATGAAGTGGAGTCTGGGAAAAAAGTGGTGAGTGAGAAGTGGGGCAGACGCTTTTTGGAGTTTTATGCGTTTTTTGTTGTTGTTGTTGTTGTTTCTCATCATCGTATTCTATTTTAAATTGACAAAATTATTTTTCCTCAGTTCAAATCAGTTTTGTTGGTGACAGTAAGTGCTAAGTGGTCTCCCTGCACTTCTCTGAACTCACGAATGATTTCATCTTATTTTCTCCCCTTGTGCTGTTGAGCAGGGGGAATGAGAGATCATCTGGCTTTGGGTCTAGCAGTCAGCCAAAGTCAGCCCACTATAGATGCACACTTGTAAGTGTGTATGTGCTCACTTGTGCGTGCCTAATGGGAATGTGTGCTCAGACTCACTATTGTTTGGACGTTGAAGCATAGAGCTGCAGCAGTCTTATCACTGCCCAGTGGCCACATATAGCCCTCCTAACAGAACCCAACACTGGAACAATTCATGCATATATATGCTGCGTAGGAACTGTGTTGCATGGGGACTATGCTGCTAAGAGGAAATAATGTAACAAAAGTACTTTTGTATTTTTAAAATTAACTCAGTTTTTAACCTCTGTTGCAATTGAAGAACTAGAGGCTTTTCCCTCATAGCCTCCTTTATTGGAAATTTTGTTTTATTAATATGGCTGTTTGTTATATTTTAATGTCTATCTTAAAGGTATTATTGGAATTACATTCCTGCATGTATTCCAATTGGCATTTATTCTGCCTTTGTTGAAATACCAGCAATCAACTTCTAAACTAAAAATCATTTTGTGGACCAAGAAAATGCTGCCAGTCTGTTTTTGACTAAGAATTACAGGTGAAGCTTGATTCCCAGCCCAATTACAACGCATAGCAATCTTTGCAACACTGTTCTAATTTAACAAAAGAACAGCCTTGCTAAATCTTGACATTCAAATCAAATAATTTATGATTAATGGGATGAATCAACAAGAGAATTGAACTGCAAAGAACACTCTGTCTGCCACTTCTTTAACAAATGTGTTTGTGAGTAATGTTTTATATTGCTACAAGTGGGGACTCCTAATCTGTAGAACTGAAATAAATTAACAGGAGAGTTTTGGCTAAAAGAGTGAGGAACAATATAACATGTCAGTGTATAACACATCAATGCAGTAGCCCCCTCATGTGAAGTTTGACAGAATCTTCATGTGAGTTGTATTTAATGGAATTCTCCCCACATAGCAGACTTGCCCCTTCAACTCAAAAATAATAAAACAATTCCTAAAAATCTAAAAGTTTTGTTTGGAAAGTCTGTTAAAAGTCAGATTCTCTAAATATTTTTTAAATGTGTAGGTGTATTCTCTTGAATACTGCTAGCATTTTTAATATCCAGTCAAAAAAAATTTACTAGCATATTATTCATTTGGCTTAAACACAACATTCAGTATACACTGCTTACCTATATTGAATTTATCTATACTATTAAGTAAAAATAATATACAGGGAAGTATATTTATTACACAAAAATAAAAACCTATTCAAATTCTTCCCACCTTAATCAAAAAGTATTTTGGTTTTGATGTGAGCCAGAAACTTGCTCTGAGGCAAAGAGAGGTAATAAGGCAAAGTATTGTATTCACTCCCTTAATAAAATTTTCCATTAAATGTTGAAACACCCACCATATAATAAAGGCATTTAAACTTCCAAGTGACCAACTAAAGGTCAAGAACAAGTAAAACTTTTTCAGATTTTTTTAGTCTAAAAAGACATAGTTTTAAAAAATTGTAAGCATTCATGTTAAAAAAATAAAAATAAAAATAAAAAATCCATGTTAGTTAAGTGCTGTAACACAGAATTGAGTTTAAATATATTTGCCTGCTAAGACACTTGCAATGCTAGCCTAAAGCAAATTCAGCTGTACAGATACATATGATCACCTCTCTTAAGTAGTAACCAAAGAGGTGTTTGTAGGTCTGCAATGGTATATAACCGTGTAGGATGTGTCTGAGTATAGTCTTGTGGGTGGTTTTTTGTTTGTTTGTTTGGGTTGTGTTTTTTGTTGTTGTTTTTTGACATGATTTATTTATGTGACTTCTCTTGCACGACATGCCAGATATTCAGGAGATTTAGAAAAGGTCAGTAGAAAAGGTTACTACAGATTCTTTCAGTATTACTGGCAAGCTCTATATCAGATTAAAATGCTGTGAACTAAAACAAGCCGATGTATACAGCTACCTTTCATGTAAGAAAGTCTGCAGTAAATGTCAGAAGAGAAGAGAAGTGAGGAAGGAAAGAAGCAGTGCTGAAAGCACTCCATACCAATGTGTATTTGTGCCCTTCATAAAGCTTACTTACATCCCCAGTTCTTGACAGTAATTTTCCCTTTCCATACCCTGAAGTGATAGCATTCTTTTCGTAGACAAATAACAAGCTACTTACTGCTAAGCTGGTCTAGACAGAATGGTGTAGTGTTGGTTTGATTCTGTCATCTCAGACATTTCTGTTTCAACAATATCATTTTTTCTTCTCATCAGAGTTCTCTGGCCTATAAAAAAAGTTTCTGACCAGTGAGTACATTCATTGCTATGAAGAAAAAAAGAAAGGCTAACTAACACTACTCTATTTACTGTGTACTGCAGTAGAGATTTCCTATCCACCTGAAGTCTTAAGAACCTGTAATAATATGGCTAAAACGTTTACTTTGTTTAACTAATTATTTGTTATCCACACTCATTCATTAGTTTGAAACAATAAGCTGTTGCTCTATTCACTTCTTTACTCAGTGGTTTGAATTCTGTTGGATCGAAAACAGACACATGCAGTAACTAAACAATTGAGATTTTGCATGAGACCTTACAAGCTCTGTCACAAGACCTTCTTGCCCATCCAAATATACCATTATAATCTTCTACTTATTGTGGTTTCTATTGTTTTAAATCAATAAGATAAATAGGAGTTATTAAAGTGTTTTCAAGGAAAAAAAAAATCTTTCATTAAGAAGAAGGAAGAATCAGTCTGTTTTGACTGATTCAAATTCTAGCAAAATGACAATCTCTTTCCTCAATAAATATTGTCGTTTCTGTGCTACATTGGTGAATGTGATTCATGATCAAGAAGTTCCTGTAGTATTATATAAGTATTAGAGGACCTCTATTTATACAGAAGCCTAAATCTTGAGTTTGGATGAATACTAAGAAGTTGGTAAGTAAGTAAAACCGGCTTGGTAAGAATAATGAAACAATACAATTAGAAGAGTGAAATGAGAGGCAAAGATGATGGAATTTACAGAAAGTGAGACCAGAAAATTAGAGAAGGAGCAATGATTTAGGAAAGACATTTTGAAAAATATAGAAGTAACAATCTTAAAGAATATCTGGTAACGAATGACAGAAAAATATTCTTAAGAAAGTGATTAAGCTAAATTAAAAAAAAAAAATGGGTATACATATCGGTTAATTGCTCTCAACACAGATGATATTAATTTCCACATATGTGGTGTGAAACTTTTTGATGTGAAAAGGCCAGCTTCCGAACTGCCCTGAACAAGTGAAGCTCAGATAAACTTGCCAATATACATCAAACTGGGCTATGAATCAATAGTCAACTCACCCTTACACCCTTATAGAATCTGGTAACCTAACTGTGATGTAATGTGGTAAAGAAAGTACTGTGGGATGTATAAGTAAGTATATGAGTAGTTGGGTTGCAATGTTAAAGTATCAGGTAAACAGAAGGAGCTTTTTAGATCTAGTAATTCTAACGTTCATGTTCAAAATAAAATAAAACTGTTGTAAGAGTGTTTGTCTAAGTCTGAGGGTCCCAGCATAGGAAAGTTCTAGAGATTTTGGAGAGGCTATGAAGATGATTAAAGGGCTGTAGCACCACTCCTGTGAAGATAGGCTGAAGGAGCTTGGCTTGTACAGACTGAAAAAGAAACAACTGTAGGGAGACCACTTTGCAGCCTTCCAGTACTGAAAGAAGTTTATAAACATGATGGAGATCAACTTTTTGCAAGGTTAGATAGTGATAGGACAAGGGAGAATGATTTCAAACTAAGGAGGGGAGATTTAGGTTAGATTAGGATCCATGCTCATATCAAGACCATCACCATGTGGATCAGACATAGCTTCATTTGGTGGTGTCCCTTCGCCCTCTCCTTTGGTTGTTTGAAGTGGTGGAGCTCCCAGGGAAGCAAGGGAATCATCATCCCTGGAAGTGTGCAAGAACCATGGAGGTGTGGCACTGAGGGACATAGGTAGTGGTCATGGTGGGTTGATAGTTGGACTAGATGATCTTAGTGGTCTTTTCCAACATTAAAGATTCTATGTCAGGAAGTTTTTTACTAAGAGAGTGGTGAGGTGCTGGAAAGGTTGCCCAGAGAGGTCGTGGATGCACCACCTAAGTGGAAGTGTTTAAGGCCACATTGGATGGTTCCCTGGGCAACTTGATCAAGTACATGATCTAGCAGCTGGCAACCCTGTCTGTGGCAGAGGATTTGGAATCTGATGATCCTTGAGGTCCCTTCCAACCCAAGCCATTCTATGATTCTATGATTGACTCAATATGTTCTATAAACCAGACTGTGTTGTGAATAATCCAACAGTATTTGACCTCTGAGGATGTACTGAGTATCTTATGCTATAAAAAATCAAAAAGATACTTCATCTGACTTCTATTAAGGCTTTCTAGTTGAAAATAATCTTTATTTTTTAAGAAAATATATGTAAATGTATGTGTTTTCTACCTAAAACTTTGGGATTTTTTTGTTTCTTTGTTTGTTTTTTTGGGTTGTTTTTTTTAAAGAATAAAAAATGGAATCATATAGAAGAAAAAAATGAAAAATTTTGCTTTATATTTGGCATTCTGGAAGCTGGAGGTAGAATACCAGTAGGATTTTATTAAATCGTATTTCATTTCTGCATCTACTTCAATATCTGCATCAGTTTTGGTTCTTCAACCAAACATTTTCTTTCATGATACACTTCTACTGTAGTACTCCAAGCACGTCCTTCAGAAGGAATGTGAAAACCTATTTTATGATGCACTGCAAATATACATGTGTGTAAGCCGCTTCTTCTGATGAACAGAAATAAAGGAAAATGCAGAGAAAGTGAAGAAGTTGCTGAAATTTGATAGCATATAGATGTTTTAATTGATGCTGGGTCACAGAGCCAAGGACATTTTCACAGTGACCTGACAGTAAGAAGCCTGAAGGTGCACAAGGAGCTGGAAGGGGATGCAACGGGGGCAGCTGACACAAAGGGACCACAGAATGTCCCATGCCATATGATGTCATGCTCAGTAATAAAACTGAGCAAAAGACTGGCAGTGAGCAATCGTGTTCTGTACAACTTGTTGGAGTTTTTTATTCTTTATTTTCTTTTCTTCTCTCTCTTGATCTCAAGCAATCAGCTTTCATATTTTCACCTTTTTCAGTTCTGTCCCCAATAAGAGAAAGTAAACAACTGTATGTGAGGAGCTTAGCTGCCTTCTAGGAAAAAACCACAATAAGCCAGCAATGTGGCCTTGCCACAAAGAAGATTAATGATATCCTGGGATGCATTAGGCAAAGTACTGCCAGCTGGTTAATGGAGGAGATCTCTCCCAGCACTGGTAAAGTCACACCTGGATTGCTGTGTTCAGTTCCAGCACATGCAGTGCAAAAGAGACATTTGTCTACAGAGAATTCAGAATAGGGCTGCAAGCATGATGAGGGGACTGGAGCACCTCTCCTTCAAGGAATGGCTGAGAGAACTGTGACTGGTCAGCCTTAAGAAGAGAAGACTCAGAGAGATCTCGTCAATGTCCATAGACAACTGATAGAAGCTTTGCAAAGAGGATGGAGCCAGGCTCCATCAGTGGTGCCCAGTGGCATGACAAGAGACAAGGGGTACAAACTGAAACACAGGAGGTTCCTCCTGATCACTGGGAAATACTTTCTTTGTGAAGGTAACTAAGCAAAGGTTGCTGAGAAAGCTGGGCAATCTCCTCCTCCGTAGATCTCCAAAAGCCACTTGGACATGTTCCTGGGCAACTGGCTCTAGATAGCCTTTTCTGAGCAAGAGATTTAGACTAAATGACTTCCAGAGATCCCTTCCAACCTCAACCATTTTGTGAATCTGTGATGAGGACATGACTATCATTTCGCATGGAAGGACAGTTGCACTGGCCTGAGGTAGACACAAGGTGCAGAAGAACAAACCATTTCATGCAGTACAGAAATGAACAAGATGGCGAAAGGTAAGGTGACTTTAATGCACTGGATATATCTGTGTTTATTGATGTTCTTGTCTGACATTGTCATTACTGTTGTAATCAATAAATCTAAGACCCAAAGGAAGATAAATGCTGTTATATTTGGTTGTTGGATGTAAAAAGTTGATTGTCAGTGCTATGGTTATATAACAAGCTCACTTTGGTAGTATATCTGACAAGTTTATGGTAGGTAATCTGCAACTGTGTATCTTGCCTTGTTTATTGTAAAACCTTACAGCCACATGCAGATTGCAGGTCCTATATACCACAACACCTACCTGTTAGTGTTAGGGTTTGTTTCTCACAGGCATGTGTAACATATAGGTTTCATCAGGTTTTTAAAGTTTTTTGCTTGCTAATACCCAGGTGATCCTTTGAATGATTAATACTGGTGATCAACCAAGTTACTGAAAGGTAGAGAGCGCTACTGCTTCCCTACTACATTTTTTGACCAGTCTCTTCTCATTCTTCTGACTAAGCAAATGGTTGTTTTGACACCACTTGAGTTTAGAGCAAATGAAGAATGATATTTGGGTTTCTCTACCTACATAATCTTTAATTCTTTAATAAATAATCTTTAAATATTAGCTATGATGAGAAGCTAATAGAATTTCATAAAATAAGCTCAAGAAAAGGTCCTGCTATTAGTTCCATGGTGTCTGCCAGGGTCCTGAACCAATCTACCACACAGCACATCACAGCAGCCAAAATGGTGGCATTTCAGGGCAATGGATTAAAGAAAGAGCAAAATTCACTGGACAGAGAAAGCTGTGATAAAGTGTAAGAAATAGGACAGTTTTGGGACACCAAGTCCAGAAGAGGTAAAGATACTCCATCATGAAACAGATATCCACAGTTCAGACCCTGTGCCTTACGAGACAGATATTCCTGACAGGAATGGGCCCATGGAGGGCACACTGCAAAGCACAGGAGAAATTGTAAGAAGAAAGGAGGAACAGAGGGGAATGGCTAACTACACACCACACATCCCAGAGCCATCAACTGCTCCACTGGGCAAAAGAATGTGGAAAGGAGGAAAACTCAGAAAGGAAAGGAGAGGTGTTACTTTAATATCCGTCTTTTTTCTTTTTTCTTTTATTTGTCATTACCTGAATCTATTTTAAGTAAGAAAAAATTAATTTCCACAACTCTAGTGTGTTCTGCCACAATGGTAGATGGTAAACAATCTCCGTGTCATCCTAAAACTGTTGACATTCTTGATGCTACTTTTCTTATTCTCTGCTCCTGCCCTTTCAAGGTAGGGAGGAGTGTTTGGATACTTGCCAAGAATAATCCAAAACAGTAATGTAGAGCTACCATGAAAGTACTATCCTTATAAATTTAGTACAGTTTCTGGACTTATATTTGAGTCAAACTTTTCTCAAGTACTATTTTAATCTTCTATGTCTGAAAAAAAAAGGACAATTCATCCTGTTTCTTTTTGTGAAGCAGCTTCTGCTAATAAGAAGCCTAAAAGATAAAGGAACAAGCAGAATTATTAATTCTTATTCTTGAGTTTTTGTTCTGGTCTTAGACTCCATTAAAAAATTCTGAGTACTTTGATCCCTCTGCTATCACAGTATATTCATCCTAATATGTCTGTGAATGTTGGTCTCTGTAAAGTCTAGCAAAACTAATCTAACAAGACTTTTAGCGGTCACAAAGGAAAGGTGAAACCAATCAGTCAGGAAAGTTTCCAAGAAGGTTTTCATTTTAAAACAAGACTGTAGTTTTGAGGGCTTAATGGACACTGTTTTATATTCTCTAGGTTGTAATAAACAGGCAAGCATGGGAGAGGACTAGCACTAATATTCTTTGTTTTCCTTACAATATTTCAGCTGGAAATTAAAAATTATACAATACTGTTATTATAGCTCTTCCATTGTTTTCCTTCTCTCTTTCTCTCACATTTCTCTCATGTTTATAAGCATCTTTTAAATACTGAAAAGCGGCAGTGAGGTGTCCTCTGGGCCTTCCCTTCTCGAAGATGAATAAGCCCAGCTTCCTTAGCCTGTCTTCATAGCAGAGGCTCTCTGATCATGTGTTCCCTTCTCTCGACCAACTCCAAGAGGTCCATTATCAGATCATAGTTTTCTTATTGCACTGTGGACCATTATGAAGTACCTTGATGCATAACATGAGATATATGCAAAGCATGTAAGCAAGTGAAAGTGAAAAAACAAGCCTGTCTCCATTTCTCCAGAAACTTTGCCTTACCAAAGATATATTTTTCAAGGACCCTCATGTTTTGTTTTATCCTTGCTTATATCTGGAAGAAAGATTTTTCTTGTCATCTTTACCACCTATCTCCCACTGCTGTTGTGCCTGGGAAATCTCTGAACTCTTCTAAACCATTATTTTCTTCTCCTGACCAGACTGCAGTCTTGTTCCATAACACTTCAGAAGTTCTGTGATCTCTTTCTTCTCAGCATTAACACAATAGCTATGTGTTTCCAAACCTTTGGAACCTTTATGTTTCCAAACAAGGTGAAGAGGTAGAAGACTTGGACTTACAAATGTAATATTGACAATTTTTTGTAAATTTTTGTATAGACTGTATAGTTTGACTAAAAATAGCATATTATACCAAATTGATAATAGGATAATTATAAAAAGTACTTTCTCAGGAAACTGTGTACTGAATTCCCAACAAATAAATTTTTAAGTTTAAATCTTGTGCAGAAATTCTAGTCCTACAATTAGTCAGCTTTTATGTGAACTGCTTTAATTCTTCTTGCAAACCAAACACTGAAATGTATGTAAAGCAGGAGTAACTACATACTTTTGAATAAATAATAAACCTGTTATTATGGTGTTCCCTCATGCCCCCTGCCTCCTCCTTTGGTCTGGCCATTAAATACAAGGCCTTGCTCAGGACTGATAACTGTCTTTCTAAATGCTATAGCTGTCAGTCAGTCATGTTACCCCATATATAGTGATTAGCCCAAGAGTCCCTTGAGCTCTAAGCCTCATAACAAGACTGCGTGTGATCTTCCCAATTCCTTCTAAATACTGTGAGGCTCAAGTGACTATAGTCATGGGGTGTATTATGTGGAGTAATTATCAGAAGTAACTTACTGGAATATTCCCCCCTTAAAAGATAAAAAGTGTTGAAGAAACCTCCAGGGTGGAATGTAGTAAATATGCAAGGAGTCTGTTCCATGATAGTTCCCTAGGCAACACAACCTGTTCTCTTGGATATCAGTTATACCACAGGAGCTTGGTATTCTGACATTAAGAGAGTCAGCATGGAAGGCGGAGTGGAGTATAAATGTCCTGGCCAGGTTCTGTAATAACATAGCAGGGATGTGAATCTGGCAGTTTGATAAACTGCACAGTAGTCACTCTAAGTTAGCAGCTTTTCAATTTTCTTTTGCACAAATCACAACAAAGAAATGTCTGACAAGAGCCCATCAGACATCAGACAAGCCAAGAGAACATACTGACTTCTGGGACCAGTCAATGGGCTGAGCCTCACTTCCCTTCATTAGGGATGCCTATTGTGGTAAGATTCATACACGCAACTAAACTGAGTCCCTGGAAAACGGAAATCTCTGTAGAGTAATTCCATAGTTTAACTTGTTCACATTTGGCTATATTATTCACATCATTGGTACTCTCATGTGCTCTGCAGACAGTGTATTTATCACAGGCAACTCAAAACAATATGTAATCTTTGTTTCAATAATGAGCATTATTCATTAGACCAGTCATGAATGTTCTCACTGGAAGAGGTCAAGCTCCTTGGGAATGGTCATATGGGTCTATACAAATTCTACCAAACCTGTAGCTGAATTTAGCATTTATCCCATAATGAAATACCTGTAATTGCTTTATTTTATTTGCTTTTAAGTTTAAGAAGATGGACCCTTTTACGTAGTCATTACATCAATTTGTTTCAAATTCTTTCTCACCCTATAGCTACTGAATATGTTTTTCCACATTTTCACTATTATCATTTTTTAGATCTTAAATTGCAGTAAAATTTCAATAGCTAAAATGATGAATGTGTTTTACAGTTTGTCCAAAGGCAAACCTGCTTTAAATATGTTGTTTTATACCTCCTCTAAGCTTCCATTCTGTTACCTCTTTCTTTTTTCTCTTGCATTTATATTTTTCAATAATTAAGAAATTCGTGTCACCTGTTCCACCATGTGCACAGCACTGACACCTTTGGAATTCAAAATGCAGAAATCCCACATCATTCAAAGCCAGGCAAACAGAACTGACAAGGAAAATGGACTAATACATCCATAAATGTAAGTGGAGTGGCAGTCTTGAATATTTTAGAACTTCTCACAGCATGCATGAGTGATAACAGAATTTTTCCCCCTTCCTACAATAATTAAAATCCTTGATGAGTTTTGCCTCTGTTGTGGTATAGTTCAAATAATAAATTGATAACAAATTTTGCTGACAGCACAGAGACACTGAAAAACATCATGCGTAGGGAACTTTCAATTACCCATGTGTATTCATTCTGACTGATTAGATGACTTCAGGAATTAATGAGAGGACATAGAATTTTTTGCTTCTGAATAATTGTTGTAAATCCAACATAAGTTTACAATGAGCAAATATCATCTGCTTTTTTGATCAATACGAAAAAATATGCAAATATTCATGTAGTACCTAGCAGACATGCCTTCACATGCCAAAAATTGACAATAATTAAAGACATTTTGAGGACCTCACTGCAAAATCTGGATCCTCTTCTGAATTTTCCTGGAATTTTTATGAATCTAAATCACTATTTGACTGGACTGCTTGAAGTCATTCATACAGTACGTCTGGAGAACCTAAGATAGTAGCACACAGATTAGAGGACAGTAGCAGTCCTAGACAGTCTTTATATGACACTGCAACTTTCGCTCTCATCTTCGGTATTTCAAAAATGACTATAAGCAGTTATTCTGCCAGTGTATAGCATTATTGTCTATTCCAGATTCAGAACAGTTCTAAAATTGCAATAGAATGAGACAGGATATGTTATTACAATTTTTGCAGCAGAATGGACTTCCTCCTACACATATATAGAGGTTTATATTGTACAGCTGATATTGAACTGAAACCCAGCTTCATAAAAATTAGTGAAAATTTGGATAACTAATCTTAGGGGTTCAATTTTAACACAATTTTTTTAGTGCTCAATAATAATTGATAATTGCTCAATGGAGTACATAAAACTGCAAAAAACCTGCTAGGTTTACTGAATGACTGGTGTGAGAAGCTGGTATAAGTGTCATGAGAAACGAGGGGATTCCCTGTATGATTAAGAGGAGGTATGCGAGAACCGTGCAAGATTCGCAGATATTCGAGTGAGTTTTAGATACCTAATTGAGTATAGATGTAGTAAAATTTAGGGAAAATGGGGAAAAGCAGTGAGAGGTGTGCTGAAGGGAGAAATAACTTTAGCTTTCCTCCTGTTCCTCTTTCCCCCCCTATATTCAAATAAAGAGCTTTGGATGGAGTGTCATTAGTTAAAATAAGATGAATGTTAGTAACCTGCCTTGGAATTTTCTTCTAATATAAATAGCAGTACAATTTTTTTAAATAGTTAAGTAATTCCCTTTTTAAATTAGTCCATTCAACAGATGCTAAATCCTAGAGTTCATCTCTTTGATGATTAGCATCTGAGTCAATAGTGTGCAGTGGTCAGCTGATTTTAAAGACAGTAATTAAGAAGCAGGATAATCCTTCAGGAACAGCCTTAAATATACAGGCAAGAATGACTTTGAGTTGTCTTATGTATGAAAAGAGAAAAGTAGACATAGTAAGACAGGGAATAAGAGCATTATTTCAAGGATGTGCTTGTAAAATGCTCTTTTCAATCAAAAGAGTTTTGTTGAACATCAGCTTTGTTGAACTTATTGTGGTCCAATAAAAGACAAGACTTATTGTGGTCCAATAAAAGACAACTAGTATGTCACTGAATAATTTTTCAGTGCCTAGAGTACAGTATTATTCTCCTTGTCCAGGAGAAAAGGGAGCTCTTAGAGTGATTACGGCATGGCCGGTGGAATTTGCAGAATAAATTCTCTTGTCTATTAACAGTTTGACAGATCTACATGATTCTGCATGGTTCTGCATGATCATTTGCACATTAACAGAGCCAGGTTAAATTTGTGTTGAAAATGATGAAGACTGAAATTAAAAGGCATAACAAATAGCAAAAAGCATAGTAGAACATAGACTCACAAGCAGAAGATAGACCTCTACTTATCTTATTTTGTAGTGATTTCCAACACTTACATTGATTATAACCTCACATTCTCTGATCACAATTAATGTTGAATGGTGTGCTATGTTCTTCTGAAGAATCAGAAAATATTTTGGTAAACAACCTTTCTCTGAGATCTCAAGGGACAAACAGATCACTCTGAAAACAGCCTAATTACAAATTAAAGCATTTTCTACATTGCACATGTGACCTAAGTACAGAGTTCAGGGTTGTAAGGTAGTGAATTCCATGAATCCAGACGGCCGTGCCTCTTCCAACTTCGAACATTTAAGTGCAGCTATCCAATTTCCTGTGGTGAAATTAAATTTCCCCAATAAAATCATTGTGGTTACAGCTACCAATCTGTTTATACACAACATGAAGTGGCTCTTCCTGCAGTTAACTGCTATTTTTTTACATTGTGTTTGTGGTACTTCAAATAATAGCTCTCTTAACAAACTGCTGACCAAGTTTAAAGGAGAACTGATTTTGTATCCAATGTGACTTAAAATGAGATAACACAGAAAATCCCAAAAGCTTGTTTTTACCAGAATGAAGAATAGAATGAATTGTAGACTGTGTTGCCTAAGTAAAGCCAGAACTTGTAATCAGCTCACCAATGTTTTTTTTTAGAATTCTGCTTTCTAGTTAAAGTCATCAGCTTTCCTTAGAAATTGCTAATGTATTATTTCTTATTGCCTTGCATACCTAGACAGAGTTCTAATAACAGTATTTTTTTATCTGCTCAATAAATATGCAATGTATGACTTAAAGTTCTATAGACTGATTTTTTTTCATTCATGTTTTTTTTTGGTTTTGTTTTTTTTTTTGTTTTTTTGTTTTGTTTTGTTTTTTGTTTTTTTGTGTTTTTTTTTGTTTTGTTTTTAGTTTTTATGCTCAAATATTCATCTGACAATGTGTGAAGATGGAACTGATGGTAAAATAGAAAAATTTTTGTTGTCCAAAGAAAATTGAGTACTCCAGCAGAAAAGTAATAAGAAATACTCATCTCAAAATGCTGTAATTTCTAAAATTCTTCCTAGTTACAGTGTTCACATGTCCATTAGTCATTGTTTCTTTTCATTGTTGAAGCTCAGTTCTCAGCCTCATGAAGTTTGCACTTTATTAACTTATTTGCCTTTAAAAGATATGCTAACTTTATTTAGAACTTGTCCACCATAAATGTGGGTTTTCAAAGAATTATCTAGCTTTAGGAGATATGTCATGCATTGAAAGGATCTTGTATCATCCTTATTCTAATCAGTTTGTTTCTGTTTACACTGTATATGCTTTGCATATCTACACTTTTATTCTAAGTAGTGGTTTATTGCAGTAACAGTTCAGTTCGTGTTTTAATGTTGTCCAGATTGTCAGAATAAACTTCAGGAAATCAATAGATTTCCTGTTCTTTGAGATGCTAGTTTAGCATGTTTCCTATGCTCTATTTTCTTTTAGATTCTCCATTCATCTAAGTGCAGTATGATCTGTCTTTTAACTGAAAATCTCTCTTTGGTACTTTTACCATGTATTCCTCCACTAGTCTCTAAAAACATGACTGAGAGTCTCTTCGGATAATCAGCAACTTTCAGAAAATGTGTTTAAATCACTGGAGCTCCACGGTGTGAATATCATCCGTACCTTGTCAACTGAATAGAAGTCAATAGTCTTAGTCTCGAAAACAAAATTGCTTCATACACCCCAAGAGGCCGTGTTACCACTGAGATGTCTATTTACTATAGATATTCTGAATCCTAATTGACAGTGACTGAAAGATAAAGCTTACTGTACTCAACAAATGAAAAAGCTTCACCTCAGAATAAAATTGAGACAAATTCAAATGTAAAATTGAGTGATTCCCATCTTTCTTTTAGTTGCGACTTTCTTTTGTTTGAGACCAGCATCTTTTCTATACTTGGAAAATTCTTTCTCTTTTGTATTCTGCATCAAAACTCATCTTATTTATCTGATGTTTGACAGCTCACTTGCAAAGAAATTGAAGATTTTTAAATACAATCCTGTTACCTTCTTGCTCTTTTAACATACTTGTTTTTTCAGATATCTATAGTCTTGGGTAAGAATTCTCTTGTTCGGTGCATATAGTTGAAAGGCAGTGAATTATGTCTTGGCTACAACGTGTCTTGATGCTTTCCAAAGATCTCCCTTCAATAAAATGTCAAATGTTTAATGGACTGAAGCAGCCATGTGGAATTCACCTTGGTATGCTTGCATTGGGCAAATTTAAGTCTTTGTTCAATTCAGAATATGGAGTTATCCAAAATAAAATTCACAATTAAATGTTGTTAAGTTACAGGAAATACTGATCCAACAAAACATTAGCATGCTAGGTAACCACAGATTTTTTCAAAAACATTAATATAAAATTATGAAAATCAACATACATGGATCAATATAAAACTGGACAAAAACAAATGTTTTGTCTTTTTTCAAACAACACAGAAGAAACTTCATTATGAGATTCCAAAAATGAGAATAGTTCTAGGGTTCCCTACATGCTGGAAGCATGTACTAATTATATTATTTGTGAAAGTTCATAGATAATTTTGCATATAGCCTTGTCTATTCTAATGCAGCTTCTTATAGGGTAAAGCATGTATGGAGAATATATATTTAAAAATATATAAGTATGTATAGAAGAGAACTTGGAATGTACTCTGGGAAGAGAGCCGAAGGAACACACACGCACACATCATCTTGTTCAGACAATGAGCAAAGCTCACCAATTATGATGTGTCTCTCAGCTTTATGATCTTCAGTTGGCCTGGCTTCTGCAGATCTGCCTTTGCAGATCTCTTGAGAAGTACCTTAGAAACACTGCTTTGGCCTCAAGTTGACTGCCACTGAAGGGTGTTTGGAATAACAGTTCAATAGGTGATGAGCTAACAGAGAATTTGGTTGGATCGTCACAGACAAGAGTGTTATGGACAATGGCTCTGTGCCCAGGTGAAGGTTGGTGATGACTGGTATTTGCAGGGGTCACTGAGCTGAGTGATACACTTGATAGAACAGAAAAAAGAATCATCCAGAGAGACCTGAACAAGCTTGAAAAGTGGGCCCATGTGATCCTAATGAGGTTTGGTTTGGAGAAATAACAGATACACGTAGACAGGGAGAAGAACAACTTTAGAGCAGCCCTGCCCAAGAAGGACTTGGGGGGGTTCTGGTAGGTGAAAAACTTAACATGAACCAGCAGTGTGCACTTTCAACAGAGGAGACCAACTGTATCCTGGGCTGCGTGTAAAGAAGGGGGTCCCGAAGGATGAGGGAGAGGACTGTCCCTCTCTGCTCTGCCCTTATAAGGCCCCAGATGGAATACTGCTTTTAGATCTGGGAGCCCCAACACAAGAAGGATGCAGAGCTGTTGGACAGAGTCCAGAGGAGACCACAAAGATGATGACAGGGCTGGAGCACCTCTCCTATGAAGACAGCTTGGAGAAGGGAAGAATTTGAGGAGACATCACTGTTGCCTTCCAATACATAAAGAGAGAATACAAACAGCAGGGAAGTTGAATTTTACATGTGTAGGTAGTGATAGGTCTAGGGAGAACAGTTTTAGACTATAAAAAGAGAGATTAGATTAGATGCTGGGGAAATTTTTCACTGAGAGATCGGTAAGGCACTGTAACAGGCTACCCAGATAATCATAGAATCATAGACTATAGGCTACATAGGCTACATGCCAGCTCCTCCCATGGTCTTACCACAAGACACTAACACAAGCTCCACTTTAGGGCTGATCCACTTGCTCACCAGCTACTCCAGCTTGATCTTTGCTACTGCTCACACAGCCACTTGCACAGCCACACTCACTGCTGTACTGGCACCACAGACACATGAGCCTTCACATCTGTGGTCTGATTCCAACTGCTGGCATTCAGACCCCATACATGCATGTACAAGGTCCCTTTAATCTACAAATAGTTAAAATTGAAGATTATTGAGAAGATAGGGAAGGCTTTGCTAATCAGGTGCACAACAAAGCCAGGAAAGTCTATCAGTAAGTTCAGTGTTAGAAACAAACCACAATTTTATTGCATTCATCCTTATTTTTCTGCTCTTGTTCCTTCATAAATCACCTAGACCTGCCCCTTTGGCTTCATTTGATCCATCCCCTATACTTTCCATTATTAGTCTTGTGCAATCCCCAAATGCTCTGCCCCTGCATCCCATAATACATCCGCTACTGTGGGCTGTGACTCACCATCAGCAAGAAAGCTTTCTTAGACAGCTTCTCCCTTTAACTTATTATGGTATGGTTCTCACATAAACACTGAAGCTGAGGTTGTCTTGAGACTGATACAGATGGGCCCAAGCAAGATGTCTTCTCATGAGATCTCAATTTAATTCTTCCCTGCCTGATTTTGTTCTCCTCTGGACTTGTGATTGGCCAGTGATTAGCTGAAAACTCTGGTGATGGGCTTGGGAGAAGCCAGGATGAGGTATTAGTTGGGTTTCCCACCTATCTGTGTCACCACACTCCTCTGTGGAAGTGCAGATAAGCTTTTCATTAAACAATCTGATAGAATACATCATTTACTAGTAACTTATTATCTACATGAACTCAATTGGTTGAGCATTTCCAGCTACTTGATGTTTCTTACCTTTGACTGCTACACTGAAGAGACTTGAAATATGTCTTTTACTCGTATGATATTTAATGACTCAAGATTACACCTTTCTTATTATTATCTTTCACAGAAGAGTCCCTTAATGCACTAAGGTGGCAGAGCATATTGAATCTCTAAATCATCTTTCAGGTATTTAATCATTTTTTCATCATTTTCAATCCTGTTGCAATTTACAAGCTTCCTTCTTAAATTTAAATAACTCTTCTGACTTAAATTTTCTGAAACAACCAGAATACTGTTTTTATATAAAGAGCACTCACATTAGTCTTTTAGCCAGTGTTACAGTGAGATCACACTTACCTGATTAACAGCTCTGACCCCATGTTTTATACACGATTTCTTCCCCCTTTAGACTATACTCTTCCTGTAAAAAGACTATTCTTTGTACAGAAAATTAAAAAAAAAAAA
Source organism: Gallus gallus (assembly GCF_016699485.2). Taxonomy (NCBI): domain Eukaryota; kingdom Metazoa; phylum Chordata; class Aves; order Galliformes; family Phasianidae; genus Gallus; species Gallus gallus. The sequence continues at coordinate 51,844,554 of NC_052572.1, forward strand.
AAAAGTGTTTTTTCCATTGTATCTGTTCACCAGTCTAGATTATTCTTGGTCCGTAATTTGTGCCGGATATATTTTCTGTGAACATTTATACTGATTACAGTTCTCCGGTAGAATTGTTATGGAATTCAGCTTGAAGAACAAAATCACATGCAGCCCTGCTAGAGATTCATGTTGATTCCTCCATCAGTTATACTTTCAGTCTTAACAACCAATGTGTCATCAGTGTGTGAGAACCATTCTGAGTTGGTCCATTTCCATCCTGAAACAAAATGGCATATCAGTGTCTTTCTGGAGTGTCAGTACACCTAAGCACTCTCACACTACTGCATTCATCAGCTGAATTCTTACACACAGGCACACACACACACACGCACAAATGCACACAGAGTTAATACAGGTAATCTGTTTTCCAAAGATATTTATTGAAAAACAGCCTCAGGCTCATAATAATTAAAGTTTTGTTTTATCAGCTGGCTTTGTTTTTTAATAATCAAAACCTGCAGAGCTTTTCTAATTACACTGCATGGTGTCAGGCAGAAAAGGCTAAAATCACCTGTGCTATTCCATTTATCACTTTTAAATGTTATCATACTCCTTCCCTTTCAGTACTCTGAAATATCAAGTGTGGTACAATATTTATTGAAAATGAATATTAATATTCTGAAGTGCCTCTCATCCCGGTCTTCTAATACTGCTACGACTGTTATGTAGACTTAGTAGTACAAAAATGTCCAGCTTTGATGAAGGCCATTAAATATTCTCCAGAGCTGGTCCTGAGAGAAAGTATTCCATCATAATGTTGGGAAAGAACTGTATAATTTGGCTTTCTAAACCCGCCAGACCTATTACATATGCATTGCTGACAAAGCGACGTTCAATATTTGTCTTTGAGATAATATAAAAGGACTTACTTTATATTCAGGGAAAGATTCTTTTTCTCCTTGTCAGTGTAAGCGTTGCTCACTTAGGGACTGACCCTGCCACTCTCACTCATATTGAACTATTAGCTGAAATTGAAATCCATAATCTATTCACAAAGTAATGAGTAAAAGAAATAATCTTGGCCTTTCAGTATATAAAGCTTTAACAGTTGTACTTTGCCACATGGTCATTTTTAAAGGATTTTTTCATAGTCATTGTTATTATTAAACAACAGATAGAATTTCACTAAAATTGCTGTGCTCATTTTTAATGCTACAGTATTATCTCAGATATTTCCAAGGTATTTCCGTTTCTTTGGATATTTCCATTTTTCACTAATAGCAGGTTCTAGACTATTATCATTGAATTTGACTCTGAAAAGTCTTTTGTGTGTAGCTATTATTGGACTCATTATAAGTTTTTTGTGTTTGTCCTTTGTAACAGAGTTACAAAGAGTACAGCAGACATATCTATTTTAAATACCTTTTTTTGTTGTTAAATAATTGAAAGCTATAGCACTATAGTAAGTAGAAGAATTTGTGTAATGTTTCCTGAAGAATATATAATAAAAAGCTTAAAATTTTTGTTAGACCTTATGCTGTAACATCTCCATATACTTTAAAGAAAAGTTAAACGCATCCATCCAGCATTCTTTCAAAGGGAGCAGTCTGTAATAGCTGCAAAGATTTTTTTCTTAATCTAACAAATATTTTCTAAGGAAGACTTCTAATCACATTCTGCACAGGGTTTACACCTTTTTTCTTTTTGGCCTGAAGGTTTTACTTAGCAACTTTTGAGTGCCCAATGATGTTTTACTCCCTGTCTAAGGATTTTAATTCAGATCTTCAAATGATTTCAGATTGTCAAAAATGAATGTGGTTGGATTTTTTTTTCATGAAATAATTGATTATTTGTAGGCATCAAAGAGGTGCAGTTTATTTGATGTCACTTATTTGTTTAATATGATAATGTATGGGAAACTATTATTTAAACCAGAAAGGACAGAAATTGTGACAAGGTAGTGAAAATTATATATGAAAGTGACTCAGTGGGAAAGAATTTCAATGGGTTGTTCAACTGGTTACTAGTTAATAACCGACTGCTTAGTAGTGGAGTTCCTCTGGAGCTGATTTTAGGACTGTTTGTTCTAAATATTTTTATTTATATGGTTAACAGAAAACGTGGAGTATTCTAAGTAATATTGAAGATGTAGGGTGTTTGAATTTTAACAGACTACAGCTTTAGCACCCTACATAGAAGTGTCTTACTATACTATTAGTTGTAGACAATTTCAATGGACAATCATGAACAAGCTAAACAAAAATTATTTATTTCCTACTTCTTTATTGGCAAAAGGATATATCTGCTTATAACGAAAATTTATGAGAAGGAGGTGAGTATGTAAAAAACCTACAAATCCTAAATGAAATAGAGATTCACTATTTGACTGTGACAGAACACTTACTGATGTTAAATAAATTTACTTTGTCCTCCAGCAAGTGGGATTAAAATTGAATGCAGATAGTCAGCTCTTCTGCATTTATATTCTTTTTTGGAGGACACCCATTGCTTTTCATGGAAGGAATTTGTTCCCGTAGCTCATTGTCTCCTTGAACATATCTGATTATCAAGATTTATAGATTTTTCTCTAATTTATTTATTTTCATGTAAACAGGCACCTCTTTTTTTTTTCTTCAACAATACCTCTCCCTTGAGAAGAGAAAGAAGAAAATAAGGATGCTCAAAAGATTCACTTTACTACTTTGCTCTATTTCCAAATAACAGTGAGAATTAGGTTATGGTTACC